>NW_027507787.1:44584891-45184891 GCF_037356315.1 Lithobates pipiens
GGACAACACCCACCATAGTGTAACACCCTTCTATCCAGGTGCCCTGAAAACATCATGGGGTATGCATACCAGTATCTATATTTTTTGTTATTTTCTGCTAAAGGTAGAAAATGCTTAGAAAAAAATATACTTCAGACCATTACTACTGAAAAGGAGTCGCTTCATTCTGATCGAACCACCACCTCTCAGATGAGCACTCCAGACCATTACTACCCTAAAGGAGTTGCTTTATCCTGATTGAACCACCACCTCTCAGGTGAGCACTCCAGACCACTACTACCGAAAAAGAGTCGCTTCATCCTGATTGAATCACCACTTTTCAGGTGAGCACTCCAGACCACTACTTCCGTAAAGGAGTCGCTTTATCCTGATTGAACCACCACCTCTCAGGTGGTGGTTCCAGACCATTACCACCGAAAAGGAGTTGCTTTATCCTGATTGAACCACCATCTCTCAGGTGAGCACTCCAGAGCATTACTCCAGAAAAGGAGTCGCTGAGCGATCGGCAGTGTTTGATCGATTGGTTCTCAGTGTAGAGGCACCGAGGGGCAGATACAACATCCACCTAGGTAAGTATGGTACTGAAAAAAACACCCAGCATACAGGACAAGAGAAGTGGTACTGTGGAGAGTCCATGCATACAGAATAAGAACAGATGCTGAGAATTATGCCCAGTATACCCAGTCACTAAAATGACCATAGTATAGTTTAATTAAATATAAAATCTATCAGTTTCCAAGCCTGAAATGTGGCGGCTGGTATGAGGTGTGTGATGTCACAGTGAGCTGAAAATCGGTTCAAACCGAACTTCAGTTTGAAAACATTACTGTATTGGGAGCTGACCGAGTGACATTGTCAGACTGTGTCTCCTGTGAATATAAGTGTTTTTTATTAAAATATTTTGCTATCGTATTATTATTGTATATATTGCTATTATTATTATTATCTCTATTAAACATTTTTATTTTTACAGGTACACCGGCATCAGTCACCACCACCATGCCATCATGACGTCAGTCCCATGGAAGGCGATCCCGTCAGGAAGGCGGAGAGGCTCAAATTGCTCACAGAACAACTTCGGAGGAGACAGGAGGAGGCAGAAAACCGGAGCCGCTCTCCTGAGCGGATCTCCCCTGTGCGGTCAGCCTGTGGAGAGGAAAGCTGATAACACATCCGACCACATGGGTAAAGAGCCTCTTCTTCGGCTCTTTACCGGGATTGGTGATGCTCTGTGTCCCAGGAACAGAGCACGCCACGGGCAAGCATGCTTGGCGTCAGTGGGGGGATGTCATATGACATCCTCCCACAGTGAATGTCGCCGCCCACCCGCCCGTCATTTGACAATACAGTGGGCAGTAGGCAGTTAAAGTACTAATAAATAAAAAATTTACATTTATTATAATAATTATAACAACCATTTTTTTTTAGATGTGGAGGTTGCATTCGTTTCTGTAGGCTTTCTTTCCTTTATGTTCATCTGGTGATGTGGCACACAAGTCTGTTATTTTTCAAAAGAACAAGCTCCCCTGCAAATGTATCAGTTAAGAGTGTTGAGACAAACCATTTTCCACTTAAAAGGGTGCTTGCAATGACCAGCTTTCATTTGTTCATATAAAATCTTTATCCAAAAAGAAAAAAAACTGTTGGTGTAACTGCAAATCTGAGCTGAAGTTTGGCTTCAATTTGTTTAGTGTATTTAAATCTGCTAGTAGCACATATAACACTCCCATCACCCCAAACTGGTAATGCTGTTGTGCAGAGGTGCCCATGTTTCCATCCAGAGTGTAGGCAGTATAGGAGTTGTGTTATTGTTAGATCACCAGGTGAAAACAAAGGGGAAAAGTCTAAAAAAAGAGAACTAATGCAGCCACCACATCAAATGGTTGGTAAGCTGCAATATATTACATTTTTGGTGCGGGGTACTGCTTTAAAAGGTGTTGTAAAGGCAGAAGGTTTTTTTTTTTATCTTGGATGCATTCTGTGTGTAGCAGATTCCCAAGCACCCCCTAATACTTACCTGAGCCCCATCTCTGTCCAGTGATGTCCATGAGTCCCTCGGCCATCCGGGACTTGCCTCCTGATTGGCTAAGACACAGCAGCGGTGCCATTAGCCAAACTGTAGCTCCATGTCTGATTGGACACACGGAGCTGCAGCTCGGCTCGTGTGCCCCTATAGCAGGTTGCTTACTGTGGGGGCCCTCGACAGGAAGGAGGGGCCAGGAGCAACGAAGAGGGAGATCTGGACTGCCCTCTGCAAAACCAACTGCACATAGGAGGTCATAGGAGTATGACATTTTAGTTATTTTTAAAAAAAGAGCGCATTTACCATCACTTTAAGTGTACTGATCAGAATTTTGCCTCTCTTGGATGATGAACAGTGAAGAGTTTGCCAGTTCAGGACCCCCCCCCCCCAACCCCGATTGCTTGCTTGGGTACCCCCATGACCTCACTTTGCACATCTGTGTTGATCTTCTATTGGACTCTCTTGTAGTTTATTTAATCTCTGCAGTGGCCGGAGCTGCACAGGCAATATGTCTTCATCTTCCTCCGCCACGTGCTTTTAATTATTTTTGTAGCTTTCTCCCAAACATCCCTTCATGCACTCTTCCTCCCTAGACTCTATCACTCCCCCACTCTCTTTCCTCCTTGTGTGCACCCTCCATGCTCCCCCTTTACTGGCGCCAGCCCTAATCTTATTATCTTTTCTCTGACTCCTGCACATTATTATACAATTTTTTGTATATATATATATATATATATATATATATATATATATATATATATATATATATATAAAAAATAGTTATTAACTCCTTCCCTGCCATCTACCTGAAGAGACACCTGGCACTCTCCCCAGCTCCTGACCTCTGTAATAGAACCCAGGTGGTAGTACCCTTTGAGCACAGCTAGCATTAGGTTACCACAATGCTCTTGTGGTGCCTTTTATTATATTCTAGTATTCCAATGTATACACTTTTTCCTCTCCCATTACTTTTTCTGTAGAAAACAGCAGCGTTTTGCCTTCACAGTCATGTCGGTCATGTCCCCCCCCCCCCCATTTCTCGCTCCCCATCCGTATGCTTCATTACGCCCTCCTCCCTTGTTACTTGTCTTCTTTCCAGACACATAATTGCACTAAGGGAATACTACAGATTTTGCACAGATGAGTTCTGCTTGTAAAGTAATTCCGGTTTGTGTGCAAAAATCTAGCGTGCTAGAGAAGAAGGGGGACCAAGAGAGATGAGAGAGACACAGCAGAGATACCAAAGTGGGAATAAAGCAGCAATTTGACAGCATATAAGCATTATAACTGGGAAATTTATGGGAGAGGGGATGGGAATTTGGGTATAGACTGATAAACATTTTATCTTTAATTTACCCTCTTCTCCAGTTTCCACTCCTTCCCTCTGTCTTTTCCCTCCTCCCTCCTCCCATCACATATTCTTTTCCATCAGATTACACATGTAATAAAAGCCTTTTTGAGTGTTGTGTGAAACACACCCAGATAGGAGGCAAACCACACCTTAACCCTTTGGCAGATAAATGTTGCTGGCAAGGTGGGCATATTTCATAAGCAGTAGATGTGAATTTCAGTAAACAATCACTGGTGGTGGATCGTTGTCATTTAAAACACTCATGTGTTGGAAGATTCACCTGCAGTGAATGTTTGGTGAATGTCAAGTCACACTGCTTTTTAAATATGCCCCTAAGGGCTCTTTCACACAGGTGAACCGATCGGGACTGTCTGTTTTTCAGGCGGACCCGATCGGACCATCTATTGCCTTCTATGGGGCATCGGATGTCAACAGACATGGGTCCGCTTACACTCTCTGACATCTGATCTGATCCTATCTGCTAAAAACAGATGGATGGGGGGATCCGTTCCCCATCCATCTGGCAGATCAGTTCGGGTGAGAGTCAGATGGAAAGTCAGATGGAAATGGACAGGCTGTCCATAACATCCAACCATAGAGGAAAGCAGGCTGTATCAGTGTCCACTCTGCATAAGTGGGGTGGACACGGATCTGTCACCTGCCTGCTCAGCGGGGATCAGCGGACAGATTCGCCACTGAGCAGGCGTATCCGCTGGCAGAATCCCCCCATGTGAAAGAGCCTGAAAGTGCTAACATTCTGTTTTATTGTGTACTTATCATTAGGGATGAGTTCAGGCGTGTTCGCATGCTCCACGCGCTGAGGCCGCCAGGAAGTAGGCGCAGCGCTGCGCTAATCACAGGCAGTGAGACATTTCCTGATTTCTGCAGCCGCACATCGGGGCAATGTCTCACTGCCTGTGATTAGCGCAGCGCTGCGCCGACTTCCTGGCGGGCTCAGCACATGGACGATGCGAACACGCCTGAGCTCATCCCTACTTATCATACGGCACTTGTGCACTAGTGTCTAGGGCAGTGATCTCCAAATTGTGACCCTGGGGCCAGATGCAGCCCTTTGTTTTCCTTTACCTGGCCCTTGAGGCATTATTCCTGCCACTTACATCAAAAATAGGGCATAATTCCTGCTACCAACACCAACAATGGGGCAGTATTCATTCCACTGACAACACAGCGGCACAGTGGCGTAGTGGTTAGCACTCTCGCCTAGCAGTAAAAAAGGTCACTGGTTCAAATCCCAACCACAACACTAGCTTCCTGGAGTTTGTATGTTCTCCCTGTACCTGCGTGGGTTTCCTCTGGGTACTCTGGTTTCCTCCCACACTCCAAAGACATGCAGGTAGGTTAATTGGCTTCTGTCCAAAATTGGCCCTAGTATATGAATGGGGACCTTGGATTGTGGGCTCCTTGAGGGTAGGGCCCAATGTGAGTGTGCAATGTACAGGGATAGGGACAATTGTAGACACTCACTCAGGATGGACTGATGTCTTTATTCAACCTTACTAACTATGGAACCATGGAACAATCGGCATAATTCCTTCTACTGACAATGAAAATGGGGCAATCCTCCCACCAACTATTTCTCCCCCTAATACCAAAGATTGGGCATTGTTCACTCCCACTGGGCACAGTCCAGCCCCCCTAAAGTCTGAAGGACAGTAAACTGGCCCTTTCTTTAGAAAGTTTGGAGACCCCTGGTCTAGGGCAGCCTTTCTCAACCTTTTCAGCACAGACGAACCCTTGAAATAACTTTCCAGTCTCAGGCTTCCCCTGCCAAAAAATTATGTATCTTCAACTCATGATACATTAGTATAATGGCGAGTTGGATAGATGCTCCTTACACTTGTGGTCATTAGGAAGAATTACCCGTTACCACGGGTGGTCTGACCATTTGGGCAACTAGGGGGCCCCATCAGGGTTGCCAGCCTCAGTAAAACCAGGGACAGTATGTAAAAATCTGTCTCTTATTTATATCTGTCTCTGAAATGTCCCTTTCCGACATCCTTTTGGTCTAAAAATTCAGAGATTATAGCTTCCCCACCTCTCCAGTACCTTCTCAGCCAATAGAAACATGTCTGTGTATACTGTATGATTGTATACTGTGTGATTGTATACTGTGTGTGTGTATATACTGTGTGATTGTATACTGTGTGTGTGTGTGTATACTGTGTTATTGTATATAGTGTGTGTGTGTTTCTGTATACTGTGTGATTGTATACTGTGTGTGTGTTTGTGTAAACTGTGTGGCCCCATAATCTCTGATTGCCTGGGGGCCCCATAATCTCCTATTGCCCAGGGGCCCCATGAGTTGTCAGTCCGCCCCTGCCCCTTACAGATTGCTAAAAAGAGCAATGGTGTCAGTGGGAGCTTATCTGATTGACAAAAAGTGCTCTTTGCTCAAGGAACCCCTAGCAACCTCTAGAGGAACCCAAGTTGAGAAACCCTGGTCTAGGACTCAATTCTCAGTCTGATTATAGCCTGTCCTCTGTGGAGCCAGCAGATACTGTACATGCTCAGAGGGAGGAGGCAAGCGCCAGCTAAGTGTAGCATAAAAACAACTTTAATACGGTTAAAAGCAATACACGCACAAGGACCTTTGCGAGTGTTTTCCTTTTAACCATGATAAAGTTGTTTTTACGCTACACTTAGCTGGCGCTTGTCTCCTCCCTCCCTTTATGCCTTTCCAGAGTGGCTCCTTACTCTTACGACCCAGCTGCCGTGGAAGTGAGCGTCTCCCCACATGGCCTCTATTTGATTTTAATGAACCATGTACTCATGAATTTACTCTTTTCATGAACTGCCTATCCCAATATTGTCCCCCAGTTGTGCCAATCCTTTTTCTTTTTCAGGTACTGTATATGATCAGTCATTGAAGAAATTGGAAGGTAGAAGCAACCCTATAAGGACTGCATCAGTAGTATGAGCACCACAATAGCAATGGTTCCTCAGGTGAGGTTCTTAAAGATGAATTCCAGGCATAGTATATTTTTCTATAGTTACATTGGTCCAGCTTGGACCACTGTAACTATGTATATACCATACCTGAATGTTGCCCCTGGAAGCTGGAAATGACTGAAGTAGACACTGCTACTGCAGTGATCACCACTTGCTTCCGGTTCCCATGCTGAGTGGCTGGTATAATGAATTCTGAATACATTTGGTCAGCCGCTGATTTGAAAAGATGGAGAGACAGGGCAGTGATGCAGTGCTTTCCACCTCATACAATCAGAGAATGATTTGCATTCAGACAATGTAAAGCATCCTCTGAATAGCGTCTATGCTGAGTGGTCATCCTCCTTTCTTTTGAATGCATCAGGTCGGCCATTTGGCTTGGGACCCAGAAGCAAGTGGGGATCACTGGAGTAGCGGTGTCTGCGTTAGTGATTGCCGGCTTTTAGGGGCATCAGATAGGTACGATATATGTATGGTTACATTGGTCTAAGCTGGACCAATGTAACTATGTAAAAATATACCATATCTGGAATTCTTCTTTAAAGAGGAAGTAAACCCTGATGAGTTTACTTCCTCTTTCATTCCCTGCAAAGGCAAAGTATAATGGACTACTATGCATCGCATAGTAGCCCATTATGTGTCACTTACCTGACACAGGAGCCAGCGAAGTCGCCGCTTTCCCCTGTAGTCCGCCGCATCCATCTTCTTGGTGGGGTCTCGCAGCTCCACCTCTGTCATTCAGCGAAGCTGCAATGACGTCACTCCCACGCATGCGCACGGGAGCCGACACGCGCGGCAGCTCCGTCGTTGAGAATGCCGCGCTCAGTGCGCCTGCGCGCCACTGTCTACAGCGCATGCGCCGTAGACAGCAGTGCCTGTTTTCGGGCAAATATCTCCTAAACCATATAGGTTTAGGAGATATTTCTTGGACCTACAGGTAAGCCTTAATCTAGGCTTACCTGTAGGTCAAAGTGGTTTGTAAGGGTTTACAACCACTTTAAGCCATATGCCAGTAATTTTCCACCATAGTGGATGTCCATCTCTGCTATATTTTGGCTTTCTCATGTCCCCATGAAAAAGTTCCATCTAGTTAGGATGTGCCTAAGCAAATGCAATCTTAGCCCTTGTACACACGGTCGAACGGAAAATGTCCGATCGGACCACGTTGTAGGATAATCCGACTGTGTGTGGGCTCCATCGGACTGTTTCCGTCGGAATATCCGACGGACAAAGTTTTAGAGCTGGGCTATAAAACTTTCCGACAACATGATCCGATCGGACTTTGTCCGATTGTGTGTAGAGAATTCCAATCGGACAAAGTGCCACGCATGCTCAGATCAAATTCCTAGACCAAAGCTATTGGCTACTAGCCTGAACGTAGTCCCGTCGTAACGAAATAACGTCGTCACGTTAAGTACGATCGGATTTTCCGACAACTTTGTCTGACCGTGTGTATGCAACACAAGTTTCGGACAAAATCCGTCTGACAAAATCCGACGGATTTTGTTGTCGGAATGTCCGACCGCGTGTACAAGGGCTAAGGATTGGAGGGCAGCACCAAAGCATTCTTGTATGCCAAACTGGATACTAACGAGTAACCCAAGCAACAGAACTAGTTTGGCGGGATTGTTCTGGGGATTGTTCTGGGGACTGCAAAGAAGAATTACAATTCATGCATCACAGCTATTATCTCATTTTGATTTATGGAAAGCACAGAAAAAAAGGTTAGTGTTACACGCATAGCATGCTGTCTTTGATAGTACCACCTGTTTTTAATACTCGCTATGATGACACATCATCAGTGTGCACAGAATTGGTGCAGCTTTATAAAAGAGTGATATCATTTGAATGTGCCCTAAGCAACATGAACTCTACATGCAACCCTTTATGGTGACTTGTCTTATTTTTCCTTAAACCTCTATTTAGTCTAGTGGTGGTAAGCTAGTGGCTCAGGGCTCCTATGTGGCCCTCTAGGCTTGTTTGGTGACCCAAAGGACATTACATTATTGCTTCTTAGTTCTCAGATTTCTACAAGAATATATATGAAAATGAGTTCTGAACAAATGCCAGTGAAGATATATAATATGAATGGTTAAAAGCTACCAAGTTAAAAATATATTTAATTTTAGAGAATTTAAAAAAAAGATAAAATATGGCCCTTGGGAGAAGTGAGGCCTTGCAGGTGTAACAAGTTTTATATTATTTATTTAAGGTACTGATATAGCACCGTCAATTTACACAGCGCTTTACATATACATTGTACATTCACATCAGTCCCTACCCTCAAGGAGCTTACCAGGGCCGTCTTTAATATTGATTGGACCCTGGGCAAAAATTTTCTTCCCCCCCCCCCCCAATGCAATGTCACTCTCCACCAGCTCTGAGACATACAGTAAAGAGCAGCTAGACGTAAAATCAGTTTACTGTATCAGATCAGGCAGGAATTGTGATTGGTTGCCAACGGTTACAGCATATCATTACTGCTTACTGACTGGTTGCTAGAGGTTACAGCACACATTACGGTTCACTGATTGGTTGCTAGAGGTTATAGCAAATGATTTCTGCTTGTTAATTGGTTGCTAGAGATTACTGTACAGTAATACTGCTCACTGGTTGCTAGAGGTTACAGTACATCATATTCACTGCAGGGGAGCATGATATAAATATGACTGCCACCTTTTTTTACATATAAATACTGTGGGCCGCAGCTATTTACTTAGTAATGCCACCGCTATTTACATATGAATACCTGTTATTTACATGTAAACACAGGGTCTGCAGGTGAGTCATCAGTACACAACAATAGGGCAGAGCTGGCCATCATTAGTAGCAGCACTTCACACTAAGATATTGGGACACAGCACAGGACTAAAACTTCAAGGGACAAGGGAATTTAAACTGGGATAGTTGGCAAGTATGAGGCAGCTGCTTTGGGCCCCACAGCAATGACAGGGCCCAAGGCAGCTGCCCCTTTTGCCCTGCCTTAAAGATGGCCCTGGAGCTTACACTCTAAGGTCCCTAACTCACATTCATATACTAGGGACAATTTAGACAGGATCCAATTGACCTACCAGCATGTCTTTGGAGTGTGGAAGGAAACTGGGGTACCCCATGCAGGCACAGAGAGAACATGCAAACTCCAGGCAGGTAGTGTCGTGGTTGGGATTTGAACCAGCATCCCTCTTTACTGCTAGGTGAAAGTGCTATTCACTAAACCACTGTGCTGCCCATTAAACACCAAACGGGTTAAACTTTACTGTCTTTACCACTGAACAAAAATGCTAAATGTTCTAAAAGAAGTATGGGAATTTGATTTTGTTTTTGTAATCCCTGAGTAGAGAGCTGGTGATGCCCCCCTAGAAACATAATTTCCTGCTTGTGTGATTGGCGCACTTTTTTTCCCAGAAGTCTGCACTGAGATACAAGTCAGATATCATGCATCTCCTGCAGCAAAAAAATTCATTTTTGGTGAGATACTCCCAATAGGAAATCCTGTTTAAAGGGATGCAGACCATGCCACTTTCCTCATTGGTGCCCTGCAGGTGTAGCAGCTGGTTGAGAATTAAGAAATAAGAAATAATTCCCATTAGATTCACTTACCACATGGACACAGACAAATACACAGGGATTTCTTCAAACAGTGCGCTAGATGTATATAGGTTTAGCTGTTAGTGTAGGAAAATTTTGGCTTGGCTGAGAGCTAGGCCTGGGTTGAATCTGGGTCAGGGTTGAGTGACTCAGGGAGGCTGGATGACTCAATAAGCAGCATCTCTGGTGCTTCTCCCTGCTTTCTGTAACCTTGGAGAAGCTTCCATAAGTAGTGGGCAGAAACCAGGAGGAGCTATTTGGCATATGTATGAGGTCCTGACCAATCCACGGCAAAAATGGTCTGGAAAAGGGCCTGTTTACCTCATAAATATGCATGGGTCATGCCAGCAGAGGCAGTCAGGTGGAAAATGGAGATGGAGTGCTGGGGGGGGGGGGCTGTCGGTGGCCCTTGAGTGTGCCCCCTAGTCTGGATGGGGGTTGACCTCGAGTTTGGGGCTCGAGTGCTGGAAGGATCCCCCACAACACATGGAGGAACCCCTTCCTGGAGGCATGGGAGCAAGGAGAGGACAGCAGGAGAGAAGTCAACACATCTGGGAGGTCTCCTGAGGAGTCAGCTGGGTGGACTGGTTAGTGTTTCAGGCTGAAGAGGGCTGTGGAAAAGTTAGCCAGGAAAGCTAGAGAAAGGGGCAGCTGCAGCCAGGCGGGTTGGCAGTGCCTAAAGAGGTGGTGCTGGGATAAGGGATGTATGCTGGACATTGAATTTGCTACACACATAAAGAGGGCCTTGGGTTCCTGCCTACTGGTGCTCTAAATCTGAATGATTCACAATCAGTGAGCCAGTGGATTTCTGCAAACAACTGTACTGGAGGAAGTAAGGAATGTCTATAGACTGTATATAGGGAAGTTGTCCCTGAAGTTGTTCTGAAGTCAAGTGGACATCCCATCATTTCCCAATCCCTATCCAAGTTCTAATCCCTCAATAACACAGAAAAAAAACAAAGCACTGGACTGTTCTGACTCTGGAATGCCTGTAAAAATCCAGTGTGCCAGGCTATGCAGGGTGGGGGCGCTACAGTAGGAATCTGCAGCAAAGTTTGTTAAAATTGCAATGTACATAGCTCATCCAGAGGGGAATGTTTTTTTCTCAACAAGAGTAATGCCCTGTACACACAGTCGGACTTTCCAACGGAAAATGTGCGATCAGACTGTGTTGTCGGAAAATCCGATTGTGTGTGGGCTCCATCTGACTTTTTCCGTCTGAATTTCCGACACACAAAGTTTGAGATCTGGATCTAAAATCCAAAATCCGATCGTTTAAATTCCGATCGTGTGTATACAATTCCGACGCACAAAGTGCCACGCATGTTCAGAATAAATTACCAGACGAAAGATATTGGCTACTGGCCTCTGTATAGTCCCATTGTACGTGTTGTACGTCACCTCGTTCTGAACGATGGGATTTTCCATCAACTTTGTGCGACCGTGTGTATGCAAGACAAGTTTGGGCCAAAATCTGTCGGAAAAAATCTGATGGATTTTGTTGTCAGAATGTCTGACCATGTGTATGGGGCATTACTCTTTAAGGCTAGTTCACACCTCCAAAATTACCTTACCCCTCTAAAAAGCCATTGTAGCCTAAGTTTGGTGGCCCCGTGGGCCACTATTGTGAACAAGGCCTTGTGCATTTACAGGAGCCTGGAGACAGTGGGGTTGATTTACTAAAATTGAGAATGCAAAATCTGGTGCAGCTCTTCATAGAAACCAATTAACTTCCAGGTGTTTTTGTCAAAGCTTATTTGAACAAGCTGAAGCTGATTGGCTACAATGCACAGTTGCACCAGATTTTGCACTCTCCAGTTTTAGTAAATCAACCCCTGTGCGTGAAGTCAGGCAAATTGCATCAATTTCATAGACCAAAGCTTTGACTGTGTTATGTTTGAAGTGTTTAGGTAGGAAATATCTTCTGCACGTTTTAGGAGGCAGGGTGGTGACAACGTAGAAAATTGTAGGCTGTAGGCTGTAGGCTCTCTAGAGTTACATTAGAAGAAATACACTTTGGGCAGAGGCCGGATTAACTGTCTTTCGGTTTATCTTGTTGTGAACCAGACACAGGGAATAGGGAACCCACACATTTTAGATACAGTACATTTATTGATCCAAAGAGACAGTGTTGCCAGACCATTCATTTCAACAATACTGGCCATGAGATTATATTTGCATTTAAAGTAAATTTTCACCCATTTAGGGTCGGTTCACACTGGTCCGACATGCGCTCCGACTTCCAGAGCACAAGTCGCATGACATGTTAAAATCAATGGTTCCCTATGGAGAGCCGTCTTAACTGGTCCAACTTTGAAAATACTCCCTGTACTACTTTGGTCCGGCTTGGGCACAATTTTCAGCCCATTGAGTTGAATGTAAATCGCATCCAAGTCAGATCACCGTCTTAACTGAAGGCATGCGACTTGAAGGGGAACCCTATGCTGCAATTAAAAAAAATAAAAAATAAAAAAAACAGCTTGGGGTTCCCCCTCCCCAGACCATACCAGACAGTTCGGATCAAGTATGGATTTTAAGGGGAACCCCCACAGCAAAATAAAAAGAAAACCTGGGGCATGATGGGGCAGTGACATCATAAGGGGGCAGGTCTCTGAATGACATCACTAGATGGCCACGCCCCATGTCTATATAAGAACTGGAAGAGAATGGAGCTGGCACAACTGTGGGAGCTAGCGTTGGGAGAAGAACCGGCAGAAGAAATTATACAAATGTCGTTTGGGTACAGCATTGCATGACTGTGCAATTAACAGTTAAATTAGAGCAGTGCTAAATAGCAAAAAATGGCCTGGTCATGATGGGGATTTAGTGCTGGTTCACACTAGATGCAGAGCGAATTCACGGTGAATATGCTGCAAATTCGCACCATATCTAAATCGCAACCTGCAAACTAATTGCTTAGTGTATGTTAAGTTTACAACAGCCCGCAATCGGTTTGCAAAACGCAAAGCGATTCGCAGAATCAGATCGCATGGGTGTGAACATGCTGCCCTCAGCCTCACCCCTCTGATGAAAACGCAACTAGCTGGTGACTGAAAAGTCCAATATAATCTCTATAAAACAAGTGGGAAGGTTAGCAAGCCAGTTCATACACAGGTAAGCATAAATGACTCTCCGGGTTCAGCAATGGAATCAACAGTCAAGCACCAAGTCGAGGATAAGTTATGAGAGGCCAAAATTCAGAAGTATACAGAAGCAAAAGACACAAGGAATAGCTGAGGTGTTTTACCTGCACATTTTCTCTGCACTTTCTGCACACCAGATGTGAAGCATTCCCTGCATTTTTTTATTTGTGAAGCACATTCACAGTTTTATATGGACTTTATGTTTATTTCATCACTCATTATGAGTTTTTGTTTGTGAGCGCTGTATTTATATTTTATCACTATGACTAGGTGTTTAGCACTTTGTGTATAGCAGCGTCATTCATTTTTTTATCACCCATTTTTTTCACACCATCAGCGCGAGTTTATACATGTAGATTATATATTTTCCCTTGTTGGTATAATAGCCATGGATGGCTTTCACCACTCTAACAAGTATAATGAAGGGTATTTTTGGGGGTTCTCCCCACATATTTTGCTTTTCTTTTTGCAATTCTAGGAAAGCTACTGAAGGGCTGTTTTTTTCTGATCTGACTATAGTAAAATAAAAAGTAGTAGTTTGGGGTTCTTTGAGTGTTAATAGGATTCTCCCTTCTCCCTTCTCATTGGCCTGCCTCTCCATAGTCTCCTCTTCAGTCTATCATGAATGCTGCTGCCAGTCTTATCCACCTTACCAACTGCTCAGTGTCTGCCAACCCTCTCCTCTAATCCCTACACTGGCTCCCGATCACCCAGCAAATTATATTCGAAATACTAACCACAACATACAAAGCCATTCACAACTCTGCCCCGAGCTACATCACCAATCTTGTCTCCAAATATCACCCAAATCGTCCCCTCCGTTCTTCTCAAGACCTCCTACTCTCAAGCTCTCTCGTCTCCTCCTCTCATGCTCGTCTCCAGGATTTCTCCAGAGCCTCTCCAATCCTCTGGAACTCGCTACCTCCACTGGTCCGGCTATCCCCTACTCTTGCTACCTTCAGGCGATCCCTGAAAACTCATCTATTCAGGGAAGCCTATCACATCTCAAATTAATCTCCTACCACTTCCATCAGCTCATTCCCGACAGTTATAACCTTTTGTACCACCTGCCCCACTCTAATAGATTGTAAACTCTTCTGAGCAGGGCCCTCTTAATCCTCTTGTATTTTATTGTATTGTAACTGTATTGTCTCCTTTTTATATTGTAAAACGCTGGCGCTATATAAATCCTGAATAATAATAATAGGATTCATATTTTGTCTAGTATAAAAGAATTCTCTTTAGGCAGCTCTTCAAAGAACAAGTAACATAAAGTGGTGCGTATCTCAAACACAGCTTAAAAGTCCATGGAAAAAATGCCAAAAAGACAAGTTTGTGAAGTACAGAATACATTTTATTCAGAAGCTGTATACAATAACACAGCCAACACGTCTCAGGGATTGGAAATATCCTTCTTCATAAGGGTTTAGGTAATACAAGACATGTATTCTGCTCAATAAAGATGGAATATCCCTTTGAAATATTGCAATAAAAGAAAAAAAACATTCTCCAGTCTCAGAGTATTGCAGCCTGCTTACAATAACCAGCAGTTGGAGTAAAAGTACATTTTTAAGCTAAAATAAAATTTTGCACATTGTTTTTGCTTGCTACACTGCTCTTTTGAGTAAAATGCAAAACTATTCCACCCGGGTCTCATTTATATAAAAAAAAAACATGTTTATGCTTAAGGAGAGACTCTCCATTACAGACTATATTTGCAGCACAGTGTCTGGCGATATCTGGAGATTTTTATCTGATTTTTAGCTGGTAAACTCAATTATTTCAGTGGGCTTCATACATCAAAATGACTTTTACTGTCCTTAGAGACCAATCATTTGATTTTCTAGCCCGAACTGTATAAATGACAGCTGAATTCAGATTTTTTCTGTTTCTGGAAAATAATGGCTATTTACTTTCAGATAAAGGAGGCTTAGTCGGGTTGACTTATGTTAAATATTTTTTTTTTGCAATAAGTCCATATAAACTGTCTACAAGTCTTCCTGTTTTACTTTTGGGGGTCACCACACTGATTTTCCTTCAAAAGGGAATTGGAATCCAACCAAAAATACGCTCACCTATAGCTATAATAGATTTGCTATGTAGTTACCAAGGGAATGAGAATAATTATACCCAAGTATGCTTCAGCTCACTTCCAGTGCAACCAGACAAGCTAAAAAGCAATGGGCAAAGTCTGGTATCACATAACCGCCAATCACAGTTTCCCTTTCGCTAATCTGACTACAGTAGACTGAAACTAAATGGCTGCAGTTTTTTTTTAGTTTGCCATATTTTCTTCTTGTAATTTTTTTGCTTTATTAAAAATCCTTAAGGCTCTATGCACCCTAGGAGCAGAAAAAACGTCAACGTTTTTAGCTTAAAAAACGTGGCATAAAAGACACAAATTGAAAGCATATTATACAAAGTTTAGGCGAGTCTATGAGAGTTTAAAAGCATTTTGTTTAAAGGAAATGATGTATAATGACAACACACCTTTTTTTTTTTTTTAACTAAAAAAATTTGGAAACTTGACGTTCAGAAGAGATAAGAGGAGTTTAGGAGAGACCATTGTTTTTACAGCTCCTAAACGTCTCCAGAAAACACGATAGGGAAGGGTTTTTGTTCCTGCCTCTGAACGTCCCTGACAGAAAACGCCTGTAGTAGTCATAATGTGCAAAGACGCATAGAAAACAATAGGAGTGCTTCTAGAGGCAGGAGAAAAAAATGTCAAACGCCTGTAGAATCAACATTTTTTAATTCCAGTGTGCATGGAGCCTAAGCAAACTTCTATAAATGGCAATCCAGGTAAACAAGTAAAATCAAGTAATAGTGAAGAGCATTAAAGTCCTGTATACAAAATCATGAGATGTCTCCTGAACGCCTAGTCAATAGCAGAAGGTTCAGAAAGACATGTGAGAAGAAGTTTGGAGGATCCCAAGAGGAGCTGGAAAGAAAGCAGGGTACCAGGAGATCTTTAGAGATATGAGATAGGTCAGGGAATGATGTCATCAACGTGGTAACACAACCTTCAGAAACCGTAATGCCCTGTACACACGGTCAGAAATTCAGACGGAAAAGGTCCGATCGGTTTATGTTGGCGGAAAATCCGATCGTGTGTGGGTTCTATTGGACTTTTTCAGTCGGAAATTCCTACGAAAAAAGTTTGAGAGCTAGATCTAAAATTTCCCGACAACAGAATCCGATCGGACTTTTTCCGATCGTTTGTAGAGAATTTCGACGGACAAAGTGCCACGCATGCTCAGATTAAATTACGAGACCAAAGATATTGGCTGCTAGCCTCTACGTGGTCCCGTTGTATGTAACGAACGTCACCTCAGACTCAGACTCAGATTTTCCGACAACTTTGTCCGACCGTGTGTATGCCACACAAGTTTCGGCCAAAATCCGTCGGAAAAAATCAGACGGATTTTGTGGTTGGAAAAAATCCAACGGATTTTGTGGTCGGAATGTCCGACCGTCTGTACAGGGCATTAGAGGTCAGTAATATCCCACAAAATGAAAGAGATGGTGTTTCCTGAATATTAGATTAACACAAACTAGGCAACTTTGAACAGCAGTGTGGGCTGGTGTACAGCAATACCAAATTGATAAACCATTACACAGGGCAGGTCATTTGTTTCTCCCTGTATTCAGATCAGACTGAATTTTGACAAACAAAAAATTCTATAGCTTTAGTGGCCTAACTTGACTTAATAAAGTATGTCCAATGCCATGCATGCAGCTGAATCCTGTAGAAATCTTCTGTGTAGGGTGCCCCATCTTCTTATTGCTGCTGGACTACTAGTGCTAGATTAATTTGTGAATCCGCAGTGAACAAGCTCCTGAAAAGCACCCACCCCCCCTGTTGGGAAAATTTCCATCCAGTGTGATCCATGAAATAACTTTACCCAATATGGGGCGAGTCCCTGTTGGGAGCTATTGGTGTCTCTGTGACAGGGGGTGTGAATGTGGGGTGATTAGTGTGCCAGCATGTTCTACTGTTAGTGTAGTGTTGGTGCAACTCACATTGATGTCTTCTCTCCTCGGAAGCCGAAACGAAAAGGCTTCACGAGGAGCGATGACATCACTTCCTCTGTTTCTCATTAGCCAGGAGCGATCGCAAGGGGGTGGCCATGAATCAGTGGCCTCCCCCTCAGCACGGATCGCTCTTGAAGCTATTCCGACCGCCGTAGGCACCAATCACTGTGTGTCACTGGTTCCCACAAAGTGTCAAAAGTGGCAGTTAGTGTCAGATTGTCCACCACAATATCACAGTCCCACTATTAGTTGCTGATCACCACCATTACTAATATGAATAAAGGTAGCATAGTCCCAGGTCCCCTTTGGTCTAATGAGAACCTCCAGAGTTAGGGACAGCTGACATCCTTCTGTACAGAGTGGGTTACAAGGCATAGCGGGTGTAATGTAAGATAGATTCATGGGCACCAGACATTTCTTGAATGCAAACAGATTTATTTTCTCTTTAACAGAACTGTGGGAGAGAGGGTTAGGGCCAGGACACCCTTTAGTAGCTGCAATGTCAATTAGCAGACTCTGAGACTTCTATAGGCATCCAGCCAGACACCACATCTGCATGTGTAGGATCGTTGTCTCCTATGGCAACAGTCTTTTATAACAGTTTCCAACACAAGTTGTAACAAACTTCTGTACTTCCTCTACAATCTCCTCTTCTAGATCTTCACTCCACTGTGCTCCCAGTCTCTCTCACTAGACATGCTGATCCACTGCCACAGGATCTCCTGAGCTCTTCCAATCGTCTCCCACAGTATCTTCCTCAAGCGTCACCTCCACGTCCCTGCTGGGTCCTTAGCTCGGCACTCACCGATACTCCTCAAGCGTCACCCCACTGGCCTGCTCGGTCCCTGGCTTGGCACACAAGGCTGCTCTGCAAGCATCACCTCCGCTGGCTGGGTCCCTGGCTTGGCACCTGCTAAGGTTTCCCAATTCACCATCCCCGGTTGGTGAGAATACTGCTCCGGTACTTGCTTCAGTTACTCACTGTGGTCCTTGGTAATAAAGTGGAAGGTCCCTTAGTGGCGACAACTTCCCCTCTACCTCCGACCACGACAGGTTCTCCGCCCGGCAGAACCATCACTTCTGGTTGGACTACAAGCCGCAATCCCAACCCTGCGCTGCTCTCTTGCTTCTGGATAGGCCCCAACACAGCCTGGCATCCAGATGTGCCAGGATAGGCCTCAGGCTCTAGCCTAGCAGCACAGCACATGTCCACCCAGACAGCCCTCCAGGTGGCACAGAACCCCGATCACCTGACTCCACCCAAATAAATAGGTTCTCCCAGCAGGCCAAGAAAACCCCTACCCATTGGCTGAGATACCCCATATACTCCCAATCTGACCTTGCAATGCCTTTATCTTATCTAATGCCACCAAGTGCCAGACCACCTAGCGGTAGAAGAGAGAAGTGCAGCAATTCCAGAATTTGGGCGAACTCAATTGATCCCTAACAATTGGCCAAGGCGAATACACCTGCCAGGTAAATTTTAGAACAACCCTACCTAAACACCAGCAATAAATAAAAATTCCAGTATAATATATACAGTATAGACCATAGTTTGTAGACGCTGTAACTTTTGTGAAAACCAATCAATATAAACTAATTGGGTTTTACTTTACCAAAAACATGTAGCAGAATACATATTGGCCTACATTGATGAAGACATTTGATTTTTACATGTTTTTATTGGATATGTTTTATAGCAGAAAGTAAAAAATATATATTTTAAAAAAAATATATATATATATTTTCGTTTATAGCACAAAAAGGAAAACACCCAGTGGTGATCAAATTCCACCAAACGAAAATATTTGTGGGAATAAAAAAATTATATAAAATGTAATTTGTGTACAACATTGTAGCAATTGTCAGTTAACCACTTCAGCCCCGGAAGATTTGGCTGCTGAATGACTGGGCCGTTTTTGCGATTCGTCACTGCGTTACTTTAACTGATAATTGCGCGGTCGTGCGACTTTGCACCCAAACAAAATTGAAGTCTTTTTTTTCCCCACAAATAGAGCTTTCTTTTGGTGGTATTTGATCACCTCTGCGTTTTTATTTTTTGCGCTGTAAACAAAAAAAAAGCGTACATTTTGAAATAAAAACCACAAAATTTTGTACTTTTTGCTATAATAAATATTTCCATTTTTTTTTTTTTTTAAAAGCAAATTTTTCCTCAGTTTAGGCCGATATGTATTCTTCTACATATTTTGGGTAAAAAAATAAAAATAAAAAAATCGCAATAAGCGTACATTGATTGGTTTGCACACAAGTTATAGCGTTTACAAAATAGGGAAAGATTTATAGCATTTTTATTATTATTTCTTTTTTAATAGTAATGGCGGTGATCTGCGATTTTTATGGCGGACACATTGGACACTTCTGACACATTTTTTGGACCATTGGCATTTATACAGCGATCAGTGCTATAAAAATGTACTGATTACCGTAAAAAGGTCACTGGCGAGGAAGGGGTTAACACTAGGGGGCGATCAAGGGGTTAATTGTGTTCCCTGGGAGGTGATTCTAACTGAAGGGGGGGTTTGACTGACTAGAGTAGTGATGCCGAACCTTGGCACCCCAGATGTTTTGGAACTACATTTCCCATGATGCTCATGCACTCTGCAGTGTAGTTGAGCATCATGGGAAATGTAGTTTCAAAAACTTCTGGGGTGCCAAGGTTCGCCATGACTGGACTAGAGGAAGTGACAGATTGTGGTTCCTAGCTAACAGGAACACACAATCTCTCACTCCTTTCAGAACAGAACAGGGAAGAGAGTGTTTACACACACTCGTCCCTGTTCTGCCTCTCGTGTTTGCTCGTGGCTGACGGTCACAATGACCACAGCGGCACCCCCCCTGTGTAGCAGGCGCGTGCCTGCTACCCCAATCCCATGAGCCGACCTATAGCTATGACAGTTCGCTGGATCATGCCGACGGTAAAATGATGTCGGCTGGCCGGCAAGCGGTTAAAGTAGCGCAGTGCCAAAAAGCAAAAAAACTGACTGGTCATGAGAGGGGTGGGGGGTAAATCTTCCAGAAGTCAAGTGGTTATAGACGATCAGAGTGGCTGTGTACCTTCACTTCCTATATTAACGCCTGAGAGGGGAGGAAGTGAGGCTCTGTAGAGGAAAGGATCAGCAGCAGATTCATGGTGGGGTAATTTAACCTCTTCACTCCCCTTCCTCTACCGTACACTTAATCTCCATGCTGTGCCCTGCCTGTATATTAAAGTAGCACTATAGGCAAAAACTTTTTTCATTTTGGATACACCAAATGTATTTTTTTTTTTCTTAATCACCATTTGTGTCCCATGGGGGAGATTTCCCTTCACTTCCTGTCCCATAGCCAAATTAGGAAGTGAAAGGAAAACCCTGCAAATTAAGGGAATCAATTTGATCCCCTCTTCCCAGGTCACCAGAACTAGTGTCCCCAATGGAAGATTTCCCCTCTTTTACTTTTCTGGGGACAACCCAAAATTTGGGAGTTTCTTTCCGTTACAGGACAAATTGAAAGGGCGATACTCCCCAATGGGGGTGCAGACAGCCATAAAAGCTGACAGTTTTGGATTCACTCCATCCAAAACTAAAAAAATAACATAGAATAAAAGTTTTGCCTTTAGCTATACTTTAACTCCTTCACCCCCTTACCCTGCAAATCAACCCCCTATGTCCAGGATATGCAATTAGCTGACCTCCAGCTATTGCCAAACTACAAGTCCCATCATGCCTCTGGCTCTGGGTTTCATGATTGTGGCTGTCAGAGTCTTGCTAGGCATCATGGGACTTGTAGTTCTGCAGCAGCTGGAGGTCCGCTAATTGCATATCCCTGGTCTATGTCCATCCTCCTACTGTATGTGACCTGTACATTACCCCTTACCTTCTCCCCCTCCCTCTGTGTATGATGTATATATAATAATGAGGAGCTGTACCGGAGCTGCCGGCAGTGGCGGAGGCGATCCGGTCCTCTCTGTGGCTGGGCATGGAGATGAGTGAGGGGAAGATTTCCCACACCCGTCTCCATGACACTGCAGGGCAGAAGTGACGTTTTCATAGCTCTTAGGCTGGGTTCACATTGCAGCGATGCGGGAACGTAGCGAATCCGCTGCGGGTTCCCGCATCGCATACCTCCCGGCGGCAGTTCGAACTGCTGGGAGTGTCAGTGAAATGTTAATGACACCCCCAGATCAGTTCGCATATCGCACTGCGATCTGCAAACTCGGACAGGAATCGGATCGCATGGTGAGAACACCCATGCGATCCGATTCTGCTGTGGACCAAAAAAAGGGTCCTGTGCGAGTTTGGGCCGGGTGCGATGCGAATTCAGCCATACTATCTGTATGGGTGAACTCGCATTTCACAGAGATCGGATGTGATTTGCACTGCAGTGCGGTGCGAATCACATCCGGTTCTCGTAACCTCTGCAATGTGATCCCAGCCTTAAAGGGCCATTTTTAAAAATCTTTTTTTTAAATGATAATTTTTATATTTATTTTTTATTGCATTTTAGTGTAAATATGAGATCTGAGGTCTTTTTGACCCCCATCTCATATTTAAGAGGTCCTGTCATGATTTTTTTTTCCCGGGGGAGGGAGCCTCTGTCTCCTGTTCATTCATTTTCAATGCTGAGGCTGCTCAGAAAGGGGCTTGGGAATCTGTGTCCTCAGTCCCTTTCTCTACCTCAAAGGGAAGATGTCAGGAATTTATTAGACCCCTAATATCTCAACAAAGCCCCCCAACAGGGCTGATAAAAAAAACAAAAAGATTCAATAATATTTAGAAAATAAAATTGTAAAAAATAAATGAAATAAAAACCTGACACCACCCCCATACCAGCTCTGTCCACAGCCCCAAGCCCCTCCCCCAAAAAGCACTGTAAAAACAAGAAAAAAAAACTAATGAAATTGTAAAAAAATAAATACATAAAAAAAAAACTATTGACACCATCCACTGCCCCAAACCGCCCTCCACCCCCTTCCCCAGAAGCACTGTGAAAAAACATATTTTAAAAAGTGTTTAAAAAAATAAAAAACAAAATAGTAACAACAAAAAACTACTGACACTGTCCATTTACCTCCATACACTCTGCACTCCTCTCCCACACATACCCCCCACCTCCACGCACTCCTCCCCTGCATATACCCCCCACCTCCACGCACTCCTCCCCTGCATATACCCCCCACCTCCACGCACTCCTCCCCTGCATATACCCCCCCACCTCCACGCACTCCTCTCCCACACATACCCCCCACCTCCACGCACTCCTCCCCTGCATATACCCCCCACCTCCACGCACTCCTCTCCCACACATACCCCCCACCTCCACACACTCCTTTCCCGCCCATACTACCTACCTCCATGCACTCCTCCCCTGCATATACCCCCCACCTACACGCACTCCTCTCCCGCCCATACTACCCACCTCCACGCACTCCTCTCCCGCACATACTACCCACCTCCACGCACTCCTCCCCTGCATATACCCCCCACCTCCACACACTCCTCTCCCACACATACCCCCCACCTCCACACACTCCTTTCCCGCCCATACTACCCACCTCCACGCACTCCTTTCCCGCCCATACTACCCACCTCCACGCACTCCTCTCCCGCAAATACTACCCACCTCCATGCACTCCTCTCCCGCACATACTACCCACCTCCATGCACTCCTCTCCTGCACATACTACCACCTCCATGCACTCCTCTCCCACACATACTACCCACCTCCACGCACTCCTCTCCCGCACTTACTACCCACCGCCACGCACTCCTCTCCCGCACATACTACCCACCGCCACGCACTCCTCTCCCGCACATACTACCCACCGCCACACACTCCTCTCCCGCACATACTACACACCTCCATGCACTCCTCTCCTGCACATACTAGAAACCTCCATGCACTCCTCTCCCGCACATACTACCCACCTCCATACACTCTGCACTCCTCTCCCGCACATACTACCCACCTCCATGCACTCCTCTCCCGCACATACTACCCACCTCCAGGCACTCCTCTCCCGCACATACTACCCACCTCCAGGCACTCCTCTCCGGCACTTACTACCCACCTCCAGGCACTCCTCTCCCGCAC
This sequence comes from Lithobates pipiens, assembly GCF_037356315.1. Taxonomy (NCBI): domain Eukaryota; kingdom Metazoa; phylum Chordata; class Amphibia; order Anura; family Ranidae; genus Lithobates; species Lithobates pipiens. Next base: position 44,608,092 of record NW_027507787.1, read on the forward strand.
ATACTACCCACCTCCAGGCACTCCTCTCCCGCACATACTACCCACCTCCAGGCACTCCTCTCCCGCCCATACTACCCACCTCCACGCACTCCTCTCCCGCACATACTACCCACCTCCACGCACTCCTCCCCTGCATATACCCCCCACCTCCACACACTCCTCTCCCACACATACCCCCCACCTCCACACACTCCTTTCCCGCCCATACTACCCACCTCCACGCACTCCTCTCCCGCCCATACTACCCACCTCCACGCACTCCTCTCCCGCAAATACTACCCACCTCCATGCACTCCTCTCCCGCACATACTACCACCTCCATGCACTCCTCTCCCACACATACTACCCACCTCCACGCATTCCTCTCCCGCACATACTACCCACCGCCACGCACTCCTCTCCCGCACATACTACCCACCGCCACGCACTCCTCTCCCGCACATACTACACACCTCCATGCACTCCTCTCCTGCACATACTAGAAACCTCCATGCACTCCTCTCCCGCACATACTACCCACCTCCATGCACTCCTCTCCCGCACATACTACCCACCTCCAGGCACTCCTCTCCCGCACATACTACCCACCTCCAGGCACTCCTCTCCGGCACTTACTACCCACCTCCAGGCACTCCTCTCCCGCACATACTACCCACCTCCATGCACTCCTCCCCTGCATATACCCCCCACCTACACGCACTCCTCTCCCGCCCATACTACCCACCTCCACGCACTCCTCTCCCGCACATACTACCCACCTCCACGCACTCCTCCCCTGCATATACCCCCCACCTCCACACACTCCTCTCCCACACATACCCCCCACCTCCACACACTCCTTTCCCGCCCATACTACCCACCTCCACGCACTCCTTTCCCGCCCATACTACCCACCTCCACGCACTCCTCTCCCGCAAATACTACCCACCTCCATGCACTCCTCTCCCGCACATACTACCCACCTCCATGCACTCCTCTCCTGCACATACTACCACCTCCATGCACTCCTCTCCCACACATACTACCCACCTCCACGCACTCCTCTCCCGCACTTACTACCCACCGCCACGCACTCCTCTCCCGCACATACTACCCACCGCCACGCACTCCTCTCCCGCACATACTACCCACCGCCACACACTCCTCTCCCGCACATACTACACACCTCCATGCACTCCTCTCCTGCACATACTAGAAACCTCCATGCACTCCTCTCCCGCACATACTACCCACCTCCATACACTCTGCACTCCTCTCCCGCACATACTACCCACCTCCATGCACTCCTCTCCCGCACATACTACCCACCTCCAGGCACTCCTCTCCCGCACATACTACCCACCTCCAGGCACTCCTCTCCGGCACTTACTACCCACCTCCAGGCACTCCTCTCCCGCACATACTACCCACCTCCAGGCACTCCTCTCCCGCCCATACTACCCACCTCCACGCACTCCTCTCCCGCACATACTACCCACCTCCACGCACTCCTCCCCTGCATATACCCCCCACCTCCACACACTCCTCTCCCACACATACCCCCCACCTCCACACACTCCTTTCCCGCCCATACTACCCACCTCCACGCACTCCTCTCCCGCCCATACTACCCACCTCCACGCACTCCTCTCCCGCAAATACTACCCACCTCCATGCACTCCTCTCCCGCACATACTACCCACCTCCATGCACTCCTCTCCCGCATATACTACCACCTCCATGCACTCCTCTCCCACACATACTACCCACCTCCACGCATTCCTCTCCCGCACATACTACCCACCGCCACGCACTCCTCTCCCGCACATACTACCCACCGCCACGCACTCCTCTCCCGCACATACTACACACCTCCATGCACTCCTCTCCCGCACATACTAGAAACCTCCATGCACTCCTCTCCCGCACATACTACCCACCTCCATGCACTCCTCTCCCGCACATACTACCCACCTCCAGGCACTCCTCTCCCGCACATACTACCCACCTCCAGGCACTCCTCTCCGGCACTTACTACCCACCTCCAGGCACTCCTCTCCCGCACATACTACCCACCTCCAGGCACTCCTCTCCCGCACATACTACCCACCTCCAGGCACTCCTCTCCCGCACATACTACCCACCTCCAGGCACTCCTCTCCCGCACATACTACCCACCTCCAGGCACTCCTCTCCCGCACATACTACCCACCTCCAGGCACTCCTCTCCCGCACATACTACCCACCTCCAGGCACTCCTCTCCCGCACATACTACCCACCTCCATGCATTCCTCTCCCGCACTTACTACCCAACTCCATGCACTCCTCTCCCGCACATACTACCCACCTCCAGGCACTCCTCTCCCGCACATACTACACACCTCCAGGCACTCCTCTCCCGCACATACTACCTACCTCCATGCACTCCTCTCCCGCACATACTACCCAGCTCCAGGCACTCCTCTCCCGCACATACTGCCCAACTCCACACACTCCTCTCCCGCACATACTACACACCTCCACGCACTCCTCTCCCGCACATACTACCCACCTCCACGCACTCCTCTCCCGCACATACTACCCACCTCCACGCACTCCTCTCCCGCACATACTACCCACCTCCACGCACTCCTCTCCCGCACATACTACACACCTCCACGCACTCCTCTCCCACACATACTAGAAACCTCCATGCACTCCTCTCCCGCACATACTACCCACCTCCATGCACTCCTCTCCCGCACATACTACCCACCTCCATGCATTCCTCTCCCGCACATACTACCCACCTCCACGCACTCCTCTCCCGCACATACTACACACCTCCACGCACTCCTCTCCCACACATACTACACACCTCCATGCACTCCTCTCCCACACATACCCCCCACCTCCACGCACTCCTCCCCTGCATATACCCCCCACCTCCACGCACTCCTTTCCCGCCCATACTACCTACCTCCACGCACTCCTCTCCCGCACATACTACCCACCTCCACGCACTCCTCCCCTGCATATACCCCCCACCTCCACACACTCCTCTCCCACACATACCCCCCACCTCCACACACTCCTTTCCCGCCCATACTACCCACCTCCACGCACTCCTCTCCCGCCCATACTACCCACCTCCACGCACTCCTCTCCCGCAAATACTACCCACCTCCATGCACTCCTCTCCCGCACATACTACCCACCTCCATGCACTCCTCTCCTGCACATACTACCACCTCCATGCACTCCTCTCCCACACATACTACCCACCTCCACGCACTCCTCTCCCGCACTTACTACCCACCGCCACGCACTCCTCTCCCGCACATACTACCCACCGCCACGCACTCCTCTCCCGCACATACTACCCACCGCCACGCACTCCTCTCCCGCACATACTACACACCTCCATGCACTCCTCTCCTGCACATACTAGAAACCTCCATGCACTCCTCTCCCGCACATACTACCCACCTCCATGCACTCCTCTCCCGCACATACTACCCACCTCCATACACTCTGCACTCCTCTCCCGCACATACTACCCACCTCCATGCACTCCTCTCCCGCACATACTACCCACCTCCAGGCACTCCTCTCCCGCACATACTACCCACCTCCAGGCACTCCTCTCCGGCACTTACTACCCACCTCCAGGCACTCCTCTCCCGCACATACTACCCACCTCCAGGCACTCCTCTCCCGCACATACTACCCACCTCCAGGCACTCCTCTCCCGCCCATACTACCCACCTCCATGCACTCCTCTCCCGCACATACTACCCACCTCCACGCACTCCTCCCCTGCATATACCCCCCACCTCCACACACTCCTCTCCCACACATACCCCCCACCTCCACACACTCCTTTCCCGCCCATACTACCCACCTCCACGCACTCCTCTCCCGCCCATACTACCCACCTCCACGCACTCCTCTCCCGCAAATACTAGCCACCTCCATGCACTCCTCTCCTGCACATACTACCCACCTCCATGCACTCCTCTCCCGCACATACTACCACCTCCATGCACTCCTCTCCCACACATACTACCCACCTCCACGCATTCCTCTCCCGCACTTACTACCCACCGCCACGCACTCCTCTCCCGCACATACTACCCACCGCCACGCACTCCTCTCCCGCACATACTACCCACCGCCACGCACTCCTCTCCCGCACATACTACACACCTCCATGCACTCCTCTCCTGCACATACTAGAAACCTCCATGCACTCCTCTCCCGCACATACTACCCACCTCCATGCACTCCTCTCCCGCACATACTACCCACCTCCATACACTCTGCACTCCTCTCCCGCACATACTACCCACCTCCATGCACTCCTCTCCCGCACATACTACCCACCTCCAGGCACTCCTCTCCCGCACATACTACCCACCTCCAGGCACTCCTCTCCGGCACTTACTACCCACCTCCAGGCACTCCTCTCCCGCACATACTACCCACCTCCAGGCACTCCTCTCCCGCACATACTACCCACCTCCAGGCACTCCTCTCCCGCACATACTACCCACCTCCAGGCACTCCTCTCCCGCACATACTACCCAACTCCATGCACTCCTCTCCCGCACATACTACCCACCTCCAGGCACTCCTCTCCCGCACATACTACACACCTCCAGGCACTCCTCTCCCGCACATACTACCTACCTCCATGCACTCCTCTCCCGCACATACTACCCAGCTCCAGGCACTCCTCTCCCGCACATACTGCCCAACTCCACACACTCCTCTCCCGCACATACTACACACCTCCACGCACTCCTCTCCCGCACATACTACCCACCTCCACGCACTCCTCTCCCGCACATACTACCCACCTCCACGCACTCCTCTCCCGCACATACTACCCACCTCCACGCACTCCTCTCCCACACATACTAGAAACCTCCATGCACTCCTCTCCCGCACATACTACCCACCTCCATGCACTCCTCTCCCGCACATACTACCCACCTCCATGCATTCCTCTCCCGCACATACTACCCACCTCCACGCACTCCTCTCCCGCACATACTACACAACTCCACGCACTCCTCTCCCGCACATACTACACAACTCCACGCACTCCTCTCCCACACATACTACACACCTCCATGCATTCCTCTCCCGCACATACTACACACCTCCATGCACTCCTCTCCCGCACATACTAGAAACCTTCATGCACTCCTCTCTTGCACATACTACCCACCTCCATACACTCCGCACTCCTCTCCGGCACATACTATCCACCTCCATGCATTCCTCTTGCGCACATACTACCCACCTCCATGCACTCCTCTCCCGCACATACTACCCACCTCCATGCATTCCTCTTGTGCACATACTACCCACCTCCATGCACTCCTCTCCCGCACATACTACCACCTCCATGCACTCCTCTCCCACACATACTACCCACCTCCATGCACTCCTCTCCCGCACATACTACCCACCTCCATGCACTCCTCTCCCGCACATACTACCCACCTCCATGCACTCCTCTCCCGCACATACTACCCACCTCCATGCACTCCTCTCCCGCACATACTACACACCTCCACGCACTCCTCTCCCGCACATACTACACACCTCCACGCACTCCTCTCCCACACATACTAGAAACCTCCATGCACTCCTCTCCCGCACATACTACCCACCTCCATGCACTCCTCTCCCGCACATACTACCCACCTCCATGCATTCCTCTCCCGCACATACTACCCACCTCCACGCACTCCTCTCCCGCACATACTACACACCTCCACGCACTCCTCTCCCACACAGACTACACACCTCCATGCATTCCTCTCCCGCACATACTACACACCTCCATGCACTCCTCTCCCGCACATACTAGAAACCTTCATGCACTCCTCTCCCGCACATACTACCCACCTCCATACACTCCGCACTCCTCTCCGGCACATACTATCCACCTCCATGCATTCCTCTTGCGCACATACTACCCACCTCCATGCACTCCTCTCCCGCACATACTACCCACCTCCATGCATTCCTCTTGTGCACATACTACCCACCTCCATGCACTCCTCTCCCGCACATACTACCACCTCCATGCACTCCTCTCCCACACATACTACCCACCTCCATGCACTCCTCTCCCGCACATACTACCCACCTCCATGCACTCCTCTCCCGCACATACTACCCACCTCCATGCACTCCTCTCCCGCACATACTACCTACCTCCATGCACTCCTCTCCCGCACATACTACCTACCTCCATGCACTCCTCTCCCGCACATACTACCCACCTCCATGCACTCCTCTCCCGCACATACTACACACCTCCATGCACTCCTCTCCCGCACATACTAGAAACCTTCATGCACTCCTCTCCCGCACATACTACCCACCTCCATACACTCCGCACTCCTCTCCTGCACATACTACCCACATCCATGCATTCCTCTCCCGCACATACTACCCACCTCCATGCACTCCTCTCCCGCACATACTACCCACCTCCATGCACTCCTCTCCCGCACATACTACCCACCTCCATGCACTCCTCTCCCGCACATACTACCTACCTCCATGCACTCCTCTCCCGCACATACTACCCACCTCCATGCACTCCTCTCCCGCACATACTGCCCACCTCCACGCACTCCTCTCCCGCACATACTACACACCTCCACGCACTCCTCTCCCGCACATACTACACACCTCCACGCACTCCTCTCCCGCACATACTACCCACCTACATGCATTCCTCTCCCGCACATACTACCCAACTCCATGCACTCCTCTCCCGCACATACTACCCACCTCCATGCACTCCTCTCCCGCACATACTACACACCTCCATGCACTCCTCTCCCGCACATACTAGAAACCTTCATGCACTCCTCTCCCGCACATACTACCCACCTCCATACACTCCGCACTCCTCTCCTGCACATACTACCCACCTCCATGCACTCCTCTCCCGCACATACTACAAACCTCCATGCACTCCTTTCCCGCACATACTACCCACCTCCATGCACTCCTTTCCCGCACATACTACCCACCTCCATGCACTCCTCTCCCGCACATACTGCCCACCTCCACGCACTCCTCTCCCGCACATACTACACACCTCCACGCACTCCTCTCCCGCACATACTACACACCTCCATGCACTCTTCTCCCGCACATACTAGAAACCTTCATGCACTCCTCTCCCGCACATACTACCCACCTCCATACACTCCGCACTCCTCTCCTGCACATACTACCCACATCCATGCATTCCTCTCCCGCACATACTACCCACCTCCATGCACTCCTCTCCCGCACTTACTACCCACCTCCATGCACTCCTCTCCCGCACATACTACCCACCTCCATGCACTCCTCTCCCGCACATACTACCTACCTCCATGCACTCCTCTCCCGCACATACTACCCACCTCCATGCACTCCTCTCCCGCACATACTGCCCACCTCCACGCACTCCTCTCCCGCACATACTACACACCTCCACGCACTCCTCTCCCGCACATACTACACACCTCCACACACTCCTCTCCCGCACATACTACCCACCTCCACGCACTCCTCTTCCGCACATACTACCCACCTCCACGCACTCCTCTCCCACACATACTACCCACCTCCACGCACTCCTCTCCCGCTAATACTACCCACCTCCACGCACTCCTCTCCCGCACATACTACCCACCTCCACGCACTCCTCTCCCGCACATACTACACACCTCCATGCACTCCTATCCCGCACATACTAGAAACCTTCATGCACTCCTCTCCCGCACATACTACCCACCTCCATACACTCCACACTCCTCTCCTGCACATACTACCCACCTCCATGCACTCCTCTCCCGCACATACTACAAACCTCCATGCACTCCTTTCCCGCACATACTACCCACCTCCATGCACTCCTTTCCCGCACATACTACCCACCTCCATGCACTCCTCTCCCGCACATACTGCCCACCTCCACGCACTCCTCTCCTGCACATACTACATACCTCCACGCACTCCTCTCCCGCACATACTACCCACCTCCATGCACTCCTCTCCCGCACATACTGCCCACCTCCACGCACTCCTCTCCCGCACATACTACACACCTCCACGCACTCCTCTCCCGCACATACTACCCACCTCCACGCACTCCTCTCCCGCACATACTACCCACCTCCCCGCACTCCTCTCCCGCACATACTACACACCTCCACGCACTCCTCTCCCGCACATACTACCCACCTCCACGCACTCCTCTCCCGCACATACTACCCACCTCCACGCACTCCTCTCCCGCACATACTACCCACCTCCACGCACTCCTCTCCCGCACATACTACCCACCTCCACGCACTCCTCTCCCGCACATACTACCCACCTCCACGCACTCCTCTCCCGCTCTTACTACACACCTCCACGCACTCCTCTCCCGCACATAATAGAAACCTCCATGCACTCATCTCCCGCACATACTACCCACCTCCATGCACTCCTCTCCCGCCCATACTACCCACCTCCATGCATTCCTCTCCCGCACATACTACCCAACTCCATGCACTCCTCTCCCGCACATACTACCCACCTCCATGCACTCCTCTCCCGCACATACTACAAACCTCCATGCACTCCTCTCCCGCACATACTAGAAACCTTCATGCACTCCTCTCCCGCACATACTACCCACCTCCATACACTCCGCACTCCTCTCCTGCACATACTACCCACCTCCATGCACTCCTCTCCCGCACATACTGCCCACCTCCACGCACTCCTCTCCCGCACATACTACACACCTCCACGCACTCCACTCCCGCACATACTACCCACCTCCACGCACTCCTCTCCCGCACATACTACACACCTCCACGCACTCCTCTCCCGCACATACTACCCACCTCCACGCACTCCTCTCCCGCACATACTACCCACCTCCATGCATTCCTCTCCCGCACATACTACCCACCTCCACGCACTCCTCTCCCGCACATACTACCCACCTCCACGCACTCCTCTCCCGCTCTTACTACACATCTCCACGCACTCCTCTCCCGCACATACTAGAAACCTCCATGCACTCCTCTCCCGCACATACTACCCACCTCCATGCACTCCTCTCCCGCACATACTACCCACCTCCATGCATTCCTCTCCCGCACATACTACCCACCTCCATGCACCCCTCTCCCGCCCATACTACCCACCTCCATGCACTCCTCTCCCGCCCATACTACCCACCTCCATGCACCCCTCTCCCGCCCATACTACCCACCTCCATGCACTCCTCTCCCGCACATACTACCCACCTCCATGCACTCCTCTCCCGCACATACTACCCACCTCCATGGACTCCTCTCCCGCACATACTACCCACCTCCATGCACTCCTCTCCCGCACATACTACCTACCTCCATGTACTCCTCTCCCGCACATACTACCCACCTCCATGCACTCCTCTCCCGCACATACTAACCACCTCCATACACTCCGCACTCCTCTCCCGCACATACTACCCACCTCCATGCACTCCTCTCCCGCACATACTACTCACCTCCATGCACTCCTCTCCCGCATATACTACCCACCTCCAGGCACTCCTCTCCCGCACATACTACCCACCTCCAGGCACTCCTCTCCCGCACATACTACCCACCTCCACGCACTCCTCTCCCGCACATACTACCCACCTCCATGCATTCCTCTCCCGCCCATACTACCCACCTCCATGCATTCCTCTCCCGCACATACTACCCACCTCCACGCACTCCTCTCCCGCACATACTACCCACCTCCACGCACTCCTCTCCCGCTCTTACTACACATCTCCACGCACTCCTCTCCCGCTCTTACTACACATCTCCACGCACTCCTCTCCCGCACATACTAGAAACCTCCATGCACTCCTCTCCCGCACATACTACCCACCTCCATGCACTCCTCCCCCGCACATACTACCCACCTCCATGCATTCCTCTCCCGCACATACTACCCACCTCCATGCACTCCTCTCCCGCACATACTACCCACCTCCATGCATTCCTCTCCCGCACATACTACCCACCTCCATGCACCCCTCTCCCGCCCATACTACCCACCTCCATGCACTCCTCTCCCGCCCATACTACCCACCTCCATGCACCCCTCTCCCGCCCATACTACCCACCTCCATGCACTCCTCTCCCGCACATACTACCCACCTCCATGCACTCCTCTCCCGCACATACTACCCACCTCCATGGACTCCTCTCCCGCACATACTACCCACCTCCATGCACTCCTCTCCCGCACATACTAACCACCTCCATACACTCCGCACTCCTCTCCCGCACATACTACCCACCTCCATGCACTCCTCTCCCGCACATACTACTCACCTCCATGCACTCCTCTCCCGCATATACTACCCACCTCCAGGCACTCCTCTCCCGCACATACTACCCACCTCCAGGCACTCCTCTCCCGCACATACTACCCACCTCCACGCACTCCTCTCCCGCACATACTACCCACCTCCATGCATTCCTCTCCCGCCCATACTACCCACCTCCATGCATTCCTCTCCCGCACATACTACCCAACTCCATGCACTCCTCTCCCGCACATACTACCCACCGCCACGCACTCCTCTCCCGCACATACTACACACCTCCACGCACTCCTCTCCCGCACATACTACCCACCTCCACACACTCCTCTCCCGCACATACTACCCACCTCCATGCACTCATCTCCCACACATACTACACACCTCCATGCATTCCTCTCCCGCACATACTAGAAACCTTCATGCACTCCTCTCCAGCACATACTACCCACCTCCATGCACTCCTCTCCCGCACATACTAACCACCTCCATACACTCCGCACTCCTCTCCCGCACATTCTACCCACCTCCATGCATTCCTCTCCCACGCATACTACCCACCTCCATGCACTCCTCTCCCGCACATACTACCCACCTCCATGCATTCCTCTCCCGCACATACTACCAACTCCATACACTCCGCACTCCTCTCCCGCACATACTACTCACCTCCATGCACTCCTCTCCCGCACATACTACCCACTTCCATGCACTCCTCTCCCGCACATACTACCCACTTCCATGCACTCCTCTTCCGCACATACTACCCAACTCCATGCACTCCGCACTCCTCTCCCGCACATACTGCCCAACTCCACACACTCCTCTCCCGCACATACTACCCACCTCCAGGCACTCCTCTCCCGCACATACTACCCACGTCCATGCACTCCTCTCCCGCACATACTACCCACCTCCATGCACTCCTCTCCCGCACATACTACCCACCTCCATGCACTCCTCTCCCGCACATACTACCCACCTCCATGCACTACTCTCCCGCACATACTACCCACCTCCACGCACTCCTCTCCCGCACATACTACCCACCTCCATGCACTCCTCTCCCGCACATACTACACACCTCCATGCACTCCTCTCCCGCACATACTAGAAACCTTCATGCACTCCTCTCCCGCACATACTACCCACCTCCATACACTCCGCACTCCTCTCCTGCACATACTACCCACATCCATGCATTCCTCTCCCGCACATACTACCCACCGCCATGCACTCCTCTCCCGCACATACTACCCACCTCCATGCACTCCTCTCCCGCACATACTACCCACCTCCATGCACTGCTCTCCCGCACATACTACCTACCTCCATGCACTCCTCTCCCGCACTTCCTACCCACCTCCATGCACTCCTCTCCCGCACATACTACCCACCTCCACGCACTCCTCTCCCCCACATACTACACACCTCCACGCACTCCTCTCCCCCACATACTACACACCTCCACGCACTCCTCTCCCGCACATTCTAGAAACCTCCATGCACTCCTCTCCCGCACATACTACCCACCTCCATGCATTCCTCTCCCGCACATACTAGAAACCTTCATGCACTCCTCTCCCGCACATACTACCCACCTCCATGCACTCCTCTCCCGCACATACTACTCACCTCCATGCACTCCTCTCCCGCACATACTAGAAACCTTCATGCACTCCTCTCCCGCACATACTACCCAACTCCATGCACTCCTCTCCCGCACATACTACACACCTCCATGCACTCCTCTCCCGCACATACTACTCACCTCCATGCACTCCTCTCCCGCACATACTAGAAACCTTCATGCACTCCTCTCCCGCACATACTACCCAACTCCATGCACTCCTCTCCCGCACATACTACCCACCTCCATGCACTCCTCTCCCACACATACTACACACCTCCATGCACTTCTCTCCCGCACATACTAGAAACCTTCATGCACTCCTCTCCCGCACATACTACCCACCTCCATACACTCCGCACTCCTCTCCCGCACATACTACCCACCTCCATGCATTCCTCTCCCGCACATACTACCCACCTCCATGCATTCCTCTTGCGCACATACTACCCACCTCCACGCACTCCTCTCCCGCACATACTACCCACCTCCACGCACTCCTCTCCCGCACATACTACCCACCTCCACGCACTCCTCTCCCGCACATACTACACACCTCCACGCACTCCTCTCCCGCACATACTACACACCTCCACGCACTCCTCTCCCGCTCATACTACACACCTCCACGCACTCCTCTCCCGCACATACTAGAAACCTCCATGCACTCCTCTCCCGCACATACTACCCACCTCCATGCACTCCTCTCCCGCACATACTACCCACCTCCATGCACTCCTCTCCCGCACATACTACACACCTCCATGCACTCCTCTCCCGCACATACTACACACCTCCATGCACTCCTCTCCCGCACATACTACACACCTCCATGCACTCCTCTCCCGCACATACTAGAAACCTTCATGCACTCCTCTCCCGCACATACTACCCACCTCCATACACTCTGCACTCCTCTCCTGCACATACTACTCACCTCCATGCACTCCTCTCCCGCACATACTAGAAACCTTCATGCACTCCTCTCCCGCACATACTACCCAACTCCATGCACTCCTCTCCCGCACATACTACCCACCTCCATGCACTCCTCTCCCACACATACTACACACCTCCATGCACTTCTCTCCCGCACATACTAGAAACCTTCATGCACTCCTCTCCCGCACATACTACCCACCTCCATACACTCCGCACTCCTCTCCTGCACATACTATCCACCTCCATGCATTCCTCTCCCGCACATACTACCCACCTCCATGCATTCCTCTTGCGCACATACTACCCACCTCCATGCACTCCTCTCCCGCACATACTACCCACCTCCATGCACTCCTCTCCCACACATACTACCCACCTCCATGCACTCCTCTCCCACACATACTACCCACCTCCATGCATTCCTCTTGCGCACATACTACCCACCTTCATGCACTCCTCTCCCGCACTTCCTACCCACCTCCATGCACTCCTCTCCCGCACATACTACCTACCTCCATGCACTCCTCTCCCGCACATACTACCCACCTCCATGCACTCCTCTCCCGCACATACTACCCACCTCCATGCACTCCTCTCCCGCACATACTAGAAACCTTCATGCACTCCTCTCCCGCACATACTACCCACCTCCATACACTCCGCACTCCTCTCTTGCACATACTACCCACATCCATGCACTCCTCTCCTGCACATACTACCCACCTCCATGCACTCCTCTCCTGCACATACTACCCACCTCCATGCACTCCTCTCCTGCACATACTACCCACCTCCATGCACTCCTCTCCCGCACATAATACCTACCTCCATGCACTCCTCTCCCGCACTTCCTACCCACCTCCATGCACTCCTCTCCCGCACATACTGCCCACCTCAACGCACTCCTCTCCCGCACTTCCTACCCACCTCCATGCACTCATCTCCCGCACATACTGCCCACCTCCACGCACTCCTCTCCCGCACATACTACACACCTCCACGCACTCCTCTCCCGCACATACTACCCACCTCCACGCACTCCTCTCCCGCACATACTACCCACCTCCACACACTCCTCTCCCGCACATACTACCCACCTCCATGCATTCCTCTCCCGCACATACTACCCAACTCAATGCACTCCTCTCCTGCACATACTACCCACCTCCATGCACTCCTCTCCCGCACATACTACACACCTCCATGCACTCCTCTCCCGCACATACTAGAAACCTTCATGCACTCCTCTCCCGCACATACTACCCACCTCCATACACTCCGCACTCCTCTCCTGCACATACTACCCACCTCCATGCACTCCTCTCCCGCACATACTACCCACCTCCATGCACTCCTCTCCCGCACATACTACCCACCTCCATGCACTCCTCTCCCGCACATACTACCCACCTCCATGCACTCCTCTCCCGCACATACTGCCCACCTCCACGCACTCCTCTCCCGCACTTACTACACACCTCCACGCACTCCTCTCCCGCACATACTACCCACCTCCATGCACTCCTCTCCCACACATACTACACACCTCCATGCACTCCTCTCCCGCACATACTAGAAACCTTCATGCACTCCTCTCCCGCACATACTACCCACCTCCATACACTCTGCACTCCTCTCCTGCACATACTACCCACCTCCATACACTCCTCTCCCGCACATACTACCCACCTCCATGCACTCCTCTCCCGCACATACTACCCACCTCCATGCACTCCTCTCCCGCACATACTACCCACCTCCATGCACTCCTCTCCCGCACATACTACCTACCTCCATGCACTCCTCTCCTGCACATACTATCTACCTCCATGCACTCCTCTCCCGCACATACTACCCACCTCCATGCACTCCTCTCCCGCACATACTAACCACCTCCATACACTCCGCACTCCTCTCCAGCACATACTACCCACCTCCATGCACTCCTCTCCCGCACTTACTAACCACCTCCATACACTCCGCACTCCTCTCCCGCACATACTACCACCTCCATGCACTCCTCTCCCGCACATACTACTCACCTCCATGCACTCCTCTCCCGCACATACTACCCACCTCCAGGCACTCCTCTCCCGCACATACTACCCACCTCCAGGCACTCCTCTCCAGTACATACTACCCACCTCCAGGCACTCCTCTCCCGCACATACTACCCACCTCCAGGCACTCCTCTCCCGCACATACTACCCACCTCCAGGCACTCCTCTCCCGCACATACTACCCACCTCCAGGCACTCCTCTCCCGCACATACTACCCACCTTCATGCACTCCTCTCCCGCACATACTACCCACCTCCAGGCACTCCTCTCCCGCACATACTACCCACCTCCAGGCACTCCTCTCCCGCACATACTACCCAGCTCCATGCACTCCTTTCCCGCACATACTACCCACCTCCAGGCACTCCTCCCCCGCACATACTACCCACCTCCAGGCACTCCTCTCCCACACATACTACCCACCTCCACGCACTCCTCTCCCGCACATCCTACCCACCTCCATACACTCCGCACTCCTCTCCCGCACATACTACCTACCTCCATGCACTCCTTTCCCGCACATACTACCCACCTCCAGGCACTCCTCTCCCGCACATACTACCCACCTCCAGGCACTCCTCTCCCGCACATACTACCCACCTCCACGCACTCCTCTCCCGCACATACTGCCCACCTCCACGCACTCCTCTCCCGCACATACTGCCCACCTCCACGCACTCCTCTCCCGCACATACTGCCCACCTCCACGCACTCCTCTCCCGCACATACTGCCCACCTCCACGCACTCCTCTCCCGCACATACTGCCCACCTCCACGCACTCCTCTCCCTCACATACTGCCCACCTCCAGGCACTCCTCTCCCGCACATACTGCCCACCTCCACGCACTCCTCTCCCGCACATACTGCCCACCTCCACGCACTCCTCTCCCGCACATACTACCCACCTCCACGCACTCCTCTCCCGCACATACTACCCACCTCCACGCACTCCTCTCCCGCACATACTACACACCTCCACGCACTCCTCTCCCGCACATACTAGAAACCTCCATGCACTCCTCTCCCGCACATACTACCCACCTCCATGCATTCCTCTCCCGCCCATACTACCCAACTCCATGCACTCCTCTCCCGCACATACTACCCACCTCCATGCACTCCTCTCCCGCACATACTACACACCTCCATGCACTCCTCTCCCGCACATACTACCCACCTACATACACTCCGCACTCCTCTCCTGCACATACTACCCACCTCCATGCATTCCTCTCCCGCACTTACTACCCACCTCCATGCACTCCTCTCCCGCACATACTAGCCACCTCCATGCACTCCTCTCCCGCACATACTAGCCACCTCCATGCACTCCTCTCCCGCACTTACTAGCCACCTCCATGCTCTCCTCTCCCGCACATACTAGCCACCTCCATGCACTCCTCTCCCGCACATACTACCCACCTCCATGCACTCCTCTCCCGCACATACTACCTACCTCCATGCACTCCTCTCCCGCACATACTACCCACCTCCATGCACTCCTCTCCCGCACATACTACCCAACTCCATACACTCCTCTCCCGCACATACTACCCACCTCCATGCACTCCTCTCCCACACATACTACCCACCTCCATGCACTCCTCTCCCACACATACTACCCACCTCCATACACTCCGCACTCCTCTCCCGCACATACTACTCACCTCCATGCACTCCTCTCCCGCACATACTACCCACTTCCATGCACTCCTCTCCCGCACATACTACCCACCTCCATGCACTCCGCACTCCTCTCCCGCACATACTACCCACCTCCATGCACTCCTCTCCCGCACATACTACCTACCTCCATGCACTCCTCTCCCGCACATACTACCCAGCTCCATGCACTCCTTTCCCGCACATACTACCCAGCTCCATGCACTCCTTTCCCGCACATACTACCCACCTCCAGGCACTCCTTTCCCGCACATACTACCCAATTCCAGGCACTCCTCTCCCGCACATACTACCCACCTCCAGGCACTCCTCTCCCGCACATACTACCCACCTCCAGGCACTCCTCTCCCGCACATACTACCCACCTCCAGGCACTCCTCTCCCGCACATACTACCCACCTCCAGGCACTCCTCTCCCGCACATACTACCCACCTCCAGGCACTCCTCTCCCGCACATACTACCCACCTCCAGGCACTGCTCTCCCGCACATACTACCCACCTCCAGGCACTGCTCTCCCGCACATACTACCCACCTCCAGGCACTCCTCTCCCGCACATACTACCCACCTCCAGGCACTCCTCTCCCGCACATACTACCCACCTCCAGGCATTCCTCTCCCGCACATACTACCCACCTCCAGGGACTCCTCTCCTGCACATACTACCCACCTCCAGGCACTCCTCTCCCGCACATACTAGAAACCTCCACGCACTCCTCTCCCGCACATACTACCCACCTCCATGCGCTCCTCTCCCGCACATACTACCCACCTCCATGCATTCCTCTCCCGCCCATACTACCCACCTCCAGGCACTTCTCCCCCGCACATACTACCCACCTCCAGGCACTCCTCTCCCGCACATACTACCCACCTCCACGCACTCCTCTCCCGCACATCCTACCCACCTCCATACACTCCGCACTCCTCTCCCGCACATACTACCTACCTCCATGCACTCCTTTCCCGCACATACTACCCACCTCCAGGCACTCCTCTCCCGCAATACTACCCAGCTCCAGGCACTCCTCTCCCGCACATACTACCCACCTCCAGGCACTCCTCTCCCGCACATACTACCCCCCTCCACGCACTCCTCTCCCGCACATACTGCCCACCTCCACGCACTCCTCTCCCGCACATACTGCCCACCTCCACGCACTCCTCTCCCGCACATACTGCCCACCTCCACGCACTCCTCTCCCGCACATACTGCCCACCTCCACGCACTCCTCTCCCGCACATACTGCCCACCTCCACGCACTCCTCTCCCTCACATACTGCCCACCTCCACGCACTCCTCTCCCGCACATACTGCCCACCTCCACGCACTCCTCTCCCGCACATACTGCCCACCTCCACGCACTCCTCTCCCGCACATACTACCCACCTCCACGCACTCCTCTCCCGCACATACTACCCACCTCCACGCACTCCTCTCCCGCACATACTACACACCTCCACGCACTCCTCTCCCGCACATACTACCCAGCTCCATGCACTCCTTTCCCGCACATACTACCCAGCTCCATGCACTCCTTTCCCGCACATACTACCCACCTCCAGGCACTCCTTTCCCGCACATACTACCCAATTCCAGGCACTCCTCTCCCGCACATACTACCCACCTCCAGGCACTCCTCTCCCGCACATACTACCCACCTCCAGGCACTCCTCTCCCGCACATACTACCCACCTCCAGGCACTCCTCTCCCGCACATACTACCCACCTCCAAGCACTCCTCTCCCGCACATACTACCCACCTCCAGGCACTGCTCTCCCGCACATACTACCCACCTCCAGGCACTGCTCTCCCGCACATACTACCCACCTCCAGGCACTCCTCTCCCGCACATACTACCCACCTCCAGGCACTCCTCTCCCGCACATACTACCCACCTCCAGGCATTCCTCTCCCGCACATACTACCCACCTCCAGGGACTCCTCTCCTGCACATACTACCCACCTCCAGGCACTCCTCTCCCGCACATACTAGAAACCTCCACGCACTCCTCTCCCGCACATACTACCCACCTCCATGCGCTCCTCTCCCGCACATACTACCCACCTCCATGCATTCCTCTCCCGCCCATACTACCCACCTCCAGGCACTCCTCCCCCGCACATACTACCCACCTCCAGGCACTCCTCTCCCGCACATACTACCCACCTCCACGCACTCCTCTCCCGCACATCCTACCCACCTCCATACACTCCGCACTCCTCTCCCGCACATACTACCTACCTCCATGCACTCCTTTCCCGCACATACTACCCACCTCCAGGCACTCCTCTCCCGCAATACTACCCAGCTCCAGGCACTCCTCTCCCGCACATACTACCCACCTCCAGGCACTCCTCTCCCGCACATACTACCCCCCTCCACGCACTCCTCTCCCGCACATACTGCCCACCTCCACGCACTCCTCTCCCGCACATACTGCCCACCTCCACGCACTCCTCTCCCGCACATACTGCCCACCTCCACGCACTCCTCTCCCGCACATACTGCCCACCTCCACGCACTCCTCTCCCGCACATACTGCCCACCTCCACGCACTCCTCTCCCGCACATACTGCCCACCTCCACGCACTCCTCTCCCTCACATACTGCCCACCTCCACGCACTCCTCTCCCGCACATACTGCCCACCTCCACGCACTCCTCTCCCGCACATACTGCCCACCTCCACGCACTCCTCTCCCGCACATACTACCCACCTCCACGCACTCCTCTCCCGCACATACTACCCACCTCCACGCACTCCTCTCCCGCACATACTACACACCTCCACGCACTCCTCTCCCGCACATACTAGAAACCTCCACGCACTCCTCTCCCGCACATACTACCCACCTCCATGCACTCCTCTCCCGCACATACTACCCACCTCCATGCATTCCTCTCCCGCCCATACTACCCAACTCCATGCACTCCTCTCCCGCACATACTACCCACCTCCATGCACTCCTCTCCCGCACATACTACACACCTCCATGCACTCCTCTCCCGCACATACTACCCACCTACATACACTCCGCACTCCTCTCCTGCACATACTACCCACCTCCATGCATTCCTCTCCCGCACTTACTACCCACCTCCATGCACTCCTCTCCCGCACATACTAGCCACCTCCATGCACTCCTCTCCCGCACATACTAGCCACCTCCATGCACTCCTCTCCCGCACTTACTAGCCACCTCCATGCTCTCCTCTCCCGCACATACTAGCCACCTCCATGCACTCCTCTCCCACACATACTACCCACCTCCATGCACTCCTCTCCCGCACATACTACCTACCTCCATGCACTCCTCTCCCGCACATACTACCTACCTCCATGCACTCCTCTCCCGCACATACTACCCACCTCCATGCACTCCTCTCCCGCACATACTACCCAACTCCATGCACTCCTCTCCCGCACATACTAACCACCTCCATACACTCCTCTCCCGCACATACTACCCACCTCCATGCACTCCTCTCCCACACATACTACCCACCTCCATGCACTCCTCTCCCACACATACTACCCACCTCCATACACTCCGCACTCCTCTCCCGCACATACTACTCACCTCCATGCACTCCTCTCCTGCACATACTACCCACTTCCATGCACTCCTCTCCCGCACATACTACCCACCTCCATGCACTCCGCACTCCTCTCCCGCACATACTACCCACCTCCATGCACTCCTCTCCCGCACATACTACCTACCTCCATGCACTCCTCTCCCGCACATACTACCCAGCTCCATGCACTCCTTTCCCGCACATACTACCCAGCTCCATGCACTCCTTTCCCGCACATACTACCCACCTCCAGGCACTCCTTTCCCGCACATACTACCCAATTCCAGGCACTCCTCTCCCGCACATACTACCCACCTCCAGGCACTCCTCTCCCGCACATACTACCCACCTCCAGGCACTCCTCTCCCGCACATACTACCCACCTCCAGGCACTCCTCTCCCGCACATACTACCCACCTCCAGGCACTCCTCTCCCGCACATACTACCCACCTCCAGGCACTGCTCTCCCGCACATACTACCCACCTCCAGGCACTCCTCTCCCGCACATACTACCCACCTCCAGGCACTGCTCTCCCGCACATACTACCCACCTCCAGGCACTCCTCTCCCGCACATACTACCCACCTCCAGGCACTCCTCTCCCGCACATACTACCCACCTCCAGGCATTCCTCTCCCGCACATACTACCCACCTCCAGGGACTCCTCTCCTGCACATACTACCCACCTCCAGGCACTCCTCTCCCGCACATCCTACCCACCTCCATACACTCCGCACTCCTCTCCCGCACATACTACCTACCTCCATGCACTCCTCTCCCGCACATACTACCCAGTTCCATGCACTCCTTTCCCGCACATACTACCCACCTCCAGGCACTCCTCCCCCGCACATACTACCCACCTCCAGGCACTCCTCCCCCGCACATACTACCCACCTCCAGGCACTCCTCCCCCGCACATACTACCCACCTCCAGGCACTCCTCTCCCGCACATACTACCCACCTCCAGGCACTCCTCTCCCGCACATACTACCCACCTCCAGGCACTCCTCTCCCGCACATACTACCCACCTCCATGCACTCCTCTCCCACACATACTACACACCTCCATGCACTCCTCTCCCGCACATACTAGAAACCTTCATGCACTCCTCTCCCGCACATACTACCCACCTCCATACACTCTGCACTCCTCTCCTGCACATACTACCCACCTCCATACACTCCTCTCCCGCACATACTACCCACCTCCATGCACTCCTCTCCCGCACATACTACCCACCTCCATGCACTCCTCTCCCGCACATACTACCCACCTCCATGCACTCCTCTCCCGCACATACTACCTACCTCCATGCACTCCTCTCCTGCACATACTATCTACCTCCATGCACTCCTCTCCCGCACATACTACCCACCTCCATGCACTCCTCTCCCGCACATACTAACCACCTCCATACACTCCGCACTCCTCTCCAGCACATACTACCCACCTCCATGCACTCCTCTCCCGCACTTACTAACCACCTCCATACACTCCGCACTCCTCTCCCGCACATACTACCACCTCCATGCACTCCTCTCCCGCACATACTACTCACCTCCATGCACTCCTCTCCCGCACATACTACCCACCTCCAGGCACTCCTCTCCCGCACATACTACCCACCTCCAGGCACTCCTCTCCAGTACATACTACCCACCTCCAGGCACTCCTCTCCCGCACATACTACCCACCTCCAGGCACTCCTCTCCCGCACATACTACCCACCTCCAGGCACTCCTCTCCCGCACATACTACCCACCTCCAGGCACTCCTCTCCCGCACATACTACCCACCTTCATGCACTCCTCTCCCGCACATACTACCCACCTCCAGGCACTCCTCTCCTGCACATACTACCCACCTCCAGGCACTCCTCTCCCGCACATACTACCCAGCTCCATGCACTCCTTTCCCGCACATACTACCCACCTCCAGGCACTCCTCCCCCGCACATACTACCCACCTCCAGGCACTCCTCTCCCACACATACTACCCACCTCCACGCACTCCTCTCCCGCACATCCTACCCACCTCCATACACTCCGCACTCCTCTCCCGCACATACTACCTACCTCCATGCACTCCTTTCCCGCACATACTACCCACCTCCAGGCACTCCTCTCCCGCACATACTACCCACCTCCAGGCACTCCTCTCCCGCACATACTACCCACCTCCACGCACTCCTCTCCCGCACATACTGCCCACCTCCACGCACTCCTCTCCCGCACATACTGCCCACCTCCACGCACTCCTCTCCCGCACATACTGCCCACCTCCACGCACTCCTCTCCCGCACATACTGCCCACCTCCACGCACTCCTCTCCCGCACATACTGTCCACCTCCACGCACTCCTCTCCCGCACATACTGCCCACCTCCACGCACTCCTCTCCCGCACATACTGCCCACCTCCACGCACTCCTCTCCCGCACATACTGCCCACCTCCACGCACTCCTCTCCCGCACATAATACACACCTCCACGCACTCCTCTCCCGCACATACTAGAAACCTCCACGCACTCCTCTCCCGCACATACTACCCACCTCCATGCGCTCCTCTCCCGCACATACTACCCACCTCCATGCATTCCTCTCCCGCCCATACTACCCACCTCCAGGCACTCCTCCCCCGCACATACTACCCACCTCCAGGCACTCCTCTCCCGCACATACTACCCACCTCCACGCACTCCTCTCCCGCACATCCTACCCACCTCCATACACTCCGCACTCCTCTCCCGCACATACTACCTACCTCCATGCACTCCTTTCCCGCAATACTACCCACCTCCAGGCACTCCTCTCCCGCAATACTACCCAGCTCCAGGCACTCCTCTCCCGCACATACTACCCACCTCCAGGCACTCCTCTCCCGCACATACTACCCCCCTCCACGCACTCCTCTCCCGCACATACTGCCCACCTCCACGCACTCCTCTCCCGCACATACTGCCCCCCTCCACGCACTCCTCTCCCGCACATACTGCCCACCTCCACGCACTCCTCTCCCGCACGTACTGCCCACCTCCACGCACTCCTCTCCCGCACATACTGCCCACCTCCACGCACTCCTCTCCCTCACATACTGCCCACCTCCACGCACTCCTCTCCCGCACATACTGCCCACCTCCACGCACTCCTCTCCCGCACATACTACACACCTCCACGCAACTCCTCTCCCGCACATACTACCCACCTCCACGCACTCCTCTCCCGCACATACTACACACCTCCACGCACTCCTCTCCCGCACATACTAGAAACCTCCACGCACTCCTCTCCCGCACATACTACCCACCTCCATGCACTCCTCTCCCGCACATACTACCCACCTCCATGCATTCCTCTCCCGCCCATACTACCCAACTCCATGCACTCCTCTCCCGCACATACTACCCACCTCCATGCACTCCTCTCCCGCACATACTACACACCTCCATGCACTCCTCTCCCGCACATACTGCCCACCTCCATGCACTCCTCTCCCGCACATACTGCCCACCTCCACGCACTCCTCTCCCGCACATACTGTCCACCTCCACGCACTCCTCTCCCGCACATCCTACCCACCTCCATACACTCCGCACTCCTCTCCCGCACATACTACCTACCTCCATGCACTCCTTTCCCGCACATACTACCCACCTCCAGGCACTCCTCTCCCGCAATACTACCCAGCTCCAGGCACTCCTCTCCCGCACATACTACCCACCTCCAGGCACTCCTCTCCCGCACATACTACCCCCCTCCACGCACTCCTCTCCCGCACATACTGCCCACCTCCACGCACTCCTCTCCCGCACATACTGCCCACCTCCACGCACTCCTCTCCCGCACATACTGCCCACCTCCACGCACTCCTCTCCCGCACATACTGCCCACCTCCACGCACTCCTCTCCCGCACATACTGCCCACCTCCACGCACTCCTCTCCCGCACATACTGCCCACCTCCACGCACTCCTCTCCCTCACATACTGCCCACCTCCACGCACTCCTCTCCCGCACATACTGCCCACCTCCACGCACTCCTCTCCCGCACATACTACCCACCTCCACGCACTCCTCTCCCGCACATACTACCCACCTCCACGCACTCCTCTCCCGCACATACTACCCACCTCCACGCACTCCTCTCCCGCACATACTACCCACCTCCACGCACTCCTCTCCCGCACATACTACACACCTCCACGCACTCCTCTCCCGCACATACTAGAAACCTCCACGCACTCCTCTCCCGCACATACTACCCACCTCCATGCACTCCTCTCCCGCACATACTACCCACCTCCATGCATTCCTCTCCCGCCCATACTACCCAACTCCATGCACTCCTCTCCCGCACATACTACCCACCTCCATGCACTCCTCTCCCGCACATACTACACACCTCCATGCACTCCTCTCCCGCACATACTACCCACCTCCATGCACTCCTCTCCCGCACATACTACCCACCTACATACACTCCGCACTCCTCTCCTGCACATACTACCCACCTCCATGCATTCCTCTCCCGCACTTACTACCCACCTCCATGCACTCCTCTCCCGCACATACTAGCCACCTCCATGCACTCCTCTCCCGCACTTACTAGCCACCTCCATGCTCTCCTCTCCCGCACATACTAGCCACCTCCATGCACTCCTCTCCCGCACATACTACCCACCTCCATGCACTCCTCTCCCGCACATACTACCTACCTCCATGCACTCCTCTCCCGCACATACTACCCACCTCCATGCACTCCTCTCCCGCACATACTACCCACCTCCATGCACTCCTCTCCCACACATACTACCAACCTCCATACACTCCGCACTCCTCTCCCGCACATACTACTCACCTCCATGCACTCCTCTCCCGCACATACTACCCACTTCCATGCACTCCTCTCCCGCACATACTACCCACCTCCATGCACTCCGCACTCCTCTCCCGCACATACTACCCACCTCCATGCACTCCTCTCCCGCACATACTACCTACCTCCATGCACTCCTCTCCCGCACATACTACCCAGCTCCATGCACTCCTTTCCCGCACATACTACCCAGCTCCATGCACTCCTTTCCCGCACATACTACCCACCTCCAGGCACTCCTTTCCCGCACATACTACCCAATTCCAGGCACTCCTCTCCCGCACATACTACCCACCTCCAGGCACTCCTCTCCCGCACATACTACCCACCTCCAGGCACTCCTCTCCCGCACATACTACCCACCTCCAGGCACTCCTCTCCCGCACATACTACCCACCTCCAGGCACTCCTCTCCCGCACATACTACCCACCTCCAGGCACTCCTCTCCCGCACATACTACCCACCTCCAGGCACTGCTCTCCCGCACATACTACCCACCTCCAGGCACTGCTCTCCCGCACATACTACCCACCTCCAGGCACTCCTCTCCCGCACATACTACCCACCTCCAGGCACTCCTCTCCCGCACATACTACCCACCTCCAGGCATTCCTCTCCCGCACATACTACCCACCTCCAGGGACTCCTCTCCTGCACATACTACCCACCTCCAGGCACTCCTCTCCCGCACATACTAGAAACCTCCACGCACTCCTCTCCCGCACATACTACCCACCTCCATGCGCTCCTCTCCCGCACATACTACCCACCTCCATGCATTCCTCTCCCGCCCATACTACCCACCTCCAGGCACTCCTCCCCCGCACATACTACCCACCTCCAGGCACTCCTCTCCCGCACATACTACCCACCTCCAGGCACTCCTCTCCCGCACATACTACCCACCTCCAGGCATTCCTCTCCCGCACATACTACCCACCTCCAGGGACTCCTCTCCTGCACATACTACCCACCTCCAGGCACTCCTCTCCCGCACATCCTACCCACCTCCATACACTCCGCACTCCTCTCCCGCACATACTACCTACCTCCATGCACTCCTCTCCCGCACATACTACCCAGTTCCATGCACTCCTTTCCCGCACATACTACCCACCTCCAGGCACTCCTCCCCCGCACATACTACCCACCTCCAGGCACTCCCCCCCCGCACATACTACCCACCTCCAGGCACTCCTCCCCCGCACATACTACCCACCTCCAGGCACTCCTCTCCCGCACATACTACCCACCTCCAGGCACTCCTCTCCCGCACATACTACCCACCTCCAGGCACTCCTCTCCCGCACATACTACCCACCTCCATGCACTCCTCTCCCGCACATACTACCCACCTCCATGCACTCCTCTCCCGCACATACTACCCACCTCCATGCACTCCTCTCCCGCACATACTACCCACCTCCAGGCACTCCTCTCCCGCACATACTACCCACCTCCAGGCACTCCTCTCCCGCACATACTACCCACCTCCATGCACTGCTCTCCCGCACATACTACACACCTCCATGCACTCCTCTCCCGCACATACTACCCGCCTCCATGCACTCCTCTCCCGCACATACTACCCGCCTCCATGCACTCCTCTCCCGCACATACTACCCGCCTCCATGCACTCCTCTCCCGCACATACTACCCGCCTCCACGCACTCCTCTCCCGCACATACTACCCACCTCCATGCACTCCTCTCCCGCACATACTACCCACCTCCATGCACTCCTCTCCCGCACATACTACCCACCTCCATGCACTCCTCTCCCGCACATACTACCCACCTCCACACACTCCGCACTCCTCTCCTGCACATACTACCCACCTCCATACACTCAGCGCTCCTCTCCTGCACATTCTACCCATCTCCATACTCTCTGCGCTCCTCTCCTGCACATTCTACCCACCTCCACACTCTCTGCGCTCCTCTCCTGCACATACTACCCACCTCCAAACTCTCTGCACTCCTTTCCTGCACATACCATCCACCACCATACACTCCAGTGGCGGTTGGTGTTTTTTGTTTGGGGGGCGGCAAACAACCATCCCCCCACGGCACCTCAATCCCACCCCCATTCCCCCCCACCCCCATGTTCTCCTCCTCCAGCCCGCTGTGTGCTACTGACACCATCCACTGCCCCATACCCCCCATCCCTTCCCCAGAAGCACTGTGAAATATTTTAAAAAGTGTTTAACAAAATGGTAAAGAAAATTGGATAATAAAAAAGTTAAATCTCCTTTACCCTAGTAAATTGAGGGTCACGGCTAGAGGTCATACCCGTTTTTTTTTAACGTCAAAATCCGCATCAGATTGTCTGGACGCTCGATAGAAGATATATGGACATATACATGAGTTTAGTGGGGGGGGGGGGGTTATTAGGAATAATTGAGGCAAAAATGGTGACACTGCAGAGGAGGACAAATGTGAAGTAATTCTCAGGTTTTTAATATTAACCACTTCAATACCGAGCAACTTATACACCTTCCTGCCCAGACCTATTTTCAGCTTTCAGCGCTGTCACATTGTGAATGACAATTGTGCGGTCATGCTACACTGTACACAAACCACATTGTTATCATTTTGTTCCCACAAATAGAGCTTTATTTTGGTGTTAATTGATCACCTCTGCGGTTCTTATTTTCTGCTAAACAAAAAAAAAAAAAAAAAAACGAAAACTTTGAAAGAAAAAAACTTTGGAAATAAGTATGTTTTCTCCTTCACTGGTGGGCACTGATGGGGCTGCACTAACGAGCACTAATAAGGTGGCACTGATGATGGCCACTGATATGCAGCACTGATGGGTTTACATAGGTGGCACTGAAAGGCGGCATGGATGGGCACTGATAGGCGGCACAGATGGGGTGGCACCGATGATGGGCACTGATGGGTATACATAGGTGGCACTGATGGGGCTACCCTGACAAGCACTGATAAGGTGCCAAACAATGGCTGCCAATCAGTGATGCCCATTGTGGGCACTGATTGGCATCCCTGGTGGTCTCGGGTGGTATACCTGCTGGTGACAATCCCTGGTGGTCCAGTGTGGGCTTTCTTGGTGGGGCTGCACTGATAATCAATCAGCACAGACCCCTCTGCACCTCCAGACACTGTGAATCGTCGTTTCCTTCCTCCCTGCAGTTATGTGAGAAAGGCATAGAGGAGGGGAAGAACGGGCAGCCTTCCCTCACTACACAATGGCGCTCTATTGCCCCCTGCAGGCTGGAGGGAGGATAAAGCTGAATCCTCTCTGCAGCTATCTGTCTCCGTACAGCGGAGATATCAGCCAGAGCGTGCGTCACGCAGCGGCATCTGATTGGCTTAAGGGAACGGGCGGTTAGCGCGCGCAGGCTTACCGGCGCCATTTTGTAGGTGGTTCCTGGAGGAGGGAGTGAGACCTGACACAGCGCCTTCCGGTGGTAAAATCTACACCCTCAGCTTCTTCATCGCACCTCTATCGGACAACTAGTAAGTGTGATTAGGACTGATGTCAGCTGACCAGGGGGCGGGTCCAGTGCCGGGATGTGTGGGCGGGACCGGCTTGTGTAATGGTCTGTGTGTGTTTACTCTTCTCCTTTCTGCTCTGAGGAAACAGAAATCACTGTCCACACTGAGGAGCAGAGCTGATCCCAGGGGCCCCTGATACGCTACATGACAGGGGCCCCCGATACACTGCAGGACAGGCCCCCCTCCTCCATACACTACATGACAGGGCCCCCCCATACACTACATGACAGGGGCCTCCATCCCCTGATACACTACATGACAGGGGCCCCCCCACACCCTACATGACAGGGGCCCCAACACCCTGAACGACAGTGGCCTCCCCACACCCTGAACGACAGTGGCCTCCCCACACCCTGCATGACAAGGGCCCTGATATACTACATGACTGGGGCCCGACACCCTGCAGGACAGGGGCCCCCACACCCTACATGACAGGGCCCCCCCGATACACTACATGACAGGGGCCCCCCACACCCTACATGACCAGGGCCCCTAATAAACTGCACGACAGGGGCCCCCACACCCTGCACGTCAGGGGCCCTCCCACACCCTGCACAACAGGGGCCCCCGATACACTGCACGACAGGGGGCCTCCACACCCCCTGCACGACAGGGGCCCCAACACCCTGCAGGACAGGGGCAGCTGACACCCTGCATGACGGGCCCCGATACACTACATGACAGGGGCCCCCACACCCTGCACAACAGGGGACCCGATACACTGCATGACAGGGGCCCCAACACCCTGCATGACAGGGGCCCCCCACACCCTGCACGACAGGGGCCCCTGACACCCTGCAGGACAGGGGCTCCGATATACTACATGACAGGGGCCCTCCACACCCTGCATGACAGGGGCCCCGATACACTACATGACAGGGACCTCCCACACCCTACATGACAGGGGTAACCCACACCCTGCATGACAGGAGCCCCGATATACTACATGACAGGGGCCCCCCACACCCTGCATGACAGGGGCCCTGATACACTGCATGATAGGCCCCAACACCCTGCAGGACAAAGGCCCCCGATACACTACATGACAAGGACCCCCACACCCTACATCACAGGGGCCCCCACCCTACATGACATCCTGCATGACAGGGGCCCCCCGATACCCTGCATGACAGGGGCCCCCCGATACCCTGCATGACATGGGGCCCCCCGATACCCTGCATGACATGGGGCCCCCACACCCTGCATGACAGGGGCCCCCCACACCCTGCATGACAGCGACCCCCCCACACCCTACATGACAGGGGCCCCCACCCTACATGACAGGGGTAACCCACACCCTGCATGACAGGGACCCCGATATACTACATGACAGGGGCCCCCCACACCCTACATGACATGGGCCCCCACCCTACATGACACCCTGCAGGACAGGGGCCCCCCACATCCTGCATGACAGGGGCCCTGATACACTGCATGACGGGCCCCAACACCCTGCAGTACAGGGGGCCCCCCACACCCTACATGACAGTGGCCCCCCACACCCTACATGACAGGGGCCCGGACACAATGCATGACAGGGGCCCCCACACCCTACATGACAGGGGTCCCCACACCCTACATGACAGGGGTCCCCGACACCCTGCAGGAGAGGGGCCCCCCAATACCCTGCATGACAGGGCCCCCCCACACCCTGCATGACAGGGCCCCCCCACACCCTGCATGACAGGGACTTTGATACACTGCATGACGCGCCCCAACACCCAGCAGGACAGGGGCCCCTGATACACTAGATGACAGGGGCCCCCCACACACTACATGACAGGGGCCTCGACACCCTGCATGACAGGGGTCCCAACTCCCTACATGACAGGGGTCCCAACACCCTGCATGACATGGCCCCTCCGACACCGTGCAGGACAGGGGCCTCCCAACACCCTGCATGACAGGGGCCCCAATACACTGCATACCAAGGGCCCCCCACACCCTATATGACAGGGGCTCCGACACCATGCATGACAGGGGCCCTCCACACCCTATATGACAGGGGCCCCAACACCCTGCAGGACAGGGGCCCCCCCGACACCCTGCATGACAGGGGTTCCCAACTTCTTATATGACAGTGGCTCCTTCCCCCACCTGCTCCTTCCCCCCACCTGACCGGCCCCCCTCCCAGCACAAATCCCCCCCATCCCTCCTACAACACTAAAGGGACACACTATTATTTTGGTGGGGGCGGGGGGGTTGTCGGCAGTAAAGCTGCGCTTTACCGTCATTTTAGTGGCGCTTTCAACCCACACTAGCGGCCAGAAAAGGGTTAAAGGTGCCACTGCCGAAACGCTTTGCAGGTGCATCCGCAGCGCTGGCCTGTATGACAGGGGCCCTGATACACTGCATGACGGGCCCCAACACCCTGCAGGACAGGGGCCCCCCACACCCTACATGACAGGGGCCCCAACAAAATGCATGACATGGGCCCCCAGCACCCTGCAGGAGAAGGGCCCCCAATACCCTTCATGACAGGGGCCCCCAATACCCTGCATGACAGGGGCCCCCACACCCTGCATGACAGGGTTCCCACACCCTGCATGACAGGGCCCCCCCCCCACACCCTGCATGACAGGGGCTTTGATACACTGCATGACGGGCCCCAACGGCCAGCAGGATAGGGGCCCCTGATACACTACATGACAGGGGCCCGACACCCTGCAGGACAGGGGCCCCGACACCCTATATGACAGGGGCCTCGACACCATGCATGACAGGGGGCCCCCTGACACCCTGCAGGACAGGGGCCCCCCCACACTCTGCACGACAGGGGTTCCCAACTTCTTATATGACAGTGGCTCCTTCCCCCCATCTGACCGGCCCCCCTCCCAGCTCAAATCTCCCCCCGTCCCTCCTACAACACTAAAGGGACACACTATTATTTTGGTGGGGGCGGGGGGTTGTCGGCAGTAATGCTGCGCTTTACCGTCATTTTAGTGGCGCTTTCAACCCACACTAGCGGCCAGAAAAGGGTTAAAGGCGCCACTGCCGAAACGCTTTGCAGGTGCATCGGCAGCGCTGACCATTGATTTTAATGGTAGGGGCGTTTTAGGAGCGATGTATTCACCGCTCCCACAACGCCCCAAAGATGCGGCTTGCAGGACTTTCTTTCCAGTCCCGCCAGCGCACCGCCCCGGTGTGAAAGCACTCGGGGCTCTCATACTGGGGGGGGGTTCAGGCGATTTACAGCCGCTATTTTTTAACCCTTTAGCCCCTGAAAAACGCCTCCAGTGTGAAAGTAGCCTCAGATTTTCAATCTCCCTCTTTACTTTGGAGCCTTATGTTTATAAATCACTATTAATATTCTGCTGTCTCCATAGAAATCACTGCACATTGACAGATGAATGCCTCCGTATTTTATAGATTCATTTGCGGTATTTGCCCCTTCTTTTTCAAATATTTATTGCAGTGTTATCAGCACCTAAAGTGGCATGGATTGTATTATTATATGAATTCTCACGTTTTCGATATTTATTTGCTCAATGTCACATTATTTAAATCGCCATTATTTACATCCTTGCACATCAATGTCATGTTAGCTTTGTTGCATAAATTAATTTGGCAATCACTACAGCAGCGCAGCCCCGCCATTCCATATATCTACCAATCACATTAGATACCGATAAAGTGCCTGCAGCAACGGGTCACTTTTCAACATTACATCTAATTCAAAGTTGGAGTATCCACTACACAGTTATTATGCCCCCAATCCCCCCTCCTAGCAGAACTCTACTCCCCCAATTCCCTATACCAGCACAAATCCCCCCCCCAATCGTCCCCCAAATCCCAAACCCTATCCAAATTACCCTTTTCCTGGGAACAAATTCTTCCTCCCTACCCAAATCTCCCCCCAGCAGAAAACTACTCCCCCAATTCCCTATCCTAGCACAAATCCTCCCACCAATCCCTCCTCCTAGAACAAATCCCCCAAATCACTTTTTCTAGCACAAATCCATCCAATCCCTCCTCCTTGCAAAAATCCTTGCAATCTACCCTTCTAGCAACAATCCTCCCCAATCCATTCTCCCAGCACAAATCCTCCCTCAACCCCGCCTCCTAACACAAATTCTCCCTCAACCCCGCCTCCTAACACAAATTCTCCCTCAGCCCCGCCTCCTAACACAAATCCTCCCTTAACCCCGCCTCCTAACACAAATCCTCCCAACCCCGCCTCCTAACACAAATCCTCCCAACCTCGCCTCCTAACACAAATCCTCCCAACCTCGCCTCCTAACACAAATCCTCCCAACCCCGCCTCCTAACACAAATCCTCCCAACCCCGCCTCCTAACAAATCCCCCCCCAGCAAAAAAAAAATCCCCTAAATCACTACTTCAAGAGCAAATCCACCCATTCCTCCTTGTATAACAATTTCCCCCACAAATCAACAACCCCCTCCAAATTACCCTTTTTCTAGCACAAATTCTTCCTCCCTACCCAAATCTCCCAAAGCACAAATTCCCCCCTCTTAGCAGAAATTCCCACACCCTTAGAGAAAACATTCCCTGTCACGGCTCAAACCCCCCAAAACTGTCCTAGCTCATATTCCTCCCCATTCCTCCTTCTAGCAAATACACCCCCCCCATCCTGATTACACTTCTCAGCACAGATAAATGCCCACCCCCCTTCTCCACAAACATCCAAAGTACAAACTATTACCCCCCCTTCATTGTGTACAATTTCCCTGTGACCTTCCCCTCCTCATCCTCTCCTGTCACTACAGCGCCCCTCCAGCACATTAGACAGGATCGCTCTTAGATGACATTGGAGTGTACACACACACAGTGTGATTACTGCCCCCTATCCACATTTCCTGCTGCCAGTGTTCTGTCAAGAAGTGCCCCCCATCGAATAGTGCCCGTGCATGCGCAGGACGGAGCGGCACTTCAGCTGATATGCCGATCAGCTGGAGTGATGTGACCAGGGCGCAAGCGCACATCATAGGAGGCATCCCTTGATGGGAGATACCATTTCAGGGCCACAATTGAAGCCTATACAAACAGTGGGGGGGGGGGGACCGTAGTTCTCACATTGTGCCTCGCTGTTGTGGGCGGCTTTACAGTGTGCTGATGGTCCGGTTTTGCTGTGTTGCAGGGCGGTTTTGCCTGTGTGAAATGGCGGGTTGCAACACAGATAAAAACCAAAACCATATAATATGAGGTCAAACCTTAGGAGTTTCAATTTGTATGCAATCAGGCAGGCCCTTCCACTACATAGTTTTGGTAAATCTGAAGGAAAAAAATCAGCAGAAAATCTGATAGTGTGTATGGGGCATTAGACTGACAACATGGCTTCTCCATGGATATAGTACATTGAGTTAAGCATTGTCACTCTAGGACAGGATATGTTACAGGGTCACCAGGTGAAAATAAAGGGGGCAAAAATGCCTGAGAAAAAAAGCCGTATGCTCAGGCATTAGGCATTGGGCTAGACCACAAACAGCAATCATGTTAAAGCGGGAGTCCACCGGGACTCCGCGTTTTTTTTTTTTTTTTTTTTTAAAAGCCAGCAGCTACAAATACTGCAGCTGCTGACTTTTAAAATAGTGACACTTACCTGTCCAGCGCGCCTGCGATGTCGACACCCGAAGCCGATCTGTAGATCGTCACTCGGGTGCTGCCGCCGCCATCTTGGGTATGGGAATCAGGAAATGGAGCCTTTCGGCTTCATTTCCCGGTTCCCTACTGCGCATGCGCGAGTTGCGCTGCGCAATAAGGACGGTCCCCGCTGCCTCTGGGATCTGTGTGTTTCCCAGCAGGCAGCGGGGCACTTGCGGAAGGGGGCGGGCACTTGCGGAAAGGGGCGTAATCTACGCCCCTTTCCGCAGAGAGCTATCCCGGAAGTGGGTGCAGATACCTGGATTATCCAGGTAACTGCACCCCCCTCCCCCCTGAAAGGTGCCAATTGTGGCGCCGGAGGGGGGGAGGATTCCGATGAGAGGAAGGTCCATTTTAGGGTGGACCTCCGCTTTAAGGACTTTGGGTGAGCCTTTGTAAAATGATCTGTTTTGGGTCTCTCAGAAGAGGACTAGCTTCCCTCTGGGTCAAGCAAGGGCCAGGTCACCCTGAATGTAAAGAACATGTGTAGCAATGAGATTTTCCACAGGTTGACTATACGGTAGCACTATAGTATTGCAATCAAGTGCAAGCATTCACAAGCAGGGTTTTCCTTAGATTAGCTATTCTCAACCTTTTAATCCTTGAACAAATCTTGAGATAGAAAATCTCAGAGAACCCCTGGTAAGATTAGTCCATTAGGGGTCATTGGGAAAATGCCCCCTTACATTGGTGGTGTTCGAAGGCTCCTCTTACAGCAGCCTTGCAGTCATACCACTGTCTCTACCAGGTGGTGTGCAACCTGGAAATATGCAGGCACCATCAGATAGGAGCTTAGCCACAGCTCAAGGAACCCCTAGCCAACCCTGGTTGAGAATGGCTGCTCTAGAGGTTACTTGGGCTTTCTTGAGCTGTGGCTAATTGACCTCCCATTTGAGTGTGCTTGGATAGTTCCAGGGTCAGTGCCAGCAAAGTTAGCTCCAGGACACAAATGATCTTTCCTGGTGCCTCCATTTCAGCATACCTGTGACAAGCTCCGCCTTGGCTCCTCCCTCAGGACCAGTGAATATTATAAAAGAAAAGGATTAGTGCACTCCCAGCATTCTCCTTTTTTCCCTCATACCGCACGGTCAGTGAATGGTGGTTGAATGTCCCTTACCTCTGCAGTTGGCATCTTCCAGCTGGGTTCAAGCCTTTCCCAGGTGCAGTCCTTATTCGTGGGCAGCTAAATGCACTGATAAGATAGGCAGTCCCTTCTGTGGGTCTTTTGGGACTGCAGTTGTCTCGTAACTAAGAGCTCTTATTTGCATTAATATACTGCAATTTGCTCAAGTCTGCAGCAGAGAAAGAAGCTATATCTATTTCCCTTAGACTTCCATTTCTCCCTCCTGTCATCCATTCTCTCTCGCTTTCCTTTCTTTGCGTTCCCCTCTTTTTTTGCTTTCTTCCTTCCCCTCCTTGTGATATTGTACCTTCATTCCTGGCTACTATAGTGGGCAGCCCCCCTTACACTGGCTTTTCTGAGTCCCTCAGCGTCTTCCTGCCCGCTCTGCGCATGCGCGGACGTCAGTAGCCAGCTTGGCGAGTGGGGCGGGCCACATAGGTTGTAGTGCCGCGAATGCGCGGTCTGGCCAGAGGTCATGGTGGCCATCTTGAATAGGTATAAAGAATGATGGGGTCCAAGGCACCAAAAGTAATTGGCCTCCATCCCAAAATTTAGACAAAGAAAAGGGAAAGCGGTCAGCGGGACTTTAAATGAGGTCAATCAGTATATAAAGTAAACGTGGGACATGAAACACAGTGTTGCTTTTGTGGGTGCCGACAAAAAAGGGGAGTTTTGGAATGAGAGATGTATATCAAAAAGCAGTCTCAGCAAAGAACATTTTATTATACTGTGTGAGATCATGTATAACATACTGAATAACACAAAAATGCATGCACAGAATCGCATACACGCTGGGCATGCTGAAAACCACATATAAATATTGGCGCCATGGTACTTTGCATATCATAAAGTAAAAACAAGTCCTGCACAACATGGGCCACTGGAAGGGCAGAATGATGTTGGAAAGTCTAGAGTAAAACAAAATAAGAGACATAAAATCATCTGTATGGACATCATGCATCTATGTAAGCCCGACGCGTTTCGTTGGGTTATACCAACTCTTCAGGGGTTACAGGTAAATCCTTGTTTCTTCGGACACGAGGCCCGGGTACCATCCAATTTGGTTAAAAAAATCCCTTATCTTGCTGTACAACTTTTCTTCCCCCCTCCCTTATAGATTCCAGCTGCCTATCTAAGCGGTCCCGGTTCGTGTCTTTGGGGGACCCTTAAACACATCTTTCATCGCTCCACACAGTGTATTGGCCTAGGAGAGAGGGGAGAAGGTGTCGTCTTCGTCCCTAACTCTGCCCTTCTGTGCGTTCTGCCTCTCTGTCTTTGCTACTTGTACAACCAAATTGGTTTGAAGGTTCACATTAATTGGTCATGCTATGACCTTATTTGGAACATACTTCTATGCATGTGAGTATGATTAGGTACATAATCCCCTTTTTACCCCTTCCCCTCTTTTTTTTATTTTTTTTTCTCTCTCCTACACCAACAATGTCTATATACATGTACACGTGTTCTTATTTATCATTGTAGATCAAAACTTCGAATAACATAGACCTGCATAAATGATGGATGCCTGAGGAAGGAGAAAACTCCGTAAACACGTAGGACATATCATATGCAGATTATTGATTCAGTTGGTTGTGCATATGTGATTATGTTATAGATATGTCACACCTGTATATACATTGAAAATAATTGTTTTCATTTTTGAATAAGTTTGGATGTAACTAGGTTGCATACCTGAAAATACATTTGTGTATCTTTTTTATTATGTGTATACTTTTTGATAAATTGTTATAATAAAGTGATTGTATGATTTTATATGTACATTGTAAGTCTCACAGTCTATGCCTGAAAAGTCTTGCCATTTTGAGGGGATTTGCTTTTTGGTAGAACCTCTACGTTTTTGAGATGTAGGCTTTAAAAGAAAGTGAAGTACCTATGACACCTCCAGTTTTTCGATTTTTATTGATGTTGGAAAGTCTAGAGTAAAACAAAATAAGAGACATAAAATCATCTGTATGGACATCAGGCATCTATGTAAGCCTGCCGCGTTTCGTTGTGGTATACCAACTCTTCAGGGGTTACAGGTAAAACCTTGTTTGTTCGGACATGAGGCCCGGGTACCATCCAATTCGGCCTGGAAAAGACACTTTGAATGGATTCGGTTGCACGGCTTGCCCCAGTGTAGGATATTCCAGTGGAGCTCAGCACAGCACATCTTTACTCGTGACCAACACCTAAGACACCGGCAGAAAAACTGAGGTACTCTCAATAAGTGGAGGGGTTATATGGGGGATTGAACTTCCTGTCTAGGGTGTGCCAGTGTCCAATCACCTAACGATACCCTATATAACCCATCAGTGATTACTGAGACTCTGTGTCCCGTGATGTACGAGAAAAAAAATTAAATTTTTCTTTTCTTTCTTCATTTTCAAAAACAAATGAGAGCTGCAAAATACTCGCCGTGCCTCTCAGCAAAAAGCTTGGGGTGTCTACTTTCCAAAACGGGGTCATTGGGGGGGCATCTTGGCATTTTATGGCCTTCAAAACTGTGATAGGTAGTGAGGAGTGAAATCAAAAATTTACGCCCTTAGAAATCCTGAAGGTGGTGATTGGTTTTTGGGGCCCCATACGCGGCTAGGCTCCCAAAAAGTCCCACGTGTGTGGTATCCCCGTACTTGCGAGAAGCAGCAGAATTTATTTTGGGGTGTAATTCCACATATGCCCATGCATATGTGAGCAATATATCATTTAGTGACAACTTTGTGCCCTTAGATGGGTCACTATTGATCCCCCGGACACCAATGTTGGCTCACTATTCTTTACATTGACACCACTGATGGGTCAACATCCCTTTCACTTACACCAATTTTTGATCACTATTCTTTCCACTGACACAAATAATAGGATCCTCCCACTGGAACCGATGATGGGTCACAATTCCTCCCACTGACTCCAATAATAGGTCACTATTGCTCCCTCTAAAACCAATGATGGCCCACTATTCTTTCTACTGACAACAATTTGGTTTTTTTATTTTATATTTTTTTGTGTATTTTTTACACTTTTATTTGTAACTGTAAACGGTTTGAGTCTCTCAAAATGCGATGGAGACCCTGTGAAAGTGTGCCTAGTCTGTGCAGTACTGTTCTCTACGGTAAAACTCCACTAGTGAATGGTAGCGCTCAAAAAATTCACCAACGCAAAGACAAGGATTGTCAGGACAGGAGGGACAATAATAACGGGTATCACGCCTATATTCACGCTTTCTACAGACACAAAATTTTCTTTGGGGGGCTCGTTGGGTAGGGGTACTTGGGAGGACATAAGGAAAATGCCTCTCATGCAGCCGGCTTACTGCATTTGGATTGGGAAGGTGAGGTGGAGCCCCGTCTGGAAAGGGCTCTGACGATTTCTTTCTTCCTGGAATTTAAGGAAGGATCCAGTCCATCCTGAAGCTCTGTATAGCACATGAGCGTTCAGCAAAGCCAATTGAAATAAATAAACAGACAATTTTTTGTACCAGCGCCTGGCCTTACAGGCAACTAGGTACGGCGCCAACAACTGGTCGTTGAGGTCCACCCCTCCCATATTTTGGTTATATTTGTGGACACAGAGGGGTTCCTCCACAATACCAGTCGCCGTAGTAATTTGGACCGTTGCGTCTGCATGAAGGGAAGTAACAAAAACATTCTAATTATTCCTCCTCTTCACCACTGTACCTTCGATTTGCCATTTTGGGCTCTAAATTTACTGGTACACTAGTGAGACTCACAGGCAAAAAAAGCTCCTTACTGTCAGCGACTGTATCAAAACGCTACCAAAAAACTGTTAGCGATGCAGGGATCAGGCCTGACTCTGCGAACACTGCAGTTATGTGTTTAGTGTTTTGTAAGTGACAGTGATCGATTGATAGATACTGCACTTGGGTGGGCTGGGCGGAGGGGCAAAATGCAGGTGCTAACAGGTATCTGGGCTGATCCCGCTAACACTGCGTTTTTGGGAACTCTAAACTGCTGGGGAGATCAGATATTGATCCTTTCAGATACTATACTACTAAGGGAGGTTATGCTGTGTGCGTGGGTGTTAGCATTACTGGCACTAACCTGACGCTGCCTGGGCCCACGCAGACCCCATCTGAACCTAAAGCCTAACTTATATCACCCGCTGGCTGATCAGGTGGTTTAACCTTTATTAAAGTGGTTGTATAATCAATTTTGGTACTTTTACCTATAGGAGAGTCTATAATAAGGCTTACCTGTAGATAAAAAAAATCTCCTAAACCTGTACGGTTTAGGAGATATTCCCCTCGCAATGCGTCGCTGACTGCAGCAGCGCATGCGCACAGGCGATTCTCGGGTAAAAGTCCGGCAGACGCCAGATCCTGCTGGGAAGAAATCTTCCGTGCGCATGCGCGGGAGTGACGATATCGCGGCTCCAGCCACTCACCCAAAGCCGCAATACCAGGAAGAAACGCAGAGGGAACATGTCAGCTCCCTTGGCATGGATCGGGCCAGATGTCGGGGCCTCGTTCTAAGGTAAGTATTTCATATTGAGTTATTATTGGGTGCATACTAGCTCATTATGCCTTTTCCTTTGCAGGTGAGTAAAAAAAAAAATACTTCAGCGGGTATACATCCGCTTTAAGTAATAAATGGCGGGTGCCCTGACACTATAAAAAAAAACAACTAACTAACCAGCGTCAGCCGTAACAGTTATACGGTGATCACTGGTGAAAGGGTTAACTAGGGGGCAATCAGGGGGTTAAAACCTTTACTAGGTAGTATATGGGGGTACCTGACGCTATAAAAAGCTGACCTCGAACCTAAATACTTACCTGGCTAACTAGCGTCACCTGTGACACTAATATGGTGATCAATAAAAAGATTGCTTAGTAACACCGGGGACAGGGGGTGATCAAGGGGTTAAACCTTTATTGGGGGGTACCCCAGACCTAAAGGGGCCTAGCACTAACTGCCCTACCACTTATAACAGTCACAAATGACACCAATGCAGTAAGCAGAAAAAAAAACTGCTATTGGTGTCACTGTGACAGGGGGTGTGGATGTGGGGTGATTAGCGTGCCTGCGTGTTCTACTATAAGTGTAGTGTTGGTGCAACTCACATTGATGTCTTCTCTCCTTGGAAGCCAAAACGAAAAGGCTTCATGAGGAGCAATGACATCACTTCCTCTGCTTCTCATTACCCAGGAGCGATCGTGAGGGGGTGGCCATGAATCAGTGGCCTCCCTCTCAGCACGGATCGCTCTTGAAGCTATTCCGACCGCCGTAGGCACCAATCACTGTGTGTCACTGGTTCCCACAATGTGTCAAAAGTGGCAGTTAGTGGCAGATTGCCCACCACAATATCACCTCCATTACTAATATGAATAAATGTAGCATAGTCCCGGGTCCTCTTTGGTCTAATGAGAACCTCCAGAGTTAGGGACAGCTGACATCCTTCTGTATAAAGTGGGTTACAAGGCATAGTGGGTGTAATGCAAGGTAGATTCATGGGCACCAGACATTTCTTGAATGCAAAGAGATTTATTTTCTCTTGAACTGAACTGTGGGAGAGAAGGTTAGGGCCAGGACACCCTTTAGTAGTTGCAATGTCAATTAGCAGACTCCGAGACTTCTATAGGCAGACAGCCAGACACCACATCTGCATGTGTAGGATCGTTGTCTCCTATGGCAACAGTCTTATAACAGTTTCCAACACAAGTTGTAACGAACTTCTGTACTTCCTCTACAATCTCCTCTTCTAGATCTTCACTCCACTGAGCTCCCAGTCTCTCTCACTAGACATGCTGATCCACTGCCACAGGATCTCCTGAGCTCTTCCAATCGTCTCCCACAGTATCTTCCTCAAGCGTCACCTCCACGTCCCTGCTGGGTCCTCCGGCACTCACCGATACTCCTCAAGCGTCACCCCACTGGTCTGCTCTGTCCCTGGCTTGGCACACAAGGCTGCTCTGCAAGCATCACCTCCGCTGGTTGGGTCCCTGGCCTGGCACCTGCTGAAGAAGTTTCCCAATTCTTCACTATCCCCAGTTGGTGAGAATAATGGTCTGGTACTTGCTTCAGTTACTCACTGTGGTCCTTGGTAATAAAGTGGAAGGTCCCTTAGTGGCGACAACTTCCCCTCTACCTCCGACCACGACAGGTTCTCCGGCCGACAGAACCATCACTTCTGGTTGGACTACAAGCCGCAATCCCAACCCTGCGCTGCTCTCTTGCTTCTGGACAGGCCCTCAGACAGCCTGGCATCCAGATGTCCAAGGATAGGCCTCAGGATCTGGCCTAGCAGCCCGGGGCAACACAGCACATGTCCACCCAGACAGCCATCCAGGTAGCACAGAACCCCGATCACCTGACTCCACCCAAATAAATAGGTTCTCCCAGCAGGCCAAGGGATTTAAGAAAACTCCTACCCATTGGCTGAGATACCCCATATACTCCCAATCTGACCTTGCAATGCCTTTAGCTTATCTAATGCCACCAAGTGCCTGACCACCTAGCGGTAGAAGAGAGAAGTGCAGCAATTCCAGAATTTGGGCGAACTCAATTGATCCCTAACAATTGCCCAAGGTGAATACACCTGGCGGGTAAATTTAGGAGCAGCTCTGCCTTAACACCAGGGTGCTACAGCAATAAATAAATAAAAATTCCAGTATAATATATACAGTATAGACCATAGTTTGTAGACGCTGTAACTTTTGTGAAAACCAATCAATATAAACTAATTGGGTTTTACTTTAACCAAAATCATGTAGCAGAATACATATTGGCCTACATTGATGAAGACATTTGATTTTTACATGTTTTTATTGGATATGTTTTATAGCAGAAAGTAAAAAAAATATATATATATTTATTAAAAAAAATTTATTTTTTCGTTTATAGCACAAAAAGGAAAACACCCAGTGGTGATCAAATTCCACCAAATGAAAAAATTTGTGGGAATAAAAAAAATTATATAAAATGTAATTTGTGTACAACATTGTAGCAATTGTCAGTTAACCACTTCAGCCCCGGAAGATTTGGCTGCTGAATGACCGGGCCGTTTTTGCGATTCGTCACTGCGTTACTTTAACTGACAATTGTGAGGTCGTGCGACGTTGCACCCAAACAAAATCGACGTCCTTTTTTTTCCCCACAAATAGAGCTTTCATTCAGTGGTATTTGATCACCTCTGTGGTTTTAATTTTTTGCGCCGCAAACAAAAAAAAGCATACATTTAGAAAAAAAAGCAATATTTTGTACTTTTTGCTATAATAAATATCCCCATATTCTTTTTTTTAAATCAAATTTTTCCTCAGTTTAGGCCGATATGTATTCTTCTACACATTTTTGGTAAAAAAAAAAAAAAAATCGCAAAAAGTGTATATTGATTGGTTTGTGCATAGGTTATAGCGTTTACAAAATAGGGAAAGATTTATAGCATTTTTATTATTATTTTTTTTTTAATAGTAATGGTGGCGATCTGCGATTTTTATGGCGGACACATTGGACACTTCTGACACATTTTTTGGACCATTGGCATTTATACAGCGATCAGTGCTATAAAAATGTACTGATTACCGTAAAAAGGTCACTGGCAAGGAAGGGGTTAACACTAGGGGGCGATCAAGGGGTTAATTATGTTCCCTGGGAGGTGATTCTAACTGAAGGGGGGGTGGGACTGACTAGAGCAGTGATGGCGAACCTTGGCACCCCAGATGTTTTGGAACTAAATTTCCCATGATGCTCATGCACTCTGCAGTGTAGTTGAGCATCCTGGGAAATGTAGTTTCAAAAACATCTGGGGTGCCAAGGTTCGCCATCACTGGACTAGAGGAAGTGACAGATCGTGGTTCCTAGCTAACAGGAACACACAATCTCTCACTCCTTTCAGAACAGAACAGGGAAGAG
The DNA here is from genome assembly GCF_037356315.1 of Lithobates pipiens. Taxonomy (NCBI): domain Eukaryota; kingdom Metazoa; phylum Chordata; class Amphibia; order Anura; family Ranidae; genus Lithobates; species Lithobates pipiens. The sequence goes on from NW_027507787.1 coordinate 44,651,333, forward strand.
AGTGTTTACACACACTCGTCCCTGTTCTGCCTCTCGTGTTTGCTCGTGGCCGATGGTCACGATGACTGCAGCGGCACCCCCCCTGTGTAGCAGGCGCGTGCCTGCTACCCCAATCCCATGAGCCGACCTATAGCTATGACAGTTCGCAGGATCATGCCGACCTGCCGCGGTAAAACGACGTCGGCTGGTCGGCAAGCGGTTAAAGTAGCGCAGTGCCAAAAAGCAAAAAACTGACTGGTCATGAGAGGGGTGAGGGGGTAAATCTTCCAGAAGTCAAGTGGTTATAGACGATCAGAGTGGTTGTGTACCTTCACTTCCTATATTAACGCATGAGAGGGGAGGAAGTGAGGCTCTGTGGAGGAAAGGATCAGCAGCAGATTCATGGTGGGGTAATTTAACCCCTTCACTCCCCTTCCACTACCGTACTGTACCGTAATCTCCATGCTGTGTCCTGCCTGTATATTAAAAGTAGCACTATAGGCAAAAACTTTTTTTCATTTTGTATAGACCAAATGTATTTTTTTTTTTATCACCATGTGTGTCCCATGGGGGAGATTTCCCCTTTACTTCCTGTCCCATAGCCAAAACAGGAAGTGAAAGGAAATTCCTGCAAATTAAGGGAATCAATTTGATCCCCTTTTCCCAGGTCACCAGAACTAGTGTCCCCATTGGAAGATTTCCCCTATTTTATTTTTCTGGGGACAACCCAAAATTTGGGAGTTTCTTTACTTTACAGGACAAATTGAAAGGGCGATACTCCCCAATGGGGGCGCAGACAGCCATGCAGACAAAACATCTGGCGCGCCAGTAATATTATTTAATTAAAAAAAGGATGGGTTAACCCTTTCCAGACCCCGGAATGCCGTTATACGTCCTTACTTTGAGGACGGATATTGTTGTTATGGCAGCAGCAAGCTGCTATAAACCCAGTATCCTCGTGTTCGGCCAGCGGTCCGCTGCAAGATAAAAGTGGTCTCTGTGGCGGATTCGCCGCAAGATCAATTTTATCAGCGGCAGGAGAGGGCCCCCCTCCCGCCGCCCTCCGGTGCTTACCGGAGCTTCCGGCAGTGGCGGAGGCGATCCGGTCCACTCTGTGGCTGGGCATGGAGACGAGTGAGGGGAAGATTTCCCACACCCGTCTCCATGACACTGCAGGGCAGAAGTGACATTTTCAAAGCTCTTAAAGGGCCATTTATAAAAATCTTTTTTTAAATGATAATTTTTTATATTTATTTTTTATTGCATTTTAGTGTAAATATGAGATCTGAGGTCTTTTTGACCCCCCATCTCATATTTAACCACTTGCTTACTGGGCACTTAAACACCCTTCCTGCCCAGACCAATTTTCAGCTTTCGGTGCTCTCACACTTTGAATGACAATTACTCAGTCATGCAACACTGTACCCAAATGAATTTTTCCCACAAATAGAGCTTTCTTTTGGTGGTATTTGATCACCTCTGGGGTTTTTATTTTTTTGCGCTATAAATGAAAAAAGACAGAAAATTTTGAAAAAAAAAGCACATATTTCTTTGTTTCTGTGACAGAATTATGCAAATTATTAATTTTTCTTCATACATTTTGGCCACAATTTATACTGCTACATGTCTTTGGTAAAAATAACCCAAATTAGTGGATATTATTTGGTCTTTGTGAAAGTTAGAGAGTCTACAAGCTGTGGTGCGAATCGCACAAAATTGATCACATCTGATGTACTGGTGGCCTATCGCACTTCTTGTGACTCGAACAAGTCAGGAAAGTACAAATACCCCCCAAATCACCCCTTTTTGGAAAGTAGACATTCCAAGGTATTTAGTAAGAGGCATAGTGAGCTTTTTGATGTTGTCATTGTTTTCCCACAATTCTTTGCAAAATTAAGATTTTTCATTTTTTTTTTTTTTTCTCCACAAAATTGTCATTGTAATAGGTTATTTCTCTCACGTGGCATGTGTATACCACAAATGACACCCCCAAAAAATTCTGCTACTCCTCCTGAGTATTACAATACCACATGTGTGAGACTTTTTCACAGCCCGGCAACATATAGAGGCCCAACATGCAAGGAGCGCCATCATGTGTTCTAGGAACATAAATTACACATCTAACTTGTTGACTACCTATTACACTTTTGAAGCACCAGGACAATAACACGTGACACTGATGACAGATGGCACTGATACGTGGCAATGATGACACTTATACGTGGCACTGATGACAGTGTAAATATGAGATCTGAGGTCTTTTTGACCCCCCATCTCATATTTAAGAGGTCCTGTCAAGATTTTTTTTCTGGGGAGGGAGCCTCTGTCTCCTGTTCATTCATTCTCAATGCTGAGGCTGCTCAGAAAGGGGCTTGGGAATCTGTGTCCTCAGTCCCTTTCTCTACCTCAAAGGGAAGATGTCAGGGATTTATTAGACCCCTAATATCTCAACAAAGCCCCCCAACAGGGCTAATAAAAAAAACAAAAAGATTCAATAATATTTAGAAAATAAAATTGTAAAAAATAAATGAAATAAAAACCTGACACCACCCCCATACCAGCTCTGTCCACAGCCCCAAGCCCCTCCCCCAAAAAGCACTGTAAAAAAAAACTAAACTAATGAAATTGTAAAAAAATAAATACATAAAAAAAAAAAAAAAACTATTGACACCATCCACTGCTCTACTGACACTGTCCACTGCCCCAAACCGCCCTCCACCCCCTTCCCCAGAAGCACTGTGAAAAAACATATTTTAAAAAGTGTTTAAAAAACGAAAAAACAAAATGGTAACAACAAAAAACTACCCACCTCCATGCACTCCTCTCCCACACATACTACCCACCTCCATGCACTCCTCTCCCACATATACCACCCACCTCCATGCACTCCTCTCCCACACATACTACCCACCTCCATGCACTCCTCTCCCACATATACCACCCACCTCCATGCACTCCTCTCCCACATATACCACCCACCTCCATGCACTCCTCTCCCACATATACCACCCACCTCCATGCACTCCTCTCCCACATATACCACCCACCTCCATGCACTCCTCTCCCACATATACCACCCACCTCCATGCACTCCTCTCCCACACATACTACCCACCTCCATGCACTCCTCTCCCACACATACTACCCACCTCCATGCACTCCTCTCCCACACATACTACCCACCTCCATACACTCCGCACTCCTCTCCTGCACATACTACCCACCTCCATACACTCCTCTCCCGCACATACTACCCACCTCCATACACTCCGCACTCCTCTCCTGCACATACTACCCACCTCCATGCACTCCTCTCCCACACATACTACCCACCTCCATACACTCCGCACTCCTCTCCCGCACATACTACCCCCCTCCATACACTCCGCACTCCTCTCCCGCACATACTACCCACCTCCATACACTCCGCACTCCTCTCCCGCACATACTACCCACCTCCATACACTCCGCAATCCTCTCCCGCACATAGAACCCACCTCCATACACTCCGCACTCCTCTCCCGCACATACTACCCACCACCATACACTCCTCTCCCGCACATACTACCCACCTCCATGCACTCCTCTCCCGCACATACTACCCACCTCCACGCACTCCTCTCCCGCACAGACTACCCACCTCCACGCACTCCTCTCCCGCACAGACTACCCACCTCCACGCACTCCTCTCCCGCACAGACTACCCACCTCCACGCACTCCTCTCCCGCACATACTACCCACCTCCACGCACTCCTCTCCCGCACATACTACCCACCTCCATGCACTCCTCTCCCGCACATACTACCCACCTCCATGCACATACTACCCACCTCTATGCACTCCTCTCCCGCACATACTACTCACCTCCATACACTCCTCTCCCGCACATACTACTCACCTCCATACACTCCTCTCCCGCACATACTACCCACCTCCATGCACTCCTCTCCCACACATACTACCCACCTCCGTGCACTCCTCTCCCACACATACTACCCACCTCCACGCACTCCTCTCCCGCACATACTACCCACCTCCACGCACTCCTCTCCCGCACATACTACCCACCTCCACGCACTCCTCTCCCGCACATACTACCCACCTCCATACACTCTGCACTCCTCTCCCGCACATACTACCCACCTCCACGCACTCCTCTCCCGCACATACTACCCACCTCCACGCACTCCTCTCCCGCACATACTACCCACCTCCACGCACTGTTCTCCCGCACATACTACCCACCTCCACGCACTGTTCTCCCGCACATACTACCCACCTCATGCACTCCTCTCCTGCACATACTACCCACCTCATGCACTCCTCTCCCGCACATACTACCCACCTCCATGCACTCCTCTCCCGCACATACTACCCACCTCCATGCACATACTACCCACCTCCATGCACTCCTCTCCCGCACATACTACTCACCTCCATACACTCCTCTCCCGCACATACTACTCACCTCCATACACTCCTCTCCCGCACATACTACTCACCTCCATACACTCCTCTCCCGCACATACTACTCACCTCCATACACTCCTCTCCCGCACATACTACCCACCTCCATGCACTCCTCTCCCGCACATACTACCCACCTCCATGCACTCCTCTCCCGCACATACTACCCACCTCCATGCACTCCTCTCCCGCACATACTACCCACCTCCATGCACTCCTCTCCCGCACATACTACCCACCTCCATGCACTCCTCTCCCGCACATACTACCCACCTCCATGCACTCCTCTCCCGCACATACTACCCACCTCCATGCACTCCTCTCCCGCACATACTACCCACCTCCATGCACTCCTCTCCCGCACATACTACCCACCTCCATGCACTCCTCTCCCGCACATACTACCCACCTCCATGCACTCCTCTCCCGCACATACCCCCCACCTCCATGCACTCCTCTCCCGCACATACCCCCCACCTCCATACACTCCAGTGGCGGTTGGTGGTTTTTTGTTTGGGGGGCGGCAAACAACCATCCCCCCACGGCACCTCAATCCCACCCCCATTCCCCCCCACCCCCATGTTCTCCTCCTCCAGCCCGCTGTGTGCTACTGACACCATCCACTGCCCCATACCCCCCATCCCTTCCCCAGAAGCACTGTGAAATATTTAAAAAAGTGTTTAACAAAATTGTAAAGAAAATTGGATAATAAAAAAGTTAAATCTCCTTTACCCTAGTAAATTGAGGGTCACGGCTAGAGGTCATACCCGATTTTTTTTTTTAAAACGTCAAAATCCGCATCAGATTGTCTGGACGCTCGATAGAAGATATATGGACATATACATGAGTTTAGTGGGGGGGGGGGGGGGAGGGGGTATGAGGAAAAATTGAGGCAAAAATGGTGACACTGCAGAGGAGGACAAATGTGAAGTAATTCTCAGGTTTTTAATATTAACCACTTCAATACCGAGCAACTTATACACCTTCCTGCCCAGACCTATTTTCAGCTTTCAGTGCTGTCACATTGTGAATGACAATTGCGCGGTCATGCTACACTGTACACAAACCACATTGTTATCATTTTGTTCCCACAAATAGAGCTTTATTTTGCTGTTAATTGATCACCTCTGCGGTTCTTATTTTCTGCTAAACAAAAAAAAAAAAGCCCGAAAACTTTGAAAGAAAAAACTTAGAAAATAAGTATACTTTCTCCTTCAATGGTGGGCACTGATGAGGCTGCACTAACTGACACTAATAAGGTGGCACTGATGGGCACCAATGAGGTGGCACTGATGATGGGCACTAATATGTGGCACTGATATGCAGCACTGATGGGTTTACATAGGTGGCACTGACAAGCGGCACAAATGGGGCTGCACTGACAAGCACTGATAAGGTGGCACCGATGATGGGCACTAATATGTGGCAGTGATAGGTGACACTGATGGGTATACATAGGTGTCACTGAAAGAGGGCACAGATGGGGCTGCACTGACGATGGTCACTAATATGCAGCACTGATGGGTATACATAGGAGGCACTGATGGGGCTGCCCTGTCAAACACTGATAAGGTGCCAAACAATAATGGCTGCCAATCAGTGATGCCCATTGTGGGCACTGATTGGCATCCCTGGTGGTCTAGGGTGGTATACCTGCTGGTGACAATCCCTGGTGGTCCAGTGTGGGCTTTCTTGGTGGGGCTGCACTGATAATCAATCAGCACAGACCCCTCTGCACTTCCAGACACTGTGAATCGTCGTTTCCTTCCTCCCTGTAGTTATGTGAGAAAGGCATAGAGGAGGGGAAGAACGGGCAGCCTTCCCTCACTACACAACGGCGCTCTATTGCCCCCTGCAGGCTGGAGGGAGGATAAAGCTGAATCCTCTCTGCAGCTATCGGTCTCCGTACAGCAGAGATATCAGCCAGAGCGTGCGTCACGCAGCGGCATCTGATTGGCTGGAGGGGGCGGGCGGTTAGTGCTCGCAGGCCGACCGGCGCCATTTTGTAGGTGGTTCCAGGAGGAGGGAGTGAGACTCGACACAGCGCTCTCCGGTGGTAAAATCAGAGACTACACCCCAGCTTCTTCATCGCACCTCTATCGGAGAACTAGTAATTGTGATTAGGACTGATGTCAGCTGACCAGGGGGGCGGGTCCAGTGTCGGGATGTGTGGGCGGGACCGGCTTGTGTAATGATCTGTCAGTGTTTCCTCTCCTCCTTTCTGCCCTGAGGAAACAGAAATCACCGTCCACACTGAGGAGCAGAGCTGTCCTCAGAGATCCCAGGGGCCCCGATACACTGCAGGACAGGGGCCCCACACACACTACATGAAGGGGCCCCGATACACTACATGACAGGGCCCCCCCCCATACACTGCAGGACAGGGGCCCCGATACACTACATGACGGCCCCCCGATACACCGCAGGACAGGGGCCACCCCCGATACACTGAAGGACAGGGGCCCCGACACCCTGCAGGACGGGGGCCCCAATATACTGCATGATAGTGTCCCCCAACACCCTACATGACAGGTGCCCCGACACCATGCAGGACAGGGGTCCCCCACACCGTACATGGAAGGGGCCCCCATACACTGCATGAGGGGGGTCCCACACCCTGCAGGACAGGGGCTCCCACACCCTACATGACAGGGGCCCCCGATACCCTGCAGGACAGGGGCCCCCCACACCGTACACGGAAGGGGCCCCCATACACTGCATGAGGGGGGCCCCACACCCTGCAGAACAGGGGCCCCGATACCCTGCATGACAGGGGCCCCCGACACCCTGCAGGACAGGGGCCCCCGACACCCTGCAGGGCAGGGGCCCCACGACACCCTGCATGACAGAGGCCCCGACACCATGCAGGACAGGGACACAAATACCCTGCAGGACAGGGGTCCCCCACACCCTGCAGGACAGGGGCCCCCCACCCCGTACATGGAAGGGGCCCCCATACACTGCATGAGGGGGGCCCCCACACCCTACATAACTGGGGCCCCCGGATACCCTGCAGGACAGGGGCCCCCGAAAACCCTGCAGGACAGGGGCCCCCACACCCTGCAGGACAGGGGCCCCCCGATACCCTGCAGGACAGGGGCCCCCCCACACCGTACATGGAAGGGGCCCACATAAACTGCATGAGGGGGGCCCCCACACCCTGCAGGACAGGGGCCCCCCACACCCTACAGGACAGGGGCCCCCCGATACCCTGCAGGACGGGCCCCCGACACCCTGCATGACAGGGGCTACAATACACTGCATGATAGGGGCCCCAACACCCTGCATGACGGGCCCCAACACCATGCATGACAGGGGCCCTCTACACCCTGCAGGACAGGGGCCCCGACACCCTGCAGGACGGGGGCCCCAATACTCTGCATGATAGTGGGCCCCAACACCCTACATGATAGGCGCCCCGACACCATGCAGGACAGGGGCCTCCGATACCCTGCAGGACAGGGGTCCCCCACACCCTGCAAGACAGGGGCCCCCCCACACCATAGATGGAAGGGGCCCCCATACACTGCATGAGGGGGGCCCCACACCCTGCAGGACAGGGGCCCCCCGATACCCTGCAGGACAGGGGCCCCGACACCCTGCAGGACAGGGGCCCCAATACACTGCAGGACAGAGGCTCCAATACACTGCATGACGGGGCCCGATACCCTGCATGACAGGGGGTCCCGGTACTCTGCATGACAGTGGCCCCCGACACCCTGCAGGACAGGGGCCCCAATACACTGCATGATAGGGGCCCCCAACACCCTGCATGACAGGGGCCCCCCACACCCTACATGACAGGAGCCCCTGCATGACAGGGGCCCCAACACCATGCAGGACAGGGGCCCCCGATACCCTGCAGGACAGGGGTCCCCCACACCCTGCAGAACAGGGCCCCCCACCCCGTACATGGAAGGGGCCCCCATACACTGCATGAGGGGTTGCCTCCACACCCTACATGACAGGGGCCCCCCACACCCTGCAGGACAGGGGCCCCCACACCATACATGGAAGGGGCCCCCACACCCTGCATGACAGGGCCCCCCCACACCCTACATGACAGGTGCCCCGACACCATGCAGGACAGGGGTCCCCCACACTGTACATGGAAGGGGCCCCCATACACTGCATGAGGGGGGCCCACACCCTACATGACTGGGGCCCCCGATACCCTGCAGGACAGGGGCCCGCCACACCGTACATGGAAGGGGCCCCCATACACTGCATGAGGGGGGCCCCACACCCTGCAGAACAGGGGCCCCCCACACCCTACATGACAGGGGCCCCGATAACCTGCAGAACAGGGGCCCCGACACCCTGCAGGACAGGGGCCCCAATACACGGCATGACAGGGGCCCCCGATACCCTGCATGACAGGGGACCTGGTACTCTGCATGACAGTGGCCCCCGACACCCTGCAGGACAGTGGCCCCAACACCCTGCATGACAGGGGCCCCCAACACCCTGCATGACAGGAGCCCCTGCATGACAGGGGCGCGACACCATGCAGGACAGGGGACCCCGATACCCTGCAGGACAGGGGCCCCCCGATACCCTGCAGGACAGGGGCCCCGACACCCTGCAGGACAGGGGCCCCGATGCCCTGCATGACAGGGGCCCCCGACACCCTGCAGGACAGGGGCCCCCGACACCCTGCAGGGCAGGGGCCCCCGACACCCTGCATGACAGAGGCCCTGACACCATGCAGGACAGGGACACAAATACCCTGCAGGACAGGGGTCCCCCACACCCTGCAGGACAGGGGCCCCCCACCCCGTACATGGAAGGGGCCCCCATACACTGCATGAGGGGGGCCCCCACACCCTACATGACTGGGGCCCCCCGGATACCCTGCAGGACAGGGGCCCCCGGATACCCTGCAGGACAGGGGCCCCCACACCCTGCAGGACAGGGGCCCCCCCGATACCCTGCAGGACAGGGGCCCCCCCACACCGTACATGGAAGGGGCCCCCATAAACTGCATGAGGGGGGCCCCCACACCCTGCAGGACAGGGGCCCCCCACACCCTACAGGACAGGGGCCCCCCGATACCCTGCAGGACGGGCCCCCAACACCCTGCATGACAGGGGCTACAATACACTGCATGATAGGGGCCCCAACACCCTGCATGACGGGCCCCAACACCATGCATGACAGGGGCCCTCTACACCCTGCAGGACAGGGGCCCCGACACCCTGCAGGACGGGGGCCCCAATACTCTGCATGATAGTGGCCCCCAACACCCTACATGATAGGCGCCCCGACACCATGCAGGACAGGGGCCTCCGATACCCTGCAGGACAGGGGTCCCCCACACCCTGCAAGACAGGGGCCCCCCACACCATAGATGGAAGGGGCCCCCATACACTGCATGAGGGGGGCCCCACACCCTGCAGGACAGGGGCCCCCCGATACCCTGCAGGACAGGGGCCCCGACACCCTGCAGGACAGGGGCCCCGACACCCTGCAGGACAGGGGCCCCAATACACTGCAGGACAGGGGCCCCAATACACTGCATGACGGGGCCCGATACCCTGCATGACAGGGGGTCCCGGTACTCTGCATGACAGTGGCCCTCGACACCCTGCAGGACAGGGGCCCCAATACACTGCATGATAGGGGCCCCCAAAACCCTGCATGACAGGGGCCCCCCACACCCTACATGACAGGAGCCCCTGCATGACAGGGGCCCCAACACCATGCAGGACAGGGGCCCTAATACCCTGCAGGACAGGGGTCCCGCACACCCTGCAGAACAGGGCCCCCCACCCCGTACATGGAAGGGGCCCCCATACACTGCATGAGGGGTTGCCTCCACACCCTACATGACAGGGGCCCCCGGATACCCTGCAGGACAGGGGTCTCCAACACCCTGCAGGACAGGGGCCCCAACACCATACATGGAAGGGGCCCCCACACCCTGCATGACAGGGCCCCCCCACACCCTACATGACAGGTGCCCCGACACCATGCAGGACAGGGGTCCCCCACACTGTACATGGAAGGGGCCCCCATACACTGCATGAGGGGGGCCCACACCCTGCAGGACAGGGGCCCCCCACACCCTACATGACAGGGGCCCCCGATACCCTGCAGGGTGTCGGGGCCCCCCACACCGTACATGGAAGGGGCCCCTATACACTGCATGAGGGGGGCCCCACACCCTGCAGAACAGGGGCCCCCCACACCCTACATGACAGGGGCCCCGATAACCTGCAGGACAGGGGCCCCGACACCCTGCAGGACAGGGGCCCCAATACACGGCATGACAGGGGCCCCCGATACCCTGCATGACAGGGGACCCGGTACTCTGCATGACAGTGGCCCCCGACACCCTGCAGGACAGTGGCCCCAACACCCTGCATGACAGGGGCCCCCAACACCCTGCATGACAGGAGCCCCTGCATGACAGGGGCCCCGACACCATGCAGGACAGGGGACCCCGATACCCGGCAGGACAGGGGTCCCCCACACCCTGCAGGACAGGGGCCCCCGGATACCCTGCAGGACAGGGGTCCCCCACACCCTGCAGGACAGGGGCCCCCACACCGTACATGGAAGGGGCCCACACACCCTGCAGGACAGGAGCTCCCCACACCCTACATGACAGGGCCCCCCCGATACCCTGGAGGACAGGGGCCCCCCACACCGTACATGGAAGGGGCCCCCATAAACTGCATGAGGGGGGCCCCCACACCCTGCAGGACAGGGGCCCCCCGATACCCTGCAGGACAGGGGCCCCCGACACCCTGCATGACAGGGGCCCCCGACACCCTGCATGACAGGGGCCACAATACACTGCATGATAGGGGCCCCCCACACCCTGCATGACAGGAGCTCCTGCATGACAGGGGCCCCAACACCATGCATGACAGGGGCCCTCTACACCCTGCAGGACAGGGCCCCCTGATACCCTGCATGACAGGGGCCCAGTACCTTGCAGGACAGGGTCCCCAACACCCTGCAGGACGGGGGCCCCAATACACTGCATGATAGTGGCCCCCAACACCCTACATGACAGGTGCCCCGACACCATGCAGGACAGGGGCCCCCGATACCCTGCAGGACAGGGGCCCCCCACACCGCACATGGAAGGGGCCCCAATACACTGCATGAGGGTGGCCCCACACCCTGCAGGACAGGGGCCCCCGATAACCTGCAGGACAGGGGCCCGACACCCTGCAGGACAGGGGCCCCGACACCCTGCAGGACAGGGGCCCCAATACACTGCATGACAGGGGTTCCGGATACCCTGCATGACAGGGGGCCCCGGTACTCTGCATGACAGTGGCCCCTGACACTCTGCAGGACAGGGGCCCCAATACACTGCATGATAGGGGCCCCCAACACCCTGCATGACAGGGCCCCCCACTCTACATGACAGGAGCCCCTGCATGACAGGGGCCCTGACACCATGCAGGACAGGGGCCCCCGATACCCCGCAGGACAGGGGTCCCCCACACCCTGCAGAACAGGGCCCCCCACCCTGTACATGGAAGGGGCCCCCATACACTGCATGAGGGGGGGCCCCCACACCCTACATGACAGGGGCCCCCCGGATACCCTGCAGGACAGGGGCCCCCGGATACCCTGCAGGACAGGGGTCCACCACACCCTGCAGGACAGGGGCCCCCACACCGTACATGGAAGGGGCCCCCACACCCTGCAGGACAGGGGCCCCCCACACCCTACATGACAGGGCCCCCGATACCCTGCAGGACAGGGGCCCCCCACACCGTACATGGAAGGGGCCCCCATACACTGCATGAGGGGGGCCCCCACACCCTGGAGGACAGGGACCCCCCACACCCTGCATGACAGGGGCCCCCGACACCCTGCATGACAGGGGCCCCCGACACCCTGCATGACAGGGGCCCCAACACCCTGCATGACAGGGGCCCCACACACCCTACATGACAGGAGCCCCTGCATGACAGGGGCCCCAACACCATGCATGACAGGGGCCCTCTACACCCTGCAGGACAGGGCCCCCCCGATACCCTGCATGACAGGGGCCCAGTACCTTGCAGGACAGGGGCCCTGATACACTGCAGGACGGGGGCCCCGATACACTGCAGGACGGGGGCCCCCGAGACCCTGCATGACAGTGGCCCCAATACACTGCATGATACGGGCCCTAACACCCTGCATGACAGGAGCCCCTGCATGACAGGGGCCCTGACACCATGCAGGACAGGGGCCCCCGATACCCTGCAGGACAGGGGCCCCCCACACCCTGCAGGACAGGGCCCCCCCGATACCCTTCAGGACAGGGCCCCCCCCCACACCCTGCAGGACAGGGGCCCCCCACACCCTACATGACAGGGCCCCCCGATACCCTGCAGGACAGGGGCCCCTCCCGATACCCTTCAGGACAGGGGCCCCCAACACCCTGCAGGACAGGGGCCCCCGACACCCTGCAGGACAGGGGCCACAATACACTGCATGACAGGGGCCCCCCACACCCTACATGACAGGAGCCCCTGCATGACAGGGGCCCCAACACCATGCATGACAGGGACCCTCCACACCCTGCAGGACGGGCCCGCCTGATACACTGCAGGACGGGGGGCCCCGATACACTGCAGGACGGGGGCCACGATACTCTGCAGGACAGGGGGCCCCGACACACTGCAGGACAGGGGCCCCCCGACACCCTGCATGACAGGGCCCCCCCCGACACCCTGCAGGACAGTGGCCCTGATATACTGCATGACAGGGGCCCCGGACACCCTGCATGACAGGGGCCCCAATACACTGCATGATAGGGGCCCCAACACCCTACATGACAGGAGCCCCTGCATGACAGGGGCCCTCCACACGCTGCAGGACAGGGGCCCCCGATACCCTGCAGGACAGTGGCCCCCGATACCCTGTAGGACAGTGGCCCCCGATACCCTTCAGGACAGGGGGCCCTGATACCCTGCAGGACAGGGGCCCCCCGACACCCTGCATGACAGGGGCCCCCCAACACCCTGCATGACAGGGGCCCCAATACACTGCATGATAGAGGCCCCAACACCCTGCATGACAGGGGTCCCCAACACCCTGCATGACAGGGGTCCCCAACTTCTTACATGAGAGTGGCTCCTTCCCCCCCACCTGACTGGCCCCCCTCCTCCCAGCACAAATCCCCCCCATCCCTCCTACAACACTGTAAAGGGAAGGGGCCCCCATACACTGCATGAGGGGGGGCCCCCACACCCTACATGACAGGGGCCCCCTGGATACCCTGCAGGACAGGGGCCCCCGGATACCCTGCAGGACAGGGGTCCACCACACCCTGCAGGACAGGGGCCCCCACACCGTACATGGAAGGGGCCCCCACACCCTGCAGGACAGGGGCCCCCCACACCCTACATGACAGGGCCCCCGATACCCTGCAGGACAGGGGCCCCCCACACCGTACATGGAAGGGGCCCCCATACACTGCATGAGGGGGGCCCCCACACCCTGGAGGACAGGGACCCCCCACACCCTGCATGACAGGAGCCCCCGACACCCTGCATGACAGGGGCCCCCGACACCCTGCATGACAGGGGCCCCAACACCCTGCATGACAGGGGCCCCTGACACCCTGCATGACAGGGGCCCCCCACACCCTACATGACAGGAGCCCCTGCATGACAGGGGCCCCAACACCATGCATGACAGGGGCCCTCTACACTCTGCAGGACAGGGCCCCCCCGATACCCTGCATGACAGGGGCCCAGTACCTTGCAGGACAGGGGCCCTGATACACTGCAGGACGGGGGCCCCGATACACTGCAGGACGGGGGACCCGACACCCTGCATGACAGTGGCCCCAATACACTGCATGATACGGGCCCTAACACCCTGCATGACAGGAGCCCCTGCATGACAGGGGCCCTGACACCATGCAGGACAGGGGCCCCCCGATACCCTGCAGGACAGGGGCCCCCCACACTCTGCAGGACAGGGCCCCCCCGATACCCTTCAGGACAGGGCCCCCCCCCACACCCTGCAGGAAAGGGGCCCCCCACACCCTACATGACAGGGCCCCCCCGATACCCTGCAGGACAGGGGCCCCTCCCGATACCCTTCAGGACAGGGGCCCCCAACACCCTGCAGGACAGGGGCCCCCGACACCCTGCAGGACAGGGGCCACAATACACTGCATGACAGGGGCCCCCCACACCCTACATGACAGGAGCCCCTGCATGACAGGGGCCCCAACACCATGCATGACAGGGACCCTCCACACCCTGCAGGACGGGCCCCCCTGATACACTGCAGGACGGGGGGCCCCGATACACTGCAGGATGGGGGCCACGATACTCTGCAGGACAGGGGGCCCCGACACACTGCAGGACAGGGGCCCCCCCGACACCCTGCATGACAGGGCCCCCCCGACACCCTGCAGGACAGTGGCCCTGACATACTGCATGACAGGGGCCCCGGACACCCTGCATGACAGGGGCCCCAATACACTGCATGATAGGGGCCCCAACACCCTGCATGACAGGGGCCCCCCACACCCTACATGACAGGAGCCCCTGCATGACAGGGGCCCTCCACACGCTGCAGGACAGGGGCCCCCGATACCCTGCAGGACAGTGGCCCCCGATACCCTGCAGGACAGGGGGCCCTGATACCCTGCAGGACAGGGGCCCCCCGACACCCTGCATGACAGGGGCCCCCAACACCCTGCATGACAGGGGCCCCAATACACTGCATGATAGAGGCCCCAACACCCTGCATGACAGGGGCCCCCCACACCCTGCATGACAGGGTTCCCCAACTTCTTACATGAGAGTGGCTCCTTCCCCCCCACCTGACTGGCCCCCCTCCTCCCAGCACAAATCCCCCCCATCCCCCCTACAACACTGTAAAGGGACACACCATTATTTTGGTGGGGGCGGGGGGTTGTCGGCAGTAAAGCAGCGTTTTATCGTCATTTTAGTGGCGCTTTAAACCCACACGAGCGGCCAAAAAAGGGTTAAATGTGCTGCTGCCGAAGCGCTTTGCGGGTGCATCGACAGTGCTGGCCATTGATTTCAATAGTAGGGGCGTTTTAGGAGCAATGTATTCACCGCTCCCACAACACCCTAAGGATGCAGCTTGCAGGACTTTCTTTCCAGTCCTGCCAGCGCACCGCCCCGGTGTGAAAGCACTCGGGGCTCTCATACTGGGGGGGGGGTTCAGGCGATTTACAGGCACTATTTTTTAACCCTTTAGCCCCTGAAAAATGCCTCCAGTGTGAAAGTAGCCTCAGATTTTCCATATCCCTCTTTACTTTGGAGTCTTATGTTTATAAATCACTATTAATATTCTGCTGTCTTCAGAGCAATCGCTGCACATTGACAGGTGAATGCCTCCGTGTTTTATAGATTAATTTTGCGGTATTTGCCCCTTCTTTTTCAAATATTTATTGCACTGTTATCAGCACCTAAAGTGGCATGAATTGTATTATTATATGAATTCTCACGTTTTCGATATTTATTTGCTCAATGTCACATTATTTAAATCGCCATTATTTACATCCTTGCACATCAATGTAAGATTTGTTGCATAAACTAATTTGGCAATCACTACAGCAGCGCAGCCCCGCCATTCCATATATATACCATTCACATTATCACATTAGATACTGATAAGCTATCAGGTGCCTGCAGCAACGGGTCACTTTTCAACATTACATCTAATTCAAAGTTGGAGTATCCACTACACAGTTATTATGCCCCCCCAACTCACATCCCACCCCAATCCCCCCTCCTAACAGAAATCTACTCCCCCAATTCCCTATCCTAGCACAAATCCCCCCCAATCGTCCCCCAAATCTACGACCCTATCCAAGTTACCCCTTTCCTAGCACAAATCTTCCTCCCTACCCAAATCTCCCGCAGAAATCTACTCCCCCAATTCCCTATCCTAGCACAAATCCTTCTGCCAATCCTTCCTCCTAGAACAAATCCCCCAAATCACTTTTTCTAGCACAAATCCATCCAATCCCTCTTCCTTGCAAAAATCCTTGCAATCCCCCCTTGTAGCAACAATCCTCCCCAATCCATTCTCCCAGCACAAATCCTCCCTCAACCCCGCCTCCTAACACAAATCCTCCCTCAACCCCGCCTCCTAACACAAATCCTCCCTCAACCCTGCCCCGCCTCCTAACACAAATCCTCCCGACCCCGCCTCCTAACACAAATCCCCCCAGCAAAAAAAAAAAATCCCCTAAATCACTACTTCAAGAGCAAATCCCCCCCGTTCCTCCTTGTATAACAAATCCCCCCACAAATCCACAACCCCCTCCAAATTACCCTTTTCCTAGCACAAATTCTTCCTCCCTACCCAATCTCCCAAAGCACAAATTCCCCCCTCTTAGCAGAAATTCCCACACCCTTAGAGAAAACATTCCCCGTCACGGCTCAAATCCCCCAAAACTGTCCTAGCTCATATTCCGACCCAATCCTCCTTCTAGCAAATACACCCCCCCATCCTGATTACACTTCTCAGCACAGATAAATGCCCATCCCCCTTCTCCACAAACATCCAAAGTACAAACTATTACCCCCCCTTCATTGTGTACAATTTCCCTGTGACCTTCCCCTCCTCATTCTCTCCTGTCACTACAGCGCCCCTCCAGCACATTAGACAGGATCGCTCTTAGATGACATTGGAGTGTACACACACACAGTGTGATTACTGTCCCCTATCCATATTTCCTGCTGCTTCCTGTTCTGTCGAGAAGTGCCCCCCATCGAATAGTGCCCGTGCATGCGGGCAATGGTGGGGGGGATCAGATCAGTGGCCAATCAGGCCTCACATCAAAGGGAGGGCACAACTGTGATCTGGGTGTAAATCAGCACCCCCTGGAACCTGCCATGTCTGTGCCTCTCCATCCAGCAGTTGGTTCTGTGGCTGATTAAGGTGGTAAACTCACTTGGTGCCTTATCTGATTTAAATTAGCCTCAGAACCTGTGTAATTCATATGTGTTCAGGTTTAAAGGGATGAGGTGGCAACCCTAGGTGTGGAGTGTGAGGAGTAGAGGGGGGTGTGTGAGGAGTAGAGGGGGGTGTGTGAGGTGTAGAGGGGGTGTGTGAGGCATAGAGGGGGGGTGTGAGGAGTAGAGGGGGTTGCGTAAGGAGTAGAGGGGGGGTGTTAGAAGTAGAGAGGGTTTGGTATTTTAACGCTGTCTTCATATGCGGGCGCAACTAACGTATGCTTTCGCTTCTGCGTGCAAGCTCAGTGGGCACTTAAAAAAAAAAATCTTATTTATTTTAATTTTACACTGTCCTTTTAAAAAAAAAAGTGTCACTTTTATTCCTATTAGAAGGAATGTAAACACCCCTTGTAATAGAAAAAAAACATGACAGGACCTCTTAACTCAGGGGTAGGGAACCTATGGCTCGCGAGCCAGATGTGGCTCTTTTGATGGCTGCATCTGGCTCTCACCTCCACGGATTGCATGGTGTGCCGATACGTGGATTGATCCCATAGGTAAAGGCCGCAGCTTCGGCCTAGCTCTGGAGCTGCGGCCATCTTGGTACACCCGGCGGCAGCCTAAGTGAGCGGCGCGCTGATGTCATCAATCACCCGCCTCAACTGCTCTTGGATCTGCCTGCCTGTGTAGTGGTAAGCAAGCAGACAATCATAGGGGAGATGTGGATATTACAGTGGGGGAGATGATGTGGATATTACAGTTATAATTGAAATTAGTCGATTAATCAATTAAAAAATAAAAATAAATTTGTTTTAAACATATTGTATGGCTCTCGTGGAATTACATTTTAAAATATGTGGCGTTCATGGCTCTCTCAGCCAAAAAGGTTCCCTACCCCTGTCTTAACCGCTTAAGCCGATTCGGCACTGCGTCACTTTAACTGACAATTATGCGGTCGTGCGACGTGGCTCCCAAACAAAATTCACATCCTTTTTTCCCACAAAGAGAGCTTTCTTTTGGTGGTATTTGATCACCTTGGCGGTTTTTATTTTTTTCTCTATAAACAAAAAAAGCGACAATTTTTGAAAAAAAAACACATTATTTTTAACTTTTTGCTATAATAAATATCCCCCAAAAAATATAAAAAAACATTTTTTTCCTCAGTTTAGGCCGATACGTATTCCACTACATATTTTTGGTAAAAAAAAAAAATCGCAATAAGCGTATATTGAATGGTTTGCGCAAAAGTTATAGCGTCTACAAAATAGGGGATAGTTTTATGGCATTTTTATTATTATTTTTTTTTTAATAGTAATGGCAGCGATCAGTGATTTTTATCGTGACTACAACATTATTGCGGACACGTCAGACAATTTTGACACATTTTTGGGACCATTGGCATTAATACAGCGATCAGTGCAAATAAAATTGCATTGATTACTGTAAAAATGTCACTGGCAGTGAAGGGGTTAACACTAGGGGACAGTGACGGGGGTCAATATGTATCCTAGGGAGTGTTCTAACTGAAGGAGGGAGGGGACTGTGCAGGGAAACTAACGGTTTGTTGTTCATACTCTGTATGAACAGACGATCTGTCAGTTCACTGCTCATAGAACCGGAAACTGTGTGTTTACACACTCAGCTCCAGCTTCTCCATGTGCCCTGAGTGATCGTGGGCACTTGCATCCGCTCGGGGAGCAAGCAGGGGGCGCACGCACATGCAAGCGCCCCCTAGTGGCCGTTTATGCTCCCGACGTAGCATAACGTTGATTCGCACAGCCGAGCCATGCTACCACAATACAGCTGCTAGCCAACCAACCCCTTTCACACCAAGGGCGTTTTGCAGGCGCTATAGCGTTAGAAATAGCACCTGCAATCCGCCCTAAAAAAGCTGCACCATTGTCTGTAGTGCGAAAGCCCGAGGGCTTTCACACTACAGCGGTGCGCTGGCAGGACGTCAGGAAAAGTCCTGCCAGCAGCTTCTTTGGAGCGGTGTGTTTACCGCTCCTCCACCGCTGCTCCCCATTGAAATCAATGGGGCAGCGCTGTAATACCGCCGGCAAAACGCTGTTACTGGAGCCAGAAGACGTCACTCTGACGAAACGCGCAGGGCGTGGCCATACGACGTGCACCTTCCATACAGACAGCGGTGGCTGGCGGCAATTTTAAAACAATAGTGATTTTAATTCAGCTACATGTGAGTAGTTTTTTATTCTAATAAAGCACATTACAATTGCGTACTACACCATGGAAATGTCCTTTTTTTCATCATATTCATAACCGAGGACACAACACCATTGGATGAACAAGCATCTCCCAGGATAACACCAGCTAACGCCAGAGAGCAGCACAGTGGCTCATACTGTGGAGGCTTATCCACCCCAACTGGGGTAAGATTTCTGGTGAGGGCAATCATATTACTAAGCACTGAGAAGCGCACCGGGAGAACTTTGTTCTACTGAGAAAAATTAAGGATTTCTGCACTAGTCACTTTTCTTCATTTCCTTTTTCTATGTGGGACTTTTATCAATTGCCACTTTTTATTAATTGCCACTTTTTATATATATATATTTATTTGTTTATTTAGGCATCTGCACTGGATTATAATTTTGGTTATATATTTTCACATGGATTTTTTGTATGAACTTTATATACACTGGTGTTTTAGACATGTCACTGCTGTCCCCTGTAGTCCGGAGCATCCATCTTCTTCTGGGTATCGCTGCTCCGGCCACTCACAGCGCCGGAGCAGCGATGACGTTGCTCCCGCGCATGCGCATGGGAGCCGCCACTAACGGCATATCGTACTGCATGCACCGGAGACAGCTGTCACTGTCTTTTAGTAAATATCTCCTAAACCGTTGTAGGGGATCAGGGGGTGAAGAGCTGGCTCAGAGGCAGTAAAATAAAATTGGCTTTTATTCAGCAAAGCAGCAAAACAAAACATAAGATCAGACACAGTTCGTCAGCCCACAGGCTTAGAGGTAACAATTCATAGCTCCAAACCCAGCTAAAGTCTTTTTTTGTGGTTTAAGCTCACCCAGCAGGTCCACCTTCCAGCAATGCTGCTGTATCTCTCTCTCCTAGTCAACAACTCCCCACTAACACTTTCAGCACACCTGATCAGTGGAGGCCCGTCCATAGGGGGCGCCCGGGCGCGGCCCCCCGCCCCATGGAGTAAAAAAAAATAAAAAAAAAAATTTTTTTTTTTAAACATGTCCCTTTAAGAATTTTTTTTTCTTTCAAATTCCCCTTCCTATGTGCACTGGCGTCGGGCGCAGTGCAATATAGGAAGCATCACGTCTATGCAATCACAAGATCGCAGACGAGGCGCTTCATTTGCCAAAAAAAAGCGCTCTGTGGCGCAGCCAGTCACGCCACAGCTTCCGGCGCGATCGACTGGCCGAGCTTGCACTTGAGTGAGACGTGGGTGGTGCTTCCGACGTCACTCAAGGAAGTGACGTTGGCACGGCACTTCTCTATTCTGCCCACCTGAGAGGATCAGGTAAGGGGCTGCTGCATGGCAGCTTAAACAATCTTGATCGTTTATTCCACCCAGCCACCGGTACCCCCTCCACATCGATCTATCTTATGGTGGTCGCACTCGGCAGCATACCCTAACCCCCCCACCCCCTGCTAAACAAGATTTAAAGAAATAGTGTTATCAGTGACCGGCAGCATACACCCCACCCCAAGAAGCTTTAAAAAAAAGGGTTATTAATAATAGGGGGGGGTATGCTGCCGACCACCGATAATAACCCTTTTTTTAAATCTTGTTTAGGGGGGCAGGTATGGAGGTTAATGCTGCCGACCACCGATAATAACCCTTTTTTTTAAATTTTGTTTGGGGGGTATGCTGCCGACCACCGCAGCATACCCCCCCCAAACAAGATAAAAAAAAGGGTTATTATCGGTGGTCGGCAGCATTAACCTCCATACCTGCCCCCTAAACAAGATTTACAGGTTGTAGATATGTGTGATTTGCATGTTGTAGATATGTGCAATTTACAGGTGTAGATATGTGCGATTTACAGGTTGTTGATATGTGCGATTTACAGGTTGTAGATATGTGCGATTTGCATGTTGTAGATATGTGCAATTTACAGATTGTAGATATGTGCGATTTGCAGGTTGTAGATATGTGCGATTTACAGGTTGTAGATATGTGCAATTTACAGGTTGTAGATATGGGCAATTTGCATGTTGTAGATATGGGCAATTTGCATGTTGTAGATATGTGCGATTTACAGGTTGTAGATATGGGCAATTTACAGGTTGTAGATATGTGCGATTTACAGGTTGTAGATATGGGCAATTTACAGGTTGTAGATATGGGCAATTTGCATCTTGTAGATATGTGCGATTTACAGGTTGTAGATATGTGCGATTTGCATGTTGTAGATATGTGTGATTTACATGTTGTAGATATGCGCTATTCACAGGTTGTAGATATGTGCGATTTGCAGGTTGTAGATATGTGCGATTTATAGGTTGTAGATATGTGCAATTTACAGGTTGTAGATATGTGTGATTTGCAGGTTGTAGATATGTATGATTTACAGGTTGTAGATATGTGCAATTTACAGAATGCGATTTACAGAATGCAGATATGTGCTATTTACAGGTTGTAGATATATGCGATTTGCATGTTGTAGATATGTGCAATTTGCATGTTGTAGATACGTGCAATTTACAGAATGCAGATGTGTGATTTACAGAATGCAGATATGTGTGATTTGCATGTTGTAGATATGTGCAATTTACAGAATGCAGATGTGCGATTTACAGAATGCAGATGTGTGATTTACAGAATGCAGATGTGTGCGATTTACATGTTGCAGAATGCAGATATGGGCAATTTACAGGTTGCAGAATGCAGATATGTGCTATTTACAGGTTGTAGATATGTGCTATTTACAGAATGCAGATATGTGCGATTTACAGAATGTGATTTACAGAATGCAAATATGTGCAATTTACAGGTTGCAGAATGCAGTTATGTGCGATTTACAGAATGCAGATATGTGTGATTTACAGGTTGCAGAATGCAAATATGTGCAATTTACAGGTTGCAGAAAAGGTGCCTGATGTGGTTATACACAAGATAAGCATGATTCATCTGCTTGAGTAGAGCCCTGTGTATAATGTGTAGCCTGGTATATGATGTTGATTCGATAAGGGGCGTGGCTTGTGAGAAGTAGGAGGGGGCAAATCGGAGGGGGCGTGGTCTTGCGCCCCCCCATCCTAAAACTTCACCAGCCGCCACTGCACCTGATAATAAGCAGGCCTGAAGGGGAAGTACTTGCCTTCTTCAATTAACCCCCTCTTAACCCTGCCTCAGGCTGACCCTCTACATATCCCCCTCCTCTGTTCCAGGCCAGGGGTCTGGTCACCACGACTCCAGTGGCAGTAGACCCGGGAAAGGGCATCTGCTTTCTGATGTACCTTTCCCGGTCTATGTACCACTACAAACCTGAAGTCCTGAGCAAGGAACCACCGGGTGATTCTGGAGTTTTTATCTTTATTTTGGGCCATCTACTTAAGGGGCGCATGATCTGAAACTAACTTGAAGGGTCAGCCCAACAAGTAGTAGCGGAGTGTCTCCAAAGCCCATTTTATTGTGAGACACTCCCTTTCTACAATGGAATAGTTCCTCTCAGCTGGTGTGAGCTTCCGGCTCAAGTACACAACAAGGTGCTCATCGCCCCCAATCATCTGGGACAGTACTGCACCCAGACTCAATTTTGAGGCATCTGTTTGTACCAGGAATTCTTTTTGGAAGTCAGGAGCTACCAACACTGGTTCCTGGCACAAAGCTTGCTTCAATCGGCAGAACGCTGCTTCTGCACTCCACTGAACAACAGTTGCATTCTTTCCCTTGGTGAGATCAGTCAGAGGTGCTGCTAGACTGGCAAAGTTGGGGACAAACCTCCTGTAATAGCCCACAATGCCAAGGAAAGAATGCACTTGTTTCTTTGTGAGTAGATGGGGCCATTTCTGAATAGCCTCCACCTTGTTTAGTTGGGGCTTAATCACACCCCTGCCTACAACATACCCCAGGTAGCGGGCCTCCTCCAACCCAACCTTACTCTTTTCCGGGTTCACTGTGAACCCCGCCTTTCGGAGGGCATCCAAGACCAACTGGACCTTCGGTAAGTGACTCTCCCAGTCCTTACTAAAGATGACAATGTCATCAAGATAGGCTCCTGAGAAATCCTTATGAGGTCTCAGGACCAAGTCCATGGCCCTCTGGAAAGTGGCTGGGGCCCCATGTAACCCAAATGGCATTCGGGCATACTGCCATAAGCCCTCAGGTGTGGCAAATGCAGTTTTTTCTTTAGCCTCTGGGGACAGTGGGATCTGCCAGTATCCCTTGGTCAAGTCAAGAGTGGTGATGTACCAGGCTGGTCCCAATCTTTCGATTAATTCATCGACCCGGGGCATGGGATACGCGTCTGTCTTGGAGACTTCATTTAACTCACGAAAGTCATTGCAGAACCGCCAGGTTGCATTCGGCTTGGGTACAAGGACTAAAGGGCTAGAAAGGCTACTTTAGTCCTCAAGGTCCAACATGCTTTTAAGCTCTGCCGATACAATATTCTGGCACGCTTCGGGTATGCGGTAGGGTTTGAGGTTTACTCGAACGCCAGGGTCTGTAATGACATTATGTTCAATTAGGTTAGGCCAGGTAGGTTTGAAACAATATCTCGATTCTTCTGCAAAAATTCCCAGGACTCCTGTTTTTGAGAAGGGGAGAGAGCCTCTGCAATCCCTACCTTCCTTATTTGAGCATCAGGGTCTTCCGGGACTTTCAGACTGACTGTCTAAACCTGTCTATCTTTCCATGGTTTGATCAAGTTTACGTGGTAAATCTGGTAGGGTTTACGTTTGGTGGGCTGATGGACTTTATAGTTGACCTTGTCCACCCTCTCAACTATCTCAAAGGGTCCTTGCCACTTGGCGAGAAACTTACTCTCGACGGTAGGCACTAAGACCAGCACCCGATCCCCAGGTTTAAACTCTCTAATCTTGGCAGATCGGTTGTATACCCGACTCTGGGCGTTTTGCGCAGCCTGCAAATGTTCCCGTACTATGGGCATAACTTTTGTTATTCGGTCCTGCATTTGAGACACATGTTAGACCACACTCCGATACGGGGAAGCTTCTTGCTCCCACGTCTCTTTCATTATATCCAGTAGTCCACCCTGTGGAGGCCTGGGGTACCTCTCTTATGGCAAACAACAAGGGAGGCAACAAACAATCCCAATCCCGACCATCCTCCTCAACTACTTTCTTTAGCATTCCCTTTAAGGTTTTGTTGAACTGCTCAACTAACCCATCAGTTTGTAGGTGATACACTGAAGTCCGCAAGTGTTTAATTTTAAACTAGACATGGGCGCCGTCAATAAATTAGTTTTGTTCTGTTCCGTTTCGATTCGTAATAAAATTAATTCGTACTTCGTATTACGTGTCCGAAATTCCGTTCTGTTTCGTACGAAATACGAATTGTCCTTAGGTTCCTTTATTATGGCTTGCAAAAGACTTCTGTAATAGAAGTCAATGTAAGTTGCCTGAAGACTTCAGTGAAGCACTTTCCTCCTCTCTGGGTAGGCTGCCAAGAAAAGATCAAAGTGATACAATGTTTCTTCTTCAATGGGCTGAACTCCATGTGTAGAAGTTCTCAGTTTAACCGTTTAACGACTAAATCTTTTCTGACACTTGTTGCTTACAAGTAAAAATCCAGTATTTTCTGCTAGAAAATCACTCAGAAGCCCCAAAAATTATATATATTTTTTTTAGCAGAGACCCTAGGAAATAAAATAGCGGTTGTTGCAATATTTTATGTGACGCGGTATTTGCGCAGAGGTCTTTCAAACACAAGTTAGCCCTTTTTTTCGGTCGACCTCTAGAGAGCACTGACATTAGCAGCGTGCCATACAGCAATGACACCTGCACCGTGATAGAGTGATCTGACACCAGCACCATGATAGAGAGCACTGACATCAGCAGCGTGACATACAGCAATGACACCAGCACCGTGATAGATAGGCAAAGAAGAGGGTGCAGGAGATGATCACCAGCACCAGCACCGTGATATAGAGCACTGACACCTGCACTGTGATCATGCTCCTTATGAGGGGCTCCCACCATCCCTGTGCTGTGCTGGCATCCTCCTGGGGCTGCTTATTATGAGGGGCTCCCACCATCCCTGTTCTATGCTGACTTCCTCCTGGGGCTGCTTACGGTGCAGGTGTCAGTGCTGTATATCACGCTGCTGATGTCAGTGCTCTCTATCACGGTGCTGGTGTCAGATCACTCTATCACGGTGCAGGTATCAGTGCTCTATATAACGGTGCTGGTGATCATCTCCTGCACCCTCTTCTTTGCCTACCCTGACCTTCCCTTGCCTCCATTATCTCAAGATTCCTGAATTTTCAGAATTTCACATATAAAAAAAGAATGCTTGTAGTTGTCGATCCCAGATTCACCTCATACATGTGTTATGTCACGGTGCTGGTGTCAGATCACTCTATCACGGTGCAGGTGTCAGTGCTCTATATCACGGTGCTGGTGCTGGTGATCATCTCCTGCACCCTCTTCTTTGCCTACCCTGACCTTCCCTCGCCTTCATTGTTTCAAGATTCCTGAATTTTCAGAATTTCACACATAAAAAAAGAATGCTTGTAGTTGTCGATCCCAGATTCAACTCATACATGTGTTATGTCACGGTGCTGGTGTCAGATCACTCTATCACGGTGCAGGTGTCAGTGCTCTATATCATGGTGCTGGTGCTGGTGATCATCTCCTGCACCCTCTTCTTTGCCTACCCTGACCTTCCCTCGCCTTCATTGTTTCAAGATTCCTGAATTTTCAGAATTTCACATATAAAAAAGAATGCTTGTAGTTGTCGATCCCAGATTCACCTCATACATGTGTTATGTCACGGTGCTGGTGTCAGATCACTCTATCACGGTGCAGGTGTCAGTGCTCTATATCACGGTGCTGGTGCTGGTGATCATCTCCTGCACCCTCTTCTTTGCCTACCCTGACCTTCCCTCGCCTCCATTATCTCAAGATTCCTGAATTTTCAGAATTTCACATATATAAAAAGAATTCTTGTAGTTGTCGATTCCCAGATTCACCTCATACATGTGTTATGTCACGGTGCTGGTGTCAGATCACTCTATCACGGTGCAGGTGTCAGTGATCTATATCACGGTGCTGGTGATCATCTCCTGTACCCTCTTCTTTGCCTACCCTGACCTTCCCTCGCCTCCATTATCTCAAGATTCCTGAATTTTCAGAATTTCACATATAAAAAAGA
The DNA here is from genome assembly GCF_037356315.1 of Lithobates pipiens. Classification (NCBI taxonomy): domain Eukaryota; kingdom Metazoa; phylum Chordata; class Amphibia; order Anura; family Ranidae; genus Lithobates; species Lithobates pipiens. The sequence continues at coordinate 44,678,013 of NW_027507787.1, forward strand.
ATGCTTGTAGTTGTCGATCCCAGATTCACCTCATACATGTGTTATGTTAGGGTGCTGGTGTCAGATCACTCTATCACGGTGCAGGTGTCAGTGCTCTATATCACGGTGCTGGTGATCATCTCCTGCACCCTCTTCTTTGCCTTCCCTGACCTTCCCTCGCCTCCATTATCTCAAGATTCCGGAATTCTCAGAATTTCACATATAAAAAAAGAATGCTTGTAGTTGTCGATCCCAGATTCACCTCATACATGTGTTATGTCACGGTGCTGGTGTCAGATCACTCTATCACGGTGCAGGTGTCAGTGATCTATATCACGGTGCTGGTGCTGGTGATCATCTCCTGCACCCTCTTCTTTGCCTACCCTGACCTTCCCTCGCCTCCATTATCTCAAGATTCCTGAATTTTCAGAATTTCACATATAAAAAAGAATGCTTGTAGTTGTCGATCCCAGATTCACCTCATACATGTGTTATGTTAGGGTGCTGGTGTCAGATCACTCTATCACGGTGCAGGTGTCAGTGCTCTATATCACGGTGCTGGTGATCATCTCCTGCACCCTCTTCTTTGCCTTCCCTGACCTTCCCTCGCCTCCATTATCTCAAGATTCCGGAATTCTCAGAATTTCACATATAAAAAAAGAATGCTTGTAGTTGTCGATCCCAGATTCACCTCATACATGTGTTATGTCACGGTGCTGGTGTCAGATCACTCTATCATGGTGCAGGTGTCAGTGCTCTATATCACGGTGCTGGTGCTGGTGATCATCTCCTGCACCCTCTTCTTTGCCTACCCTGACCTTCCCTCGCCTCCATTGTCTCAAGATTCCGGAATTTTCAGAATTTCACATATAAAAAAAGAATTCTTGTAGTTGTCGATCCCAGATTCACCTCATACATGTGTTATGTCATTGGCCATGTGGTGGGACTATGTGTGCACAGCTAGTAATTATTTTGTGGCTGCAAATATGACCTGTAGGTTTGTAAAGTTCACCATCCCTGTGCTGTGCTGACTTCCTCCTGGGGCTGCTTATTATGAGGGGCTCCCACCATCCCTGTGCTATGCTGACTTCCTTCTGGGGCTGCTTACGGTGCAGGTGTCAGTGCTGTATATCACGGTGCAGGTGTCATTGCTTTATGTCACGCTGCTGATGTCAGTGCTCTCTATCACGGTGCTGGTGTCAGATCACTCTATCATGGTGCAGGTGTCATTGCTGTATGTCACGCTGCTGATGTCAGTGCTCTCTATCACAGTGCTGGTGTCAGATCACTCTATCACGGTGCAGGTGTCATTGCTGTATGTCAGTGCTCTCTAGAGGTCGACCGTAAAAAAAGGGCTAACTTGCGTTTGAAAGACCTCTGCGCAAATACCGCGTCACATAAAATATTGCAACAACTATTTTATTCCCTAGGGTCTCTGCTAAAAAAATATATAATTTTTGGGGCTTCTGAGTGATTTTCTAGCAGAAAATACTGGATTTTTACTTGTAAGCAACAAGTGTCAGAAAAGATTTAGTCTTTAAATGGTTAAACTGAGAACTTCTACACACGGAGTTCAGCCCATTGAAGAAGAAACATTGTATCACTTTGATCTTTTCTTGGCAGCCTACCCAGAGAGGAGGAAAGTGCTTCACTGATGTTTTCAGGCAACTTACATTGACTTCTATCACAGAAGTCTTTTACAAGTCATAATAAGCATAATGACTGAGTCGTCGTCCGAAATCGCACGGCAATTCGTATTTCTGATCTTCCCGAATGTACGAATTTTTGGAAATTCGGATGAATTTGAGATTCGTACGAAACGAATCGCACATGTCTACGCGTCACCACATCAGGGGACTGCCCCTCATTCTGCCTCCCTCAGCGGCACTTGACGGGGGCTTTTGCCACCAAAACAACCATCGCCATCCCTGCCACATGCTTGGCCCCTAGCAGTGGTGTATAATCCATGCACAGGCCGCCGAGGGGGGGCCCACTGTGACCTACCTGCACCCATGGGTTATTGTCCCTTGACAGTCAGGGATGATCTGTGCGGCAGGGGGGACAGCTGCTAGTACTGATCTCCCTATATAGCTTTTCAGCTGACAGCAGCTTCACCTCCTCTCCCCCCCACAGCTATAGTTATAGTTATAGTAGATGAGGTTGAAAAAAGACACAAGTCCATCAAGTCCAACCTATGTATGTGATTATATGTCAGTATTATATCGTGTATCCCTGTTTGTTGTGGTCGTTCATGTGCTTATCTAATAGTTTTTTTAAACTATCGATGCTCCTGCTGAGGCCACTGCCTGTGGAAGGGAATTCCACATCCTTGCTGCTTTTACAGTAAAGAACCTTCTACGTAGTTAAACCTCTTTTCTTCTAATTTTAATGAGTGGCCACATGTCTTGTTAAACGCCCTTCCTCAAAAAAGTTTTATCCCTATTGTGGGGTCACCAGTACGGTATTTATAATTTGAAATCATATCCCCTCTCAAGAGTCTCTTCTCCAGAGAGAATAAGTTCAGTGCTCGCAACCTTTCATCATAACTGATATCCTCCAGACCCTTTATTAACTTTGTTGCCCTTCTTTGTACTCGCTCCATTTCCAGCACATTCTTCCGGAGCACTGGTGCCCAGAACTGGACAGCATACTCCAGGTGCGGCCGGACCAGAGTCTTGTAGAGTGGGAGAATTATCGTTTTATCTCTGGAGTTAATCCCCTTACTAATGCATGCCAATATTCTGCTTTGTTAGCAACAGCTTGGCATTGCATGCCATTGCAGAGTTTATCATCTATCAGGTCCTTTTCCAGCCTAGATTCTCCCAGAGGTTCTCCCCCCGGTGTATAGATTTCATTCATATTTTTGCCACTCAAATGCATTATTTTACATTTTTCTACATTCAGCTGAAAAGCGATACAGGGAGATCGGATGCTAACAACTGTCCCCCCCGCAGCACTGATCATCCCCGACTGTTCCCCGTGTCCTCCTCCCATGTTCTCTTCTGCCCCCGTGTTCTCCTCCAGCCCGCTGTTTGCTCCTTCTCTGCCCCCATCGCCCCCTCACCCCCCTTGTAGACGGCTTCACTCCTTCTCCCACCAGCTGCTGTGGGGGATGTCAGGATGGACAGCAGAAGAAGGGGTCGGTAAATATATAATTTACCAGCCCCTTCCTTGTCTGAATTGGACACAGTGGATGATCGCTACAATCACTCCTGTGTCCCTTGATAACTGGGCAGAGTAAACTGGGGGTTTATGCTGCTTCAGTTTATGAATGAACAGGAGCCACTGTCTCCTGTTCATTCATTTTCAATGCTGAGGCTGCTCAGAAAGGGGCTTGGGAATTTTTGTCCTCAGTCCCTTTCTCTACCTCAAAAGGGAGATGTCAGGGGTTTGTTTACAAAATAAAATTGTAAATAATAAATAAAATAGAAAACTTCTACTGACACCACCACTATACCGACACTGTCCACAACCCCAAGCCTCTCCCCCCAAAAAGCACTGTAAAAAAAAGAAAAACAAATGAAATTGTAAAAAAATAAATACATAAAAAAAAAAAAAAACTATTGACACCATCCACTGCTCTACTGACACTGCCCACTATATATACACACACACACACACACACACACACACACACACACACACACACACACACACACACACACACACACACACACACACACGTATGTGTTTGAGCTTTGGAGTGCACACCCTAATGCAATAGGCTGCGCACATCTATGGGGGTTACAGAGATCTTAGCCAGGGGTGCACACATTGCCCATAGTTGGTAGTATAATGTGTGTGTGGGGGGGGAGGGGTATAGTGGTTCTGGTGTTTTGCAAGAGTGGGGGGTATAGGGGGGTCCATTGTTACCTAATTCTGGGAGGTATAATGGTTCTGTTGTTATCTAGGAGTAGGGGGTACAGCACGGCTCCCAACTGTCCCTGATTTGGAGCAATGTCCCTCTGTCCCTCTTTTCTCCTCATTTGTCCCTCATTTTGGTCTGATGTATATAGTTGTATATAAAATGCCATTTTAATCTTTCAAAAAGTGTTTCCCGGCGCTAAACCTTTCATCTGATTTCTAAATTGCTGCGTTTGTAATTTTCAAAAGCCAATATAAAGGAATAGTAGTGGTAAAAAAAGCACTTGTGGGTTTAACCAATCTTGTTTTTTTGTACAATTCTCCTTTAAGGGGGCGTTGTAATGGGTGTGTCTTATCCCTACATACTTTTGCTGATAGGTGTCCCTCACTCCCATCTCAAAAAGTTGGGAGATATGGATACAGTCATAGCTCCTAACTGTCCCTGATTTTGAGGGACTGTCCCTGATTTGGAGCAATGTCCCTCTTTCCTCCTCATTTATCCCTCATTTTGGTCTGATCTATATAGTTGTATATAAAATGTACTTTTTATCTTTCAAAAAGTGTTTCTCAGTGCTAAACCTTCCATCCAAATTATAAATTGCTGCATTTATAATGTTTAAAAGCCAATATAAAGGAATAATAGTGGTAAAAAAAACCCTTGAGGATTTAATTAAACTTTTTTTGGTTAATTCTCCTTTAAAGCGGAGTTCCGCCCAAAAGTGAAACTTCCGCTCATCTGATTCCCCCCCCCCTCCGGTGCCACAGTTGGCACCTTTCAGGGGGGAAGGGGGTGCAGCTACCTGTATAATACAGGTAGCTGCACCCACTTCCGGGAATAGACTCCCGCAGGAGTCACGCCCCTTCCCGCACCCCCGCTGTCTCCTGGGAAACACACAGGTCCCAGGAGATAGCGGGACCATTTAGGATGCGCAGCTCGACTCGCACATGTGCAGTAGGGAACTGGGAAGTGAAAACGTAATGTAGCGCTTCACTTCCTGATTCCCTCACCGAGAATGGCGGTGGAAGCAGCCGAGTGGTTGATCGGCTTCGGCTGCTGACTTCACTGGACTCCAGGAAAGCTAAGTGTTCATTTATTAAAAGTCAGCAGCTGCAGTATTTGTAGCTGCTGGCTTTTAATATTTTTTTTTTAGGTTCACTCCTGCTTTAAAGAGGTATGACAGGGGGGGCGTGGCCTGGACGGCGATGGAGTAGGTCGCACATGAGTTGAGCTCTGCTCCTGGTATATATCCTGTGTACCTATGCTGTATATCGGTGACAGCTAAAACTGCCGTGAACCGACGGATTAAGACCCTGACATTCTTCCCGTCATGTCTCCTACAAAGAAAAGCAGCGCGGCGGTGTCCTCCCTTGACAAGTACTGGAGGCAGGATAAGGACGATGCTCAAGATGGCGCCTCCTCGCCCTCATCGGCCCAACAAGCGGCAAATGATACCGTGAAAGTACTGGAGGCTATTTCCACCTGCCAATCCTCCCTTACCACGAAAATAGAGGAGGTTAGAGTGGACATATCCCTTATTAGACAGGATATGTCTAAACTTAAAGATCGCGTGAAGGAGACGGAGGATAGGATCAGCCAGGCGGAGGATGTGCTGCACCCGCTGCAGCACTCCCACGAGGAGGTGAGGCGCCAACTTCATCTCCTGGCCCAGAAGCAAGATGATCTTGAAAATAGATCCCGGAGGTCGAATCTCCGTTTCATAGGCCTGCCGGAGGGTTCAGAAGGCCCTGATCCACCTACTTTCCTTGAAAACCTACTGAGCAAGACCTATGGTAGGGAGGCTTTCTCTACTACATTTATTGTGGAGCTTGCACATCATATGCCCGCGAGGCGTCCGCCGGAAGGCGCGCCGCCCCGCACACTCATCGCCAAGCTGTTGAACTATCGGGACCGGGACACCGTTTTGCGTCTGAGCAGAGAGAAGGGCAATATCCCGTACCAGGCGGGTCATGTCTTGGTTTTCCCGGACTTCTCTGCGGAAGTCCAGAAACAACGGGCGCGGTTTGTGGAGATTAAGAGAAGACTGCGGATCAACAACCTCAAATATGCCATGATGTACCCAGCGAAACTTCGGGTCCTGGGAGAGGATTGCGCACACTTTTTTGATGACCCGGTGCAGGCAGTGGAGTGGCTGGATCGGAGGGAAGCTGACAGGAATCGTCGGGCCTAGCGGGAGGATCTGTTTGAACGCCCTGTAGTGGTAAGACGATTTACTTTATGTCCCCGCTGTTGGGGCTGCCCCTTCCCCACGTGCGTGCCTACCACCCGGGGAGTGTTTACATCGGTTGTTGACTGCGGGACCTTGTGCTTGCCCACTGTCGGACGGTGTCTGCTGACCCATTACACTGGAAAGCCCTTTCTGCGAGTATATCCTGTGGGAACTGTCGCTACCCTGCACCGACTCAGTGGCGATTGGCAGGCCACTGTCTGAATTTATCCCTCTGCAGACTCATGACTTGGATCCCGGCTGCTCTTTTCCTTTTGTGACTGTCTGAGTTGCCCCACTGATTGCTATGTTGTTAATTCAGGCCTCTACATAGCTTGTGGATCTCACATTATGGGTATACCTTGCTCAGATGCCTGTTCCTCCTATATTTCTCCATTTTTGTTTTCTTTTCCTTGTCCCCTTCTTTTATTTAACACTATAACTTTAATTCTGATGCTAAGCATTTTTTTTTTTATATATAGCAAAATTGACTATTGTTGTTGCTGTCAACCTTTTCTCCTTTATGATTATAATATTGCCTCTACTGTTCACCGGGGGCGGAGGCTGCGCCTCTTATGCGTGACCTTGCCCGGAGGGCTACTCTCTGGGCCTAAAGCAGCGAGTGACCGCCCCGTGTACAGTTCACTGCCTTGTCGGCCCCCCTGTGGAGTTGGATGGTTTGAGCGGCGGGGGGAGGCCGCTCTGGCCGCCTTCCTTACAGGGGGTGCAGGCAATAGTTCAGCCAGTTGGGGATGAATGCTCCAGCCCTGTTGGGGTGGCTGAGAGCTGGGTAGGGGGAGGGGGGTGCAGGTTGGGGTTCGGGTTTTTATTTGTTTTATTGTTATTAGTTTCCGGGTTTATGGTACATCGAATTAGATCCCTACTTCTTATGTCGAGATTGCGATTGGTGGTTGGGGGGTGGAGGGTAGATATCACAATGGGGATCGGTACGCTCCTATGGGTGCTTGGCATGTCTACTACTGACCTATGGCTGCTTTTAAATTTTTGACGTGGAACGTCAGGGGCATCAGAAATAAGCTCAAGCGCACGGCAATCTTCACTTGCCTTAAGTCATATAAGGCGGATATTATAGTGCTGGTAGAGACGCATGTTACGGGCCAGCTTCAGTTAGCACTTAGACGGCCATGGGTTGGTTGGGCTTATCACGCAACCCACACCCCTTACTCTCGGGGTGTGTCTCTGCTGATAGCCAAAACTCTGCAATTTCACCTACTTACCTTGCGGACGGATCCCCAGGGCCGATTTATTTTTATGCACTGCACTATCCATGGTAGACGCTACCTTATCTTGGCTCTGTACATACCGCCCCCATACTCTGCTGGCCTTGTATCTGAGGAGCTTTCTTTTATGACTCAACACCCTGGAACCCCTGCCATATGGCTTGGGGATTTTAACCACTTGCCGCCCGCCCTATTACAAATAGACGGCGGCAAAGTGGTTTGATAATCCTGAGCGGACGTCATATGACGTCCTCAGGATTATGAGCCGCTGCGCGCCCCGGGGGGCGCGCATCACGGCGATCGTTGTTGCGGGGTGTCAGTCTGACACCCGGCAACTACAATCTCGGTAAAGAGTCTCCGACGGAGACTCTTTACCACGTGATCAGCCGTGTCCAATCACGGCTGATCACAGTGTAAATGGGAAGAGCCGCTGATCGGCTTTTCCTCACTCGCGTCTGTCAGACGCGAGTAGAGGAGAGCGATCGGCTGCTCCTCTGACGGGGGGGTCTGTGCTGATCGATTATCAGCACAGCCCCCCCCGAGGATGCCCACACTGGACCACCAGGGACACCACCAGGGAAAAGGTAATCCTCCCTAGACCACCAGGGATGCCCATGGTCAGCACAATGGATGCCAATCAGTGCCCATAATGGATGCCAATCAGTGCCCACAATGGGCATCACTGATTGGCATGCATTATTGTTTGGCACTGATTGGCACCCATTAGTACAGTATAAAACCAATGCCGCCTATGAGTGCCCACCCGTGCCGCCTATGAGTGCCCACCTGTTATGAGTGCCCACCTGTGCCGCCTATGAGTGCCCACCTGTGCCGCCTATGAGTGCCCACCTGTGCCGCCTATCAGTGCCCACCCATGCCCATCTGTGCCGCCTATCCATGCCCATCTGTGCCGCCTATCCATGCCAATCCGTGCCAGCTATCAGTGCCAATTTGTGCCACCTATCAGTGTCCATCCGTGTCGCCCATCCGTGTCGCCCATCCGTGTCGCCCATCCGTGCCGCCTATCAGTGCCGCCTATCAGTGTCCATCAATGCCACCTCATGAGTGCCACTTCATTGGTGCCCATCAGTGCCGCCTTATCAGTGCCCATCAGTGTAGCCCCATCAGTGCCCATCAGTGAAGGAGAAAACATACTTATTTACAAAGTTTTGAAACTGAAACAAAAAAAAAAAACTTTTTTTCAAAATTTTCGGTATTTTTTTATTTGTAGCGCAAAAAATAAAAACCGTAGAGGTGATCAAATACCACCAAAAGAAAGCTCTATTTGTGGGAAAAAAATGGTAAAAATTTCATTTGGGTACAGTGTAGCATGACCGCGCAATTGTCATTCAAAGTGCGACAGCGCTGAAAGCTCAAAATTGGTCTGGGCAGGAAGGTGTTTAAGTGCCCTGTATTGAAGTGGTTAACATTGCCCTCAATCCCAGTATAGATAGGCTCTGTGGTGGCTCCAACTCAGCGACTCAGACGGGAACTAGACTGTGTCGTACCCTTAGGGACTTTTCATTGACTGACGTGTGGCGTTACAAGTATCCCACCACCTAGGCTTTTTCATGTTTCTCGGCCACACACTCTACCATGTCCCGCATAGACTATATTTTGGCGTCGGGTGTCCTCCTCCCCCAGCTGGTGGATGCGGGGTTCCATGCGAGGTCCCTGTCAGATCACGCTCCCTGCTGGGCTACATTCAGGTTGGCACAGCAGGCAGGACCCCGTGTCTGGCGCCTTAACCCCTTTTGGCTGAGGGCGCTGGGGGAGCAGGATGACCTGTCGGAGGAGTGGCGGCATTTTTTCGAGGTTAATAAGGGGACAGCTACGGGTGGCAGTGTGTGGGAGGCGTTTAAAATTCATGCACGTTCCATTTTAGTGCGGCGGATCAATAGACTGAAAAGTTCCTCTCGACTGCTAGCCAGTCAGGCGGTGGAGCAGCTGGAGGCTGTCACCCGCGAGTTTGTATTAAGCCCCACGGCGGCGAACGCCTCGGCTCTCAGGCTCCAAACCCGTGTCCTAGACCAATTTCAATTTGAACAAGCCAGGCGCAAACATTTTTTTACGCAGCAGTGGATTTTTGAACAAGGCGAGAGGGCGGGTAAACTGCTGGCGTACCTCGCTCATCAGGATGCGAGGCCACCTGTAGTGGTGTCCCTGGCGGACGGGAGCGGGGCTCTTATCTCAGACCCGGCGACAGTTGCCGAGATGTTCCGATCCTACTATGAAGACCTTTACGCCTCTCGCGTGGAAGTCACGCCTCAGGAAACCCGGACATTCCTGCAGGATGTTACATTCCCACAACTCTCCATGGCCCAGATGGCCGAATTGGAGGTACCGATCAAACTAGAGGAGATTGAGCTAGCGCTCTCGTTCTTAGCCGCATCCAAGGCACCTGGGCAGGATGGTTTGCCACTAGATTTCTACGCCGCATATCCTGACGTGCTAGCCCCCGAGCTGCTAAATTTGTATACTTACCTTTTTGAATCTGACTCCCTTCCTCCCACTTTACGTCAAGCAACGATTATAGTAATTCCGAAACCAAATAAAGACCCACACCGCCCCGACTTGTATCGCCCCATTTCATTGCTGCAGGTGGATATCAAAATATTGGCCAAAATACTTGTGTCCCGACTGAACCCCCATATTTTGTCCATTATCCACCCCGATCAAACGGGTTTCATGCCTGGTAAGAACACAGCGATGAACATCCGTGGACTTCATATGAATCTTCAGGCTTCCCATGAGAATGTGGGTACTAGGGCTGTGATAGCGTTGGATGCGGCTAAGGCGTTTGACTCGGTGGAATGGGAGTATTTGTGGGAGTGCCTTAGACGATTTGGGTTCGGGCCTAACTTCATAAAGTGGGTCAAAATGTTATACTTCTCTCCAGAGGCGCGCGTGGCGGTGAACGGTTGGCTGTCTGGGCCCCTACCTCTACGGCGAGGGACTAGACAGGGATGTCCGTTATCCCCGATCCTATACGCCCTGGTGGTGGAGCCTCTGGCCATCTCTCTCAGATCCAATCCACACATAAGAGGCCTTAGGGTGGGACCCTTAGTAGAGACCGTGAGCATGTACGCAGACGACATGCTCCTATATCTTGAGGATGAGGGGCCCTCCTTGCGGGCTGCTCTCTGTACTATCGAGGATTTTGGTAAACACTCGGGACTCAGTATTAACTGGGCGAAGTCACAAATTATTCCCATTGATATGTCCCTGCCAGCGATTGATGCGGCCTCCCTCCCGCTATGTAGGGTATCTTCTATTTAGTATCTGGGAATCCAGATCACTAGAGAACCCCTTGACTTTATATTGCATAATATTGAACCCCTGATCTCATACTTAAAATGCAAAACTCAATCCTGGGCTAGACTCCCCCTTGGCGTAATGGGAAGGATAAACTTGGTTAAAATGATTCTGCTACCCAAGTTCCTTTATAAATTCTGGCATGCCTCAATTCTTATCCCCCTTAAATATTTTAAAACTATAGATACTATCCTCAACTCCTTTATCTGGGGCTCTGGGCGTCACAAATTGGCATGGAATACGCTCAAGAATCCTACTAACCTGGGGGGGCGGCGCTTCCTGACTTTCACGCTTATTACATTGCCGCCCAGCTCTCTCACTTCTTTCACCTACATAAAACGGATGCCCTCAGGTACCAAGCATTAATATGCAGAGCACCACACAGCTCCGCTTACTCTCTCCTTCAGGTTTTGTTTAGGGGGAAGGAAACTAGCAGGAGTGAGAAGGGTCGCCCCCCATTGCTGTCTCAACATAGGCGGGTGTGGGGGATTGCCCAAAAGATGGTGGGGGCGGACTGGGTGCACTCCCACACGCCCTTGTGGTACAACTCCCAGCTGGGGAGCTTCGGGAGCTGCCGGGCGCGGGCCTCTGGGCCTCCAGGGGGGTGGTATACCTGTACCAGGTCGTCACCCCCCTGGGGGTGCGCAGCTTCCGGGCGCTGCAGGGGGAGTTTGACATCCCCTCGCATATGATTTTCCGCTATGTGCAGTTATCCCATGCCCTCCAAGCTCAATTTGGGGAGGGATTTCCTGATCCTCAAGAACTGTCACTGATGGGGGTTGTGGTTGGTGAGGAGCCCTCGAAACTGATATCCACTATCTATAGCTCCCTCAGACGGCGCTCTGAAGCCAGGATTGCTGAGGTGGCCAGGCATAGATGGGAGGAAGAGGTGGGCCCGCTGGAGAATGAGGACTGGGAGGAGATCCTAGATAACGTTAAACTGGTTTCCCCTAGGCTAACCGACAGGCTGACGCAATTGTACATCTTGCATAAATCTTATCTCACTCCCGCAAGAATTTGCAGATACAAGCCCTCCCAGGAGCCGGGGTGCCCACGTTGTAGGGGTCTTCCGTGCTCCTTCTACCATTTGATCTGGTCCTGTCCGGACATCCAGACTTTCTGGATACAGATTGTTCGCTTCCTACATGACCGCATGGGCTCCCCCCTTCAGGTGGATCCCAAGACCTGCATACTAGGACTAGTGCTAAATGCTCCGACGGACCCCTCACAGGCCGTCTTCATGCAGGAGGCGCTATTTAGTGCTAGGAAACTGATTGCCAGGCTATGGATGCGTTCTGAAACCCAGACATTCAGAGCCTTGGTGGCTGAGGTGAACCTAACTTTGCCAATGAAGAAAGTTATATATGCACACAGGGGCTGCCCAAATAAATTTAACAAGATCTGGGACCATTGGCTCAATAACCCGGACACTTGTGCGGACTAGTTTTGTTGGTCCGCTTCAGGTTCCCCGGATGGGCAAGCGGGGAGGGCCACTTTGTATTTGCTTCCTGTTGGGGGAACCAGGGGGGGGTGACTATGTGGTAACCAAGGGAAGGGAATGTACAGGCGGCTAAGGGTTGGGGTGGATTGTAATACTTTCCATACACTAAACATATGGGAGGTTTGGTAGTCTCCTTCCTACACTACCAAGGATGGGCGAGCGCTGTTGACATGCTTTCCTGGCATTATGTTTTTTCCTTCTTTTTTTTATCTGCTTCTTATGTTTTGCATTGTAAAGTACTGTTATGAGTATGATGTCAGTATCCCAATGCATTTGGCCTGTGTTCTTCTATGATACGGAGCTGTTTGTGCTTGTTATTTCCCTCCACTGTTCGATGTGCCCAAACTGTAATTCTTTATTGTGTCAATTATCAATAAACTCGTTGTTGTTTAAAAAAAAAAAGAATGAAGCAGACAGCTAGTCCTTCCTCCTAGGTTAGATATCTCTATTATAAAATGATATAAGAACTGTAAAATACAAAACTGTAAAAAACTAAAATAAAACCGGTCACTGACAAAAAAAAGAGGTATGACAGGGGGCGTGTTCTCTGCCTTCATACCTTTGCTAGTAGGTGTACCTCATTCCCATCTCAAAATGTTGGGAGGTATGGGTATAGTGGTTATGATGTTATCTAGGAGTAGGGGGTATAGAGGGATCTGGTGTTTCTTAAGAGTGTGGGGGGGGGGGGGGGGGCATAGAAATCACAGGGACCTGCATGACAGGGCCTCCATCCACCGAGTTCAAATTTTTGCTCCCCAGTCCTGTTGCCAAAATCTCATCCCACCCCAATTCCCCCTCCTAGCAAAAATCTACTTCCTCAAATTTCTCATCACAGCACAAATCCCCCTAGTGCCTCCTCCCAGCACATATCCTTCCCCATTTCTCCTTTTATGAAATACACCCCCCCATCCAAATCACACTTCTCAGCACAGATAGCTGCCCATCCCCCTTCTCCAAAAACATCCAAAGCACATACTACAATAATCCCCCCGCCCCCCATTGTGTACAATTTCCCTGTAGCCTTACAACCTTTACCCTCTCCTGTCACTACAGCGCTCCACCAGCACATGAGACAGGATCGCTCTTAGATTGCATCGTGTGATTACCGCCCCCAATCAACATTTCCTGCTGGCCGGAGATGAGCAGCCCTTGGAGGAGATGGGGGCGCTAATCAAACTGTGTGTGTGTGTATGTGTACAGTCCGATGCCATCTCTCCACTCTGCCACTTCTCTCACTGCTCCAGCTCTGAGTGCGGGCGATGGTGGGGGGAGATCAACAGCCAATCAAGCATCACATCAAAGGGAGGGCTGGTGTGGAGAGGGGGGACCACTAAAATCTGGGTGGAAATCAGCCCCCACCCCTGGATTCAGCCATGTCTGTGTCTCTCCCTCCAGCAGCTGAAATCTGGTGGCTAGGAGAGGAAAGAAACCGGCTTTAAAGTGGTTGTAAACCCTTACAGACCACTTTTACCTACAGGTAAGCCTAGATTAAGGCTTACCTGTAGGTGCAAGAAATATCTCCTAAACCTACACGGGTTAGGAGATATTTGCAAAAGACAGGCACCGATGTCTGAACTGAGCGTGCCGTTTCTAATGGCGATCGTGCCATTAGTGGTGGCTCCCGCACGCATGCAATGTGACATCATTGCGGCTCCGGCCAGTCACAGAGCCACGATACCTGGAAGTCACTCCAGGAGATATGGCGGTGACGGAGGAGGAGAACGAGGACCGCTGCGGGGGCTTCAATCTCAGGTAAGTAATTTATGAGCTAGTATGCTATGCGTACTAGCTCATTATGCCTTTGTCTTGCAGAGTGTTTATTTTTTCCAGAGGGTTTACTTCCTCTTTAAGTACTTAAGACCGGGCCTATTGTTTGGACTTGGTGTTTAGAAGTTAAAATTATTATTTTTTGCTGGAAAATTACTTAGTTCCCCCAGAGAACGCCCTAGACACCCTAGAGAACAAAATGGCGGTAGTTGCAATCCTTTATAACACATCGTATTTGCGCAGAGGTCTAACAATTTATTTGTAAAAAATACACTTTTTTGAATAAAAAAAAGTAAAAGTAAAGTTAGCCCAATTTCTTTATGATCTGAAAGATAATGTTATGCTGACTAAATTGATACCCAACATGTCACTGTTCAAAATTGCGCCCGCTTGTGGAACGACGACAAACTTTAACCCTTAAAAATCTCCATAGGCGACATTTAAACATTTCTACAGGTTACCAGTTTTGAGTTAGAGGAGGTCTACTTCTAGAACTGTTGCTCTCGCCTTAACGATCGTAGCGATACCTCACATGTGTGGTTTAAACACCTATTTCATATGCGGTTGCGACTTACGTTTTTAGGTGAGCTTGGCGAGGCAGGGCACTTAAAAAAAATGTTCTTATCTATTTTTTTTTTTTTTACACTGTCCTTTTAAAAAGAAATTTTGGGTTACTTTTATTTCTATTACAAGGAATGTAAACATCCCTTGTAATAGAAAAAAGCATAACAGGACCTCTTAAATGTGAGATGGGCTGAAGTCCACTCTCTGCTAATGTCACAGAAGTCGGAGCCTGAGTTGGCCGCTCCGCCCCCTCCACAGCACAGCGCTCCAGTGAGTGAGGAGGGGGCGGAGCAGAGAGCTGTGACTGACAGTCTTCAGCTCTCTGCTCACGGATCGGCAGTGTTTGGTCGATTGGTTCTCAGTGTAGAGGTGCCGAGGGGCAGCATCCACCTAGGTAAGTATGATACTGAAAAAAACACCCAGCATACAGGACAAGAGAAGTGGTACTGTGGAGAGTCCATGCATACAGAATAAGAACAGATACTGAGAATTATGACCAGTATACCCAGTCACTAAAATGACAATAGTATCGTTTAATTAAATATAAAATCTATCAGTTTCCAAGCCTGAAATGTGGAGGCTGGAATGAGGTGTGTGATGTCACAATGAGCTGCAAATCGGTTCAAACCGGACTTCAGTTGGTTGAAAACATTACTGTATTGGGAGCTGACCGAGTGACATTGTCAGATTGTGGGTCCTGCGAATATCAGTGTTTTTTATTAAAATATTTTGCTATCATACTATTATTGTTTATATTGCTATTATTATTATCTCTATTAAACATTTTTATTTTTTTCAGGTACACCAACATCAGTCACCACCACCATGCCATCATGACGTCGGTCCCGTGGAAGACAATCCCGTCAGGAAGGCGGTGAGGCTCAAATTGCTCACAGAACAACTTCGGAGGAGACAGGAGGAGGCAGAAAACCGGAGCCGCTCTCCCCCGAAGACAGGTATGCTGGACAACACCCACCATAGTGTAACACCCTTCTTTCCAGGTGCTCTGAAAACATCATGGGGTATGCATACCAGTATCTATATTTTTTGTTATTTTCTGCTAAAAGTAGAAAATGCTGAGAAAAAAATATACTTCAGACCATTACTACTGAAAAGGAGTCGCTTCATCCTGATTGAGCCACCACCTCTCAGGTGAGCGCTCCAGACCATTACTACCCTAAAGGAGTTGCTTTATCCTGATTGAACCACCACCTCTCAGGTGAGCACTCAAGACCACTACTACCGAAAAGGAGTCGCTTCATCCTGATTGGACCACCACCTCTCAGGTGAGCACTCCAGACCATTACTACCGAAAAGGAGTCGCTTTATCCTGATTGAGCCACCATCTCTCAGGTGAGCACTCCAGAGCATTGCTCCAGAAAAGGAGTCGCTGAGTGATCGGCAGTGTTTGATCGATTGGTTCTCAGTGTAGAGGCGCCGAGGAGCAGATACAACATCCACCTAGGTATTTATGGTACTGAAAAAAACACCCAGCATACAGGACAAGAGAAGTGGTACTGTGGAGAGTCCATGCATACAGAATAAGAACAGATACTGAGAATTATGCCCAGTATACCCAGTCACTAAAATGACCATAGTATCGTTTAATTAAATATAAAATCTATCAGTTTCCAAGCCTGAAATGTGGCGGCTGGTATGAGGTGTGTGATGTCACAGTGAGCTGCAAATCGGTTCAAACCGGACTTCAGTTGTTTGAAAACATTACTGTATTGGGAGCTGACCGAATCACATTGTCAGATTGTGTCTCCTGTGATTATCACGTTTTTTTATTCAAATATTTTGCTATCGTACTATTATTGTATATATTGCTATTATTATTATCTCTATTAAACATTTTTATTTTTTTCAGGTACACTGGCATCAATCACCACCACCATGCCATCATGACATCGGTCCCGTGGAAGACAATCCCGTCAGGAAGGCGGTGAGGCTCAAATTGCTCACAGAACAACTTCGGAGGAGACAGGAGGAGGCAGAAAACTGGAGCCGCTCTCCCCCGAAGACAGGTATGCTGGACAACACCCACCATAGTGTAACACCCTTCTTTCCAGGTGCCCTGAAAACATCATGGGGTATGCATACCAGTATCTATATTTTTTGTTATTTTCTGCTAAAAGTAGAAAATGCTTAGAAAAAAATATACTTCAGACCATTACTACTGAAAAGGAGTCGCTTCATCCTGATTGAGCCACCACCTCTCAGGTGAGCACTCCAGACCATTACTACCCTAAAGGAGTTGCTTTATCCTGATTGAACCACCACCTCTCAGGTGAGCACTCCAGACCACTACTACCGAAAAGGAGTCGCTTCATCCTAAATTGGACCACCACCTCTAAGGTGAGCACTCCAGACCATCACTACTGAAAAGGAGTCGCTTCATCCTGATTGAGCCACCACCTCTCAGGTGAGCGCTCCAGACCATTGCTACCCTAAAGGAGTTGCTTTATCCTGATTGAACCACACCTCTCAGGTGAGCACTCCAGACCACTACTACCGAAAAGGAGTCGCTTCATCCTGACTGAATCACCACCTCTCAGGTGAGCACTCTTGACCACTACTTCCGAAAAGGAGTCGTTTTATCCTGATTGAACCACCACCTCTGAGGTGAGCACTCCAGAGCATTACTCCAGAAAAGGAGTCGCTGAGCGATCGGCAGTGTTTGATCGGTTGGTTCTCAGTGTAGAGGCGCCGAGGGGCAGATACAACATCCAACTAAGTAAGTATGGTACTGAAAAAAACGCCCAGCATACAGGACAAGAGAAGCGGTACTGTGGAGAGTCCATGCATACAGAATAAGAACAGATACTGAGAATTATGCCCAGTATACCCAGTCACTAAAATGACCATAGTATCGTTTAATTAAATATAAAATCTATCAGTTTCCAAGCCTGAAATGTGGCGGCTGGTATGAGGTGTGTGATGTCACAGTGAGCTGCAAATCGGTTCAAACCGGACTTCAGTTGTTTGAAAACATTACTGTATTGGGAGCTGACCGAATCACACTGTCAGATTGTGTCTCCTGTGATTATCACGTTTTTTATTCAAATATTTTGCTATCGTACTATTATTGTATATATTGCTATTATTATTATCTCTATTAAACATTTTTATTTTTTTCAGGTACACCGGCATCAGTCACCACCACCATGCCATCATGACGTCGGTCCCGTGGAAGACAATCCAGTCAGGAAGGCGTTGAGGCTCAAATTGCTCACAGAACAACTTCGGAGAAGACAGGAGGAGGCAGAAAACTGGAGCCGCTCTCCCCCGAAGACAGGTATGCTGAACAACACCCACCATAGTGTAACACCCTTCTTTCCAGGTGCCCTGAAAACATCATGGGGTATGCATACCAGTATCTATATTTTTTGTTATTTTCTGCTAAAAGTAGAAAATGCTTAGAAAAAAATATACTTCAGACCATTACCACTGAAAAGGAGTCGCTTCATCCTGATTGAGCCACCACCTCTCAGATGAGCGCTCCAGACCATTACTACCCTAAAGGAGTTGCTTTATCCTGATTGAACCACCACCTCTTAGGTGAGCACTCCAGACCACTACTACCGAAAAGGAGTCGCTTCATCCTGATTGAACCACCACCTCTCAGGTGAGCACTCCAGACCACTACTACCGAAAAGGAGTCGCTTCATCCTGATTGAATCACCACCTCTCAGGTGAGCACTCCAGACCACTACTTCCGAAAAGGAGTCGCTTTATCCTGATTGAACCACCACCTCTCAGGTGAGCACTCCAGACCATTACTACCGAAAAGGAGTCGCTTTATCCTGATTGAACCACCATCTCTCAGGTGAGCACTCCAGAGCATTACTCCAGAAAAGGAGTCGCTGAGCGATCGGCAGTGTTTGATCCATTGGTTCTCAGTGTAGAGGCGCCGAGGGGCAGATACAACATCCACCTAGGTAAGTATGGTACTGAAAAAAACACCCAGTATACAGGTCAAGAGAAGTGGTACTGTGGAGAGTACATGCATACAGAATAAGAACAGATACTGAGAATTATGCCCAGTATACCCAGTCACTAAAATGACCATAGTATCGTTTAAATATAAATCTATCAGTTTCCAAGCCTGAAATGTGGCAGCTGGTATGAGGTGTGTGATGTCACAGTGAGCTGCAAATCGGTTCAAACCGGACTTCAGTTGTTTGAAAACATTACTGTATTGGGAGCTGACCGAATCACACTGTCAGATTGTGTCTCCTGTGATTATCACGTTTTATATTCAAATATTTTGCTATCGTACTATTATTGTATATATTGCTATTATTATTATCTCTATTAAACATTTTTATTTTTTTCAGGTACACCGGCATCAGTCACCACCACCATGCCATCATGACGTCGGTCCTGTGGAAGACAATCCCGTCAGGAAGGCGGTGAGGCTCAAATTGCTCACAGAACAACTTCGGAGAAGACAGGAGGAGGCAGAAAACTGGAGCCGCTCTCCCCCGAAGACAGGTATGCTGCACAACACCCACCATAGTGTAACACCCTTCTTTCCAGGTGCCCTGAAAACATCATGGGGTATGCATACCAGTATCTATATTTTTTGTTATTTTCTGCTAAAAGTAGAAAATGCTTAGAAAAAAATATACTTCAAACCATTACCACTGAAAAGGAGTCGCTTCATCCTGATTGAGCCACCACCTTTCAGATGAGCGCTCCAGACCATTACTACCCTAAAGGAGTTGCTTTATCCTGATTGAACCACCACCTCTTAGGTGAGCACTCTAGACCACTACTACCGAAAAGGAGTCGCTTCATCCTGATTGAACCACCACCTCTCAGGTGAGCACTCCAGACCACTACTACCGAAAAGGAGTCGCTTCATCCTGATTGAATCACCACCTCTAAGGTGAGCACTCCAGACCACTACTTCCGAAAAGGAGTCGCTTCATCCTGATTGAACCACCACCTCTTAGGTGAGCACTCTAGATCACTACTACCGAAAAGGAGTCGCTTCATCCTGATTGAACCACCACCTCTCAGGTGAGCACTCCAGACCACTACTACGGAAAAGGAGTCGCTTCATCCTGATTGAATCACCACCTCTCAGGTGAGCACTCCAGACCACTACTTCCGAAAAGGAGTCGCTTCATCCTGATTGAACCACCACCTCTCAGGTGAGCACTCCAGACCACTACTACCGAAAAGGAGTCGTTTCATCCTGATTGAATCACCACCTCTCAGGTGAGCACTCCAGACCACTACTTCTGAAAAGGAGTTGCTTTATCCTGATTGAACCACCATCTCTCAGGTGAGCACTCCAGAGCATTACTCCAGAAAAGGAGTCGCTGAGCGATCGGCAGTGTTTGATCGATTGGTTCTCAGTGTAGAGGCGCAGAGGGGCAGATACAACATCCACCTAGGTAAGTATGGTACTGAAAAAAACACCCAGCATACAGGTCAAGAGAAGTGGTACTGTGGAGAGTCCATGCATACAGAATAGGAACAGATACTGAGAATAATGCTTGGTATACCCAGTCACTAAAATGACCATAGTATCGTTTAATTAAATATAAAATCTATCAGTTTCCAAGCCTGAAATGTGGCAGCTGGTATGAGGTGTGTGATGTCACAGTGAGCTGCAAATCGGTTCAAACCGGACTTCAGTTGTTTGAAAACATTACTGTATTGGGAGCTGACCGAATCACACTGTCAGATTGTGTCTCCTGTGATTATCACGTTTTATATTCAAATATTTTGCTATCGTACTATTATTGTATATATTGCTATTATTATTATCTCTATTAAACATTTTTATTTTTTTCAGGTACACCGGCATCAGTCACCACCACCATGCCATCATGACGTCGGTCCCGTGGAAGACAATCCCGTCAGGAAGGCGGTGAGGCTCAAATTGCTCACAGAACAACTTCGGAGAAGACAGGAGGAGGCAGAAAACTGGAGCCGCTCTCCCCCAAAGACAGGTATGCTGCACAACACCCACCATAGTGCAACACCCTTCTTTCCAGGTGCCCTGAAAACATCATGGGGTATGCATACCAGTATCTATATTTTTTGTTATTTTCTGCTAAAAGTAGAAAATGCTTAGAAAAAAATATACTTCAAACCATTACCACTGAAAAGGAGTCGCTTCATCCTGATTGAGCCACCACCTTTCAGATGAGCGCTCAGGACCATTACTACCCTAAAGGAGTTGCTTTATCCTGATTGAACCACCACCTCTTAGGTGAGCACTCTAGACCACTACTACCGAAAAGGAGTCGCTTCATCCTGATTGAACCACCACCTCTCAGGTGAGCACTCCAGACCACTACTACCGAAAAGGAGTCGCTTCATCCTGATTGAATCACCACCTCTCAGGTGAGCACTCCAGACCACTACTTCCGAAAAGGAGTCGCTTCATCCTGATTGAACCACCACCTCTTAGGTGAGCACTCTAGATCACTACTACCGAAAAGGAGTCGCTTCATCCTGATTGAACCACCACCTCTCAGGTGAGCACTCCAGACCACTACTACGGAAAAGGAGTCGCTTCATCCTGATTGAATCACCACCTCTCAGGTGAGCACTCCAGACCACTACTTCCGAAAAGGAGTCGCTTCATCCTGATTGAACCACCACCTCTCAGGTGAGCACTCCAGACCACTACTACCGAAAAGGAGTCGCTTCATCCTGATTGAATCACCACCTCTCAGGTGAGCACTCCAGACCACTACTTCCGAAAAGGAGTTGCTTTATCCTGATTGAACCACCATCTCTCAGGTGAGCACTCCAGAGCATTACTCCAGAAAAGGAGTCGCTGAGCGATCGGCAGTGTTTGATCGATTGGTTCTCAGTGTAGAGGCGCAGAGGGGCAGATACAACATCCACCTAGGTAAGTATGGTACTGAAAAAAACACCCAGCATACAGGTCAAGAGAAGTGGTACTGTGGAGAGTCCATGCATACAGAATAGGAACAGATACTGAGAATAATGCTCGGTATACCCAGTCACTAAAATGACCATAGTATCGTTTAATTAAATATAAAATCTATCAGTTTCCAAGCCTGAAATGTGGCAGCTGGTATGAGGTGTGTGATGTCACAGTGAGCTGCAAATCGGTTCAAACCGGACTTCAGTTGTTTGAAAACATTACTGTATTGGGAGCTGACCGAATCACACTGTCAGATTGTGTCTCCTGTGATTATCACGTTTTATATTCAAATATTTTGCTATCGTACTATTATTGTATATATTGCTATTATTATTATCTCTATTAAACATTTTTATTTTTTTCAGGTACACCGGCATCAGTCACCACCACCATGCCATCATGACGTCGGTCCCGTGGAAGACAATCCAGTCAGGAAGGCGTTGAGGCTCAAATTGCTCACAGAACAACTTCGGAGGAGACAGGAGGAGGCAGAATACCGGAGCCGCTCTCCCCCGAAGACAGGTATGCTGAACAACACCCACCATAGTGTAACACCCTTCTTTCCAGGTGCCCTGAAAACATCATGGGGTATGCATACCAGTATCTATATTTTTTGTTATTTTCTGCTAAAAGTAGAAAATGCTTAGAAAAAAATATACTTCAGACCACTACCACTGAAAAGGAGTCGCTTCATCCTGATTGAGCCACCACCTCTCAGATGAGCGCTCCAGACCATTACTACCCTAAAGGAGTTGCTTTATCCTGATTGAACCACCACCTCTCAGGTGAGCACTCCAGACCACTACTACCGAAAAGGAGTCGCTTTATCCTGATTGAACCACCACCT
The DNA here is from genome assembly GCF_037356315.1 of Lithobates pipiens. Taxonomy (NCBI): domain Eukaryota; kingdom Metazoa; phylum Chordata; class Amphibia; order Anura; family Ranidae; genus Lithobates; species Lithobates pipiens. Next base: position 44,700,235 of record NW_027507787.1, read on the forward strand.
CTCAGGTGAGCACTCCAGACCATTACTACCCTAAAGGAGTCGCTTCATCCTGATTGAATCACCACCTCTCAGGTGAGCACTCTTGACCACTACTTCCAAAAAGGAGTCGCTTTATCCTGATTGAACCACCACCTCTCAGGTGAGCACTCCAGACCATTACTACCGAAAAGGAGTCGCTTTATCCTCATTGAACCACCATCTCTCAGGTGAGCACTCCAGACCATTACTACCCTAAACGAGTTGCTTTATCCTGATTGAACCACCACCTCTCAGGTGAGCACTCCACACCACTACTACCGAAAAGGAGTCGCTTCATCCTGATTGAATCACCACCTCTCAGGTGAGCACTCCAGACCACTACTTCCGAAAAGGAGTCGCTTTATCCTGATTGAACCACCATCTCTCAGGTGAGCACTCCAGAGCATTACTCCAGAAAAGGAGTCGCTGAGTGATCGGCTGTGTTTGATCGTTTGGTTCTCAGTGTAGAGGCGCCGAGGGGCAGATACAACATCCACCTAGGTATTTATGGTACTGAAAAAAACACCCAGCATACAGGACAAGAGAAGTGGTACTGTGGAGAGTCCATGCATACAGAATAAGAACAGATTCTTAGAATTATGCCCAGTATTCCCCGTCACTAAAATGACCATAGTATCGTTTAATTAAATATAAAATCTATCAGTTTCCAAGCCTGAAAAGGGGCGGCTGGTATGAGGTGTGTGATGTCACAGTGAGCTGCAAATCGGTTCAAACCGGACTTCAGTTGTTTGAAAACATTACTATATTGGGAGCTGACCGAATCACATTGTCAGATTGTGTCTCCTGTGATTATCAGGTTTTTTATTCAAATATTTTGCTATCGTACTATTATTGTATATATTGCTATTATTATTATCTCTATTAAACATTTTTATTTTTTTCAGTTACACCGGCATCAGTCAACACCACCATGCCATCATGACGTCGGTCCCGTGGAAGACAATCCAGTCAGGAAGGCGTTGAGGCTCAAATTGCTCACAGAACAACTTCGGAGGAGACAGGAGGAGGCAGAAAACCGGAGCCTCTCTCCCCCGAAGACAGGTATGCTGAACAACACCCACCATAGTGTAACACCCTTCTTTCCAGGTGCCCTGAAAACATCATGGGGTATGCATACCAGTATCTATATTTTTTGTTATTTTCTGCTCAAAGTAGAAAATGCTTAGAAAAAAATATACTTCAGACCATTACCACTGAAAAGGAGTCGCTTCATCCTGATTGAGCCACCACCTCTCAGATGAGCGCTCCAGACCATTACTACCCTAAAGGAGTTGCTTTATCCTGATTGAACCACCACCTCTCAGGTGAGCACTCCAGACCACTACTACCGAAAAGGAGTCGCTTTATCCTGATTGAACCACCACCTCTCAGGTGAGCACTCCAGACCATTACTACCCTAAAGGAGTCGCTTCATCCTGATTGAATCACCACCTCTCAGGTGAGCACTCTTGACCACTACTTCCAAAAAGGAGTCGCTTTATCCTGATTGAACCACCACCTCTCAGGTGAGCACTCCAGACCATTACTACCGAAAAGGAGTCGCTTTATCCTCATTGAACCACCATCTCTCAGGTGAGCACTCCAGACGATTACTACCCTAAACGAGTTGCTTTATCCTGATTGAACCACCACCTCTCAGGTGAGCACTCCACACCACTACTACCGAAAAGGAGTCGCTTCATCCTGATTGAATCACCACCTCTCAGGTGAGCACTCTTGACCACTACTTCCGAAAAGGAGTCGCTTTATCCTGATTGAACCACCATCTCTCAGGTGAGCACTCCAGAGCATTACTCCAGAAAAGGAGTCGCTGAGTGATCGGCTGTGTTTGATCATTTGGTTCTCAGTGTAGAGGCGCCGAGGGGCAGATACAACATCCACCTAGGTATTTATGGTACTGAAAAAAACACCCAGCATACAGGACAAGAGAAGTGGTACTGTGGAGAGTCCATGCATACAGAATAAGAACAGATTCTGAGAATTATGCCCAGTATACCCCGTCACTAAAATGACCATAGTATTGTTTAATTAAATATAAAATCTATCAGTTTCCAAGCCTGAAAAGGGGAGGCTGGTATGAGGTGTGTGATGTCACAGTGAGCTGCAAATCGGTTCAAACCGGACTTCAGTTGTTTGAAAACATTACTATATTGGGAGCTGACCGAATCACATTGTCAGATTGTGTCTCCTGTGATTATCAGGTTTTTTATTCAAATATTTTGCTATCGTACTATTATTGTATATATTGCTATTATTATTATCTCTATTAAACATTTTTATTTTTTTCAGGTACACCGGCATCAATCACCACCACCATGCCATCATGACGTCGGTCCCGTGGAAGACAATCCCGTCAGGAAGGCGGTGAGGCTCAAATTCCTCACAGAGCAACTTCGGAGGAGACAGGAGGAGGCAGAATACCGGAGCCGCTCTCCTCCGGAGACAGGTATGCTGGACAACACCCACCATAGTGTAACACCCTTCTTTCCAGGTGCCCTGAAAACATCATGGGGTATGCATACCAGTATCTATATTTTTTGTTATTTTCTGCTAAATGTAGAAAATGCTTAGAAAAAAATATACTTCAGACCATTACTACTGAAAAGGAGTCGCTTCATCCTGATTGAGCCACCACCTCTCAGGTGAGCACTCCAGACCATTACTACCCTAAAGGAGTTGCTTTATCCTGATTGAACCACCACCTCTCAGGTGAGCACTCCAGACCACTACTACCGAAAAGGAGTCGCTTCATCCTGATTGAATCACCACCACTCAGGTGAGCACTCCAGACCACTACTTCCGAAAACGAGTCGCTTTATCCTGATTGAACCACCACCTCTCAGGTGAGCACTCCAGACCATTACTACCGAAAAGGAGTCACTTTATCCTGATTGAACCATCATCTCTCAGGTGAGCACTCCAGAGCATTACTCCAGAAAAGGAGTCGCTGAGCGATCGGCAGTGTTTGATCGATTGGTTCTCAGTGTAGAGGCGCCGAGGGGCAGATACAACATCCACCTAGGTAAGTATGGTACTGAAAAAAACACCCAGCATACAGGTCAAGAGAAGTGGTACTGTGGAGAGTCCATGCATACAGAATAAGAACAGATACTGAGAATTATGTCCAGTATACCCAGTCACTAAAATGACCATAGTATCGTTTAATTAAATATAAAATCTATCAGTTTCCAAGCCTGAAATGTGGCAGCTGGTATGAGGTGTGTGATGTCACAGTGAGCTGCAAATAGGTTCCAACCGGACTTCAGTTGTTTGAAAACATTACTGTATTGGGAGCTGATCGAATCACATTGGCAGACTGTGTCTCCTGCGATTATCAGTGTTTTTTATTCAAATATTTTGCTATCGTTCTATTATTGTATATATTGCTGTTATTATTATTATCTCTATTATTCATTTTTATTTTTTTCAGGTACACCGGCATCAGTCACCACCACCATGCCATCATGACGTCGGTCCCGTGGAAGACAATCCCATCAGGAAGGCGGTTAGGCTCAAATTGCTCACAGAACAACTTCAGAGGAGACAGGAGGAGGCAGAAAACCGGAGCCGCTCTCCCCCGAAGACAGGTATGCTGGACAACACCCACGATAGTGTAACACCCTTCTTTCCAGGTTCCCTGAAAACATCATGGGGTATGCATACCAGTATCTATATTTTTTGTTATTTTCTGCTAAAAGTAGAAAATGCTTAGAAAAAAATATACTTCAGACCATTACTACTGAAAAGGAGTCGCTTCATCCTGATTGAGACACCACCTCTCAGGTGAGCGCTCCAGACCATTACTACCCTAAAGGAGTTGCTTTATCCTGATTGAACCACCAGCTCTCAGGTGAGCACTCCAGGCCACTACTACCGAAAAGGAGTCGCTTCATTCTGATTGAATCACCACCTCTCAGGTGAGCACTCTTGACCACTACTTCCGAAAAGGAGTCGCTTTATCCTGATTGAACCACCACCTCTCAGGTGAGCACTGCAGACCAATACTACCGAAAAGGAGTCGCTTTATCCTGATTGAACCACCACCTCTCAGGTGAGCACTCCAGACCATTACTACCGAAAAGGAGTCGCTTTATCCTGATTGAACCACCACCTCTCAGGTGAGCACTCCAGACCACTACTACCGAAAAGGAGTCGCTTCATCCTGATTGAATCACCACTTCTCAGGTGAGCACTCCAGACCACTACTTCCGAAAAGGAGTCGCTTTATCCTGATTGAACCACCACCTCTCAGGTGAGCACTCCAGACCATTACTACCGAAAAGGAGTCGCTTTATCCTGATTGAACCACCATCTCTCAGGTGAGCACTCCAGAGCATTACTCCAGAAAAGGAGTCGCTGAGCGATCGGCAGTGTTTGATCGGTTGGTTCTCAGTGTAGAGGCGCCGAGGGGCAGATACAACATCCACCTAGGTAAGTATGGTACTGAAAAAAACACCCAGCGTACAGGACAAGAGAAGTGGTACTGTGGAGAGTCCATGCATACAGAATAGGAACAGATACTGAGAATTATGCTCAGTATACCCAGTCACTAAAATGACCATAGTATCGTTTAATTAAATATAAAATCTATCAGTTTCCAAGCCTGAAATGTGGCGGCTGGTATGAGGTGTGTGATGTCACAGTGAGCTGCAAATCGGTTCAAACCGGACTTCAGTTGTTTGAAAACATTACTGTATTGGGAGCTAACCGAATCACATTGTCAGACTGTGTCTCCTGCGATCATCAGTGTTTTTTATTAAAATATTTTGCTATCGTGCTATTATTGTATATATTGCTATTATTATTATCTCTATTAAACATTTTTATTTTTTTCAGGTACACCGGCATCAGTCACCACCACCATGCCATCATGACGTCGGTCCCGTGGAAGACAATCCCGTCAGGAAGGCGGTGAGGCTCAAATTGCTCACAGAACAACTTCGGAGGAGACAGGAGGAGGCAGAAAACTGGAGCCGCTCTCCCCGAAGACAGGTATGCTGAACAACACCCACCATAGTGTAACACCATTCTTTCGATGTGCCCTGAAAACATCATGGGGTATGCATACCAGTATCTATATTTTTTGTTATTTTCTGCTAAAAGTAGAAAATGCTTAGAAAAAAATATACTTCAGACCATTACTACTGAAAAGGAGTCGCTTCATCCTGATTGAGCCACCACCTCTCAGGTGAGCACTCCAGACCATTACTACCCTAAAGGAGTTGCTTTATCCTGATTGAACCACCACCTCTCAGGTGAGCACTCCAGACCACTACTACCGAAAAGGAGTCGCTTCATCCTGATTGAATCACCACCTCTCAGGTGAGCACTCCAGACCACTACTTCCGAAAAGGAGTCGCTTTATCCTGATTGAACCATCATCTCTCAGGTGAGCACTCCAGAGCATTACTCCAGAAAAGGAGTCGCTGAGCGATCGGCAGTGTTTGATCGATTGGTTCTCAGTGTAGAGGCGCCGAGGGGCAGATACAACATGCACCTAGGTAAGTATGGTACTGAAAAAAACACCCAGCATACAGGTCAAGAGAAGTGGTACTGTGGAGAGTCCATGCATACAGAATAAGAACAGATACTGAGAATTATGCCCAGTATACCCAGTCACTAAAATGACCATAGTATCGTTTAATTAAATATAAAATCTATCAGTTTCCAAGCCTGAACTGTGGCAGCTGGTATGAGGTGTGTGATGTCACAGTGAGCTGCAAATCGGTTCAAACCGGACTTCAGTTGTTTGAAAACATTACTGTATTGGGAGCTGACCGAATCACATTGTCAGATTGTGTCTCCTGTGATTATCACGTTTTTTATTCAAATATTTTGCTATCGTACTATTATTGTATATATTGCTATTATTATTATCTCTATTAAACATTTTTATTTTTTTCAGGTACACCGGCATCAGTCACCACCACCATGCCATCATAACATAGGTCCCGTCGAAAACAATCCCATCAGGAAGGCAGTGAGGCTCAAATTGCTCACAGAACAACTTCAGAGGAGACAGGAGGAGGTAGAAAACCGGAGCCGCTCTCTCCCGGAGACAGGTATGCTGGACAACACCCACCATAATGTAACACCCTTCTTTCCAGGTGCCCTGAAAACATCATGGGGTATGCATACCAGTATCTATATTTTTTATTATTTTCTGCTAAAAGTAGAAAAAGCTTAGAAAAAAATATACTTCAGACCATTACTACTGAAAAGGAGTCGCTTCATTCTGATTGAGCCACCACCTCTCAGGTGAGCACTCCAGACCATTACTACCCTAAAGGAGTTGCTTTATCCTGATTGAACCACCACCTCTTAGGTGAGCGCTCCAGACCATTACTACCCTAAAGGAGTTGCTTCATCCTGATTGAACCACCAACTCTCAGGTGAGCACTCCAGACCACTACTACCGAAAAGGAGTTGCTTCATCCTGATTTAATCACCACCTCTCAGGTGAGCACTCCAGACCACTACTTCCGAAAAGGAGTCGCTTTATCCTGATTGAACCACCACCTCTCAGGTGAGCACTCCAGACCATTACTACCGAAAAGGAGTCGCTTTATCCTGATTGAACCACCATCTCTCAGGTGAGCACTCCAGAGCATTACTCCAGAAAAGGAGTCGCTGAGCGATCGGCAGTGTTTGATCGGTTGGTTCTCAGTGTAGAAGCGCCGAGGGGCAGATACAACATCCACCTAGGTAAGTATGGTACTGAAAAAAACACCCAGCGTACAGGACAAGAGAAGTGGTACTGTGGAGAGTCCATGCATACAGAATAGGAACAGATACTGAGAATTATGCTCAGTATACCCAGTCACTAAAATGACCATAGTATTGTTTAATTAAATATAAAATCTATCAGTTTCCAAGCCTGAAATGTGGTGGCTGGTATGAGGTGTGTGATGTCACAGTGAGCTGCAAATCGGGTCAAACCGGACTTCAGTTGTTTGAAAACATTACTGTATTGGGAGCTGACCGAGTGACATTGTCAGATTGTGTCTCCTGCTAATATAAGTGTTTTTTATTAAAATATTTTGCTGTCGTATTATTATTGTATATATTGCTGTTATTATTATTATCTCTATTAAACATTTTTATTTTTTTCAGGTACACCGGCATCAGTCACCACCACCATGCCATCATGACGTCGGTACCGTGGAAGACAATCCCATCAGGAAGGCGGTGAGGCTCAGATTGCTCACAGAACAACTTCGGAGGAGACAGGAGGAGGCAGAAAACAGGAGCCGCTCCCCCCCGAAGACAGGTATGCTGGACAACACCCACCATAGTGTAACACCCTTCTTTCCAGGTGCCCTGAAAACATCATGGGGTATGCATACCAGTATCTATATTTTTTGTTATTTTCTGCTAAAAGTAGAAAATGCTTAGAAAAAAATATACTTCAGACCATTACTACTGTAAAGGAGTCGCTTCATCCTGATTGAGCCACCACCTCTCAGGTGAGCACTCCAGACCATTACTACCCTAAAGGAGTCGCTTCATCCTGATTGAATCACCACCTCTCAGGTGAGCACTCTTGACCACTACTTCCAAAAAGGAGTCGCTTTATCCTGATTGAACCACCACCTCTCAGGTGAGCACTCCAGACCATTACTACCCTAAAGGAGTCGCTTCATCCTGATTGAATCACCACCTCTCAGGTGAGCACTCTTGACCACTACTTCCAAAAAGGAGTCGCTTTATCCTGATTGAACCACCACCTCTCAGGTGAGCACTCCAGACCACTACTACCGAAAAGGAGTTGCTTCATCCTGATTGAATCACCACCTCTCAGGTGAGCACTCTTGACCACTACTTCCGAAAAGGAGTCGCTTTATCCTGATTGAACCACCACCTCTCAGGTGAGCACTCCAGACGATTACTACCGAAAAGGAGTCGCTTTATCCTGATTGAACCACCATCTCTCAGGTGAGCACTCCAGAGCATTACTCCAGAAAAGGAGTCGCTGAGCGATCGGCAGTGTTTGATCGGTTGGTTCTCAGTGTAGAGGCGCTGAGGGGCAGATACAACATCCACCTAGGTAAGTATGGTACTGAAAAAAACACCCAGCGTACAGGACAAGAGAAGTGGTACTGTGGAGAGTCCATGCATACAGAATAGGAACAGATACTGAGAATTATGCTCAGTATACCCAGTCACTAAAATGACCATAGTATCGTTTAATTAAATATAAAATCTATCAGTTTCCAAGCCTGAAATGTGGCGGCTGGTATGAGGTGTGTGATGTCACAGTGAGCTGCAAATCGGTTCAAACTGGACTTCAGTTGTTTGAAAACATTACTGTATTGGGAGCTGATCGAATCACATTGTCAGACTGTGTCTCCTGCGATTATCAGTGTTTTTTATTAAAATATTTTGCTATCGTTCTATTATTGTATATATTGCTATTATTATTATCTCTATTAAACATTTTTATTTTTTTCAGGTACACCGGCATCAGTCACCACCACCATGCCATCATGACGTTGGTCCCGTGGAAGACAATGCCGTCAGGAAGGCGGAGAGGCTCAAATTGCTCACAGAACAACTTCGGAGGAGACAGGAGGAGGCAGAAAACCGGAGCCGCTCTCCCCCGGAGACAGGTATGCTGGACAACACCCACCATAGTGTAACACCCTTCTTTCCAGGTGCCCTGAAAACATCATGGGGTATGCATACCAGTATCTATATTTTTTGTTATTTTCTGCTAAAAGTAGAAAATGCTTAGAAAAAAATATACTTCAGACCATTACTACTGAAAAGGAGTTGCTTCATCCTGATTGAGCCACCACCTCTTAGGCCGCGTACACACGCGCGGACTGTTCGCCCAACCTTGTCCGCTGAACAGTGTTTGGGCGGACAGTCCGCTCGTGTGTGGGGCTTCAGCGGACAGTTTCAGCGGACAGTTGGCTGAACAAGGTCTTACGGAAATTCCGAAAAACTGTCCGCTGAAACAAGGTTTCAGCGGACTGTTCGCTCGTGTGTAGGCTTGTTCGGCCAACTAAGTCTCGCGCATGCTCAGAAAGGATTTCCACGTCGGAAGGTTGCATTGCAGTGTATAGGACGTCGTATTTTTCATCCCGTCGTACGTGCCGTTCACGTCATCGCGCACGGTTTCAGCAAACTGTTCGTCCGTCGTGTGTGGCCATGTCCGTCCATGCTAAGTTTGAGCGGACTGTTCGCTCAAACTGTTGGACGGACAAAGTTGGGCCAACAGTCCGCGCGTGTGTACGCGGCCTCAGGTGAGCGCTCCTGACCATTACTACCCTAAAGGAGTTGCTTTATCCTGATTGAACCACCACCTCTCAGGTGAGCACTCCAGACCACTACTACCGAAAAGAAGTCGCTTCATCCTGATTGGACCACCACCTCTCAGATGAGCACTCCAGAGCATTACTCCAGAAAAGGAGTCGCTTTATCCTGATTGAACCACCATCTCTCAGATGAGCACTCCAGAGCATTACTCCAGAAAAGGAGTCGCTGAGCGATCGGCAGTGTTTGATCGATTGGTTCTCAGTGTAGAGGCGCCGAAGGGCAGATACAACATCCACTTAGGTAAGTATGGTACTGAAAAAAACACCCAGCATACAGGTCAAGAGAAGTGGTACTGTGGAGAGTCCATGCATACAGAATAAGAACAGATACTGAGAATTATGCCCAGTATACCCAGTCACTAAAATGACCATAGTATCGTTTAATTAAATATAAAATCTATCAGTTTCCAAGCCTGAAATGTGGCAGCTGGTATAGTTACATAGTTACATAGTTAGTCAGGTTGAAAAAAGACACAAGTCCATCCAGTTCAACCAAAAAAAATAAAATAAAAATAAATAAAATAAAATATACTATACATACATATACACATATACATACACACATATATACATATATATATATATACACACATACATACACACATACATATACCAGCCCATATACCCAATTCTATACCCACAGTTGATCCAGAGGAAGGCAAAAAACCCCAGCAGAGCATGATCCAATTTGCTAAAGCAGGGGAAAAAATTCCTTCCTGATCCCCCGAGAGGCAATCGGATTTTCCCCGGATCAACTTTACCTATAAATTTTAGTACCCAGTTATATTACGTACACTTAGGAAATAATCCAGGCCTTTCTTAAAGCAATCCACTGAGCTGGCCATAACCACCTCTGCAGGGAGTCTATTCCACATTTTCACAGCTCTTACTGTGAAGAAACCTTTCCGTATTTGGAGATGAAATCTCTTCTCCTCTAGACGTAAAGAGTGCCCCCTTGTCCTCTTTGTTGACTTTAAAGTGAATAACTCGACACCAAGTTCCCTATATGGACCCCTTATATATTTGTACATGTTGATCAAATCCCCCCTTAATCTCCTCTTATCAAGAGTGAATAAATTCAGTTCCTCTAATCTTTCCTCATAGCTGAGTTGCTCCATGCCTCTTATCAGTTTGGTTGCCCTTCTCTGCACTTTCTCCAGTTCCCCGATATCCTTTTTGAGAACTGGTGCCCAAAACTGAACGGCATATTCCAGATGAGGTCTTACTAATGATTTGAACAGGGGCAAAATGATATCTCTCTCTCTGGAGTACATACCTCTCTTAATACAGGAAAGGACTTTGCTCGCTTTGGAAACCGCAGCTTGGCATTGCATGCTATTATTGAGCTTATGATCTACCAAATCCCCCAGATCCTTCTCCACTATGGATTCCCCCAGTTGTACTCCCCCTAGCGTGTATGATGCATGCATATTCTTATGAGGTGTGTGATGTCACAGTGAGCTGCAAATCGGGTCAAACCGGACTTCAGTTGTTTGAAAACATTACTGTATTGGGAGCTGACCGAGTGACATTGTCAGATTGTGTCTCCTGCTAATATAAGTGTTTTTTATTAAAATATTTTGCCGTCGTATTATTATTGTATATATTGCTGTTATTATTATTATCTCTATTAAACATTTTTATTTTTTTCAGGTACACCGGCATCAGTCACCACCACCATACCATCATGACGTCGGTACCGTGGAAGACAATCCCGTCAGGAAGGCGGTGAGGCTCAGATTGCTCACAGAACAACTTCGGAGGAGACAGGAGGAGGCAGAAAACAGGAGCCGCTCTCCCCCGAAGACAGGTATGCTGGACAACACCCACCATAGTGTAACACCCTTCTTTCCAGGTGCCCTGAAAACATCATGGGGTATGCATACCAGTATCTATATTTTTTGTTATTTTCTGCTAAAAGTAGAAAATGCTTAGAAAAAAATATACTTCAGACCATTACTACTGTAAAGGAGTCGCTTCATCCTGATTGAGCCACCACCTCTCAGGTGAGTGCTCCAGACCATTACTACCCTAAAGGAGTTGCTTCATCCTGATTGAACCACCACCTCTCAGGTGAGCACTCCAGACCACTACTACCGAAAAGGAGTTGCTTCATCCTGATTGAATCACCACCTCTCAGGTGAGCACTCTTGACCACTACTTCCGAAAAGGAGTTGCTTCATCCTGATTGAACCACCACCTCTCAGGTGAGCACTCCAGACCACTACTACCGAAAAGGAGTCGCTTTATCCTGATTGAACCACCACCTCTCAGGTGAGCACTCCAGACCATTACTACCCTAAAGGAGTCGCTTCATCCTGATTGAATCACCACCTCTCAGGTGAGCACTCTTGACCTCTACTTCCAAAAAGGAGTCGCTTTATCCTGATTGAACCACCACCTCTCAGGTGAGCACTCCGGACCATTACTACCGAAAAGGAGTCGCTTTATCCTCATTGAACCACCATCTCTCAGGTGAGCACTCCAGACCATTACTACCCTAAAGGAGTTGCTTTATCCTGATTGAACCACCACCTCTCAGGTGAGCACTCCAGACCACTACTACCGAAAAGGAGTCGCTTCATCCTGATTGAATCACCACTTCTCAGGTGAGCACTCCAGACCACTACTTCCGAAAAGGAGTCGCTTTATCCTGATTGAACCACCACCTCTCAGGTGAGCACTCCAGACCATTACTACCGAAAAGGAGTCGCTTTATCCTGATTGAACCACCATCTCTCAGGTGAGCACTCCAGAGCATTACTCCAGAAAAGGAGTCGCTGAGCGATCGGCAGTGTTTGATCGGTTGGTTCTCAGTGTAGAGGCGCCGAGGGGCAGATACAACATCCACCTAGGTAAGTATGGTACTGAAAAAAACACCCAGCATACAGGTCAAGAGAAGTGGTACTGTGGAGAGTCCATGCATACAGAATAAGAACAGATATTGAGAATTATGCCCAGTATACCCCGTTACTAAAATGACCATAGTATCGTTTAATTAAATATAAAATCTATCAGTTTCCAAGCCTGAACTGTGGCAGCTGGTATGAGGTGTGTGATGTCACAGTAAGCTGCAAATCGGTTCAAACCGGACTTCAGTTGTTTGAAAACATTACTGTATTGGGAGCTGACCGAATCACATTGTCAGATTGTGTCTCCTGTGATTATCACGTTTTTTATTCAAATATTTTGCTATCGTACTATTATTGTATATATTGCTATTATTATTATCTCTATTAAACATTTTTATTTTTTTCAGGTACACCGGCATCAGTCACCACCACCATGCCATCATAACATAGGTCCCGTCGAAAACAATCCCGTCAGGAAGGCAGTGAGGCTCAAATTGCTCACAGAACAACTTCAGAGGAGACAGGAGGAGGCAGAAAACCGGAGCCGCTCTCTCCCGGAGACAGGTATGCTGGACAACACCCACCATAATGTAACACCCTTCTTTCCAGGTGCCCTGAAAACATCATGGGGTATGCATACCAGTATCTATATTTTTTATTATTTTCTGCTAAAAGTAGAAAAAGCTTAGAAAAAAATATACTTCAGACCATTACTACTGAAAAGGAGTCGCTTCATCCTGATTGAGCCACCACCTCTCAGGTGAGCGCTCCATACCATAACTACCCTAAAGGAGTTGCTTTATCCTGATTGAACCACCACCTCTCAGGTGAGCACTCCAGACCACTACTACCGTAAAGGAGTCGCTTTCTCCTGATTGAACCACCACCTCTCAGGTGAGCACTCCAGACCATTACTACCGAAAAGGAGTCGCTTTATCCTGATTGAACCACCATCTCTCAGGTGAGCACTCCAGAGCATTACTCCAGAAAAGGAGTCGCTGAGCGATCGGCAGTGTTTGATCGGTTGGTTCTCAGTGTAGAGGCGCCGAGGGGCAGATACAACATCCACCTAGGTAAGTATGGTACTGAAAAAAACACCCAGCGTACAGGACAAAAGAAATGGTACTGTGGAGAGTCCATGCATACAGAATAGGAACAGATACTGAGAATTATGCTCAGTATACCCAGTCACTAAAATGACCATAGTATTGTTTAATTAAATATAAAATCTATCAGTTTCCAAGCCTGAAATGTGGTGGCTGGTATGAGGTGTGTGATGTCACAGTGCGCTGCAAATCGGTTTAAACCGGACTTCAGTTGTTTGAAAACATTACTGTATTGGGAGCTGACCGAGTGACATTGTCAGATTGTGTCTCCTGCTAATATAAGTGTTTTTTATTAAAATATTTTGCTGTCGTATTATTATTGTATATATTGCTGTTATTATTATTATCTCTATTAAACATTTTTATTTTTTTCAGGTACACCGGCATCAGTCACCACCACCATGCCATCATGACGTCGGTACCGTGGAAGACAATCCCGTATGGAAGGCGGTGAGGCTCAAATTGCTCACAGAACAACTTCGGAGGAGACAGGAGGAGGCAGAAAACAGGAGCCGCTCTCCCCCGAAGACAGGTATGCTGTACAACACCCACCATAGTGTAACACCCTTCTTTCCAGGTGCCCTGAAAACATCATGGGGTATGCATACCAGTATCTATATTTTTTGTTATTTTCTGCTAAAAGTAGAAAATGCTTAGAAAAAAATATACTTCAGACCATTACTACTGTAAAGGAGTCGCTTCATCCTGATTGAGCCACCACCTCTCAGGTGAGCGCTCCAGACCATTACTACCCTAAAGGAGTTGCTTCATCCTGATTGAACCACCACCTCTCAGGTGAGCACTCCAGACCACTACTACCGAAAAGGAGTCGCTTCATCCTGATTGGACCACCACCTCTCAGGTGAGCACTCCAGACCATTACTACCGAAAAGGAGTCGCTTTATCCTGATTGAACCACCATCTCTCAGGTGAGCACTCCAGAGCATTACTCCAGAAAAGGAGTCGCTGAGTGATCGGCAGTGTTTGATCGATTGGTTCTCAGTGTAGAGGCGCCGAGGGGCAGATACAACATCCACCTAGGTATTTATGGTACTGAAAAAAACACCCAGCATACAGGACAAGAGAAGTGGTACTGTGGAGAGTCCATGCATACAGAATAAGAATAGATACTGAGAATTATGCCCAGTATACCCAGTCACTAAAATGACCATACAAAAAAAAGGAAAACACTGCGCTATAGTTTGTAAAAAGATGGCCACAACGGCCACAACAGCAGCCAACACCAAAAACAAACGAAGTTCAACAGATAAAATAATAAAAACAGTGTAGCGCTTCGATAATAATAAATGTAAACAACATAAATTATAAAAATAAATATAACAAAAATCACATAGATGTAAGTGCCTGAAAATGAAAGTCCAACATTAGGCGTTCAATCCACTATGTTGATGGCATAAGAGTGACCAAACTGTCACAGAGAAGAGAAATGATGTACTAGACGAATGTATTCATGCTGGTATACTTGATTGTAAAACATCAGAGAAAAGTAGATAAATACTTCTTACCGGAACAGTTGGACTCACACAGTCATATGACGGTTGAGTCTAGAAGGCTTAAGGTCACAATCTGGGACCAAAGAGTGTAAGGAGAGAGGTCAGTTGAGCTGATGGAGGAGCTCCGGGCGGTTGTAGGCTCAATGATGGATCCCTCCAGATGGAACTTCAAGGTGTTCAAGCTCAAACGCAGCCCGCTGTACCAGTACTCCAACCTCCCCCAAATGAGAAGGGGGGGTGTTTGTGAGGTTTTAAACCAAAGCAATGAAAGAAAAGAAAAAGAGGCTCCACATGGTGCGGGTCAAAAATAAAATTAGAAGCAATGTGGGGTGCCAACAGCTCGCCCACTTTTGGGCGAGCTGTTGGCACCCCACATTGCTTCTAATTTTATTTTTGCTTTTTTATGTGATCACCAAGTCATTTATTAACTTTTGACTTCAATAAATCAACGTCTTTTTATCGTTTGACCCGCACCATGTGGAGCCTCTTTTTCTTTTCTTTCATTGCTTTGGTTTAAAACCTCACAAACACCCCCCCTTCTCATTTGGGGGAGGTTGGAGTACTGGTACAGCGGGCTGCGTTTGAGCTTGAACACCTTGAAGTTCCATCTGGAGGGATCCATCATTGAGCCTACAACCGCCCGGAGCTCCTCCATCAGCTCAACTGACCTCTCTCCTTACACTCTTTGGTCCCAGATTGTGACCTTAAGCCTTCTAGACTCAACCGTCATATGACTGTGTGAGTCCAACTGTTCCGGTAAGAAGTATTTATCTACTTTTCTCTGATGTTTTACAATCAAGTATACCAGCATGAATACATTCGTCTAGTACATCATTTCTCTTCTCTGTGACAGTTTGGTCACTCTTATGCCATCAACATAGTGGATTGAACGCCTAATGTTGGACTTTCATTTTCAGGCACTTACATCTATGTGATTTTTGTTATATTTATTTTTATAATTTATGTTGTTTACATTTATTATTATCGAAGCGCTACACTGTTTTTATTATTTTAACTAAAATGACCATAGTTTCGTTTAATTAAATATAAAATCTATCAGTTTCCAAGTCTGAAATGTGGCCGCTGGTATGAGGTGTGTGATGTCACAGTGAGCTGCAAATCGGTTCAAACCAGACTTAAGTTGTTTGAAAACATTACTGTATTGGGAGCTGACCGAATCACATTGTCAGATTGTGTCTCCTGTGATTATCATGTTTTTTATTCAAATATTTTGCTATCGTACTATTATTGTATATATTGCTATTATTATTATCTCTATTAAACATTTTTATTTTTTTCAGGTACACCGGCATCAGTCACCACCACCATGCCATCATGACATCGGTCCCGTGGAAAACAATCCCGTCAGGAAGGCAGTGAGGCTCAAATTGCTCACAGAACAACTTCAGAGGAGACAGGAGGAGGCACAAAACAGGAGCCGCTCTCCCCCGGAGACAGGTATGCTGGACAAAACCCACCATAGTGTAACACCCTTCTTTCCAGGTGCCCTGAAAACATCATGGGGTATCTATATTTTTTATTATTTTCTGCTAAAAGTAGAAAATGCTTAGAAATAAATATACTTCAGACCATTACTACTGAAAAGGAGTCGCTTCATCCTGATTGAGCCACCACCTCTCAGGTGAGCACTCCAGACCATTACTACCCTAAAGGAGTCGCTTCATCCTGATTGAATCACCACCTCTCAGGTGAGCACTCCAGACCACTACTTCCGAAAAGGAGTCGATTTATCCTGATTGAACCACCACCTCTCAGGTGAGCACTCCAGACCATTACTACCGAAAAGGAGTCGCTTTATCCTGATTGAACCACCATCTCTCAGTTAAGCACTCCAGAGCATTACTCCAACAAAGGAGTCGCTGAGCGATCGGCAGTGTTTGATCGATTGGTTCTCAGTGTAGAGGGGCAGATACAACATCCACTTAGGTAAGTATGGTACTGAAAAAAACACCCAGCGTACAGGACAAGAGAAGTGGTACTGTGGAGAGTCCATGCATACAGAATAAGAACAGATACTGAGAATTATGCTCAGTATACCCAGTCACTAAAATGACCATAGTATCGTTTAATTAAATATAAAATCTATCAGTTTCCAAGCCTGAACTGTGGCAGCTGGTATGAGGTGTGTGATGTCACAGTGAGCTGCAAATCGGTTAAAACCGGACTTCAGTTGTTTGAAAACATTACTGTATTGGGAGCTGACCGAGTGACATTGTCAGATTGTGTCTCCTGTGATTATCACGTTTTTTATTCAAATATTTTGCTATCGTACTATTATTGTATATATTGCTATTATTATTATCTCTATTAAACATTTTTTTTTTTAAGGTACACCGGCATCAGTCACCACCACCATGCCATCATGACATCGGTCCCGTGGAAAACAATCCCGTCAGGAAGGCGGTGAGGCTCAAATTGCTCACAGAACCACTTCAGAGGAGACAGGAGGAGGCAGAAAACCGGAGCCGCTCTCCCCCGGAGACAGGTATGCTGGACAACACCCACCATAGTGTAACACCCTTCTTTCCAGGTGCCCTGAAAACATCATGGGGTATGCATACCAGTATCTATATTTTTTATTATTTTCTGCTAAAAGTAGAAAATGCTTAGAAAAAAAATATACTTCAGACCATTACTTCTGAAAAGGAGTCGCTTCATCCTGATTGAGCCACCACCTCTCAGGTGAGCGCTCCAGACCATTACTACCCTAAAGGAGTTGCTTTATCTTGATTGAACCACCACCTCTCAGGTGAGCACTCCAGACCACTACTACCGAAAAGGAGTCGCTTCATCCTGATTGAATCACCACCTCTCAGGTGAGCACTCCAGACCACTACTTCCGAAAAGGAGTCGCTTTATCCTGATTGAACCACCACCTCTCAGGTGAGCACTCCAGACCATTACTACCGAAAAGGAGTCGCTTTATCCTGATTGAACCACCATCTCTCAGGTGAGCACTCCAGAGCATTACTCCAGAAAAGGGGTCGCTGAGCGATCGGCAGTGGTTGATCGATTGGTTCTCAGTGTAGAGGGGCAGATACAACATCCACTTAGGTAAGTATGGTACTGAAAAAAACACCCAGCATACAGGTCAAGAGAAGTGGTACTGTGGAGAGTCCATGCATACAGAATAAGAACAGGTACTGAGAATTATGGCCAGTATACCCAGTCACTAAAATGACCATAGTATTGTTTAATTAAATATAAAATCTATCAGTTTCCAAGCCTGAAATGTGGCAGCTAGTATGAGGTCTGTGATGTCACAGTGAGCTGCAAATCGGTTCAAACCGGACTTCAGTTGTTTGAAAACATTACTGTATTGGGAGCTGACCGAGTGACATTGTCAGATTGTGTCTCTTGTGATTATCACGTTTTTTATTCAAATATTTTGCTATCGTACTATTATTGTATATATTGCTATTATTATTATCTCTATTAAACATTTTTATTTTTTTCAGGTACACCGGCATCAGTCACCACCACCATGCCATCATGACATCGGTCCAGTGAAAGACAATCCCATCAGGAAAGCGGTGAGGCTCAAATTGCTCACAGAACAACTTCAGAGGAGACAGGAGGAGGCAGAACACCGGCGCCGCTCTCCCCCGGAGACAGGTATGCTGGACAACACCCACCATAGTGTAACACCCTTCTTTCCAGGTGCCCTGAAAACATCATGTGGTATGCATACCAGTATCTATATTTTTTATTATTTTCTGCTAAAAGTAGAAAATGCTTAGAAAAAAATATACTTCAGACCATTACTACTGAAAAGGAGTCGCTTCATCCTGATTGAGCCACCACCTCTCAGGTGAGCACTCCAGACCATTACTACCCTAAAGGAGTTGGTTTATCCTGATTGAACCACCACCTCTCAGGTGAGCACTCCAGACCACTACTACCGAAAAGGAGTCGCTTCATCCGGATTGAATCACCACCTCTCAGGTGAACACTCCAGACCACTACTTCCGAAAAGGAGTCGCTTTATCCTGATTGAACCACCACCTCTCAGGTGAGCACTCCAGACCATTACTACCGAAAAGGAGTCGCTTTATCCTGATTGAACCACCATCTCTCAGGTGAGCACTCCAGAGCATTACTCCAGAAAAGGAGTCGCTGAGCGATCGGCAGTGTTTGATCGATTGGATCTCAGTGTAGAGGGGCAGATACAACATCCACTTAGGTAAGTATGGTACTGAAAAAAACACCCAGCATACAGGTCAAGAGAAGTGGTACTGTGGAGAGTCCATACATACAGAATAAGAACAGATACTGAGAATTATGCCCAGTATACCCAGTCACTAAAATTACCATAGTATCGTTTAATTAAATATAAAATCTATCAGTTTCCAAGCCTGAACTGTGGCAGCTGGTATGAGGTGTGTGATGTCACAGTGAGCTGCAAATCGGTTCAAACCGGACTTCAGTTGTTTGAAAACATTACTGTATTGGGAGCTGACCGAGTGGCATTGTCAGATTGTGTCTCCTGTGATTATCACGTTTTTTATCCAAATATTTTGCTATCGTACTATTATTGTATATATTGCTATTATTATTATTTCTATTAAACATTTTTATTTTTTTCAGGTACACCGGCATCAGTCACCACCACCATGCCATCATATCATCGGTCCCGTGGAAGACAATCCCGTCAGGAAGGCAGTGAGGCTCAAATTGCTCACAGAAAAACTTCAGAGGAGACAGGAGGAGGCAGAAAACCGGAGCCGCTCTCCCCCGGAGACAGGTATGCTGGACAACACCCACCATAGTGTAACACCCTTCTTTCCAGGTGCCCTGAAAACATCATGGGGTATGCATACCAGTATCTATATTTTTTGTTATTTTCTGCTAAAAGTAGAAAATGCTTAGAAAAAATATACTTCAGACCATTACTACTGAAAAGGAGTCGCTTCATCCTGATTGAGCCAACACCTCTCAGGTGAACGCTCCAGACCATTACTACCCTAAAGGAGTTGCTTCATCCTGATTGAACCACCACCTCTCAGGTGAGCACTCCAGACCACTACTACCGAAAAGGAGTCGATTCATCCTGATTGGACCACCACCTCTCAGGTGAGCACTCCAGACCATTACTACCGAAAAGGAGTCGCTTTATCATGATTGAACCACCATCTCTCAGGTGAGCACTCCAGAGCATTACTCCAGAAAAGGAGTCGCTGAGTGATCGGCAGTGTTTGATCGATTGGTTCTCAGTGTAGAGGCGCCGAGGGGCAGATACAACATCCACCTAGGTATTTATGGTACTGAAAAAAACACCCAGCATACAGGACAAGAGAAGTGGTACTGTGGAGAGTCCATGCATACAGAATAAGAACAGACACTGAGAATTATGCCCAGTATACCCAGTCACTAAAATGACCATAGTATCGTTTAATTAAATATAAAATCTATCAGTTTCCAAGCCTGAAATGTGGCGGCTGGTATGAGGTGTGTGATGTCACAGTGAGCTGCAAATCGGTTCAAACCAGACTTCAGTTGTTTGAAAACATTACTGTATTAGGAGCTGACCGAAACACATTGTCAGATTGTGTCTCCTGTGATTATCACGTTTTTTATTCAAATATTTTGCTATCGTACTATTATTGTATATATTGCTATTATTATTATCTCTATTAAACATTTTTATTTTTTTAAGGTACACCGGCATCAGTCACCACCACCATGCCATCATGACATCGGTCCCGAGGAAAACAATCCCGTCAGGAAGGCGGTGAGGCTCAAATTGCTCACAGAACAACTTCAGAGGAGACAGGAGGAGGCAGAAAACCGGAGCCGCTCTCCCCCGGAGACAGGTATGCTGGACAACACCCACCATAGTGTAACACCCTTCTTTCCAGGTGCCCTGAAAACATCATGGGGTATGCATACCAGTATCTATATTTTTTATTATTTTCTGCTAAAAGTAGAAAATGCTTAGAAAAAAATATACTTCAGACCATTACTACTGAAAAGGAGGCGCTTCATCCTGATTGAGCTACCACCTCTCAGGTGAGCGCTCCAGACCATTACTACCCTAAAGGAGTTGCTTCATCCTGATTGAACCACCACCTCTCAGGTGAGCACTCCAGACCACTACTACCGAAAAGGAGTCGCTTCATCCTGATTGAATCACCACCTCTCAGGTGAGCACTCTTGACCACTACTTCCGAAAAGGAGTCGCTTTATCCTGTTTGAACCACCACCTCTCAGGTGAGCACTCCAGACCATTACTACCGAAAAGGAGTCCCTTTATCCTGATTGAACCACCATCTCTCAGGTGAGCACTCCAGAGCATTACTCCAGAAAAGGAGTCGCTGAGCGATCGGCAGTGTTTGATCGATTGATTCTCAGTGTAGAGGCGCCGAGGGGCAGATACAACATCCACCTAGGTAAGTATGGTACTGAAAAAAACACCCAGCATACAGGTCAAGAGAAGTGGTACTTTGGAGAGTCCATGCATACAGAATAAGAACAGATACTGAGAATTATGCCCAGTATACCCAGTCACTAAAATTACCATAGTATCGTTTAATTAAATATAACATCTATCAGTTTCCAAGCCTGAAATGTGGCGGCTGGTATGAGGTGTGTGATGTCACAGTGAGCTGCAAATCGGTTCAAACCGGACTTCAGTTGTTTGAAAACATTCCTTTATTGGGAGCTGACCGAGTGACATTGTCAGATTGTGTCTCCTGTGATTATCACGTTTTTTATTCAAATATTTTGCTATCGTACTATTATTGTATATATTGCTATTATTATTATCTCTATTAAACATTTTTATTTTTTTCATGTACACCGGCATCAGTCACCACCACCATGCCATCATGACATCGGTCCCGTGGAAAGCAATCCCGTCAGGAAGGCGGTGAGGCTCAAATTGCTCACAGAACAACTTCAGAGGAGACAGGAGGAGGCAGAAAACCGGAGCCGCTCTCCCCCGGAGACAGGTATGCTGGACAACACCCACCATAGTGTAACACCCTTCTTTCCAGGTGCCCTGAAAACATCATGGGGTATGCATACCAGTATCTATATTTTTTATTATTTTCTGCTAAAAGTAGAAAATGCTTAGAAAAAAATATACTTCAGACCATTACTACTGAAAAGGAGTCGCTTCATCCTGATTGAGCCACCACCTCTCAGGTGAGCGCTCCAGACCATTACTACCCTAAAGGAGTTGCTTTATCCTGATTGAACCACGACCTCTCAGGTGAGCACTCCAGACCACTACTACCGAAAAGGAGTCGCTTCATCCTGATTGGACCACCACCTCTCAGGTGAGCACTCCAGAGCATTACTCCAGAAAAGGAGTCGCTGAGTGATCGGCAGTGTTTGATCGATTGGTTCTCAGTGTAGAGGCGCCGAAGAGCAGATACAACATCCACCTAGGTATTTATGGTACTGAAAAAAACACCCAGCATACAGGACAAGAGAAGTGGTACTGTGGAGAGTCCATGCATACAGAATAAGAACAGATACTGAGAATTATGCCCAGTATACCCAGTCACTAAAATGACCATAGTATCGTTTAATTAAATATAAAATCTATCAGTTTCCAAGCCTGAAATGTGGCGGCTGGTATGAGGTGTGTGATGTCACAGTTAGCTGCAAATCGGTTCAAACCAGACTTCAGTTGTTTGAAAACATTACTGTATTGGGAGCTGACCGAATCACATTGTCAGATTGTGTCTCCTGTGATTATCATGTTTTTTATTCAAATATTTTACTATCGTACTATTATTGTATATATTGCTATTTTTATTATCTCTATTAAACATTTTTATTTTTTTCAGGTACACCGGCATCAGTCACCACCACCATGCCATCATGACATCGGTCCCGTGGAAAACAATCCCGTCAGGAAGGCGGTGAGGCTCAAATTGCTCACAGAACAACTTCAGAGGAGACAGGAGGAGGCAGAAAACCGGAGCCGCTCTCCCCCGGAGACAGGTATGCTGGACAACACCCACCATAGTGTAACACCCTTCTTTCCAGGTGCCCTGAAAACATCATGGGGTATGCATACCAGTATCTATATTTTTTATTATTTTCTGCTAAAAGTAGAAAATGCTTAGAAAAAAATATACTTCAGACCATTACTACTGAAAAGGAGTCGCTTCATCCTGATTGAGCCACCACCTCTCAGGTGAGCGCTCCAGACCATTACTACCCTAAAGGAGTTGCTTCATCCTGATTGAACCACCACCTCTCAGGTGAGCACTCCAGACCACTAATACCGAAAAGGAGTCGCTTCATCCTGATTGAATCACCACCTCTCAGGTGAGCACTCTTGACCACTACTTTTCGAAAAGGAGTCGCTTCATCCTGATTGAACCACCACCTCTCAGGTGAGCACTCCAGACCACTACTACCGAAAAGGAGTCGCTTCATCCTGATTGGACCACCACCTCTCAGGTGAGCACTCCAGAGCATTACTCCAGAAAAGGAGTCGCTGAGTGATCGGCAGTGTTTGATCGATTGGTTCTCAGTGTAGAGGCGCCGAAGGGCAGATACAACATCCACCTAGGTATTTATGGTACTGAAAAAAACACCCAGCATACAGGACAAGAGAAGTGGTACTGTGGAGAGTCCATACATACAGAATAAGAACAGATACTGAGAATTATGCCCAGTATACCCAGTCACTAAAATGACCATAGTATCGTTTAATTAAATATAAAATCTATCAATTTCCAAGCCTGAAATGTGGCGGCTGGTATGAGGTGTGTGATGTCACAGTTAGCTGCAAATCGGTTCAAACCAGACTTCAGTTGTTTGAAAACATTACTGTATTGGGAGCTGACCGAATCACATTGTCAGATTGTGTCTCCTGTGATTATCATGTTTTTTATTCAAATATTTTACTATCGTACTATTATTGTATATATTGCTATTATTATTATCTCTATTAAACATTTTTATTTTTTTCAGGTACACCGGCATCAGTCACCACCACCATGCCATCATGACATCGGTCCCGTGGAAAACAATCCCGTCAGGAAGGCGGTGAGGCTCAAATTGCTCACAGAACAACTTCAGAGGAGACAAGAGGAGGCAGAAAACCGGAGCCGCTCTCCCCCGGAGACAGGTATGCTGGACAACACCCACCATAGTGTAACACCCTTCTTTCCAGGTGCCCTGAAAACATCATGGGGTATGCATACCAGTATCTATATTTTTTTTATTATTTTCTGCTAAAAGTAGAAAATGCTTAGAAAAAAATATACTTCAGACCATTACTACTGAAAAGGAGTCGCTTCATCCTGATTGAGCCACCACCTCTCAGGTGAGCACTCCAGACCATTACTACCCTAAAGGAGTTGCTTTATCCTGATTGAACCACCACCTCTCAGGTGAGCACTCCAGACCACTACTACCGAAAAGGAGTCGCTTCATCCTGATTGAATCACCACCTCTCAGGTGAGCACTCCAGACCACTACTTCCGAAAAGGAGTCGCTTTATCCTGATTGAACCACCACCTCTCAGGTGAGCACTCCAGACCATTACTACCGAAAAGGAGTCGCTTTATCCTGATTGAACCACCATCTCTCAGGTGAGCACTCCAGAGCATTACTCCAGAAAAGGGGTCGCTGAGCGATCGGCAGTGTTTGATCGATTGGTTCTCAGTGTAGAGGGGCAGATACAACATCCACTTAGGTAAGTATGGTACTGAAAAAAACACCCAGCATACAGGTCAAGAGAAGTGGTACTGTGGAGAGTCCATGCATACAGAATAAGAACAGATACTGAGAATTATGCCCAGTATACCCAGTCACTAAAATGACCATAGTATCTTTTAATTAAATATAAAATCTATCAGTTTCCAAGCCTGAAATGTGGCAGCTGGTATGAGGTGTGTGATGTCACAGTGAGCTGCAAATCGGTTCAAACCGGACTTCAGTTGTTTGAAAACATTACTGTGTTGGGAGCTGACCGAGTGACATTGTCAGATTGTGTCTCTTGTGATTATCACGTTTTTTATTCAAATATTTTGCTATCGTACTATTATTGTATATATTGCTATTATTATTATCTCTATTACACATTTTTATTTTTTTAAGGTACACCGGCATCAGTCACCACCACCATGCCATCATGACATCGGTCCCGTGGAAAACAATCCCATCAGGAAGGCGGTGAGGCTCAAATTGCTCACAGAACAACTTCAGAGGAGACAGGAGGAGGCAGAAAACCTGAGCCGCTCTCCTCCGGAGACAGGTATGCTGGACAACACCCACCATAGTGTAACACCCGTCTTTCCAGGTGCCCTGAAAACATCATGGGGTATGCATACCAGTATCTATATTTTTTATTATTTTCTGCTAAAAGTAGAAAATGCTTAGAAAAAAATATACTTCATACCATTACTACTGAAAAGGAGTTGCTTCATCCTGATTGAGCCACCACCTCTCAGGTGAGCACTCCAGACCACTACTACGGAAAAGGAGTCGCTTCATCCTGATTGAATCACCACCTCTCAGGTGAGCACTCTTGACCACTACTTCCGAAAAGGAGTCGCTTTATCCTGATTGAACCACCACCTCTCAGGTGAGCACTCCAGACCATTACTACCGAAAAGGAGTCGCTTTATCCTGATTGAACCACCATCTCTCAGGTGAGCACTCCAGAGCATTACTCCAGAAAAGGGGTCGCTGAGCGATCGGCAGTGTTTGATCGATTGGTTCTCAGTGTAGAGGGGCAGATACAACATCCACCTAGGTAAGTATGGTACTGAAAAAAACACCCAGCATACAGGTCAAGAGAAGTGGTACTGTGGAGAGTCCATGCATACAGAATAAGAACAGATACTGAGAATTATGCCCAGTATACCCAGTCACTAAAATGATCATAGTATCTTTTAATTAAATATAAAATCTATCAGTTTCCAAGCCTGAAATGTGGCAGCTGGTATGAGGTGTGTGATGTCACAGTGAGCTGCAAATCGGTTCAAACCGGACTTCAGTTGTTTGAAAACATTACTGTGTTGGGAGCTGACCGAGTGACATTGTCAGATTGTGTCTCCTGTGATTATCACGTTTTTTATTCAAATATTTTGCTATCGTACTATTATTGTATATATTGCTATTATTATTATCTCTATTAAACATTTTTATTTTTTTCAGGTACACCGGCATCAGTCACCACCACCATGCCATCATGACATCGGTCCCGTGGAAAACAATCCCGTCAGGAAGGCGGTGAGGCTCAAATTGCTCACAGAACAACTTCAGAGGAGACAGGAGGAGGCAGAAAACCGGAGCCGCTCTCCCCCGGAGACAGGTATGCTGGACAACACCCACCATAGTGTAACACCCTTCTTTCCAGGTGCCCTGAAAACATCATTGGGTATGCATACCAGTATCTATATTTTTTATTATTTTCTGCTAAAAGTAGAAAATGCTTAGAAAAAAATATACTTCAGACCATTACTACTGAAAAGGAGTCGCTTCATCCTGATTGAGCCACCACCTCTCAGGTGAGCACTCCAGACCATTACTACCCTAAAGGAGTTGCTTTATCCTGATTGAACCACCACCTCTCAGGTGAGCACTCCAGACCACTACTACCGAAAAGGAGTCGCTTCATCCTGATTGAATCACCACCTCTCAGGTGAGCACTCCAGACCACTACTTCCGAAAAGGAGTCGCTTTATCCTGATTGAACCACCACCTCTCAGGTGAGCACTCCAGACCATTACTACCGAAAAGGAGTCGCTTTATCCTGATTGAACCACCATCTCTCAGGTGAGCACTCCAGAGCATTACTCCAGAAAAGGGGTCGCTGAGCGATCGGCAGTGTTTGATCGATTGGTTCTCAGTGTAGAGGGGCAGATACAACATCCACTTAGGTAAGTATGGTACTGAAAAAAACACCCAGCATACAGGTCAAGAGAAGTGGTACTGTGGAGAGTCCATGCATACAGAATAAGAACAGATACTGAGAATTATGCCCAGTATACCCAGTCACTAAAATGACCATAGTATCTTTTAATTAAATATAAAATCTATCAGTTTCCAAGCCTGAAATGTGGCAGCTGGTATGAGGTGTGTGATGTCACAGTGAGCTGCAAATCGGTTCAAACCGGACTTCAGTTGTTTGAAAACATTACTGTGTTGGGAGCTGACCGAGTGACATTGTCAGATTGTGTCTCCTGTGATTATCACGTTTTTTATTCAAATATTTTGCTATCGTACTATTATTGTATATATTGCTATTATTATTATCTCTATTACACATTTTTATTTTTTTAAGGTACACCGGCATCAGTCACCACCACCATGCCATCATGACATCGGTCCCGTGGAAAACAATCCCATCAGGAAGGCGGTGAGGCTCAAATTGCTCACAGAACAACTTCAGAGGAGACAGGAGGAGGCAGAAAACCTGAGCCGCTCTCCTCCGGAGACAGGTATGCTGGACAACACCCACCATAGTGTAACACCTGTCTTTCCAGGTTCCCTGAAAACATCATGGGGTATGCATACCAGTATCTATATTTTTTATTATTTTCTGCTAAAAGTAGAAAATGCTTAGAAAAAAATATACTTCAGACCATTACTACTGAAAAGGAGTTGCTTCATCCTGATTGAGCCACCACCTCTCAGGTGAGCACTCCAGACCACTACTACGGAAAAGGAGTCGCTTCATCCTGATTGAATCACCACCTCTCAGGTGAGCACTCTTGACCACTACTTCCGAAAAGGAGTCGCTTTATCCTGATTGAACCACCACCTCTCAGGTGAGCACTCCAGACCATTACTACCGAAAAGGAGTCGCTTTATCCTGATTGAACCACCATCTCTCAGGTGAGCACTCCAGAGCATTACTCCAGAAAAGGAGTCGCTGAGCGATCGGCAGCATTTGATCAATTGGTTCTCAGTGTAGAGGCGCCGAGGGGCAGATACAACATCCACCTAGGTAAGAATGGTACTGAAAAAAACACCCAGCATACAGGTCAAGAGAAGTGGTACTGTGGAGAGTCCATGCATACAGAATAAGAACAGATACTGAGAATTATGCCCAGTATACCCAGTCACTAAAATGACCATAGTATCGTTTAATTAAATATAACATCTATCAGTTTCCAAGCCTGAAATGTGGCGGCTGGTATGAGGTGTGTGATGTCACAGTGAGCTGCAAATCGGTTCAAACCGGACTTCAGTTGTTTGAAAACATTACTGTATTGGGAGCTGACCGAATCACATTGTCAGATTGTGTCTCTTGTGATTATCACGTTTTTTATTCAAATATTTTGCTATCGTACTATTATTGTATATATTGCTATTATTATTATCTCTATTAAACATTTTTATTTTTTTCAGGTACACCGACATCAGTCACCACCACCATGCCATCATGACATCGGTCCCGTGGAAGACAATCCCGTCAGGAAAGCGGTGAGGCTCAAATTGCTCACAGAACAACTTCAGAGGAGACAGGAGGAGGCAGAACACCGGAGCCGCTCTCCCCCGGAGACAGGTATGTTGGACAACACCCACCATAGTGTAACACCCTTCTTTCCAGGTGCCCTGAAAACATCATGGGGTAAGCATACCAGTATCTATATTTTTTGTTATTTTCTGCTAAAAGTAGAAAATGCTTAGAAAAAATATACTTCAGACCATTACTACTGAAAAGGAGTCGCTTCATCCTGATTGAGCCACCACCTCTCAGGTGAACGCTCCAGACCATTACTACCCTAAAGGAGTTGCTTCATCCTGATTGAACCACCACCTCTCAGGTGAGCACTCCAGACCACTACTACCGAAAAGGAGTCGCTTCATTCTGATTGAATCACCACCTCTCAGGTGAGCACTCTTGACCACTACTTTTCGAAAAGGAGTAGCTTTATCCTGTTTGAACCACCACCTCTCAGGTGAGCACTCCAGACCATTACTAGCGAAAAGGAGTCCCTTTATCCTGATTGAACCACCATCTCTCAGGTGAGCACTCCAGAGCATTACTCCAGAAAAGGAGTCGCTGAGCGATCGGCAGTGTTTGATCGATTGGTTCTCAGTGTAGAGGCGCCGAGGGGCAGATACAACATCCACCTATGTAAGTATGGTACTGAAAAAAACACCCAACATACAGGTCAAGAGAAGTGGTACTTTGGAGAGTCCATGCATACAGAATAAGAACAGATACTGAGAATTATGCCCAGTATACCCAGTCACTAAAATTACCATAGTATCGTTTAATTAAATATAACATCTATCAGTTTCCAAGCCTGAAATGTGGCGGCTGGTATGAGGTGTGTGATGTCACAGTGAGCTGCAAATCGGTTCAAACTGGACTTCAGTTGTTTGAAAACATTCCTTTATTGGGAGCTGACCGAGTGACATTGTCAGATTGTGTCTCCTGTGATTATCACGTTTTTTATTCAAATATTTTGCTATCGTACTATTATTGTATATATTGCTATTATTATTATCTCTATTAAACATTTTTATTTTTTTCAGGTACACCGGCATCAGTCACCACCACCATGCCATCATGACATCGGTCCAGTGGAAAACAATCCCGTCAGGAAGGCGGTGAGGCTCAAATTGCTCACAGAACAACTTCAGAGGAGACAGGAGGAGGCAGAAAACCGGAGCCGCTCTCCCCCGGAGACAGGTATGCTGGACAACACCCACCATAGTGTAACACCCTTCTTTCCAGGTGCCCTGAAAACATCATGGGGTATGCATACCAGTATCTATATTTTTTATTATTTTCTGCTAAAAGTAGAAAATGCTTAGAAAAAAATATACTTCAGACCATTACTACTGAAAAGGAGTCGCTTCATCCTGATTGAGCCACCACCTCTCAGGTGAGCGCTCCAGACCATTACTACCCTAAAGGAGTTGCTTTATCCTGATTGAACCACCACCTCTCAGGTGAGCACTCCAGACCACTACTACCGAAAAGGAGTCGCTTCATCCTGATTGGACCACCACCTCTCAGGTGAGCACTCCAGAGCATTACTCCAGAAAAGGAGTCGCTGAGTGATCGGCAGTGTTTGATCGATTGGTTCTCAGTGTAGAGGCGCCGAAGGGCAGATACAACATCCACCTAGGTATTTATGGTACTGAAAAAAACACCCAGCATACAGGACAAGAGAAGTGGTACTGTGGAGAGTCCATGCATACAGAATAAGAACAGATACTGAGAATTATGCCCAGTATACCCAGTCACTAAAATGACCATAGTATTGTTTAATTAAATATAAAATCTATCAGTTTCCAAGCCTGAAATGTGGCGGCTGGTATGAGGTGTGTGATGTCACAGTTAGCTGCAAATCGGTTCAAACCAGACTTCAGTTGTTTGAAAACATTACTGTATTGGGAGCTGACCGAATCACATTGTCAGATTGTGTCTCCTGTGATTATCATGTTTTTTATTCAAATATTTTACTATCGTACTATTATTGTATATATTGCTATTATTATTATCTCTATTAAACATTTTTATTTTTTTCAGGTACACCGGCATCAGTCACCACCACCATGCCATCATGACATCGGTCCCGTGGAAAACAATCCCGTCAGGAAGGCGGTGAGGCTCAAATTGCTCACAGAACAACTTCAGAGGAGACAAGAGGAGGCAGAAAACCGGAGCCGCTCTCCCCCGGAGACAGGTATGCTGGACAACACCCACCATAGTGTAACACCCTTCTTTCCAGGTGCCCTGAAAACATCATGGGGTATGCATACCAGTATCTATATTTTTTTTATTATTTTCTGCTAAAAGTAGAAAATGCTTAGAAAAAAATATACTTCAGACCATTACTACTGAAAAGGAGTCGCTTCATCCTGATTGAGCCACCACCTCTCAGGTGAGCACTCCAGACCATTACTACCCTAAAGGAGTTGCTTTATCCTGATTGAACCACCACCTCTCAGGTGAGCACTCCAGACCACTACTACCGAAAAGGAGTCGCTTCATCCTGATTGAATCACCACCTCTCAGATGAGCACTCCAGACCACTACTTCCGAAAAGGAGTCGCTTTATCCTGATTGAACCACCACCTCTCAGGTGAGCACTCCAGACCATTACTACCGAAAAGGAGTCGCTTTATCCTGATTGAACCACCATCTCTCAGGTGAGCACTCCAGAGCATTACTCCAGAAAAGGGGTCGCTGAGCGATCGGCAGTGTTTGATCGATTGGTTCTCAGTGTAGAGGGGCAGATACAACATCCACTTAGGTAAGTATGGTACTGAAAAAAACACCCAGCATACAGGTCAAGAGAAGTGGTACTGTGGAGAGTCCATGCATACAGAATAAGAACAGATACTGAGAATTATGCCCAGTATACCCAGTCACTAAAATGACCATAGTATCTTTTAATTAAATATAAAATCTATCAGTTTCCAAGCCTGAAATGTGGCAGCTGGTATGAGGTGTGTGATGTCACAGTGAGCTGCAAATCGGTTCAAACCGGACTTCAGTTGTTTGAAAACATTACTGTGTTGGGAGCTGACCGAGTGACATTGTCAGATTGTGTCTCCTGTGATTATCACGTTTTTTATTCAAATATTTTGCTATCGTACTATTATTGTATATATTGCTATTATTATTATCTCTATTACACATTTTTATTTTTTTAAGGTACACCGGCATCAGTCACCACCACCATGCCATCATGACATCGGTCCCGTGGAAAACAATCCCATCAGGAAGGCGGTGAGGCTCAAATTGCTCACAGAACAACTTCAGAGGAGACAGGAGGAGGCAGAAAACCTGAGCCGCTCTCCTACGGAGACAGGTATGCTGGACAACACCCACCATAGTGTAACACCCGTCTTTCCAGGTTCCCTGAAAACATCATGGGGTATGCATACCAGTATCTATATTTTTTATTATTTTCTGCTAAAAGTAGAAAATGCTTAGAAAAAAATATATTCAGACCATTACTACTGAAAAGGAGTTGCTTCATCCTGATTGAGCCACCACCTCTCAGGTGAGCACTCCAGACCACTACTACGGAAAAGGAGTCGCTTCATCCTGATTGAATCACCACCTCTCAGGTGAGCACTCTTGACCACTACTACGGAAAAGGAGTCGCTTTATCCTGATTAAACCACCACCTCTCAGGTGAGCACTCCAGACCATTACTACCGAAAAGGAGTCGCTTTATCCTGATTGAACCACCATCTCTCAGGTGAGCACTCCAGAGCATTACTCCAGAAAAGGAGTCGCTGAGTGATCGGCAGTGTTTGATCGATTGGTTCTCAGTGTAGAGGCGCCGAAGGGCAGATACAACATCCACCTAGGTATTTATGGTACTGAAAAAAACACCCAGCATACAGGACAAGAGAAGTGGTACTGTGGAGAGTCATTGCATACAGAATAAGAACAGATACTGAGAATTATGCCCAGTATACCCAGTCACTAAAATGACCATAGTATCGTTTAATTAAATATAAAATCTATCAGTTTCCAAGCCTGAAATGTGGCGGCTGGTATGAGGTGTGTGATGCCACAGTTAGCTGCAAATTGGTTCAAACCAGACTTCAGTTGTTTGAAAACATTACTGTATTGGGAGCTGACCGAATCACATTGTCAGATTGTGTCTCCTGTGATTATCATGTTTTTTATTCAAATATTTTACTATCGTACTATTATTGTATATATTGCTATTATTATTATCTCTATTAAACATTTTTATTTTTTTCAGGTACACCGGCATCAGTCACCACCACCATGCCATCATGACATCGGTCCCGTGGAAAACAATCCCGTCAGGAAGGCGGTGAGGCTCAAATTGCTCACAGAACAACTTCAGAGGAGACAAGAGGAGGCAGAAAACCGGAGCCGCTCTCCCCCGGAGACAGGTATGCTGGACAACACCCACCATAGTGTAACACCCTTCTTTCCAGGTGCCCTGAAAACATCATGGGGTATGCATACCAGTATCTATATTTTTTTTATTATTTTCTGCTAAAAGTAGAAAATGCTTAGAAAAAAATATACTTCAGACCATTACTACTGAAAAGGAGTCGCTTCATCCTGATTGAGCCACCACCTCTCAGGTGAGCACTCCAGACCATTACTACCCTAAAGGAGTTGCTTTATCCTGATTGAACCACCAACTCTCAGGTGAGCACTCCAGACCACTACTACCGAAAAGGAGTCGCTTCATCCTGATTGAATCACCACCTCTCAGATGAGCACTCCAGACCACTACTTCCGAAAAGGAGTCGCTTTATCCTGATTGAACCACCACCTCTCAGGTGAGCACTCCAGACCATTACTACCGAAAAGGAGTCGCTTTATCCTGATTGAACCACCATCTCTCAGGTGAGCACTCCAGAGCATTACTCCAGAAAAGGGGTCGCTGAGCGATCGGCAGTGTTTGATCGATTGGTTCTCAGTGTAGAGGGGCAGATACAACATCCACTTAGGTAAGTATGGTACTGAAAAAAACACCCAGCATACAGGTCAAGAGAAGTGGTACTGTGGAGAGTCCATGCATACAGAATAAGAACAGATACTGAGAATTATGCCCAGTATACCCAGTCACTAAAATGACCATAGTATCTTTTAATTAAATATAAAATCTATCAGTTTCCAAGCCTGAAATGTGGCAGCTGGTATGAGGTGTGTGATGTCACAGTGAGCTGCAAATCGGTTCAAACCGGACTTCAGTTGTTTGAAAACATTACTGTGTTGGGAGCTGACCGAGTGACATTGTCAGATTGTGTCTCCTGTGATTATCACGTTTTTTATTCAAATATTTTGCTATCGTACTATTATTGTATATATTGCTATTATTATTATCTCTATTACACATTTTTATTTTTTTAAGGTACACCGGCATCAGTCACCACCACCATGCCATCATGACATCGGTCCCGTGGAAAACAATCCCATCAGGAAGGCGGTGAGGCTCAAATTGCTCACAGAACAACTTCAGAGGAGACAGGAGGAGGCAGAAAACCTGAGCCGCTCTCCTCCGGAGACAGGTATGCTGGACAACACCCACCATAGTGTAACACCCGTCTTTCCAGGTGCCCTGAAAACATCATGGGGTATGCATACCAGTATCTATATTTTTTATTATTTTCTGCTAAAAGTAGAAAATGCTTAGAAAAAAATATACTTCAGACCATTACTACTGAAAAGGAGTTGCTTCATCCTGATTGAGCCACCACCTCTCAGGTGAGCACTCCAGACCACTACTACGGAAAAGGAGTCGCTTCATCCTGATTGAATCACCACCTCTCAGGTGAGCACTCTTGACCACTACTACGGAAAAGGAGTCGCTTTATCCTGATTGAACCACCACCTCTCAGGTGAGCACTCCAGACCATTACTACCGAAAAGGAGTCGCTTTATCCTGATTGAACCACCATCTCTCAGGTGAGCACTCCAGAGCATTACTCCAGAAAAGGAGTCGCTGAGCGATCGGCAGTGTTTGATCAATTGGTTCTCAGTGTAGAGGCACCGAGGGGCAGATACAACATCCACCTAGGTAAGTATGGTACTGAAAAAAACACCCAGCATACAGGTCAAGAGAAGTGGTACTGTGGAGAGTCCATGCATACAGAATAAGAACAGATACTGAGAATTATGCCCAGTATACCCAGTCACTAAAATGACCATAGTATCGTTTAATTAAATATAACATCTATCAGTTTCCAAGCCTGAAATGTGGCGGCTGGTATGAGGTGTGTGATGTCACAGTGAGCTGCAAATCGGTTCAAACCGGACTTCAGTTGTTTGAAAACATTACTGTATTGGGAGCTGACCGAATCACATTGTCAGATTGTGTCTCTTGTGATTATCACGTTTTTTATTCAAATATTTTGCTATCGTACTATTATTGTATATATTGCTATTATTATTATCTCTATTAAACATTTTTATTTTTTTCAGGTACACCGACATCAGTCACCACCACCATGCCATCATGACATCGGTCCCGTGGAAGACAATCCCGTCAGGAAAGCGGTGAGGCTCAAATTGCTCAGAACAACTTCAGAGGAGACAGGAGGAGGCAGAACACCGGAGCCGCTCTCCCCCGGAGACAGGTATGCTGGACAACACCCACCATAGTGTAACACCCTTCTTTCCAGGTGCCCTGAAAACATCATGGGGTAAGCATACCAGTATCTATATTTTTTGTTATTTTCTGCTAAAAGTAGAAAATGCTTAGAAAAAATATACTTCAGACCATTACTACTGAAAAGGAGTCGCTTCATCCTGATTGAGCCACCACCTCTCAGGTGAACGCTCCAGACCATTACTACCCTAAAGGAGTTGTTTCATCCTGATTGAACCACCACCTCTCAGGTGAGCACTCCAGACCACTACTACCGAAAAGGAGTCGCTTCATCCTGATTGGACCACCACCTCTCAGGTGAGCACTCCATAGCATTACTCCAGAAAAGGAGTCGCTGAGTGATCGGCAGTGTTTGATCGATTGGTTCTCAGTGTAGAGGCGCCGAAGGGCAGATACAACATCCACCTAGGTATTTATGGTACTGAAAAAAACACCCAGCATACAGGACAAGAGAAGTGGTACTGTGGAGAGTCCATGCATACAGAATAAGAACAGATACTGAGAATTATGCCCAGTATACCCAGTCACTAAAAGGACCATAGTATCGTTTAATTAAATATAAAATCTATCAGTTTCCAAGCCTGAAATGTGGCGGCTGGTATGAGGTGTGTGATGTCACAGTTAGCTGCAAATCGGTTCAAACCAGACTTCAGTTGTTTGAAAACATTACTGTATTGGGAGCTGACCGAATCTTATTGTCAGATTGTGTCTCCTGTGATTATCATGTTTTTTATTTAAATATTTTACTATCGTACTATTATTGTATATATTGCTATTATTATTATCTCTATTAAACATTTTTATTTTTTTCAGGTACACCGGCATCAGTCACCACCACCATGCCATCATGACATCGGTCCCGTGGAAAACAATCCCGTCAGGAAGGCGGTGAGGCTCAAATTGCTCACAGAACAACTTCAGAGGAGACAGGAGGAGGCAGAAAACCGGAGCCGCTCTCCCCCGGAGATAGGTATGCTGGACAACACCCACCATAGTGTAACACCCTTCTTTCCAGGTGCCCTGAAAACATCATGGGGTATGCATACCAGTATCTATATTTTTTATTATTTTCTGCTAAAAGTAGAAAATGCTTAGAAAAAAATATACTTCAGACCATTACTACTGAAAAGGAGTCGCTTCATCCTGATTGAGCCACCACCTCTCAGGTGAGCGCTCCAGACCATTACTACCCTAAAGGAGTTGCTTCATCCTGATTGAACCACCACCTCTCAGGTGAGCACTCCAGACCACTAATACCGAAAAGGAGTTGCTTCATCCTGATTGAATCACCACCTCTCAGGTGAGCACTCTTGACCACTACTTCCGAAAAGGAGTCGCTTTATCCTGATTGAACCACCACCTCTCAGGTGAGCACTCCAGAGCATTTCTCCAGAAAAGGAGTCGCTGAGCGATCGGCAGTGTTTGATCGATTGGTTCTCAGTGTAGAGGGGCAGATACAACATCCACTTAGGTAAGTATGGTACTGAAAAAAACACCCAGAGTACAGGACAAGAGAAGTGGTACTGTGGAGAGTCCATGCATACAGAATAAGAACAGATACTGAGAATTATGCTCAGTATACCCAGTCACTAAAATGACCATAGTATCGTTTAATTAAATATAAAATCTATCAGTTTCCAAGCCTGAAATGTGGCGGCTGGTATGAGGTGTGTGATGTCACAGTGAGCTGCAAATCTGTTCAATCCGGACTTCAGTTGTTTGAAAACATTACTGTATTGGGAGCTGACCGAATCACATTGTCAGATTGTGTCTCTTGTGATTATCACGTTTTTTATTCAAATATTTTGCTATCGTACTATTATTGTATATATTGCTATTATTATTATCTCTATTAAACATTTTTATTTTTTTCAGGTACACCGACATCAGTCACCACCACCATGCCATCATGACATCGGTCCCGTGGAAGACAATCCCGTCAGGAAAGCGGTGAGGCTCAAATTGCTCACAGAACAACTTCAGAGGAGACAGGAGGAGGCAGAACACCGGAGCCGCTCTCCCCCAGAGACAGGTATGCTGGACAACACCCACCATAGTGTAACACCCTTCTTTCCAGGTGCCCTGAAAACATCATGGGGTAAGCATACCAGTATCTATATTTTTTGTTATTTTCTGCTAAAAGTAGAAAATGCTTAGAAAAAATATACTTCAGACCATTACTACTGAAAAGGAGTCGCTTCATCCTGATTGAGCCACCACCTCTCAGGTGAACGCTCCAGACCATTACTACCCTTAAGGAGTTGCTTCATCCTGATTGAACCACCACCTCTCAGGTGAGCACTCCAGACCACTACTACGGAAAAGGAGTCGCTTCATCCTGATTGAATCACCACCTCTCAGGTGAGCACTCTTGACCACTACTTCGGAAAAGGAGTCGCTTTATCCTGATTGAACCACCACCTCTCAGGTGAGCACTCCAGACCATTACTACCGAAAAGGAGTCGCTTTATCCTGATTGAACCACCATCTCTCAGGTGAGCCCTCCAGAGCATTACTCCAGAAAAGGAGTCGCTGAGTGATCGGCAGTGTTTGATCGATTGGTTCTCAGTGTAGAGGCGCCGAGGGGCAGATACAACATCCACCTAGGTATTTATGGTACTGAAAAAAACACCCAGCATACAAGACAAGAGAAGTGGTACTGTGGAGAGTCCATGCATACAGAATAAGAACAGATACTGAGAATTATGCCCAGTATACCCAGTCACTAAAATGACCATAGTATCGTTTAATTAAATATAAAATCTATCAGTTTCCAAGCCTGAAATGTGGCGGCTGGTATGAGGTGTGTGATGTCACAGTGAGCTGCAAATCGGTTCAAACCGGACTTCAGTTGTTTGAAAACATTACTGTATTGGGAGCTGACCGCATAACATTGTCAGATTGTGTCTCCTGTGATAATCATGTTTTTTATTCAAATATTTTGCTATCGTACTATTATTGTATATATTGCTATTATTATTATCTCTATTAAACATTTTTATTTTTTTCAGGTAGACCGGCATCAGTCACCACCACCATGCCATCATGACGTCGGTCCCGTGGAAAACAATCCCGTCAGGAAGGCGGTGAGGCTCAAATTGCTCACAGAACAACTTCAGAGGAGACAGGAGGAGGCAGAAAACCGGAGCCGCTCTCCCCCGGAGACAGGTATGCTGGACAACACCCACCATAGTGTAACACCCTTCTTTCCAGGTGCCCTGAAAACATCATGGGGTATGCATACCAGTATCTATATTTTTTATTATTTTCTGCTAAAAGTAGAAAATGCTTAGAAAAAAATATACTTCAGACCATTACTACTGAAAAGGAGTCGCTTAATCCTGATTGAGCCACCACCTCTCAGGTGAGCACTCCAGACCACTACTACCGAAAAGGAGTCGCTTCATCCTGATTGGACCACCACCTCTCAGGTGAGCACTCCAGACCATTACTACCGAAAAGGAGTCGCTTTATCATGATTGAACCACCATCTCTCAGGTGAGCACTCCAGAGCATTACTCCAGAAAAGGAGTCGCTGAGTGATCGGCAGTGTTTGATCGATTGGTTCTCAGTGTAGAGGCGCCGAGGGGCAGATACAACATCCACCTAGGTATTTATGGTACTGAAAAAAACACCCAGCATACAGGACAAGAGAAGTAGTACTGTGGAGAGTCCATGCATACAGAATAAGAACAGATACTGAGAATTATGCCCAGTATACCCAGTCACTAAAATGACCATAGTATTGTTTAATTAAATATAAAATCTATCAGTTTCCAAGCCTGAAATGGGGCGGCTGGAATGAGGTGTGTGATGTCACAGTGAGCTGCAAACCGGTTCAAACCGGACTTCAGTTGTTTGAAAACATTACTGTATTGGGAGCTGACCGAATCACATTGTCAGATTGTGTCTCTTGTGATTATCACGTTTTTTATTCAAATATTTTGCTATCGTACTATTATTGTATATATTGCTATTATTATTATCTCTATTAAACATTTTTATTTTTTTCAGGTACACCGACATCAGTCACCACCACCATGCCATCATGACATCGGTCCCGTGGAAGACAATCCCGTCAGGAAAGCGGTGAGGCTCAAATTGCTCAGAACAACTTCAGAGGAGACAGGAGGAGGCAGAACACCGGAGCCGCTCTCCCCCGGAGACAGGTATGCTGGACAACACCCACCATAGTGTAACACCCTTCTTTCCAGGTGCCCTGAAAACATCATGGGGTAAGCATACCAGTATCTATATTTTTTGTTATTTTCTGCTAAAAGTAGAAAATGCTTAGAAAAAATATACTTCAGACCATTACTACTGAAAAGGAGTCGCTTCATCCTGATTGAGCCACCACCTCTCAGGTGAACGCTCCAGACCATTACTACCCTAAAGGAGTTGTTTCATCCTGATTGAACCACCACCTCTCAGGTGAGCACTCCAGACCACTACTACCGAAAAGGAGTCGCTTCATCCTGATTGGACCACCACCTCTCAGGTGAGCACTCCATAGCATTACTCCAGAAAAGGAGTCGCTGAGTGATCGGCAGTGTTTGATCGATTGGTTCTCAGTGTAGAGGCGCCGAAGGGCAGATACAACATCCACCTAGGTATTTATGGTACTGAAA
Source organism: Lithobates pipiens (assembly GCF_037356315.1). NCBI lineage: Eukaryota > Metazoa > Chordata > Amphibia > Anura > Ranidae > Lithobates > Lithobates pipiens. Next base: position 44,739,769 of record NW_027507787.1, read on the forward strand.
AAAACACCCAGCATACAGGACAAGAGAAGTGGTACTGTGGAGAGTCCATGCATACAGAATAAGAACAGATACTGAGAATTATGCCCAGTATACCCAGTCACTAAAAGGACCATAGTATCGTTTAATTAAATATAAAATCTATCAGTTTCCAAGCCTGAAATGTGGCGGCTGGTATGAGGTGTGTGATGTCACAGTTAGCTGCAAATCGGTTCAAACCAGACTTCAGTTGTTTGAAAACATTACTGTATTGGGAGCTGACCGAATCTTATTGTCAGATTGTGTCTCCTGTGATTATCATGTTTTTTATTTAAATATTTTACTATCGTACTATTATTGTATATATTGCTATTATTATTATCTCTATTAAACATTTTTATTTTTTTCAGGTACACCGGCATCAGTCACCACCACCATGCCATCATGACATCGGTCCCGTGGAAAACAATCCCGTCAGGAAGGCGGTGAGGCTCAAATTGCTCACAGAACAACTTCAGAGGAGACAGGAGGAGGCAGAAAACCGGAGCCGCTCTCCCCCGGAGATAGGTATGCTGGACAACACCCACCATAGTGTAACACCCTTCTTTCCAGGTGCCCTGAAAACATCATGGGGTATGCATACCAGTATCTATATTTTTTATTATTTTCTGCTAAAAGTAGAAAATGCTTAGAAAAAAATATACTTCAGACCATTACTACTGAAAAGGAGTCGCTTCATCCTGATTGAGCCACCACCTCTCAGGTGAGCGCTCCAGACCATTACTACCCTAAAGGAGTTGCTTCATCCTGATTGAACCACCACCTCTCAGGTGAGCACTCCAGACCACTAATACCGAAAAGGAGTTGCTTCATCCTGATTGAATCACCACCTCTCAGGTGAGCACTCTTGACCACTACTTCCGAAAAGGAGTCGCTTTATCCTGATTGAACCACCACCTCTCAGGTGAGCACTCCAGAGCATTTCTCCAGAAAAGGAGTCGCTGAGCGATCGGCAGTGTTTGATCGATTGGTTCTCAGTGTAGAGGGGCAGATACAACATCCACTTAGGTAAGTATGGTACTGAAAAAAACACCCAGAGTACAGGACAAGAGAAGTGGTACTGTGGAGAGTCCATGCATACAGAATAAGAACAGATACTGAGAATTATGCTCAGTATACCCAGTCACTAAAATGACCATAGTATCGTTTAATTAAATATAAAATCTATCAGTTTCCAAGCCTGAAATGTGGCGGCTGGTATGAGGTGTGTGATGTCACAGTGAGCTGCAAATCTGTTCAATCCGGACTTCAGTTGTTTGAAAACATTACTGTATTGGGAGCTGACCGAATCACATTGTCAGATTGTGTCTCTTGTGATTATCACGTTTTTTATTCAAATATTTTGCTATCGTACTATTATTGTATATATTGCTATTATTATTATCTCTATTAAACATTTTTATTTTTTTCAGGTACACCGACATCAGTCACCACCACCATGCCATCATGACATCGGTCCCGTGGAAGACAATCCCGTCAGGAAAGCGGTGAGGCTCAAATTGCTCACAGAACAACTTCAGAGGAGACAGGAGGAGGCAGAACACCGGAGCCGCTCTCCCCCAGAGACAGGTATGCTGGACAACACCCACCATAGTGTAACACCCTTCTTTCCAGGTGCCCTGAAAACATCATGGGGTAAGCATACCAGTATCTATATTTTTTGTTATTTTCTGCTAAAAGTAGAAAATGCTTAGAAAAAATATACTTCAGACCATTACTACTGAAAAGGAGTCGCTTCATCCTGATTGAGCCACCACCTCTCAGGTGAACGCTCCAGACCATTACTACCCTTAAGGAGTTGCTTCATCCTGATTGAACCACCACCTCTCAGGTGAGCACTCCAGACCACTACTACGGAAAAGGAGTCGCTTCATCCTGATTGAATCACCACCTCTCAGGTGAGCACTCTTGACCACTACTTCGGAAAAGGAGTCGCTTTATCCTGATTGAACCACCACCTCTCAGGTGAGCACTCCAGACCATTACTACCGAAAAGGAGTCGCTTTATCCTGATTGAACCACCATCTCTCAGGTGAGCCCTCCAGAGCATTACTCCAGAAAAGGAGTCGCTGAGTGATCGGCAGTGTTTGATCGATTGGTTCTCAGTGTAGAGGCGCCGAGGGGCAGATACAACATCCACCTAGGTATTTATGGTACTGAAAAAAACACCCAGCATACAAGACAAGAGAAGTGGTACTGTGGAGAGTCCATGCATACAGAATAAGAACAGATACTGAGAATTATGCCCAGTATACCCAGTCACTAAAATGACCATAGTATCGTTTAATTAAATATAAAATCTATCAGTTTCCAAGCCTGAAATGTGGCGGCTGGTATGAGGTGTGTGATGTCACAGTGAGCTGCAAATCGGTTCAAACCGGACTTCAGTTGTTTGAAAACATTACTGTATTGGGAGCTGACCGCATAACATTGTCAGATTGTGTCTCCTGTGATAATCATGTTTTTTATTCAAATATTTTGCTATCGTACTATTATTGTATATATTGCTATTATTATTATCTCTATTAAACATTTTTATTTTTTTCAGGTAGACCGGCATCAGTCACCACCACCATGCCATCATGACGTCGGTCCCGTGGAAAACAATCCCGTCAGGAAGGCGGTGAGGCTCAAATTGCTCACAGAACAACTTCAGAGGAGACAGGAGGAGGCAGAAAACCGGAGCCGCTCTCCCCCGGAGACAGGTATGCTGGACAACACCCACCATAGTGTAACACCCTTCTTTCCAGGTGCCCTGAAAATATCATGGGGTATGCATACCAGTATCTATATTTTTTATTATTTTCTGCTAAAAGTAGAAAATGCTTAGAAAAAAATATACTTCAGACCATTACTACTGAAAAGGAGTCGCTTAATCCTGATTGAGCCACCACCTCTCAGGTGAGCACTCCAGACCACTACTACCGAAAAGGAGTCGCTTCATCCTGATTGGACCACCACCTCTCAGGTGAGCACTCCAGACCATTACTACCGAAAAGGAGTCGCTTTATCATGATTGAACCACCATCTCTCAGGTGAGCACTCCAGAGCATTACTCCAGAAAAGGAGTCGCTGAGTGATCGGCAGTGTTTGATCGATTGGTTCTCAGTGTAGAGGCGCCGAGGGGCAGATACAACATCCACCTAGGTATTTATGGTACTGAAAAAAACACCCAGCATACAGGACAAGAGAAGTAGTACTGTGGAGAGTCCATGCATACAGAATAAGAACAGATACTGAGAATTATGCCCAGTATACCCAGTCACTAAAATGACCATAGTATTGTTTAATTAAATATAAAATCTATCAGTTTCCAAGCCTGAAATGGGGCGGCTGGAATGAGGTGTGTGATGTCACAGTGAGCTGCAAACCGGTTCAAACCAGACTTCAGTTGTTTGAAAACATTACTGTATTGGGAGCTGACCGAATCACATTGTCAGATTGTGTCTCCTGTGATTATCATGTTTTTTATTCAAATATTTTGCTATCGTACTATTATTTTATATATTGCTATTATTATTATCTCTATTAAACATTTTTATTTTTATCAGGTACACCGGCATCAGTCACCACCACCATGCCATCATGACATCGGTCCCGTGGAAAACAATCCCGTCAGGAAGGCGGTGAGGCTCAAATTGCTCACAGAACAACTTCAGAGGAGACAGGAGGAGGCAGAAAACCGGAGCCGCTCTCCCCCGGAGATAGGTATGCTGGACAACACCCACCATAGTGTAACACCCTTCTTTCCAGGTGCCCTGAAAACATCATGGGGTATGCATACCAGTATCTATATTTTTTATTATTTTCTGCTAAAAGTAGAAAATGCTTAGAAAAAAATATACTTCAGACCATTACTACTGAAAAGGAGTCGCTTCATCCTGATTGAGCCACCACCTCTCAGATGAGCACTCCAGACCATTACTACCCTAAAGGAGTTGCTTTATCCTGATTGAACCACCACCTCTCAGGTGAGCACTCCAGACCACTACTACCGAAAAGGAGTCGCTTCATCCTGATTGAATCACCACCTCTCAGGTGAGCACTCCAGACCACTACTTCCGAAAAGCAGTCGCTTTATCCTGATTGAACCACCACCTCTCAGGTGAGCACTCCAGAGCATTACTCCAGAAAAGGAGTCGCTGAGCGATCGGCAGTGTTTGATCGATTGGTTCTCAGTGTAGAGGGGCAGATACAACATCCACTTAGGTAAGTATGGTACTGAAAAAAACACCCAGCATACAGGTCAAGAGAAGTGGTACTGTGGAGAGTCCATGCATACAGAATAAGAACAGATACTGAGAATTATGCCCAGTATACCCAGTCACTAAAATGACCATAGTATCGTTTAATTAAATATAAAATCTATCAGTTTCCAAGCCTGAACTGTGGCAGCTGGAATGAGGTGTGTGATGTCACAGTGAGCTGCAAATCGGTTTAAACCGGACTTCAGTTGTTTGAAAACATTACTGTATTGGGAGCTGACCGAGTGGCATTGTCAGATTATGTCTCCTGTGATTATCACGTTTTTTATTCAAATATTTTGCTATCGTACTATTATTGCATATATTGCTATTATTATTATCTCTATTAAACATTTTTATTTTTTTAAGGTACACCGGCATCAGTCACCACCACCATGCCATCATGACATCGGTCCCGTGGAAAACAATCCCGTCAGGAAGGCGGTGAGGCTCAAATTGCTCACAGAACAACTTCAGAGGAGACAGGAGGAGGCAGAAAACCGGAGCCGCTCTCCCCCGGAGACAGGTATGCTGGACAACACCCACCATAGTGTAACACCCTTCTTTCCAGGTGCCCTGAAAACATCATGGGGTATGCATACCAGTATCTATATTTTTTATTATTTTCTGCTAAAAGTAGAAAATGCTTAGAAAAAAATATACTTCAGACCATTACTACTGAAAAGGAGTCGCTTCATCCTGATTGAGCCACCACCTCTCAGGTGAGCGCTCCAGACCATTACTACCCTAAAGGAGTTGCTTCATCCTGATTGAACCACCACCTCTCAGGTGAGCACTCCAGACCACTAATACCGAAAAGGAGTCGCTTCATCCTGATTGAATCACCACCTCTCAGGTGAGCACTCTTGACCACTACTTCCGAAAAGGAGTCGCTTTATCCTGATTGAACCACCACCTCTAAGGTGAGCACTCCAGACCATTACTACCGAAAAGGAGTCGCTTCATCCTGATTGAGCCACCACCTCTCAGATGAGCACTCCAGACCATTACTACCCTAAAGGAGTTGCTTTATCCTGATTGAACCACCACCTCTCAGGTGAGCACTCCAGACCACTACTACCGAAAAGGAGTCGCTTCATCCTGATTGAATCACCACCTCTCAGGTGAGCACTCCAGACCACTACTTCCGAAAAGCAGTCGCTTTATCCTGATTGAACCACCACCTCTCAGGTGAGCACTCCAGAGCATTACTCCAGAAAAGGAGTCGCTGAGCGATCGGCAGTGTTTGATCGATTGGTTCTCAGTGTAGAGGGGCAGATACAACATCCACTTAGGTAAGTATGGTACTGAAAAAAACACCCAGCATACAGGTCAAGAGAAGTGGTACTGTGGAGAGTCCATGCATACAGAATAAGAACAGATACTGAGAATTATGCCCAGTATACCCAGTCACTAAAATGACCATAGTATCGTTTAATTAAATATAAAATCTATCAGTTTCCAAGCCTGAACTGTGGCAGCTGGAATGAGGTGTGTGATGTCACAGTGAGCTGCAAATCGGTTTAAACCGGACTTCAGTTGTTTGAAAACATTACTGTATTGGGAGCTGACCGAGTGGCATTGTCAGATTATGTCTCCTGTGATTATCACGTTTTTTATTCAAATATTTTGCTATCGTACTATTATTGTATATATTGCTATTATTATTATCTCTATTAAACATTTTTATTTTTTTAAGGTACACCGGCATCAGTCACCACCACCATGCCATCATGACATCGGTCCCGTGGAAAACAATCCCGTCAGGAAGGCGGTGAGGCTCAAATTGCTCACAGAACAACTTCAGAGGAGACAGGAGGAGGCAGAAAACCGGAGCCGCTCTCCCCCGGAGACAGGTATGCTGGACAACACCCACCATAGTGTAACACCCTTCTTTCCAGGTGCCCTGAAAACATCATGGGGTATGCATACCAGTATCTATATTTTTTATTATTTTCTGCTAAAAGTAGAAAATGCTTAGAAAAAAATATACTTCAGACCATTACTACTGAAAAGGAGTCGCTTCATCCTGATTGAGCCACCACCTCTCAGGTGAGCGCTCCAGACCATTACTACCCTAAAGGAGTTGCTTCATCCTGATTGAACCACCACCTCTCAGGTGAGCACTCCAGACCACTAATACCGAAAAGGAGTCGCTTCATCCTGATTGAATCACCACCTCTCAGGTGAGCACTCTTGACCACTACTTCCGAAAAGGAGTCGCTTTATCCTGATTGAACCACCACCTCTAAGGTGAGCACTCCAGACCATTACTACCGAAAAGGAGTCCCTTTATCCTGATTGAACCACCATCTCTCAGGTGAGCACTCCAGAGCATTACTCCAGAAAAGGAGTCGCTGAGCGATCGGCAGTGTTTGATCGATTGGTTCTCAGTGTAGAGGCGCCGAGGGGCAGATACAACATCCACCTAGGTAAGTATGGTACTGAAAAAAACACCCAGCATACAGGTCAAGAGAAGTGGTACTGTGGAGAGTCCATGCATACAGAAAAAGAACAGATACTGAGAATTATGCCCAGTATACCCAGTCACTAAAATGACCATAGTATCTTTTAATTAAATATAACATCTATCAGTTTCCAAGCCTGAAATGTGGCGGCTGGTATGAGGTGTGTGATGTCACAGTGAGCTGCAAATCGGTTCAAACCGGACTTCAGTTGTTTGAAAACATTCCTTTATTGGGAGCTGACCGAGTGACATTGTCAGATTGTGTCTCCTGTGATTATCACGTTTTTTATTCAAATATTTTGCTATCGTACTATTATTGTATATATTGCTATTATTATTATCTCTATTAAACTTTTTTATTTTTTTCAGGTACACCGGCATCAGTCACCACCACCATGCCATCATGACATCGGTCCCGTGGAAAACAATCCCATCAGGAAGGCGGTGAGGCTCAAACTGCTCACAGAACAACTTCAGAGGAGACAGGAGGAGGCAGAAAACCGGAGCCGCTCTCCCCCGGAGACAGGTATGCTGGACAACACCCACCATAGTGTAACACCCTTCTTTCCAGGTGCCCTGAAAACATCATGGGGTATGCATACCAGTATCCATATTTTTTTATTATTTTCTGCTAAAAGTAGAAAATGCTTAGAAAAAAATATACTTCAGACCATTACTACTGAAAAGGAGTCGCTTCATCCTGATTGAGCCACCACCTCTCAGGTGAGCACTCCAGACCATTACTACCCTAAAGGAGTTGCTTTATCCTGATTGAACCACCACCTCTCAGGTGAGCAATCCAGACCACTACTACCGAAAAGGAGTCGCTTCATCCTGATTGAATCACCACCTCTCAGGTGAGCACTCCAGACCACTACTTCCGAAAAGGAGTCGCTTTATCCTGATTGAACCACCACCTCTCAGGTGAGCACTCCAGACCATTACTACCGAAAAGGAGTCGCTTTATCCTGATTGAACCACCATCTCTCAGGTGAGCACTCCAGAGCCTTACTCCAGAAAAGGGGTCGCTGAGCGATCGGCAGTGTTTGATCGATTGGTTCTCAGTGTAGAGGGGCAGATACAACATCCACTTAGGTAAGTATGGTACTGAAAAAAACACCCAGCATACAGGTCAAGAGAAGTGGTACTGTGGAGAGTCCATGCATAAAGAATAAGAACAGATACTGAGAATTATGCCCAGTATACCCAGTCACTAAAATGACCATAGTATCTTTTAATTAAATATAAAATCTATCAGTTTCCAAGCCTGAAATGTGGCAGCTGGTATGAGGTGTGTGATGTCACAGTGAGCTGCAAATCGGTTCAAACCGGACTTCAGTTCTTTGAAAACATTACTGTGTTGGGAGCTGACCGAGTGACATTGTCAGATTGTGTTTCCTGTGATTATCACGTTTTTTATTCAAATATTTTGCTATCGTACTATTATTGTATATATTGCTATTATTATTATCTCTATTAAACATTTTTATTTTTTTAAGGTACAGCGGCATCAGTCACCACCACCATGCCATCATGACATCGGTCCCGTGGAAAACCATCCCATCAGGAAGGCGGTGAGGCTCAAATTGCTCACAGAACAACTTCAGAGGAGACAGGAGGAGGCAGAAAACCGGAGCCGCTCTCCCCCGGAGACAGGTATGCTGGACAACACCCACCATAGTGTAACACCCTTCTTTCCAGGTGCCCTGAAAACATCATGGGGTATGCATACCAGTATCTATATTTTTTATTATTTTCTGCTAAAAGTAGAAAATGCTTAGAAAAAAATATACTTCAGACCATTACTACTGAAAAGGAGTCGCTTCATCCTGATTGAGCCACCACCTCTCAGGTGAGCGCTCCAGACCATTACTACCCTAAAGGAGTTGCTTCATCCTGATTGAACCACCACCTCTCAGGTGAGCACTCCAGACCACTATTACCGAAAAGGAGTCGCTTCATCCTGATTGAATCACCACCTCTCAGGTGAGCACTCTTGACCACTACTTCCGAAAAGGAGTCACTTTATCCTGATTGAACCACCACCTCTAAGTTGAGCACTCCAGACCATTACTACCGAAAAGGAGTCCCTTTATCCTGATTGAACCACCATCTCTCAGGTGAGCACTCCAGAGCATTACTCCAGAAAAGGAGTCGCTGAGCGATCGGCAGTGTTTGATCGATTGGTTCTCAGTGTAGAGGCGCCGAGGGGCAGATACAACATCCACCTAGGTAAGTATGGTACTGAAAAAAACACCCAGCATACAGGTCAAGAGAAGTGGTACTGTGGAGAGTCCATGCATACAGAATAAGAACAGATACTGAGAATTATGCCCAGTATACCCAGTCACTAAAATGACCATAGTATCGTTTAATTAAATATAACATCTATCAGTTTCCAAGCCTGAAATGTGGCGGCTGGTATGAGGTGTGTGATGTCACAGTGAGCTGCAAATCGGTTCAAACCGGACTTCAGTTGTTTGAAAACATTCCTTTATTGGGAGCTGACCGAGTGACATTGTCAGATTGTGTCTCCTGTGATTATCACGTTTTTTATTCAAATATTTTGCTATCGTACTATTATTGTATATATTGCTATTATTATTATCTCTATTAAACATTTTTATTTTTTTCAGGTACACCGGCATCAGTCACCACCACCATGCCATCATGACATCGGTCCCGTGGAAAACAATCCCGTCAGGAAAGCGGTGAGGCTCAAATTGCTCACAGAACAACTTCAGAGGAGACAGGAGGAGGCAGAAAACCGGAGCCGCTCTCCCCCGGAGACAGGTATGCTGGACAACACCCACCATAGTGTAACACCCTTCTTTCCAGGTGCCCTGAAAACATCATGGGGTATGCATACCAGTATCCATATTTTTTTATTATTTTCTGCTAAAAGTAGAAAATGCTTAGAAAAAAATATACTTCAGACCATTACTACTGAAAAGGAGTCGCTTCATCCTGATTGAGCCACCACCTCTCAGGTGAGCACTCCAGACCATTACTACCCTAAAGGAGTTGCTTTATCCTGATTGAACCACCACCTCTCAGGTGAGCAATCCAGACCACTACTACCGAAAAGGAGTCGCTTCATCCTGATTGAATCACCACCTCTCAGGTGAGCACTCCAGACCACTACTTCCGAAAAGGAGTCGCTTTATCCTGATTGAACCACCACCTCTCAGTTGAGCACTCCAGACCATTACTACCGAAAAGGAGTCGCTTTATCCTGATTGAACCACCATCTCTCAGGTGAGCACTCCAGAGCCTTACTCCAGAAAAGGGGTCGCTGAGCGATCGGCAGTGTTTGATCGATTGGTTCTCAGTGTAGAGGGGCAGATACAACATCCACTTAGGTAAGTATGGTACTGAAAAAAACACCCAGCATACAGGTCAAGAGAAGTGGTACTGTGGAGAGTCCATGCATACAGAATAAGAACAGATACTGAGAATTATGCCCAGTATACCCAGTCACTAAAATGACCATAGTATCTTTTAATTAAATATAAAATCTATCAGTTTCCAAGCCTGAAATGTGGCAGCTGGTATGAGGTGTGTGATGTCACAGTGAGCTGCAAATCGGTTCAAACCGGACTTCAGTTGTTTGAAAACATTACTGTGTTGGGAGCTGACCGAGTGACATTGTCAGATTGTGTTTCCTGTGATTATCACGTTTTTTATTCAAATATTTTGCTATCGTACTATTATTGTATATATTGCTATTATTATTATCTCTATTAAACATTTTTTTTTTTTTTTAGGGTACAGCGGCATCAGTCACCACCACCATGCCATCATGACATCGGTCCCGTGGAAAACAATCCCATCAGGAAGGCGGTGAGGCTCAAATTGCTCACAGAACAACTTCAGAGGAGACAGGAGGAGGCAGAAAACCGGAGCCGCTCTCCTCCGGAGACAGGTATGCTGGACAACACCCACCATAGTGTAACACCCGTCTTTCCAGGTGCCCTGAAAACATCATGGGGTATGCATACCAGTATCTATATTTTTTATTATTTTCTGCTAAAAGTAGAAAATGCTTAGAAAAAAATATACTTCAGACCATTACTACTGAAAAGGAGTTGCTTCATCCTGATTGAGCCACCACCTCTCAGGTGAGCGCTCCAGACCATTACTACCCTAAAGGAGTTGCTTCATCCTGATTGAACCACCACCTCTTAGGTGAGCACTCCAGACCACTACTACGGAAAAGGAGTCGCTTCATCCTGATTGAATCACCACCTCTCAGGTGAGCACTCTTGACCACTACTTCCGAAAAGGAGTCGCTTTATCCTGATTGAACCACCACCTCTCAGGTGAGCACTCCAGACCATTACTACCGAAAAGGAGTCGCTTTATCCTGATTGAACCACCATCTCTCAGGTGAGCACTCCAGAGCATTACTCCAGAAAAGGAGTCACTGAGCGATCAGCAGTGTTTGATCGATTGGTTCTCAGTGTAGAGGCGCCGAGGGGCAGATACAACATCCACCTAGGTAAGTATGGTACTGAAAAAAACACCCAGCATACAGGTCAAGAGAAGTGGTACTGTGGAGAGTCCATGCATACAGAATAAGAACAGATACTGAGAATTATGCCCAGTATACCCAGTCACTAAAATGACCATAGTATCGTTTAATTAAATATAACATCTATCAGTTTCCAAGCCTGAAATGTGGCGGCTGGTATGAGGTGTGTGATGTCACAGTGAGCTGCAAATCGGTTCAAACCGGACTTCAGTTGTTTGAAAACATTACTGTATTGGGAGCTGACCGAATCACATTGTCAGATTGTGTCTCTTGTGATTATCACGTTTTTTATTCAAATATTTTGCTATCGTACTATTATTGTATATATTGCTATTATTATTATCTCTATTAAACATTTTTATTTTTTTCAGGTACACCGACATCAGTCACCACCACCATGCCATCTGTCCCGTGGAAAACAATCCCGTCAGGAAAGCGGTGAGGCTCAAATTGCTCACAGAACAACTTCAGAGGAGACAGGAGGAGGCAGAACACCGGAGCCGCTCTCCCCCAGAGACAGGTATGCTGGACAACACCCACCATAGTGTAACACCCTTCTTTCCAGGTGCCCTGAAAACATCATGGGGTAAGCATACCAGTATCTATATTTTTTGTTATTTTCTGCTAAAAGTAGAAAATGCTTAGAAAAAATATACTTCAGACCATTACTACTGAAAAGGAGTCGCTTCATCCTGATTGAGCCACCACCTCTCAGGTGAACGCTCCAGACCATTACTACCCTTAAGGAGTTGCTTCATCCTGATTGAACCACCACCTCTCAGGTGAGCACTCCCGACCACTACTACGGAAAAGGAGTCGCTTCATCCTGATTGAATCACCACCTCTCAGGTGAGCACTCTTGACCACTACTTCGGGAAAAGGAGTCGCTTTATCCTGATTGAACCACCACCTCTCAGGTGAGCACTCCAGACCATTACTACCGAAAAGGAGTCGCTTTATCCTGATTGAACCACCATCTCTCAGGTGAGCACTCCAGAGCATTACTCCAGAAAAGGAGTCGCTGAGTGATCGGCAGTGTTTGATCGATTGGTTCTCAGTGTAGAGGCGCCGAGGGGCAGATACAACATCCACCTAGGTATTTATGGTACTGAAAAAAACACCCAGCATACAGGACAAGAGAAGTGGTACTGTGGAGAGTCCATGCATACAGAATAAGAACAGATACTGAGAATTATGCCCAGTATACCCAGTCACTAAAATGACCATAGTATCGTTTAATTAAATATAAAATCTATCAGTTTCCAAGCCTGAAATGTGGCGGCTGGTATGAGGTGTGTGATGTCACAGTGAGCTGCAAATCGGTTCAAACCAGACTTCAGTTGTTTGAAAACATTACTGTATTGGGAGCTGACCGAATAACATTGTCAGATTGTGTCTCCTGTGATAATCATGTTTTTTATTCAAATATTTTGCTATCGTACTATTATTGTATATATTGCTATTATTATTATCTCTATTAAACATTTTTATTTTTTTCAGGTAGACCGGCATCAGTCACCACCACCATGCCATCATGACGTCGGTCCCGTGGAAAACAATCCCGTCAGGAAGGCGGTGAGGCTCAAATTGCTCACAGAACAACTTCAGAGGAGACAGGAGGAGGCAGAAAACCGGAGCCGCTCTCCCCCGGAGACAGGTATGCTGGACAACACCCACCATAGTGTAACACCCTTCTTTCCAGGTGCCCTGAAAACATCATGGGGTATGCATACCAGTATCAATATTTTTTATTATTTTCTGCTAAAAGTAGAAAATGCTTAGAAAAAAATATACTTCAGACCATTACTACTGAAAAGGAGTCGCTTCATCCTGATTGAGCCACCACCTCTCAGGTGAGCGCTCCAGACCATTACTACGCTAAAGGAGTTGCTTTATCCTGATTGAACCACCACCTCTCAGGTGAGCACTTCAGACCACTACTACCGAAAAGGAGTCGCTTCATCCTGATTGGACCACCACCTCTCAGGTGAGCACTCCAGACCATTACTACCGAAAAGGAGTCGCTTTATCATGATTGAACCACCATCTCTCAGGTGAGCACTCCAGAGCATTACTCCAGAAAAGGAGTCGCTGAGTGATCGGCAGTGTTTGATCGATTGGTTCTCAGTGTAGAGGCGCCGAGGGGCAGATACAACATCCACCTAGGTAAGTATGGTACTGAAAAAAACACCCAGCATACAGGTCAAGAGAAGTGGTACTGTGGAGAGTCCATGCATACAGAATAAGAACAGATACTGAGAATTATGCCCAGTATACCCAGTCACTAAAATGACCATAGTATCGTTTAATTAAATATAAAATCTATCAGTTTCCAAGCCTGAACTGTGGCAGCTGGAATGAGGTGTGTGATGTCACAGTGAGCTGCAAATAGGTTTAAACCGGACTTCAGTTGTTTGAAAACATTACTGTATTGGGAGCTGACCGAGTGGCATTGTCAGATTATGTCTCCTGTGATTATCACGTTTTTTATTCAAATATTTTGCTATCGTACTATTATTGTATATATTGCTATTATTATTCTCTATTAAACATTTTTATTTTTTTAAGGTACACCGGCATCAGTCACCACCACCATGCCATCATGACATCGGTCCCGTGGAAAACAATCCCGTCAGGAAGGCGGTGAGGCTCAAATTGCTCACAGAACAACTTCAGAGGAGACAGGAGGAGGCCGAAAACCGGAGCCGCTCTCCCCCGGAGACAGGTATGCTGGACAACACCCACCATAGTGTAACACCCTTCTTTCCAGGTGCCCTGAAACACATCATGGGGTATGCATACCAGTATCTATATTTTTTATTATTTTCTGCTAAAAGTAGAAAATGCTTAGAAAAATATATACTTCAGACCATTACTACTGAAAAGGAGTCGCTTCATCCTGATTGAGCCACCACCTCTCAGGTGAGCGCTCCAGACCATTACTACCCTAAAGGAGTTGCTTCATCCTGATTGAACCACCACCTCTGAGGTGAGCACTCCAGACCACTACTACCGAAAAGGAGTCGCTTCATCCTGATTGAATCACCACCACTCAGGTGAGCACTCTTGACCACTACTTCTGAAAAGGAGTCGCTTTATCCTGATTGAACCACCACCTCTCAGGTGAGCACTCCAGACCATTACTACCGAAAAGGAGTCCCTTTATCCTGATTGAACCACCATCTCTCAGATGAGCACTCCAGAGCATTACTCCAGAAAAGGAGTCGCTGAGTGATCGGCAGTGTTTGATCGATTGGTTCTCAGTGTAGAGGCGCCGAGGGGCAGATACAACATCCACCTAGGTAAGTATGGTACTGAAAAAAACACCCAGCATACAGGTCAAGAGAAGTGGTACTGTGGAGAGTCCATGCATACAGAATAAGAACAGATACTGAGAATTATGCCCAGTATACCCAGTCACTAAAATGACCATAGTATCGTTTAATTAAATATAACATCTATCAGTTTCCAAGCCTGAAATGTGGCGGCTGGTATGAGGTGTGTGATGTCACAGTGAGCTGCAAATCAGTTCAAACCGGACTTCAGTTGTTTGAAAACATTCCTTTATTGGGAGCTGACCGAGTGACATTGTCAGATTGTGTCTCCTGTGATTATCAAATTTTTTATTCAAATATTTTGCTATCGTACTATTATTGTATATATTGCTATTATTATTATCTCTATTAAACATTTTTATTTTTTTCAGGTACACCGGCATCAGTCACCACCACCATGCCATCATGACATCGGTCCCGTGGAAGACAATCCCGTCAGGAAGGCAGTGAGGCTCAAATTGCTCACAGAAAAACTTCAGAGGAGACAGGAGGAGGCAGAAAACCGGAGCCGCTCTCCCCCGGAGACAGGTATGCTGGACAACACCCACCATAGTGTAACACCCTTCTTTCCAGGTGCCCTGAAAACATCATGGGGTATGCATACCAGTATCTATATTTTTTGTTATTTTCTGCTAAAAGTAGAAAATGCTTAGAAAAAATATACTTCAGACCATTACTACTGAAAAGGAGTCGCTTCATCCTGATTGAGCCACCACCTCTCAGGTGAACGCTCCAGACCATTACTACCCTAAAGGAGTTGCTTCATCCTGATTGAACCACCACCTCTCAGGTGAGCACTCCAGACCACTACTACGGAAAAGGAGTCGCTTCATCCTGATTGAATCACCACCTCTCAGGTGAGCACTCTTGACCACTACTTCCGAAAAGGAGTCGCTTTATCCTGATTGAACCACCATCTCTCAGGTGAGCACTCCAGAGCATTACTCCAGAAAAGGAGTCGCTGAGCGATCGGCAGTGTTTGATCGGTTGGTTCTCAGTGTAGAGGCGCTGAGGGGCAGATACAACATCCACCTAGGTAAGTATGGTACTGAAAAAAACACCCACCGTACAGGACAAGAGAAGTGGTACTGTGGAGAGTCCATGCATACAGAATAAGAACAGATACTGAGAATTATGCTCAGTATACCCAGTCACTAAAATGACCATAGTATCGTTTAATTAAATATAAAATCTATCAGTTTCCAAGCCTGAAATGTGGCGGCTGGTATGAGGTGTGTGATGTCACAGTGAGCTGCAAATCGGTTCAAACCGGACTTCAGTTGTTTGAAAACATTACTGTATTGGGAGCTGACCGAGTGGCATTGTCAGATTGTGTCTCCTGTGATTATCACGTTTATCCAAATATTTTGCTATCGTACTATTACTGTATATATTGCTATTATTATTATCTCTATTAAACATTTTTATTTTTTTAAGGTACACCGGCATCAGTCACCACCACCATGCCATCATGACATCGGTCCCGTGGAAAACAATCCCGTCAGGAAGGCGGTGAGGCTCAAATTGCTCACAGAACAACTTCAGAGGAGACAGGAGGAGGCCGAAAACCGGAGCCGCTCTCCCCCGGAGACAGGTATGCTGGACAACACCCACCATAGTGTAACACCCTTCTTTCCAGGTGCCCTGAAACACATCATGGGGTATGCATACCAGTATCTATATTTTTTATTATTTTCTGCTAAAAGTAGAAAATGCTTAGAAAAATATATACTTCAGACCATTACTACTGAAAAGGAGTCGCTTCATCCTGATTGAGCCACCACCTCTCAGGTGAGCGCTCCAGACCATTACTACCCTAAAGGAGTTGCTTCATCCTGATTGAACCACCACCTCTCAGGTGAGCACTCCAGACCACTACTACCGAAAAGGAGTCGCTTCATCCTGATTGAATCACCACCTCTCAGGTGAGCACTCTTGACCACTACTTCTGAAAAGGAGTCGCTTTATCCTGATTGAACCACCACCTCTCAGGTGAGCACTCCAGACCATTACTACCGAAAAGGAGTCCCTTTATCCTGATTGAACCACCATCTCTCAGGTGAGCACTCCAGAGCATTACTCCAGAAAAGGAGTCGCTGAGCGATCGGCAGTGTTTGATCGATTGGTTCTCAGTGTAGAGGCGCCGAGGGGCAGATACAACATCCACCTAGGTAAGTATGGTACTGAAAAAAACACCCAGCATACAGGTCAAGAGAAGTGGTACTGTGGAGAGTCCATGCATACAGAATAAGAACAGATACTGAGAATTATGCCCAGTATACCCAGTCACTAAAATGACCATAGTATCGTTTAATTAAATATAACATCTATCAGTTTCCAAGCCTGAAATGTGGCGGCTGGTATGAGGTGTGTGATGTCACAGTGAGCTGCAAATCGGTTCAAACCGGACTTCAGTTGTTTGAAAACATTCCTTTATTGGGAGCTGACCGAGTGACATTGTCAGATTGTGTCTCCTGTGATTATCACATTTTTTATTCAAATATTTTGCTATCGTACTATTATTGTATATATTGCTATTATTATTATCTCTATTAAACATTTTTATTTTTTTCAGGTACACCGGCATCAGTCACCACCACCATGCCATCATGACATCGGTCCCGTGGAAGACAATCCCGTCAGGAAGGCAGTGAGGCTCAAATTGCTCACAGAAAAACTTCAGAGGAGACAGGAGGAGGCAGAAAACCGGAGCCGCTCTCCCCCGGAGACAGGTATGCTGGACAACACCCACCATAGTGTAACACCCTTCTTTCCAGGTGCCCTGAAAACATCATGGGGTATGCATACCAGTATCTATATTTTTTGTTATTTTCTGCTAAAAGTAGAAAATGCTTAGAAAAAATATACTTCAGACCATTACTACTGAAAAGGAGTCGCTTCATCCTGATTGAGCCACCACCTCTCAGGTGAACGCTCCAGACCATTACTACCCTAAAGGAGTTGCTTCATCCTGATTGAACCACCACCTCTCAGGTGAGCACTCCAGACCACTACTATGGAAAAGGAGTCGCTTCATCCTGATTGAATCACCACCTCTCAGGTGAGCACTCTTGACCACTACTTCCGAAAAGGAGTCGCTTTATCCTGATTGAACCACCACCTCTCAGGTGAGCACTCCAGACCATTACTACCGAAAAGGAGTCGCTTTATCCTGATTGAACCACCATCTCTCAGGTGAACACTCCAGAGCATTACTCCAGAAAAGGAGTCGCTGAGCGATCGGCAGTGTTTGATCGGTTGGTTCTCAGTGTAGAGGCGCTGAGGGGCAGATACAACATCCACCTAGGTAAGTATGGTACTGAAAAAAACACCCAGCGTACAGGACAAGAGAAGTGGTACTGTGGAGAGTCCATGCATACAGAATAAGAACAGATACTGAGAATTATGCTCAGTATACCCAGTCACTAAAATGACCATAGTATCGTTTAATTAAATATAAAATCTATCAGTTTCCAAGCCTGAAATGTGGCGGCTGGTATGAGGTGTGTGATGTCACAGTGAGCTGCAAATCGAGTCAAACCGGACTTCAGTTGTTTGAAAACATTACTGTATTGGGAGCTGATCGAATCACATTGTCAGACTGTGTCTCCTGCGATTATCAGTGTTTTTTATTAAAATATGTTGCTATCGTTCTATTATTGTATATATTGCTATTATTATTGTCTCTATTAAACAATTTTATTTTTTTCAGGTACACCGGCATCAGTCACCACCACCATGCCATCATGACATCGGTCCTGTGGAAGACAATCACGTCAGGAAGGCAGTGAGGCTCAAATTGCTCACAGAAAAACTTCATAGGAGACAGGAGGAGGCAGAAAACCGGAGCCGCTCTCCCCCGGAGACAGGTATGCTGGACAACACCCACCATAGTGTAACACCCTTCTTTCCAGGTGCCCTGAAAACATCATGGGGTATGCATACCAGTATCTATTTTTTTTGTTATTTTCTGCTAAAAGTAGAAAATGTTTAGAAAAAATATACTTCAGACCATTACTACTGAAAAGGAGTCGCTTCATCCTGATTGAGCCACCACCTCTCAGGTGAGCGCTCCAGACCATTACTACCCTAAAGGAGTTGCTTCATCCTGATTGAACCACCACCTCTCAGGTGAGCACTCCAGACCACTACTACCGAAAAGGAGTCGCTTCATCCTGATTGAATCACCACCTCTCAGGTGAGCACTCTTGACCACTACTTCCGAAAAGGAGTCGCTTTATCCTGATTGAACCACCACCTCTCAGGTGAGCACTCCAGACCATTACTACCGAAAAAGAGTCGCTTTATCCTGATTGAACCACCATCTCTCAGGTGAACACTCCAGAGCATTACTCCAGAAAAAGAGTCGCTGAGCGATCGGCAGTGTTTGATCGGTTGGTTCTCAGTGTAGAGGCGCTGAGGGGCAGATACAACATCCACCTAGGTAAGTATGGTACTGAAAAAAACACCCAGCGTACAGGACAAGAGAAGTGGTACTGTGGAGAGTCCATGCATACAGAATAAGAACAGATACTGAGAATTATGCTCAGTATACCCAGTCACTAAATTGACCATAGTATTGTTTAATTAAATATAAAATCTATCAGTTTCCAAGCCTGAAATGTGGCGGCTGGTATGAGGTGTGTGATGTCACAGTGAGCTGCAAATCGGTTCAAACCGGACTTCAGTTGTTTGAAAACATTACTGTATTGGGAGCTGATCGAATCACATTGTCACACTGTGTCTCCTGCGATTATCAGTGTTTTTTTTTTAAATATTTTGCTATCGTTCTATTATTGTATATATTGCTATTATTATTATCTCTATTAAACATTTTTATTTTTTTCAGGTACACCGGCATCAGTGACCACCACCATGCCATCATGACGTCGGTCCCGTGGAAGAAAATCCCGTCAGGAAGGCGGAGATGCTCAAATTGCTCACAGAACAACTTCGGAGGAGACAGGAGGAGGCAGAAAACCGGAGCCGCTCTCCCCCGGAGACAGGTATGCTGGACAACACCCACCATAGTGTAACACCCTTCTTTCCAGGTGCCCTGAAAACATCATGGGGTATGCATACCAGTATCTATATTTTTTGTTATTTTCTGCTAAAAGTAGAAAATGCTTAGAAAAAAATATACTTCAGACCATTACTACTGAAAAGGAGTCGCTTCATCCTGATTGAGCCACCACCTCTCAGGTGAGCGCTCCAGACCATTACTACCCTAAAGGAGTTGCTTTATCCTGATTGAACCACCACCTCTCAGGTGAGCACTCCAGACCACTACTACCAAAAAGGAGTCGCTTCATCCTGATTGGACCACCACCTCTCAGGTGAGCACTCCAGACCATTACTACCGAAAAGGAGTCGCTTTATCCTGATTGAACCACCATCTCTCAGGTGAGCACTCCAGAGCATTACTCCAGAAAAGGAGTCGCTGAGTGATCGGCAGTGTTTGATCGATTGGTTCTCAGTGTAGAGGCGCCGAGGGGCAGATACAACATCCACCTAGGTATTTATGGTACTGAAAAAAACACCCAGCATACAGGTCAAGAGAAGTGGTACTGTGGAGAGTCCATGCATACAGAATAAGAACAGATACTGAGAATTATGCCCAGTATACCCAGTCACTAAAATGACCATAGTATCGTTTAATTAAATATAAAATCTATCAGTTTCCAAGCCTGAAATGTGGCGGCTGGTATGAGGTGTGTGATGTCACAGTGAGCTGCAAATCGGTTCAAACCGGACTTCAGTTGTTTGAAAACATTACTGTATTGGGAGCTGACCGAGTGGCATTGTCAGATTGTGTCTCCTGTGATTATCACGTTTATCCAAATATTTTGCTATCGTACTATTACTGTATATATTGCTATTATTATTATCTCTATTAAACATTTTTATTTTTTTAAGGTACACCGGCATCAGTAACCACCACCATGCCATCATGACATCGGTCCCGTGGAAAACAATCCCGTCAGGAAGGCGGTGAGGCTCAAATTGCTCACAGAACAACTTCAGAGGAGACAGGAGGAGGCCGAAAACCGGAGCCGCTCTCCCCCGGAGACAGGTATGCTGGACAACACCCACCATAGTGTAACACCCTTCTTTCCAGGTGCCCTGAAACACATCATGGGGTATGCATACCAGTATCTATATTTTTTATTATTTTCTGCTAAAAGTAGAAAATGCTTAGAAAAATATATACTTCAGACCATTACTACTGAAAAGGAGTCGCTTTATCCTGATTGAGCCACCATCTCTCAGGTGAGCGCTCCAGACCATTACTACCCTAAAGGAGTTGCTTCATCCTGATTGAACCACCACCTCTCAGGTGAGCACTCCAGACCACTACTACCGAAAAGGAGTCGGTTCATCCTGATTGGACCACCACCTCTCAGGTGAGCACTCCAGAGCATTTCTCCAGAAAAGGAGTCGCTGAGTGATCGGCAGTGTTTGATCGATTGGTTCTCAGTGTAGAGGCGCCGAGGGGCAGATACAACATCCACCTAGGTATTTATGGTACTGAAAAAAACACCCAGCATACAGGACAAGAGAAGTGGTACTGTGGAGAGTCCATGCATACAGAATAAGAAAAGATACTGAGAATTATGCCCAGTATACCCAGTCACTAAAATGACCATAGTATTGTTTAATTAAATATAAAATCTATCAGTTTCCAAGCCTGAAATGTGGCGGCTGGTATGAGGTGTGTGATGTCACAGTGAGCTGCAAATCGATTCAAACCAGACTTCAGTTGTTTGAAAACATTACTGTATTGGGAGCTGACCGAATCACATTGTCAGATTGTGTCTCCTGTGATTATCATGTTTTTTATTCAAATATTTTGCTATCGTACTATTATTGTATATATTGCTATTATTATTATCTCTATTAAACATTTTTATTTTTATCAGGTACACCGGCATCAGTCACCACCACCATGCCATCATGACATCGGTCCTGTGGAAAACAATCCCGTCAGGAAGGCGGTGAGGCTCAAATTGCTCACAGAACAACTTCAGAGGAGACAGGAGGAGGCAGAAAACCGGAGTCGCTCTCTCCCGGAGACAGGTATGCTGGACAACACCCACCATAGTGTAACACCCTTCTTTCCAGGTGCCCTGAAAACATCATGGGGTATGCATACCAGTATCTATATTTTTTATTATTTTCTGCTAAAAGTAGAAAATGCTTAGAAAAAAATATACTTCAGACCATTACTACTGAAAAGGAGTCGCTTCATCCTGATTGAGCCACCACCTCTCAGGTGAGCACTCCAGACCATTACTACCCTAAAGGAGTTGCTTTATCCTGATTGAACCACCACCTCTCAGGTGAGCACTCCAGACCACTACTACCGAAAAGGAGTCGCTTCATCCTGATTGAATCACCACCTCTCAGGTGAGCACTCCAGACCACTACTTCCGAAAAGGAGTCGCTTTATCCTGATTAAACCACCACCTCTCAGGTGAGCACTCCAGACCATTACTACCGAAAAGGAGTCGCTTTATGCTGATTGAACCACCATCTCTCAGGTGAGCACTCTAGAGCATTACTCCAGAAAATGAATCGCTGAGCGATCGGCAGTGTATGATCGATTGGTTCTCAGTGTAGAGGGGCAGATACAACATCCACTTAGGTAAGTATGGTACTGAAAAAAACACCCAGCATACAGGTCAAGAGAAATGGTACTGTGGAGAGTCCATGCATACAGAATAAGAACAGATACTGAGAATTATGCCCAGTATACCCAGTCACTAAAATGACCATAGTATTGTTTAATTTAATATAAAATCTATCAGTTTCCAAGCCTGAAATGTGGCAGCTGGTATGAGGTGTGTGATGTCACAGTGAGCTTCAAATCGGTTCAAACTGGACTTCAGTTGTTTGAAAACATTACTGTATTGGGAGCTGATCGAATCACATTGTCAGACTGTGTCTCCTGCGATTATCAGTGTTTTTTATTAAAATATTTGGCTATCGTTCTATTATTGTATATATTGCTATTATTATTATCTCTATTAAACATTTTTATTTTTTTCAGGTACACCGGCATCAGTCACCACCACCATGCCATCATGACGTCGGTCCCGAGAAAGACAATCCCGTCAGGAAGGCGGTGATGCTCAAATTGCTCACAGAACAACTTCGGAGGAGACAGGAGGAGGCAGAAAACCGGAGCCGCTCTCCCCCGAAGACAGGTATGCTGGACAACACCCTCCATAGTGTAAAACCCTTCTTTCCAGGTGCCCTGAAAACATCATGGGGTATGCATACCAGTATCTATATTTTTTGTTATTTTCTGCTAAAAGTAGAAAATGCTTAGAAAAAAATATACTTCAGACCATTACTACTGAAAAGGAGTCGCTTCATCCTGATTGAGCCACCACCTCTCAGGTGAGCGTTCCAGACCATTACTACCCTAAAGGAGTTGCTTTACCCTGATTGAACCACCACCTCTCAGGTGAGCACTCCAGACCACTACTACCGAAAAGGAGTCGCTTCATCCTGATTGAATCACCACCTCTCAGGTGAGCACTCTTGACCACTACTTCCGAAAACGAGTCGCTTTATCCTGATTGAACCACCACCTCTCAGGTGAGCACTCCAGACCAATACTACCGAAAAAGAGTCGCTGAGCGATCGGCAGTGTTTGATCGGTTGGTTCTCAGTGTAGAGGCGCTGAGGGGCAGATACAACATCCACCTAGGTAAGTATGGTACTGAAAAAAACACCCAGCGTACAGGACAAGAGAAGTGGTACTGTGGAGAGTCCATGCATACAGAATAAGAACAGATACTGAGAATTATGCTCAGTATACCCAGTCACTAAAATGACCATAGTATTGTTTAATTAAATATAAAATCTATCAGTTTCCAAGCCTGAAATGTGGCGGCTGGTATGAGGTGTGTGATGTCACAGTGAGCTGCAAATCGGTTCAAACCGGACTTCAGTTGTTTGAAAACATTACTGTATTGGGAGCTGATCGAATCACATTGTCAGACTGTGTCTCCTGCGATTATCAGTGTTTTTTATTAAAATATTTTGCTATCGTTCTATTATTGTATATATTGCTATTATTATTATCTCTATTAAACATTTTTATTTTTTTCAGGTACACCGGCATCAGTCACCACCACCATGCCATCATGACGTCGGTCCCGTGTAAGAAAATCCCGTCAGGAAGGCGGAGATGCTCAAATTGCTCACAGAACAACTTCGGAGGAGACAGGAGGAGGCAGAAAACCGGAGCCGCTCTCCCCCGGAGACAGGTATGCTGGACAACACCCACCATAGTGTAACACCCTTCTTTCCAGGTGCCCTGAAAACATCATGGGGTATGCATACCAGTATCTATATTTTTTGTTATTTTCTGCTAAAAGTAGAAAATGCTTAGAAAAAAATATACTTCAGACCATTACTACTGAAAAGGAGTCGCTTCATCCTGATTGAGCCACCACCTCTCAGGTGAGCGCTCCAGACCATTACTACCCTAAAGGAGTTGCTTTATCCTGATTGAACCACCACCTCTCAGGTGAGCACTCCAGACCACTACTATCAAAAAGGAGTCGCTTCATCCTGATTGGACCACCACCTCTCAGGTGAGCACTCCAGACCATTACTACCGAAAAGGAGTCGCTTTATCCTGATTGAACCACCATCTCTCAGGTGAGCACTCCAGAGCATTACTCCAGAAAAGGAGTCGCTGAGTGATCGGCAGTGTTTGATCGATTGGTTCTCAGTGTAGAGGCGCCGAGGGGCAGATACAACATCCACCTAGGTATTTATGGTACTGAAAAAAACACCCAGCATACAGGACAAGAGAAGTGGTACTGTGGAGAGTCCATGCATACAGAATAAGAACAGATACTGAGAATTATGCCCAGTATACCCAGTCACTAAAATGACCATAGTATCGTTTAATTAAATATAAAATCTATCAGTTTCCAAGCCTGAAATGTGGCGGCTGGTATGAGGTGTGTGATGTCACAGTGAGCTGCAAATCGGTTCAAACCGGACTTCAGTTGTTTGAAAACATTACTGTATTGGGAGCTGACCGAGTGGCATTGTCAGATTGTGTCTCCTGTGATTATCACGTTTATCCAAATATTTTGCTATCGTACTATTACTGTATATATTGCTATTATTATTATCTCTATTAAACATTTTTATTTTTTTAAGGTACACCGGCATCAGTAACCACCACCATGCCATCATGACATCGGTCCCGTGGAAAACAATCCCGTCAGGAAGGCGGTGAGGCTCAAATTGCTCACAGAACAACTTCAGAGGAGACAGGAGGAGGCCGAAAACCGGAGCCGCTCTCCCCCGGAGACAGGTATGCTGGACAACACCCACCATAGTGTAACACCCTTCTTTCCAGGTGCCCTGAAACACATCATGGGGTATGCATACCAGTATCTATATTTTTTATTATTTTCTGCTAAAAGTAGAAAATGCTTAGAAAAATATATACTTCAGACCATTACTACTGAAAAGGAGTCGCTTTATCCTGATTGAGCCACCATCTCTCAGGTGAGCGCTCCAGACCATTACTACCCTAAAGGAGTTGCTTCATCCTGATTGAACCACCACCTCTCAGGTGAGCACTCCAGACCACTACTACCGAAAAGGAGTCGCTTCATCCTGATTGGACCACCACCTCTCAGGTGAGCACTCCAGAGCATTTCTCCAGAAAAGGAGTCGCTGAGTGATCGGCAGTGTTTGATCGATTGGTTCTCAGTGTAGAGGCGCCGAGGGGCAGATACAACATCCACCTAGGTATTTATGGTACTGAAAAAAACACCCAGCATACAGGACAAGAGAAGTGGTACTGTGGAGAGTCCATGCATACAGAATAAGAACAGATACTGAGAATTATGCCCAGTATACCCAGTCACTAAAATGACCATAGTATTGTTTAATTAAATATAAAATCTATCAGTTTCCAAGCCTGAAATGTGGCGGCTGGTATGAGGTGTGTGATGTCACAGTGAGCTGCAAATCGATTCAAACCAGACTTCAGTTGTTTGAAAACATTACTGTATTGGGAGCTGACCGAATCACATTGTCAGATTGTGTCTCCTGTGATTATCATGTTTTTTATTCAAATATTTTGCTATCGTACTATTATTGTATATATTGCTATTATTATTATCTCTATTAAACATTTTTATTTTTATCAGGTACACCGGCATCAGTCACCACCACCATGCCATCATGACATCGGTCCTGTGGAAAACAATCCCGTCAGGAAGGCGGTGAGGCTCAAATTGCTCACAGAACAACTTCAGAGGAGACAGGAGGAGGCAGAAAACCGGAGCCGCTATCTCCCGGAGACAGGTATGCTGGACAACACCCACCATAGTGTAACACCCTTCTTTCCAGGTGCCCTGAAAACATCATGGGGTATGCATACCAGTATCTATATTTTTTATTATTTTCTGCTAAAAGTAGAAAATGCTTAGAAAAAAATATACTTCAGACCATTACTACTGAAAAGGAGTCGCTTCATCCTGATTGAGCCACCACCTCTCAGGTGAGCACTCCAGACCATTACTACCCTAAAGGAGTTGCTTTATCCTGATTGAACCACCACCTCTCAGGTGAGCACTCCAGACCACTACTACCGAAAAGGAGTCGCTTCATCCTGATTGAATCACCACCTCTCAGGTGAGCACTCCAGACCACTACTT
This sequence comes from Lithobates pipiens, assembly GCF_037356315.1. Taxonomy (NCBI): domain Eukaryota; kingdom Metazoa; phylum Chordata; class Amphibia; order Anura; family Ranidae; genus Lithobates; species Lithobates pipiens. The sequence continues at coordinate 44,766,087 of NW_027507787.1, forward strand.
CCGAAAAGGAGTCGCTTTATCCTGATTAAACCACCACCTCTCAGGTGAGCACTCCAGACCATTACTACCGAAAAGGAGTCGCTTTATGCTGATTGAACCACCATCTCTCAGGTGAGCACTCTAGAGCATTACTCCAGAAAATGAATCGCTGAGCGATCGGCAGTGTATGATCGATTGGTTCTCAGTGTAGAGGGGCAGATACAACATCCACTTAGGTAAGTATGGTACTGAAAAAAACACCCAGCATACAGGTCAAGAGAAGTGGTACTGTGGAGAGTCCATGCATACAGAATAAGAACAGATACTGAGAATTATGCCCAGTATACCCAGTCACTAAAATGACCATAGTATTGTTTAATTTAATATAAAATCTATCAGTTTCCAAGCCTGAAATGTGGCAGCTGGTATGAGGTGTGTGATGTCACAGTGAGCTTCAAATCGGTTCAAACTGGACTTCAGTTGTTTGAAAACATTACTGTATTGGGAGCTGATCGAATCACATTGTCAGACTGTGTCTCCTGCGATTATCAGTGTTTTTTATTAAAATATTTGGCTATCGTTCTATTATTGTATATATTGCTATTATTATTATCTCTATTAAACATTTTTATTTTTTTCAGGTACACCGGCATCAGTCACCACCACCATGCCATCATGACGTCGGTCCCGAGAAAGACAATCCCGTCAGGAAGGCGGTGATGCTCAAATTGCTCACAGAACAACTTCGGAGGAGACAGGAGGAGGCAGAAAACCGGAGCCGCTCTCCCCCGAAGACAGGTATGCTGGACAACACCCTCCATAGTGTAAAACCCTTCTTTCCAGGTGCCCTGAAAACATCATGGGGTATGCATAACAGTATCTATATTTTTTGTTATTTTCTGCTAAAAGTAGAAAATGCTTAGAAAAAAATATACTTCAGACCATTACTACTGAAAAGGAGTCGCTTCATCCTGATTGAGCCACCACCTCTCAGGTGAGCGTTCCAGACCATTACTACCCTAAAGGAGTTGCTTTACCCTGATTGAACCACCACCTCTCAGGTGAGCACTCCAGACCACTACTACCGAAAAGGAGTCGCTTCATCCTGATTGAATCACCACCTCTCAGGTGAGCACTCTTGACCACTACTTCCGAAAACGAGTCGCTTTATCCTGATTGAACCACCACCTCTCAGGTGAGCACTCCAGACCAATACTACCGAAAAAGAGTCGCTGAGCGATCGGCAGTGTTTGATCGGTTGGTTCTCAGTGTAGAGGCGCCGAGGGGCAGATACAACATCCACCTAGGTAAGTATGGTACTGAAAAAAACACCCAGCGTACAGGACAAGAGAAGTGGTACTGTGGAGAGTCCATGCATACAGAATAGGAACAGATACTGAGAATTATGCTCAGTATACCCAGTCACTAAAATGACCATAGTATCGTTTAATTAAATATAAAATCTATCAGTTTCCAAGTCTGAAATGTGGCGGCTGGTATGAGGTGTGTGATGTCACAGTGAGCTTCAAATCGGTTCAAACCGGACTTCAGTTGTTTGAAAACATTACTGTATTGGGAGCTAACCGAATCACATTGTCAGACTGTGTCTCCTGCGATTATCAGTGTTTTTTATTAAAATATTTTGCTATAGTACTATTATTGTATATATTGCTATTATTATTATCTCTATTAAACATTTTTATTTTTTTCAGGTACACCGGCATCAGTCACCACCACCATGCCATCATGACGTCGGTCCCGTGGAAGACAATCCTGTCAGGAAGGCGGTGAGGCTCAAATTGCTCACAGAACAACTTCGAAGGAGACAGGAGGAGGCAGAATACCGGAGCCGCTCTCCCCGAAGACAGGTATGCTGAACAACACCCACCATAGTGTAACACCCTTCTTTCCAGGTGCCCTGAAAACATCATGGGGTATGCATACCAGTATCTATGTTTTTTGTTATTTTCTGCTAAAAGTAGAAAATGCTTAGAAAAAAATATACTTCAGACCATTACTACTGAAAAGGAGTCGCTTCATCCTGATTGAGCCACCACCTCTCAGGTGAGCGCTCCAGACCATTACTACCCTAAAGGAGTTGCTTAATCCTGATTGAACCACCACCTCTCAGGTGAGCACTCCAGACCACTACTACCGAAAAGGAGTCGCTTCATCCTGATTGGACCACCACCTCTCAGGTGAGCACTCCAGACCATTACTACCGAAAAGGAGTCGCTTTATCCTGATTGAACCACCATCTCTCAGGTGAGCACTCCAGAGCATTACTCCAGAAAAGGAGTCGCTGAGTGATCGGCAGTGTTTGATCGATTGGTTCTCAGTGTAGAGGCGCCGAAGGGCAGATACAACATCCACCTAGGTATTTATGGTACTGAAAAAAACACCCAGCATACAGGACAAGAGAAGTGGTACTGTGGAGAGTCCATGCATACAGAATAAGAACAGATACTGAGAATTATGCCCAGTATACCCAGTCACTAAAATGACCATAGTATCGTTTAATTAAATATAAAATCTATCAGTTTCCAAGCCTGAATCGTGGCAGCTGGTATGAGGTGTGTGATGTCACAGTGAGCTGCAAATCGGTTCAAACCGGACTTCATTTGTTTGAAAACATTACTGTATTGGGAGCTGACCGAGTGACATTGTCAGATTGTGTCTCCTGTGATTATCAAGTTTTTTATTCAAATATTTTGCTATCGTACTATTATTGTATATATTGCTATTATTATTATCTCTATTAAACATTTTTATTTTTTTAAGGTACACCGGCATCAGTCACCACCACCATGCCATCATGACATTGGTCCCGTGGAAAACAATCCCATCAGGAAGGCGGTGAGGCTCAAATTGCTCACAGAACAACTTCAGAGGAGACAGGAGGAGGCAGAAAACCGGAGCCACTCTCCCCCGGAGACAGGTATGCTGGACAACACCCACCATAGTGTAACACCCGTCTTTCCAGGTGCCCCGAAAACATCATGGGGTATGCATACCAGTATCTATATTTTTTATTATTTTCTGCTAAAAGTAGAAAATGCTTAGAAAAAAATATACTTCAGACCATTACTACTGAAAAGGAGTCGCTTCATCCTGATTGAGCCACCACCTCTCAGGTGAGCGCTCCAGACCATTACTACCCTAAAGGAGTTGCTTCATCCTGATTGAACCACCACCTCTCAGGTGAGCACTCCAGACCACTACTACAGAAAAGGAATCGCTTCATCCTGATTGAATCACCACCTCTCAGATGAGCACTTCAGACCACTACTTCCGAAAAGGAGTCGCTTTATCCTGATTGAACCACCACCTCTCAGGTGAGCACTCCAGACCATTACTACCGAAAAGGAGTCGCTTTATCCTGATTGAACCACCATCTCTCAGGTGAGCACTTCAGAGCATTACTCTAGAAAAGGAGTCGCTGAGCGATCGGCAGTGTTTGATCGATTGGTTCTCAGTGTAGAGGCGCCGAGGGGCAGATACAACATCCACCTAGGTAAGTATGGTACTAAAAAAAACACCCAGCATACAGGTCAAGAGAAGTGGTACTGTGGAGAGTCCATGCATACAGAATAAGAACAGATACTGAGAATTATGCCCAGTATACCCAGTCACTAAAATGACCATAATATCGTTTAATTAAATATAACATCTATCAGTTTCCAAGCCTGAAATGTGGCGGCTGGTATGAGGTGTGTGATGTCACAGTGAGCTGCAAATCGGTTCAAACCGGACTTCAGTTGTTTGAAAACATTACTGTATTGGGAGCTGACCGAATCAGATTGTCAGATTGTGTCTCTTGTGATTATCACGTTTTTTATTCAAATATTTTGCTATCGTACTATTATTGTATATATTGCTATTATTATTATCTCTATTAAACATTTTTATTTTTTTCAGGTACACCGGCATCAGTCACCACCACCATGCCATCATGACATCGGTCCCGTGGAAGACAATCCCGTCAGGAAAGCGGTGAGGCTCAATTTGCTCACAGAACAACTTCAGAGGAGACAGGAGGAGGCAGAACACCGGAGCCGCTCTCCCCCGGAGACAGGTGTGCTGGACAACACCCACCATAGTGTAACACCCTTCTTTCCAGGTGCCCTGAAAACATCATGGGGTATGCATACCAGTATCTATATTTTATGTTATTTTCTGCTAAAAGTAGAAAATGCTTAGAAAAAATATACTTCAGACCATTACTACTGAAAAGGAGTCGCTTCATCCTGATTGAGCCACCACCTCTCAGGTGAACGCTCCAGACCATTACTACCCTAAAGGAGTTGCTTCATCCTGATTGAACCACCACCTCTCAGGTGAACACTATAGACCACTACTACGGAAAAGGAGTCGCTTCATCCTGATTGAATCACCACCTCTCAGGTGAGCACTCTTGACCACTACTTCCGAAAAGGAGTCGCTTTATCCTGATTGAAGCACCACCTCTCAGGTGAGCACTCCAGACCATTACTACCGAAAAGGAGTCGCTTTATCCTGATTGAACCACCATCTCTCAGGTGAGCACTCCAGAGCATTACTCCAGAAAAAGAGTCGCTGAGCGATCGGCAGTGTTTGACCGGTTGGTTCTCAGTGTAGAGGCGCTGAGGGGCAGATACAACATCCACCTAGGTAAGTATGGTACTGAAAAAAACACCCAGCGTACAGGACAAGAGAAGTGGTACTGTGGAGAGTCCATGCATACAGAATAGGAACAGATACTGAGAATTATGCTCAGTATACCCAGTCACTAAAATGACCATAGTATCGTTTAATTAAATATAAAATCTATCAGTTTCCAGCCGGAAATGTGGCGGCTGGTATGAGGTGTGTGATGTCACAGTGAGCTGCAAATCGGTTCAAACCGGACTTCAGTTGTTTGAAAACATTACTGTATTGGGAGCTGATCGAATCACATTGTCAGACTGTGTCTCCTGCGATTATCAGTGTTTTTTATTAAAATATTTTGCTATCGTACTATTATTGTATATATTGCTATTATTATTATCTCTATTAAACATTTTTATTTTTTTCAGGTACACCGGCATCAGTCACCACCACCATGCCATCATGACGTCGGTCCCGTGGAAGACAATCCCGTCAGGAAGGCGGAGAGGCTCAAATTGCTCACAGAACAACTTCGGAGGAGACAGGAGGAGGCAGAATACCGGAGCCGCTCTCCCCCAAAGACAGGTATGCTGGACAACACCTACCATAGTGTAACACCCTTCTTTCCAGGTGCCCTGAAAACATCATGGGGTATGCATACCAGTATCTATATTTTTTGTTATTTTCTGCTAAAAGTAGAAAATGCTTAGAAAAAATATACTTCAGACCATTACTACTGAAAAGGAGTCGCTTCATCCTGATTGAGCCACCACCTCTCAGGTGAACGCTCCAGACCATTACTACCCTAAAGGAGTTGCTTCATCCTGATTGAACCACCACCTCTCAGGTGAGCACTCCAGACCACTACTACGGAAAAGGAGTCGCTTCATCCTGATTGAATCACCACCTCTCAGGTGAGCACTCTTGACCACTACTTCCGAAAAGGAGTCGCTTTATCCTGATTGAACCACCACCTCTCAGGTGAGCACTCCAGACCATTACTACCGAAAAGGAGTCGCTTTATCCTGATTGAACCACCATCTCTCAGGTGAGAACTCCAGAGCATTACTCCAGAAAAAGAGTCGCTGAGCGATCGGCAGTGTTTCACCGGTTGGTTCTCAGTGTAGAGGCGCTGAGGGGCAGATACAACATCCACCTAGGTAAGTATGGTACTGAAAAAAACACCCAGCGTACAGGACAAGAGAAGTGGTACTGTGGTGAGTCCATGCATACAGAATAGGAACAGATACTGAGAATTATGCTCAGTATACCCAGTCACTAAAATGACCATAGTATCGTTTAATTAAATATAAAATCTATCAGTTTCCAAGCCTGAAATGTGGCGGCTGGTATGAGGTGTGTGATGTCACAGTGAGCTGCAAATCGGTTCAAACCGGACTTCAGTTGTTTGAAAACATTACTGTATTGGGAGCTGATCGAATCACATTGTCAGACTGTGTCTCCTGCGATTATCAGTGTTTTTTATTAAAATATTTTGCTATCGTTCTATTTTTGTATATATTGCTATTATTATTATCTCTATTAAACATTTTTATTTTTTCAGGTAGACCGGCATCAGTCACCACCACCATGCCATCATGACGTCGGTCCCGTGGAAAACAATCCCGTCAGGAAGGCGGTGAGGCTCAAATTGCTCACAGAACAACTTCAGAGGAGACAGGAGGAGGCAGAAAACCGGAGCCGCTCTCCCCCGGAGACAGGTATGCTGGACAACACCCACCATAGTGTAACACACTTCTTTCCAGGTGCCCTGAAAACATCATGGGGTATGCATACCAGTATCTATATTTTTTATTATTTTCTGCTAAAAGTAGAAAATGCTTAGAAAAAAATATACTTCAGACCATTACTACTGAAAAGGAGTCGCTTCATCCTGATTGAGCCACCACCTCTCAGGTGAGCACTCCAGACCATTACTACCCTAAAGGAGTTGCTTTATCCTGATTGAACCACCACCTCTCAGGTGAGCACTCCAGACCACTACTACCGAAAAGGAGTCGCTTCATCCTGATTGGACCACCACCTCTCAGGTGAGCACTCCAGACCATTACTACTGAAAAGGAGTCGCTTTATCCTGATTGAACCACCATCTCTCAGGTGAGCACTCCAGAGCATTACTCCAGAAAAGGAGTCGCTGAGTGATCGGCAGTGTTTGATCGATTGGTTCTCAGTGTAGAGGCGCCAAGGGGCAGATACAACATCCACCTAGGTATTTATGGTACTGAAAAAAACACCCAGCATACAGGACAAGAGAAGTGGTACTGTGGAGAGTCCATGCATACAGAATAAGAACAGATACTGAGAATTATGCCCAGTATACCCAGTCACTAAAATGACCATAGTATCGTTTAATTAAATATAAAATCTATCAGTTTCCAAGCCTGAAATGTGGCGGCTGGTATGAGGTGTGTGATGTCACAGTGAGCTGCAAATCGGTTCAAACCGGACTTCAGTTGTTTGAAAGCATTACTGTATTGGGAGCTGACCGAATCACATTGTCAGATTGTGTCTCCTGTGATTATCATGTTTTTTATTCAAATATTTAGCTGTCGTACTATTATTGTATATATTGCTATTATTATTATCTCTAATAAACATTTTTATTTTTTTCAGGTACACCGGCATCAGTCACCACCACCATGCCATCATGACATCGGACCCATGGAAAACAATCCCGTCAGGAAGGCGGTGAGGCTCAAATTGCTCACAGAACAACTTCAGAGGAGACAGGAGGAGGCAGAAAACCGGAGCCGCTCTCCCCCAAAGACAGGTATGCTGGACAACACCCACCATAGTGTAACACCCTTCTTTCCAGGTGCCCTGAAAACATCATGGGGTATGCATACCAGTATCTTTATTTTTTGTTATTTTCTGCTAAAAGTAGAAAATGCTTAGAAAAAAATATACTTCAGACCATTACTACTGAAAAGGAGTCGCTTCATCCTGATTGAGCCACCACCTCTCAGGTGAGCGCTCCAGACCATTACTACCCTAAAGGAGTTGCTTTATCCTGATTGAACCACCACCTCTCAGGTGAGCACTCCAGACCACTACTACCGAAAAGGAGTCGCTTCATCCTGATTGGACCACCACCTCTCAGGTGAGCACTCCAGACCATTACTACTGAAAAGGAGTCGCTTTATCCTGATTGAACCACCATCTCTCAGGTAAGCACTCCAGAGCATTACTCCAGAAAAGGAGTCGCTGAGTGATCGGCAGTGTTTGATCGATTGGTTCTCAGTGTAGAGGCGCCAAGGGGCAGATACAACATCCACCTAGGTATTTATGGTACTGAAAAAAACACCCAGCATACAGGACAAGAGAAGTGGTACTGTGGAGAGTCCATGCATACAGAATAAGAACAGATACTGAGAATTATGCCCAGTATACCCAGTCACTAAAATGACCATAGTATCGTTTAATTAAATATAAAATCTATCAGTTTCCAAGCCTGAAATGTGGCGGCTGGTATGAGGTGTGTGATGTCACAGTGAGCTGCAAATCGGTTCAAACCGGACTTCAGTTGTTTGAAAGCATTACTGTATTGGGAGCTGACCGAATCACATTGTCAGATTGTGTCTCCTGTGATTATCATGTTTTTTATTCAAATATTTAGCTGTCGTACTATTATTGTATATATTGCTATTATTATTATCTCTAATAAACATTTTTATTTTTTTCAGGTACACCGGCATCAGTCACCACCACCATGCCATCATGACATCGGTCCCATGGAAAACAATCCCGTCAGGAAGGCGGTGAGGCTCAAATTGCTCACAGAACAACTTCAGAGGAGACAGGAGGAGGCAGAAAACCGGAGCCGCTCTCCCCCGGAGACAGGTATGCTGGACAACACCCACCATAGTGTAACACCCTTCTTTCCAGATGCCCTGAAAACATCATGGGGTATGCATACCAGTATCTATATTTTTTATTATTTTCTGCTAAAAGTAGAAAATGCTTAGAAAAAAATATACTTCAGACCATTACTACTGAAAAGGAGTGGCTTCATCCTAATTGAGCCACCACCTCTCAGGTGAGCGCTCCAGACCATTACTACCCTAAAGGAGTTGCTTTATCCTGATTGAACCACCACCTCTCAGGTGAGCACTCCAGACCACTACTACCGAAAAGGAGTCGCTTCATCCTGATTGGACCACCACCTCTCAGGTGAGCACTCCAGACCATTACTACCGAAAAGGAGTCGCTTTATCCTGATTGAACCACCATCTCTCAGGTGAGCACTCCAGAGCATTACTCCAGAAAAGGAGTCGCTGAGTGATCGGCAGTGTTTGATCGATTGGTTCTCAGTGTAGAGGGGCAGATACAACATACACTTAGGTAAGTATGGTACTGAAAAAAACACCCAGCATACAGGTCAAGAGAAGTGGTACTGTGGAGAGTCAATGCATACAGAATAAGAACAGATACTGAGAATTATGCCCAGTATACCCAGTCACTAAAATGACCATAGTATCGTTTAATTAAATATAAAATCTATCAGTTTCCAAGCCTGAAATGTGGCAGCTGGTATGAGGTGTGTGATGTCACAGTGAGCTGCAAATCGGTTCAAACCGGACTTCAGTTGTTTGAAAACATTACTGTATTGGGAGCTGACCGAGTGACATTGTCAGATTGTGTCTCCTGTGATTATCACGTTTTTTATTCAAATATTTTGCTATCGTACTATTATTGTATATATTGCTATTATTATTATCTCTATTAAACATTTTTATTTTTTTAAGGTACACCGGCATCAGTCACCACCACCATGCCATCATGACATCGGTCCCGTGGAAAACAATCCCGTCAGGAAGGCGGTGAGGCTCAAATTGCTCACAGAACAACTTCGGAGGAGACAGGAGGAGGCAGAAAGCCGCTCTCCCCCGAAGACAGGTATGCTGGACAACACCCACCATAGTGTAACACCCTTCTTTCCAGGTGCCCTGAAAACATCTTGGTGTTATGCATACCAGTATCTATATTTTTTGTTATTTTCTGCTAAAAGTAGAAAATGCTTAGAAAAAAATATACTTCAGACCATTACTACTGAAAAGGAGTCGCTTCATCCTGATTGAGCCACCACCTCTCAGGTGAGCGCTCAATACCATTACTACCCTAAAGGAGTTGCTTTATCCTGATTGAACCACCACCTCTCAGGTGAGCACTCCAGACCACTACTACCGAAAAGGAGTCGATTCGTAGGGCGGCACAGTGGTGTAGTGGTTAGCACTCTCACCTAGCAGTAAGAAGGGTCGCTGGTTCAAATCCCAACCACAACACTACCTGCCTGGAGTTTGCATGTTCTTCCTGTGCCTGCGTGGGTTTCCTCTGGGTACTCCAGTTTCCTCCCACACTCCAAAAACATGCAGGTAGGTTAATTGGCTTCTGTCCAAAATTGGCCCTAGTATATGAATATGAACCTTAGATTGTGGGCTCCTTGAGGGTAGGGACCAATGTGAGTGTGCAATGTACAGGGATAGGGGTAGACACTCACTCAGGTTGAACTGGATGGACTGGTGTCTTTATTCAACCTTACTAACTATGAAACTATGATTCATCCTGATTGAATCAACACCTCTCAGGTGAGAACTCCAGACCATTACTACCGAAAAGGAGTCGCTTTATCCTGATTGAACCACCATCTCTCAGGTGAGCACTCCAGAGCATTACTCCAGAAAAGGAGTCGCTGAGCGATCGGCAGTGTTTGATTGGTTGGTTCTCAGTGTAGAGGCGCAGAGGGGCCGATACAACATCCACCTAGGTAAGTATGGTACTGAAAAAAACACCCAGCGTACAGGACAAGAGAAGTGGTACTGTGGAGAGTCCATGCATACAGAATAGGAACAGATACTGAGAATTATGCTCAGTATACCCAGTCACTAAAATGACCATAGTATTGTTTAATTAAATATAAAATCTATCAGTTTCCAAGCCAGAAATGTGGCGGCTGGTATGAGGTGTGTGATGTCACAGTGAGCTGCAAATCGGTTCAAAACGGACTTCAGTTGTTTGAAAACATTACTGTATTGGGAGCTGATCGAATCACATTGTCAGACTGTCTCCTGCGATTATCAGTGTTTTTTATTAAAATATTTTGCTATCGTACTATTATTGTATATATTGCTATTATTATTATCTCTATTAAACATTTTTATTTTTTTCAGGTACACCGGCATCAGTCACCACCACCATGCCATCATGACGTCGGTCCCGTGGAAGACAATCCCGTCAGGAAGGCGGTGAGGCTCAAATTGCTCACAGAACAACTTCGGAGGAGACAGGAGGAGGCAGAAAACCGGAGCCGCTCTCCCCCGAAGACAGGTATGCTGGACAACACCCACCATAGTGTAACACCCTTCTTTCCAGGTGCCCTGAAAACATCATGGGGTATCCATACCAGTATCTATATTTTTTGTTATTTTCTGCTAAAAGTAGAAAATGCTTAGAAAAAAATATACTTCAGACCATTACTACTGAAAAGGAGTCGCTTCATCCTGATTGAGCCACCACCTCTCAGGTGAGCGCTCCAGACCATTACTACCCTAAAGGAGTCGCTTCATCCTGATTGAATCACCACCTCTCAGATGAGCACTCTTGACCACTACTTCTGAAAAGGAGTCGCTTTATCCTGATTGAACCACCACCTCTCAGGTGAGCACTCCAGACCATTACTACCGAAAAGGAGTCGCTTTATCCTGATTGAACCACCATCCCTCAGGTTAGCACTCCAAAGCATTACTCCAGAAAAGAAGTCGCTGAGCGATCGGCAGTGTTTGATCGGTTGGTTCTCAGTGTAGAGGTGCCGAGGGGCAGATACAACATCCACCTAGGTAAGTATGGTACTGAAAAAAACACCCAGCGTACAGGACAAGAGAAGTGGTACTGTGGAGAGTCCATGCATACAGAATAGGAACAGATACTGAGAATTGTGCTCAGTATATCCAGTCACTAAAATGACCAAAGTATCGTTTAATTAAATATAAAATCTATCAATTTCAAAGCCTGAAATGTGGCAGCTAGTATGAGGTGTCTGATGTCACAGTGAGCTGCAAATCGGTTCAAACGGATTCAGTTGTTTGAAAACATTATTGTATTGGGAGCTGACCGAATCACATTGTCAGACTGTGTCTCCTGCGATTATCAGTGTTTTTTATTAAAAATTTTTGCTATCGTATTATTATTGTATATATTGCTATTATTATTATCTCTATTAAACATTTTTATTTTTTTCAGGTACACCGGGATCAGTCACCACCACCATGCCATCATGACGTCGGTCCCGTGGAAGACAATCCCGTCAGGAAGGCGGTGAGGCTCAAATTGCTCACAGAACAACTTCGGAGGAGACAGGAGGAGGCAGAAAACCGGAGCCGCTCTCCCCCAAAGACAGGTATGCCGGACAACACCCACCATAGTGTAACACCCTTCTTTCCAGGTGCCCTGAAAACATCATGGGGTATGCATACCAGTATCTAAATTTTTTGTTATTTTCTGCTAAAAGTAGAAAATGCTTAGAAAAAAATATACTTCAGACCATTACTACTGAGAAGGAGTCGCTTCATCCTGATTGAGCCACCACCTCTCAGGTGAGCACTCCAGACCATTACTACCCTAAAGGAGTTGCTTTATCCTGATTGAACCACCACCTCTTAGGTGAGCACTCCACACCACTACTACCGAAATGGAGTCGCTTCATCCTGATTGAATCACCACCTCTCAGGTGAGCACTTCAGACCACTACTTCCAAAAAGGAGTCGCTTTATCCTGATTGAACCACCACCTCTCAGGTGAGCACTCCAGACCATTACTACCGAAAAGGAGTCGCTTTACCCTGATTGAACCACCATCTCTCAGGTGAGCACTCCAGAGCATTACTCCAGAAAAGGAGTCGCTGAGCGATCGGCAATGTTTGATCAATTGGTTCTCAGTGTCGAGGTGCCCAGGGGCAGATACAACATCCACCTAGGTAAGTATGGTACTGAAAAAAACACCCAGCATATAGGTCAAGAGAAGTGGTACTGTGGAGAGTCCATGCATACAGAATAAGAACAGATACTGAGAATTATGCCCAGTATACCCAGTCACTAAAATGACCATAGTATCGTTTAATTAAATATAAAATCTATCAGTTTCCAAGCCTGAAATGTGGCAGCTGGTATGAGGTGTCTGATGTCACAGTGAGCTGCAAATCGGTTCAAACGGATTCAGTTGTTTGAAAACATTATTGTATTGGGAGCTGACCGAATCACATTGTCAGACTGTGTCTCCTGCGATTATCAGTGTTTTTTATTAAACATTTTTGCTATTGTATTATTATTGTATATATTGCTATTATTATTATCTCTATTAAACATTTTTATTTTTTTCAGGTACACCGGCATCAGTCACCACCACCATGCCATCATGACGTCGGTCCCGTGGAAGACAATCCCGTCAGGAAGGCGGTGAGGCTCAAATTGCTCACAGAACAACTTCGGAGGAGACAGGAGGAGGCAGAAAACCGGAGCCGCTCTCCCCCGAAGACAGGTATGCTGAACAACACCCACCATAGTGTAACACCCTTCTTTCCAGGTGCCCTGAAAACATCATGGGGTATGCATACCAGTATCTATATTTTTTGTTATTTTCTGCTAAAAGTAGAAAATGCTTAGAAAAAAATATACTTCAGACCATTACTACTGAGAAGGAGTCGCTTCATCCTGATTGAGCCACCACCTCTCAGGTGAGCACTCCAGATCATTACTACCCTAAAGGAGTTGCTTTATCCTGATTGAACCACCACCTCTTAGGTGAGCACTCCACACCACTACTACCGAAAAGGAGTTGCTTCATCACGATTGAATTACCACCTCCCAGGTGAGCACTCCAGACCACTACTTCTGAAAAGGAGTCGCTTTATCCTGATTGAACCACCACCTCTCAGATGAGCACTCCAGACCATTACTACCGAAAAGGAGTCGCTTTATCCTGATTGAACCACCATCTCTCAGGTGAGCACTCCAGAGCATTACTCCGGAAAAGGAGTCGCTGAGCGATCGGCAGTGTTTCATCGATTGGTTCTCAGTGTAGAGGCGCCGAGGGGCAGATACAACATCCACCTAGGTAAGTATGGTACTGAAAAAAACACCCAGCATACAGGACAAGAGAAGTGGTACTGTGGAGAGTCCATGCATACAGAATAGGAACAGACACTGAGAATTATGCCCAGTATACCCAGTCACTAAAAATGACCATAGTATCTTTTAATTAGATATAAAATCTTCAGTTTCCAAGCCTGAAATGTGGCAGCTGGTATGAGGTGTGTGATGTCACAGTGAGCTGCAAATCAGTTCAAACCGGACTTCAGTTGTTTGAAAACATTACTGTATTGGGAGCTGACCGAATTACATTGTCAGACTGTGTCTCCTGCGATTATCAGTGTTTTTTATTAAAATATTTTGCTATCGTACTATTATTGTATATATTGCTATTATTATTATCTCTATTAAATATTTTTATTTTTTTCAGGTACACCGGCATCAGTCACCACCACCATGCCATCATGACGTCGGTCCCGTGGAAGACAATCCCGTCAGGAAGGCGGTGAGGCTCAAATTGCTCACAGAACAACTTCGGAGGAGACAGGAGGAGGCAGAAAACCGGAGCCGCTCTCCCCCAAAGACAGGTATGCTGGACAACACCCACCATAGTGTAACACCCTTCTTTCCAGGTGCCCTGAAAACATTGTGGGGTATGCATACCAGTATCTACATTTTTTGTTATTTTCTGCTAAAAGTAGAAAATGCTTAGAAAAAAATATACTTCAGACCATTACTACTGAGAAGGAGTCGCTTCATCCTGATTGAGCCACCACCTCTCAGGTGAGCACTCCAGACCATTACTACCCTAAAGGAGTTGCTTTATCCTGATTGAACCACCACCTCTCAGGTGAGCACTCCAGACCACTACTACCGAAAAGGAGTCGCTTCATCCTGATTGAATCACCACCTCTCAGATGAGCACTCTTGACCACTACTTCCGAACAGGAGTCGCTTTATCCTGATTGAACCACCACCTCTCAGGGGAGCACTCCAGACCATTACTACCGAAAAGGAGTCGCTTTATCCTGATTGAACCACCATCTCTCAGGTGAGCACTCCAGAGCATTACTCCAGAAAAGAAGTCGCTGAGTGATCGGCAGTGTTTGATCGATTGGTTCTCAGTGTAGAGGCGCCGAGGGGCAGATACAACATCCACCTAGGTAAGTATGGTACTGAAAAAAACACCCAGCATATAGGTCAAGAGAAGTGGTACTGTGGAGAGTCCATGCATACAGAATAAGAACAGATACTGAGAATTATGCCCAGTATACCCAGTCACTAAAATGACCATAGTATCGTTTAATTAAATATAAAATCTATCAGTTTCCAAGCCTGAAATGTGGCGGCTGGTATGAGGTGTGTGATGTCACAGTGAGCTGCAAATCGGTTCAAACCGGACTTCAGTTGTTTGAAAACATTACTGTATTGGGAGCTGACCGAATCACATTGTCAGACTGTGTCTCCTGCGATTATCAGTGTTTTTTATTAAAATATTTTGCTATCGTACTATTATTGTATATATTGCTATTATTATTATCTCTATTAAACATTTTTATTTTTTTCAGGTACACCGGCATCAGTCACCACCACCATGCCATCATGACATCGGTCCCGTGGAAGACAATCCCGTCAGGAAGGCGGTGAGGCTCAAATTGCTCACAGAACAACTTCGGAGGAGACAGGAGGAGGCAGAAAACCGGAGCCGCTCTCCCCCGAAGACAGGTATGCTGGACAACACCCACCATAGTGTAACACCCTTCTTTCCAGATGCCCTGAAAACATCATGGGGTATGCATACCAGTATCTATATTTTTTGTTATTTTCTGCTAAAAGTAGAAAATGCTTAGAAAAAAATATACTTCAGACCATTACTAGTGAAAAGGAGTCGCTTCATCCTGATTGAGCCACCACCTCTCAGGTGAGCGCTCCAGACCATTACTACCCTAAAGGAGTTGCTTTATCCTGATTGAACCACCACCTCTCAGGTGAGCACTCCAGACCACTACTACCGAAAAGGAGTCGCTTCATCCTGATTGGACCACCACCTCTCAGGTGAGCACTCCAGACCATTACTACCGAAAAGGAGTCGCTTTATCCTGATTGAACCACCATCTCTCAGGTGAGCACTCCAGAGCATTACTCCAGAAAAGGAGTCGCTGAGTGATCGGCAGTGTTTGATCGATTGGTTCTCAGTGTAGAGGGGCAGATACAACATACACTTAGGTAAGTATGGTACTGAAAAAAACACCCAGCATACAGGTCAAGAGAAGTGGTACTGTGGAGAGTCAATGCATACAGAATAAGAACAGATACTGAGAATTATGCCCAGTATACCCAGTCACTAAAATGACCATAGTATCGTTTAATTAAATATAAAATCTATCAGTTTCCAAGCCTGAAATGTGGCAGCTGGTATGAGGTGTGTGATGTCACAGTGAGCTGCAAATCGGTTCAAACCGGACTTCAGTTGTTTGAAAACATTACTGTATTGGGAGCTGACCGAGTGACATTGTCAGATTGTGTCTCCTGTGATTATCACGTTTTTTATTCAAATATTTTGCTATCGTACTATTATTGTATATATTGCTATTATTATTATCTCTATTAAATATTTTTATTTTTTTAAGGTACACCGGCATCAGTCACCACCACCATGCCATCATGACATCGGTCCCGTGGAAAACAATCCCGTCAGGAAGGCGGTGAGGCTCAAATTGCTCACAGAACAACTTCGGAGGAGACAGGAGGAGGCAGAAAGCCGCTCTCCCCCGAAGACAGGTATGCTGGACAACACCCACCATAGTGTAACACCCTTCTTTCCAGGTGCCCTGAAAACATCATGGGGTATGCATACCAGTATCTATATTTTTTGTTATTTTCTGCTAAAAGTAGAAAATGCTTAGAAAAAAATATACTTCAGACCATTACTACTGAAAAGGAGTCGCTTCATCCTGATTGAGCCACCACCTCTCAGTTGAGCGCTCAATACCATTACTACCCTAAAGGAGTTGCTTTATCCTGATTGAACCACCACCTCTCAGGTGAGCACTCCAGACCACTACTACCGAAAAAGGAGTCGATTCATCCTGATTGAATCACCACCTCTCAGGTGAGCACTCCAGACCACTACTTCCGAAAAGGAGTCGCTTTATCCTGATTGAACCACCACCTCTCAGGTGAGCACTCCAGACCATTACTACCGAAAAGGAGTCGCTTTATCCTGATTGAACCACCATCCCTCAGGTGAGCACTCCAGAGCATTACTCCAGAAAAGGAGTCACTGAGCGATCGGCAGTGTTTGATTGGTTGGTTCTCAGTGTAGAGGCGCCGAGGGGCCGATACAACATCCACCTAGGTAAGTATGGTACTGAAAAAAACACCCAGCGTACAGGACAAGAGAAGTGGTACTGTGGAGAGTCCATGCATACAGAATAGGAACAGATACTGAGAATTATGCTCAGTATACCCAGTCACTAAAATGACCATAGTATTGTTTAATTAAATATAAAATCTATCAGTTTCCAAGCCAGAAATATGGCGGCTGGTATGAGGTGTGTGATGTCACAGTGAGCTGCAAATCGGTTCAAAACGGACTTCAGTTGTTTGAAAACATTACTGTATTGGGAGCTGATCGAATCACATTGTCAGACTGTGTCTCCTGCGATTATCAGTGTTTTTTATTAAAAATTTTTGCTATCGTATTATTATTGTATATATTGCTATTATTATTATCTCTATTAAACATTTTTATTTTTTTCAGGTACACCGGGATCAGTCACCACCACCATGCCATCATGACGTCGGTCCCGTGGAAGACAATCCCGTCAGGAAGGCGGTGAGGCTCAAATTGCTCACAGAACAACTTCGGAGGAGACAGGAGGAGGCAGAAAACCGGAGCCGCTCTCCCCCAAAGACAGGTATGCCGGACAACACCCACCATAGTGTAACACCCTTCTTTCCAGGTGCCCTGAAAACATCATGGGGTATGCATACCAGTATCTAAATTTTTTGTTATTTTCTGCTAAAAGTAGAAAATGCTTAGAAAAAAATATACTTCAGACCATTACTACTGAGAAGGAGTCGCTTCATCCTGATTGAGCCACCACCTCTCAGGTGAGCACTCCAGACCATTACTACCCTAAAGGAGTTGCTTTATCCTGATTGAACCACCACCTCTTAGGTGAGCACTCCACACCACTACTACCGAAATGGAGTCGCTTCATCCTGATTGAATCACCACCTCTCAGGTGAGCACTTCAGACCACTACTTCCAAAAAGGAGTCGCTTTATCCTGATTGAACCACCACCTCTCAGGTGAGCACTCCAGACCATTACTACCGAAAAGGAGTCGCTTTATCCTGATTGAACCACCATCTCTCAGGTGAGCACTCCAGAGCATTACTCCAGAAAAGGAGTCGCTGAGCGATCGGCAATGTTTGATCAATTGGTTCTCAGTGTCGAGGTGCCCAGGGGCAGATACAACATCCACCTAGGTAAGTATGGTACTGAAAAAAACACCCAGCATATAGGTCAAGAGAAGTGGTACTGTGGAGAGTCCATGCATACAGAATAAGAACAGATACTGAGAATTATGCCCAGTATACCCAGTCACTAAAATGACCATAGTATCGTTTAATTAAATATAAAATCTATCAGTTTCCAAGCCTGAAATGTGGCAGCTGGTATGAGGTGTCTGATGTCACAGTGAGCTGCAAATCGGTTCAAACGGATTCAGTTGTTTGAAAACATTATTGTATTGGGAGCTGACCGAATCACATTGTCAGACTGTGTCTCCTGCGATTATCAGTGTTTTTTATTAAACATTTTTGCTATTGTATTATTATTGTATATATTGCTATTATTATTATCTCTATTAAACATTTTTATTTTTTTCAGGTACACCGGCATCAGTCACCACCACCATGCCATCATGACGTCGGTCCCGTGGAAGACAATCCCGTCAGGAAGGCGGTGAGGCTCAAATTGCTCACAGAACAACTTCGGAGGAGACAGGAGGAGGCAGAAAACCGGAGCCGCTCTCCCCCGAAGACAGGTATGCTGAACAACACCCACCATAGTGTAACACCCTTCTTTCCAGGTGCCCTGAAAACATCATGGGGTATGCATACCAGTATCTATATTTTTTGTTATTTTCTGCTAAAAGTAGAAAATGCTTAGAAAAAAATATACTTCAGACCATTACTACTGAGAAGGAGTCGCTTCATCCTGATTGAGCCACCACCTCTCAGGTGAGCACTCCAGATCATTACTACCCTAAAGGAGTTGCTTTATCCTGATTGAACCACCACCTCTTAGGTGAGCACTCCACACCACTACTACCGAAAAGGAGTTGCTTCATCACGATTGAATTACCACCTCTCAGGTGAGCACTCCAGACCACTACTTCTGAAAAGGAGTCGCTTTATCCTGATTGAACCACCACCTCTCAGATGAGCACTCCAGACCATTACTACCGAAAAGGAGTCGCTTTATCCTGATTGAACCACCATCTCTCAGGTGAGCACTCCAGAGCATTACTCCGGAAAAGGAGTCGCTGAGCGATCGGCAGTGTTTCATCGATTGGTTCTCAGTGTAGAGGCGCCGAGGGGCAGATACAACATCCACCTAGGTAAGTATGGTACTGAAAAAAACACCCAGCATACAGGACAAGAGAAGTGGTACTGTGGAGAGTCCATGCATACAGAATAGGAACAGACACTGAGAATTATGCCCAGTATACCCAGTCACTAAAAATGACCATAGTATCTTTTAATTAGATATAAAATCTTCAGTTTCCAAGCCTGAAATGTGGCAGCTGGTATGAGGTGTGTGATGTCACAGTGAGCTGCAAATCAGTTCAAACCGGACTTCAGTTGTTTGAAAACATTACTGTATTGGGAGCTGACCGAATTACATTGTCAGACTGTGTCTCCTGCGATTATCAGTGTTTTTTATTAAAATATTTTGCTATCGTACTATTATTGTATATATTGCTATTATTATTATCTCTATTAAATATTTTTATTTTTTTCAGGTACACCGGCATCAGTCACCACCACCATGCCATCATGACGTCGGTCCCGTGGAAGACAATCCCGTCAGGAAGGCGGTGAGGCTCAAATTGCTCACAGAACAACTTCGGAGGAGACAGGAGGAGGCAGAAAACTGGAGCCGCTCTCCCCCAAAGACAGGTATGCTGGACAACACCCACCATAGTGTAACACCCTTCTTTCCAGGTGCCCTGAAAACATTGTGGGGTATGCATACCAGTATCTACATTTTTTGTTATTTTCTGCTAAAAGTAGAAAATGCTTAGAAAAAAATATACTTCAGACCATTACTACTGAGAAGGAGTCGCTTCATCCTGATTGAGCCACCACCTCTCAGGTGAGCACTCCAGACCATTACTACCCTAAAGGAGTTGCTTTATCCTGATTGAACCACCACCTCTCAGGTGAGCACTCCACACCACTACTACCGAAAAGGAGTCGCTTCATCCTGATTGAATCACCACCTCTCAGATGAGCACTCTTGACCACTACTTCCGAACAGGAGTCGCTTTATCCTGATTGAACCACCACCTCTCAGGGGAGCACTCCAGACCATTACTACCGAAAAGGAGTCGCTTTATCCTGATTGAACCACCATCTCTCAGGTGAGCACTCCAGAGCATTACTCCAGAAAAGAAGTCGCTGAGTGATCGGCAGTGTTTGATCGATTGGTTCTCAGTGTAGAGGCGCCGAGGGGCAGATACAACATCCACCTAGGTAAGTATGGTACTGAAAAAAACACCCAGCATATAGGTCAAGAGAAGTGGTACTGTGGAGAGTCCATGCATACAGAATAAGAACAGATACTGAGAATTATGCCCAGTATACCCAGTCACTAAAATGACCATAGTATCGTTTAATTAAATATAAAATCTATCAGTTTCCAAGCCTGAAATGTGGCGGCTGGTATGAGGTGTGTGATGTCACAGTGAGCTGCAAATCGGTTCAAACCGGACTTCAGTTGTTTGAAAACATTACTGTATTGGGAGCTGACCGAATCACATTGTCAGACTGTGTCTCCTGCGATTATCAGTGTTTTTTATTAAAATATTTTGCTATCGTACTATTATTGTATATATTGCTATTATTATTATCTCTATTAAACATTTTTATTTTTTTCAGGTACACCGGCATCAGTCACCACCACCATGCCATCATGACATCGGTCCCGTGGAAGACAATCCCGTCAGGAAGGCGGTGAGGCTCAAATTGCTCACAGAACAACTTCGGAGGAGACAGGAGGAGGCAGAAAACCGGAGCCGCTCTCCCCCGAAGACAGGTATGCTGGACAACACCCACCATAGTGTAACACCCTTCTTTCCAGATGCCCTGAAAACATCATGGGGTATGCATACCAGTATCTATATTTTTTGTTATTTTCTGCTAAAAGTAGAAAATGCTTAGAAAAAAATATACTTCAGACCATTACTAGTGAAAAGGAGTCGCTTCATCCTGATTGAGCCACCACCTCTCAGGTGAGCGCTCCAGACCATTACTACCCTAAAGGAGTTGCTTTATCCTGATTGAACCACCACCTCTCAGGTGAGCACTCCAGACCACTACTACCGAAAAGGAGTCACTTCATCCTGATTGGACCACCACCTCTCAGGTGAGCACTCCAGACCATTACTACCGAAAAGGAGTCGCTTTATCCTGATTGAACCACCATCTCTCAGGTGAGCACTCCAGAGCATTACTCCAGAAAAGGAGTCGCTGAGTGATCGGCAGTGTTTGATCGATTGGTTCTCAGTGTAGAGGGGCAGATACAACATACACTTAGGTAAGTATGGTACTGAAAAAAACACCCAGCATACAGGTCAAGAGAAGTGGTACTGTGGAGAGTCAATGCATACAGAATAAGAACAGATACTGAGAATTATGCCCAGTATACCCAGTCACTAAAATGACCATAGTATCGTTTAATTAAATATAAAATCTATCAGTTTCCAAGCCTGAAATGTGGCAGCTGGTATGAGGTGTGTGATGTCACAGTGAGCTGCAAATCGGTTCAAACCGGACTTCAGTTGTTTGAAAACATTACTGTATTGGGAGCTGACCGAGTGACATTGTCAGATTGTGTCTCCTGTGATTATCACGTTTTTTATTCAAATATTTTGCTATCGTACTATTATTGTATATATTGCTATTATTATTATCTCTATTAAATATTTTTATTTTTTTAAGGTACACCGGCATCAGTCACCACCACCATGCCATCATGACATCGGTCCCGTGGAAAACAATCCCGTCAGGAAGGCGGTGAGGCTCAAATTGCTCACAGAACAACTTCGGAGGAGACAGGAGGAGGCAGAAAGCCGCTCTCCCCCGAAGACAGGTATGCTGGACAACACCCACCATAGTGTAACACCCTTCTTTCCAGGTGCCCTGAAAACATCATGGGGTATGCATACCAGTATCTATATTTTTTGTTATTTTCTGCTAAAAGTAGAAAATGCTTAGAAAAAAATATACTTCAGACCATTACTACTGAAAAGGAGTCGCTTCATCCTGATTGAGCCACCACCTCTCAGTTGAGCGCTCAATACCATTACTACCCTAAAGGAGTTGCTTTATCCTGATTGAACCACCACCTCTCAGGTGAGCACTCCAGACCACTACTACCGAAAAAGGAGTCGATTCATCCTGATTGAATCACCACCTCTCAGGTGAGCACTCCAGACCACTACTTCCGAAAAGGAGTCGCTTTATCCTGATTGAACCACCACCTCTCAGGTGAGCACTCCAGACCATTACTACCGAAAAGGAGTCGCTTTATCCTGATTGAACCACCATCTCTCAGGTGAGCACTCCAGAGCATTACTCCAGAAAAGGAGTCACTGAGCGATCGGCAGTGTTTGATTGGTTGGTTCTCAGTGTAGAGGCGCCGAGGGGCCGATACAACATCCACCTAGGTAAGTATGGTACTGAAAAAAACACCCAGCGTACAGGACAAGAGAAGTGGTACTGTGGAGAGTCCATGCATACAGAATAGGAACAGATACTGAGAATTATGCTCAGTATACCCAGTCACTAAAATGACCATAGTATTGTTTAATTAAATATAAAATCTATCAGTTTCCAAGCCAGAAATATGGCGGCTGGTATGAGGTGTGTGATGTCACAGTGAGCTGCAAATCGGTTCAAAACGGACTTCAGTTGTTTGAAAACATTACTGTATTGGGAGCTGATCGAATCACATTGTCAGACTGTGTCTCCTGCGATTATCAGTGTTTTTTATTAAAATATTTTGCTATCGTACTATTATTGTATATATTGCTATTATTATTATCTCTATTAAACATTTTTATTTTTTTCAGGTACACCGGCATCAGTCACCACCACCATGCCATCATGACGTCGGTCCCGTGGAAGACAATCCCGTCAGGAAGGCGGTGAGGCTCAAATTGCTCACAGAACAACTTCGGAGGAGACAGGAGGAGGCAGAAAACCGGAGCCGCTCTCCCCCGAAGACAGGTATGCTGAACAAGACCCACCATAGTGTAACACCCTTCTTTCCAGGTGCCCTGAAAACATCATGGGGTATGCATACCAGTATCTATATTTTTTGTTATTTTCTGCTAAAAGTAGAAAATGCTTAGAAAAAAATATACTTCAGACCATTACTACTGAGAAGGAGTCGCTTCATCCTGATTGAGCCACCACCTCTCAGGTGAGCACTCCAGACCATTACTACCCTAAAGGAGTTGCTTTATCCTGATTGAACCACCACCTCTTAGGTGAGCACTCCACACCACTACTACCGAAAAGGAGTCGCTTCATCATGATTGAATTACCACCTCTCAGGTGAGCACTCCAGACCACTACTTCCGAAAAGGAGTCGCTTTATCCTGATTGAACCACCACCTCTCAGGTGAGCACTCCAGACCATTACTACCGAAAAGGAGTCGCTTTATCCTGATTGAACCACCATCTCTCAGGTGAGCACTCCAGAGCATTACTCCGGAAAAGGAGTCGCTGAGCGATCGGCAGTGTTTCATCGATTGGTTCTCAGTGTAGAGGCGCCGAGGGGCAGATACAACATCCACCTAGGTAAGTATGGTACTGAAAAAAACACCCAGCATACAGGACAAGAGAAGTGGTACTGTGGAGAGTCCATGCATACAGAATAGGAACAGATACTGAGAATTATGCCCAGTATACCCAGTCACTAAAATTACCATAGTATCTTTTAATTAACTATAAAATTTTCAGTTTCCAAGCCTGAAATGTGGCAGCTGGTATGAGGTGTGTGATGTCACAGTGAGCTGCAAATCGGTTCAAACCGGACTTCAGTTGTTTGAAAACATTACTGTATTGGGAGCTGACCTAGTGACATTGTCAGATTGTGTCTCCTGCTAATATAAATGTTTTTTAATCAAATATTTGCTGTCGTATTATTATTGTATATATTGCTGCTGTTATTATTATTATCTCTCTTAAACATTTGTATTTTTTTCAGGTACACCGGCATCAGTCACCACCACCATGCCATCATGACGTCGGTCCCGTGGAAGACAATCCCATCAGGAAGGCAGTGAGGCTCAAATTGCTCACAGAACAACTTCGGAGGAGACAGGAGGAGGCAGAAAACCGGAGCCGCTCTCCCCCAAAGACAGGTATGCTGGACAACACCCACCATAGTGTAACACCCTTCTTTCCAGGTGCCCTGAAAACATCATGGGGTATGCATACCAGTATCTAAATTTTTTGTTATTTTCTGCTAAAAGTAGAAAATGCTTAGAAAAAAATATACTTCAGACCATTACTACTGAGAAGGAGTCGCTTCATCCTGATTGAGCCACCACCTCTCAGGTGAGCACTCCAGACCATTACTACCCTAAAGGAGTTGCTTTATCCTGATTGAACCACCACCTCTCAGGTGAGCACTCCACACCACTACTACCGAAAAGGAGTCGCTTCATCCTGATTGAATCACCACCTCTCAGATGAGCACTCTTGACCACTACTTCCGAACAGGAGTCGCTTTATCCTGATTGAACCACCACCTCTCAGGTGAGCACTCCAGACCATTACTACCGAAAAGGAGTCGCTTTATCCTGATTGAACCACCATCTCTCAGGTGAGCACTCCAGAGCATTACTCCAGAAAAGAAGTCGCTGAGTGATCGGCAGTGTTTGATCGATTGGTTCTCAGTGTAGAGGCGCCGAGGGGCAGATACAACATCCACCTAGGTAAGTATGGTACTGAAAAAAACACCCAGCATACAGGACAAGAGAAGTGGTACTGTGGAGAGTCCATGCATACAGAATAAGAACAGATACTGAGAATTATGCCCAGTATACCCAGTCACTAAAATGACCATAGTATCGTTTAATTAAATATAAAATCTATCAGTTTCCAAGCCTGAAATGTGGCGGCTGGTATGAGGTGTGTGATGTCACAGTGAGCTGCAAATCGGTTCAAACCGGACTTCAGTTGTTTGAAAACATTACTGTATTGGGAGCTGACCGAATCACATTGTCAGACTGTGTCTCCTGCGATTATCAGTGTTTTTTATTAAAATATTTTGCTATCGTACTATTATTGTATATATTGCTATTATTATTGAGTCGCTTCATCCTGATCCATCACAGCATACCTCTCAACCATTTCCACTAGTTCATCTGCTGTCTTGGGGTCCCCGTGACTCACCCAGCGCCGAAGGTCATTTGGCAGTGAGCTTAGGGACGGTCTAACACGACCTGCTCCACTATCTGAGGACCCGTTAACTTCTCGGGCTGCAGCCATTTTTTTACCAGCTGACTTAGGTCATGCATCTGAGCCCATGGCGTACGGTCCAGGCGGTACCTCCAATGGTGTACCCTTTGGGCCTGCATAGCAGTAGTAACTCCAAGGCGGGCCAAGATTTCAGCCTTCAGCCGTTGGTAATCCTTGGCATCAGCAGCTGGCAAATCAAAATATGCCTTCTGGGGATCTCCAGTGAGAAAAGAAGCAACAATACCAGCCCACTGATCTGTAGGCCACCCATCTCTTTCTGCTGTTCTCTCAAAAGTATCCATGAATGCCTCTACATCATCACTAAGCGTTAACTTTTGCACGTAGTGACTGGCCCTTATGGCTGCCTGGTTGCAAGCGTCACCCACACTTTGTTCTTGTCCTTGTACAAGACGCTGCATTGCTTCCTGTAAAGCAGTTACCTGTGCTTGAGTAGTTTCTTGCTGGACTGTGAACTGGGCGACCAGCAAGGGAGTGGTTTCCTATTGCTTGGCCATTGCCTCCTCATGGCGACAGTTGGCTTCTGCGGCGGCCTGCTGCTGGCCTATCATGCGTTGAGCTAGGGCTTTTATCACCTCCTCCATGTCGCCTTGTGAGGTTTTCAGAGCTTGTGCTGTCCTAACCCAGAACATGAAAATGTGGTACTGTCCTTTTAAACGCTTTCAAATGGCTTTTGTGGCTATGCTCTGCTCCACCAAATGTAACCTGGGGTAGCCAGCCAGTTTATTGAAAGAAAAGAGTTCATTTATTTCAATCAAAACTAAACAAAACAACAGCTTACTTCAGCCATAGTAAATAACAGTCCAAAATCCTGGTATTGGTAATTTAAGCAGGCTCATCGCTAGTTTTTCTTTGGTCCCATACAGGGGTTAGGCTTCTCCAGAGCATGGGTGCCAGGTAGGTCAGCCAGAGGGGGTCAGCAGCCTCTGTCTCCGTAGGTCAAGAAGCTCACACTGGCTGCACAGCTTGTGTGACACTCTCTCTCTTTCACTTCCTTGACACAGGTGCATATTTCCCTCTGCTGCCTTTCAAGCCTCCCTCCCTTGGGACTTAAAGTGGTTGTAAACCCTTACAAACCACTTTGACCTACAGGTAAGCCTAGATTAAGGCTTACCTGTAGGTCCAAGAAATATCTCCTAAACCTGCACGGTTTAGGAGATATTTACTAAAATACAGCGACAGCTGTCTATGGCGCATGCACTGTAGACAGCGGCGCGCAGGCACACTATCGCCGTTAGCAGCATGCCGCTGCTTACTGCGATATGCCGTTAGTGGTGGCTCCCATGCGCATGCGTGGGAGTGATCTCATCGCCGCTCCGCCGCTGTGAGTGGCCGGAGTAGCGATACCCGGAAGAAGATGGATGCTCTGGACTATGCGATGCATAGTAGCCCATTATGCTTTACCTTTGCAGGGAGACAAAGAGGAAGTAAACCCATCAGGGTTTTTCTTCCTCTTTAACTTCTTCAGTACCAAAGTCCTAGTGATCAGGGTTTGAAGACTCTGCAACTGTCCCCCTTAAAGGGACCATGACTCAAATTTTGAGGGAATGTACCTGCCATCCAGGACACATTCTCAATGTCCTGTACAACAGCAATGCATAGGCACAAAAATCCTGCAGCCAGCTCCCAACAATACAAGGAAGCTGCTTAGATTTTTCACCCTCAGTATTAACATCAATATCTTTCTATATCTCAACTGTCTGTGTATCAAAAAGCACCAGCGTCAGCACATCATTGAACTCAAAGTGCCATTTTTAAAATGTATTTATTTAATCCCCTGTTCTACATGCAAATCAATGAGGAAGATCGATTATAGAGGGCCACCCAGGTGAGACCTAGACCCTGGGGATAGGGTGGGTGCCACAGCTGGCGTGACAGCCAATACAGTAAGCTTAAAAATTGATTGGACTGTTGCACAAATGCATCCGTGGCCCTAAAACAGCTACACTTGACTTATCCCAGACCAACCCCCAATCATACTTACCCAAAGGACGTAGAGTAGGAGGACTAATGACTGCTTGCAGAAAGAGCTGGAAGGAGAGTCTGGAGTCCAAGAGTTGACCCTGTGTGTCAGAGGTTTTGCCAGGACAAGCAGGGCAATAAGAAGGAGCCTCCTGCCTCAAGTGACACAGAAGCCCTGTCAGGGAATCTGAGGCATGTCACTTGGGGAGGCTGTCTCTGACAGAATCCAGGGAGTGAGATGCTGTAGATGTCCAAGGTATGAGGCAATGGCGGCTGTGGCGGCTACTGCGCCAAAAAAACCCATCAATTGCAGCCACTGTGCCCATCAAATGCTCCCCCACTGTGCCATAAAATGCTCCCAGTGTGCCCATCGAATGCTGCTACTGTGCCCCACCCCCCCACTCGCTGTCTGCCCGGCAGTTACCCTGTCTCGGTGTCTTGATGTCTTCTCCCGTCCATTCCTCCCATCCTCTCCTATGATTGGACACCTGATAGGTGTCCAATAAAAGCACCTGCTGTTTCAGCTAGTCAGGTGATGGATAACAGATCCGAGCTCTAATCAGGTGCTTCAAAAAATACCTCGCCGCTGTAATTCAGGCGCCCGAAAAGGGGCCGGGCGCCTGAATAGGGAGTGGCATCGACGCCCATAGGTGGATTCATGCAATGCACAAATCTATCTATTGGTGATAGAGGAGTAGCTGGGGAGAGGGGGCGGGGCCCGCATTCTCTTATGGATGCACTGCCACTGGTATGAGGTCCAGTCACAGTCGCAGTGCCCTGGGAAATCCTAGGTTGGGGAAGGCGGTGTCCATTAACAGGCAGATGCTGTATAAGAAGTCTTCACAGGTTGTGGTTCATAGGATTGAGTGGTGAAAGTAGGAGAGGAATCAGCACCAGTAGCTTTGAAGGGCCCCACTCCTTGCAGGAATGAGCATAGGAAGAAAGCCGCAAGGTGTAGAGGAGAGAAAACTTCTGTTCAAAGCAGCAGTTTTCAGGGGATGTGATGGTGTAGAGACACACTCTGGTGTGGGTAGCAACAAGGGTCCATGAATTATAGGAGAGATCAGAGCTATGTGAATGATCCTACAGAGCTGAGGGTACAGTGGGGATTGTAGGAGTGGAGCCAGCAAATTCATTGCCAGTGGCTCCAGTACTAATCCAATGTCTGACTGAAGTACTGAGAACCCTGTAGGGGCTGGGAATCAGTCAGTATGGTGGATCAGAGCACCTGTGAGATTTTTGTAGTGAGGGGCCTGGGAACAGATTTTTATCGAGACTGCGACATTATGGCAGACACATTGGAAAATTTTGACACATTTTTGGGACCATTAGCATTAATACAGTGACCAATGCTAAAAAATTGCATTGATTACTGTAAAAATGTCACTGGCAGTGAAGGGGGTTAACCACTAAGTGGTGCTGTAGGGGTTAAGTGTGCCCTAGGGAGTGATTATAACTGTGGGAGGCTGTGTGTGACACATCAGTGATCACTGCACCCAATTACAGGGAGCATGATCAGTGTCATTAGCATCTCTCCGTTTGTTTTTTGCTGAAAGTAATGGCTTTCTTCTGGCCACTCTGCCATAAAGACCAACTCTATGGAGCATACAGCTTATTGTCGTTCTATATACAGATACTCCAGTCTCTGCTGTGGAACTCTGCAGCTCCTCCAGGGTTACCTTAGGTCTCTGTGCTGCCCTCCTTGCCCAGTCCGTGAGTTTTGGTGTGCAGCCATCTCTTGGTAGGTTTGCTGTTGTGCCATGTTCTTTCCATTTGGTTATGGTAGATTTGATGGTGCTCCTAGGGATCATCAAAGATTTGGATATTTTTTTTTTATAACCTAACCCTGACTTGTACTTCTCAATAACATTGTCCCTACTTGTTTGGACAGTTCCTTGGTCTTCATAACAGTGTTTGGTTAGTGGTGCCTCTTGCTTAGGTGTTGCAGCCTCTGGGGCCTTTCAAAAAGGTGAGTATATGTAATGACAGATCATGTGACACTTAGATTGCACACAGGTGGACATCGTTTCACTAATTATGTGACTTCTGAAGATAATTGGTTGCACCCGAGCTTTTTTTGGGCTTCATGACAAAGGGGATGAATATATACGCACATGCCAATTATCAGTTTTTATTTCTGAAAAATAGTTTTATGTATATATTTTTCTAATTTTACTTCACTAACTTAGACTATTGTGTTCTGATCCATCACATATAATTCAGATTAAAATTTTTTTTACTAAAAGCTGTAATGGAACAAAATAGGTAAAAAGCCAAGGGGGGGTGAAGACTTTAGCAAGGCACTGTACTTATTAATTTAAAGCTATATGTTTATAACCGCTAATTCAATCTCTAATCCAGGGATGAATATGATTATTACAGCACTATGCAAGTGACTTTGAGAGAAAACTCTAGGTCACTGTGAGACAAAGCAAGAGCTCCCAGCAGCCACCTTTTCTTGTGCCCTGGCCAAGGTGGTGTAGAACTACCTTACCCAGTCAAAAGATCTGAGTGGTGTGTTGTAAGCATGCTGGAGTGTTTTTTTTTTATGTCCAGTTGAAACACCCTTAATTCCAGCTATCCTGGGTAAGTCTGTATTTTCATGGAACAACAGTTCACAGCCCAAAAACCAGCACTTCATTTATCGAGAAAAAATGATAAATTGATAGAGATCAAATATGATATACATCTGACTTATGCTTCTTCTAGAAAGTCTAATGTGTGTAGAATTCTGTATCTTGTAATATAGTCATGTTTGGTAACTGAGTTGTATCTTCTTCTTCATTAAAGTAACCACTTAGGGGGAGACTCTATTACAGTGGGGATTTAGAAATATATACGAAGCTTGAAGAGGAACTGCAGTCTGCTCACATAATTTGTAATAAAAACATTCTTTGCCATTCTAAAATCACTTTGTATATTATTTTATATAAACTGTGATTCTGTACTTGCCAAATATGCTGCAGAAATCTCCCTTCACTAAGTCTGGCTGCAGCCATTGTAACTGTGGGCAGCTGAAGCTGCTGCCTGTTCACTTCCTGGATTTACACATACACACAGAGGCATACTTCCAGCTCTGCAGCTCTTATTGGCCCTCTTATGACTCACCCCCCTCCCTTCTTGGCAAACTCTAATGAAAGTGAGAGAGAGAGCTGTGCGTGATGTCATAAGTCTAGGCGTTTTACCAGACAAGAAAGAGGAAGTGGGCTGTATAAGGTATCCAAAGATAAAACAACAAGGGCAGAAGATTTAATAGATGAAAAGTTGAAAAAATGACTGAAGAGCAGGGCTCAAGTCCTGTGGGAATGCATGGGAATGGAGTTCCTGTACTTTTTACACAACAGGAACTCAGTTCCCGTTAGCAGCCTTGTCCTGCAAGCTTTGTGGCAGGTGCTACACCAGCAGCTGCCGACACAGCTCGCAATAGTAAGTGCTGCACATTCAGGCATTGCCAGTAGGGGGCCCCATGACAGCTTCCGCTTCGATCTACCTGTCAATCACAGCTAGCTGACGGGTAGATCAGGTCTAGGTCTAGCTGACGGGTAGATCAGCTATTCTGCTCACAGGACATGCAGGGAGGGAGGAACATCAGTTTGGGGTGGTAAGCTGAGCACAATACCTGGGAAAGTTTAATGCCAGGAGGGAAGTTTATGTGGAAATATGTGAAGGGTTGGAATAGCAGCGAGTGTGTGTTGGAGCCCTGCAGAGTTTGCAGCCCCCCAAGCTAACATACATCTCCTAAGCAGGAACACATCACTATCTCCCCAAGCATTCTGTCCAGATAGTGTGCAGTTAATTTATGACCTTTCCGTTTAACCCTGTGTTATCCAAACTCTATTCAATGAAAAGTGTAAACTCACCACAAACACTCTATATAAAAAATAACATTCCCAATAAAGATCAGAACATGATGTTCACATTTGCATGGAAGCACAATTGAATGATTGCTGATTATTCAGAGAATTACTGTATTTATGTTTATTGAGGATTGTTTTTTTTATGTACTAACAGTTAAACTTTATACACACAATACGGAAATTGGATGAAAAATACCACTTTGGAAGCGTTTGTGCATATGAGCGTATCATTTTTTTATTTTTTTTTGGTGGGGGGAGTGGATCTTGGGTGGGAGTTCCCACACTTTTTCCCCCAGGACTTGACCCCTGCTGAAGAGCAACTTTAAAAATTCAGCTGTGGGTCAGTGTAGGTCAATACCCCAACCTTAAAGATGTATATTCCTAAACTGCAAATCAGATCATTTATGCGGTGACTATGGCGGGACATCATCAGATTTGAAGAATGTAGGTAATTATGGCTAATGATATCTCAGCATTATTTTTAACTTAAAGCGGAGGTCCACCCTAAAGTGGACCTTCCGCTCATTGGAACCCTCCCCCCCTCCGGCGCCACAATTGGCACCTTTCAGGGGGGAGGGGGGGTGCAGATACCTGTACAGTACAGGTATTCTGCACCCACTTCCGGGATAGCTCTCTTCGGAAAGGGGAGTAGATTACGCCCCTTTCCGCAAGTGCCCGTCCCTTTCCGCAAGTGCCCCGCTGCCTGCTGGGAAACACACAGATCCCAGAGGCAGCGGGGACCATCCTTATTGCGCAGCGCGGCTCGCGCATGCGCAGTAGGGAACCGGGAAATGAAGCCGAAAGGCTCCATTTCCTGATTCCCATACCCAAGATGGCGGCGGCAGGACCCGACAGACGATCTAGAGATCGGCTTTGGGTGCCGACATCGCGGGCGCGCTGGACAGGTAAGTGTCACTATTTTAAAAGTCAGCAGCTGCAGTATTTGTAGCTGCTGGCTTTAAAAAAAAAAAAAAAATGCGGAGTCCCGGCGGACTCCCGCTTTAAATTTGTTGACTATATGATTCCTGAAACACAGACATTTTTAAATTTTCTTAAAAATAAAGGTGGCATTGCATTCAGCTTAAATTTCCCATACCAGCCTTTTTGAGGTTTATTAGACCTTAATCCCAAGACACACCCCTCCCCATAAATGCATGCTAACTTTACCTCCATTCCCCTGCTGTTACTTGGTAATATATGTCATAGTCTATTACACATGTTTTTCTGCACACAGCATACCTTGATGAAGAACTATATTAAAGTGTTGTTCTGCCTGGGGAAAAAAAAAAGAGAAGTCATCAGATACAAATACTGTAGCTGCAGACTTTTAATATATGGATCTGTCCAGGGAGCCTGCGATGAAGGCACCCCAGCCAATTTTTGGATC
The DNA here is from genome assembly GCF_037356315.1 of Lithobates pipiens. Taxonomy (NCBI): domain Eukaryota; kingdom Metazoa; phylum Chordata; class Amphibia; order Anura; family Ranidae; genus Lithobates; species Lithobates pipiens. The sequence goes on from NW_027507787.1 coordinate 44,798,788, forward strand.
AGCTGTTGGGTGCTGCCACCGCCATTCATCATAAGGAAACCAGTAGTAAAGCCTTTCGGCTTCACAAGCCGGTTCCCTATTGCGCATGTGCGAAGTGTGCTGCGCTTTCTAACTGGCCCGGTGGTGGAAGGAGGTGGGGGGCTGAACTTTGAGGGATGGCGCTGCTGCGATGTCTCCTGGAAGTGGGAAAGGGTGCCTGTCAAAAACATATACCCATTCTCCCATCCCCTTTAAAAGTTGCCAAATGTGACACCGGAGGGTGGGGTAGCCGATAAAGCGGAGTTACACCCAAAAGTGGAACCTCTGCTTAACTATAACTTTACTTTGCAACCAGCAACTGTTTTACAATGTAAAGAGTGCAGTGTTCAGGAGTATATCATATACAGCCCAGTATACAAAGTGTAGTGGACAGGACTCAGGAGTGCAAAATACACAGTATAGTTTATATAGTGCAAGGGTCAGGAGTGAGTAAAGCACAGGACTCAGGGGTGTGTAGTGCACAAAGTGCAGGAGTCAAGCATATCACAGAGCATAGGGGTCAGGAATATGTTATGCACAGGGTGCAGGGGTTATGAGTGCATGGAACACAGAGAGAAGGGGTCAAGAGTGCTTGACATACAGAGATCCGGGGTCAGGGGTAAGTGATGCATAGTGTGTTTGGGGTTGGGAGTGCATAGTACACACAGTGCAGAGGTCAGCAGCAGTATGTATTGCACAGAGTTCAGGGGTTAGGAGTGCATCACAAACTGAGTTAAGGGATCAAGATTGCTTGATCCACAGGGGTCAGGGGGACATGATTCAGCGTGCAGGGGTCAACAGATTGTAATGCACAGATTGGAGTGCAAGTTGAATAGGTGCTGCAGTGCCACCAAAAAAAAAAATGTCATGTGGTCGCAACCTCTCGACCTGGGGCACCCTGCAAGAGATTTTGGAAGTGGTTTGGGTGCCCAGTGGCTATCAGTGATAGCTGCACACCCAGAAATACCAGGTATTTTCTTCCTTCCCATCAGCAGAATGAAGCTCAAGGAGAGCAAAGAAAGGGTTAGTATATTCTGCTGCAGAGGGGGGCATTAAAGCAAGTCAGTTGTTTTTTAGCCCTGCATGGGCAGAGCAGAAGCTGGCAATATGAGAGTGTATTTTAAGATATCGAGGTTTCTATAGCACAGAATTTAGATAAACATTCTAGTGTGCTCATGATTATTCATGTGCCATTTCACTGTCTATGTGGAAAAAAACATTGAGCGGGTTTCAAGGATTTTGTTATATACTTTCACGAGCCTGTGGGGCTGATTTATTAAAACCAGACCAAAGTAACCTGGTGCGGTAGTGAAGCTGTTACCCAGTGCAAGGAAACGGCTTTATTCTGTCACTTTATTTGAGAAAGGAAAGAGAAATTAACATATTGCTTTGAACAATTGTTTACTTTTTTTCATCTGGCTTATCTCAGGATCAGCAAAAATCCCTTGTGCTTTATACACATGCGCACTAACACACACTGCGGTGTTGCTTTTCAGTCATTTGACAGGCAGTAAAGAGGCTATATATTGCCTCCTCAATGTCGGATTTAACCCTTTAATGCCCCACTACTATCCTGCAATGGTGTGCATTGCACGCAGTTGCAGAGTGGCCTCAATGGGCGAATTTGACAAACGGTGCCACTTGTTACACTCTGCACCCTGAGTTAAAAATTCTGCAGCCACTAAGCAAAGCATAATGGCCATGGCCAGGGCAGGACTTAGGGTGATGGGAGCCCCTCGGCTTGACTCACTTTCGGGCCCTACCTTCTATACATTACTGTATTTATCGGCGTATAACACACACCCCAAGCCTTCTTCAGTGTCATTGCAGCCTTGTCAGTGTCATTTGCAGCCTTGTCAGTGTAGAAACCTTGCCCAGTGTCATTTGCAGCCTTGTCATTTGTAGCCTTGAAGTTTACAAATGGCGCCGCCGAGATACAGAGTCCTGTGTATCTCAGCAGCTTTCGGGTCCTCTCGCAGTCCCGAGCGGAGCTGAGAGTAGCCGAGTGTACTTGGCTCGGCTCACAGTCACTCCCAGTCCCTGTGTTATGTCCATCGCAGGGCAGAACTGGGCGTGACTGTGAGTGGAGCCGAACCGGGCTATGCATCTCGGCAGGGCCCCCTATTGGGACGGGGCCCATGGGCTTGAGCCCAGTCAAGCCCAATGGTAAGTCCAGCCCTGGCCATGACACATACCTCCCAACTTTTTGAGATGGGAATGAGGGACACCTAGTTGCAAAAGTATGCAAGCTTAAGACATACCCCTTGCTACACCCCCTTAAAGGAGAATTGTACAAAAGAACAAGATTGGTTAATCCCAAAAGTGCTTTATATTGGCTTTTGGAATTTACAAATGCAGCAATTTAGAAATCAGATGAAAGGTTTAGCACTGGAAAACACTTTTTGATAGATAAAAAGTGCATTTTATATACAACTATATAGATTAGACCAAAATGAGGGACAAATGAGGAGGAAAGCGGGACATTGCTCAAAATCAAGGACAGTCCCTCGAAATCAGGGACAGTTGGGAGCTATGCATGGCATGTGAACAGCCCTGTCTGGCTGAAAGAGACCTTGGTGAGTTTCAATCATCTTTCAAGTGTAAAGCCGCGTACACACGGGCGGACTGTCTGGCAACTTAGTCCGTCGAAACACATTTCAGCGTGCAGTCTGGCGGACTAAGTATTTCGGAATTTCCGTAATATTGTCCGTCGTACTTTTTTTTCAGCGGACAATCCACTCGTGAGTAGGCTAGTTCGACGGACTAAGTATGGCGCATGCTCAGAAAGGATTTACACGGCGAAAGGTTGCATTGCTGTGTATTGGACTTCCTATTTCTAGTCCCGTCGTACGTGCTGTACACGTCATCGCGCAAACTTTCGACGGACTGTTTTGCATCCGTATGTGGTCAAGTCCGTTTATTCGAAAGTAGGACGGACTGTCCGTCGGATTGTCTGACGGACTAAGTTGGCCATACAGTCCGCCCGTGTGTACGCGGCTTAAGGATGACAAAATAGATGAGTATGACCTACTATCATGGAACTAGAGTACCACTACCTAGTTTATTTGGCACGCCTCCTTATTTTCAGTGTTTACTTTTCTGATCTACTAGAGTCTGGTTGCCATGATAACCTTTCAATTCCCTTGTAGTTAGAATGGATTAGCCCATTAGCCCATTCTTCTGGAACAGGGAGAAAATAACTAATGAATTTAGACAGGGAGAATGGGCTAATCCATTCTCCCTGTCTAAATTCATTAGTTAGTTTTTCCCTGTTCCATTTCCTGGGTAGGCCAGACCCCTGATCTTTCTTTTTACTCATAGAAGGCTCTTTAAGTACATCCTGACAAGTCTTGCAATAAGCATTCTGTTTTTTAACTTCTTCCTGAATAAGCATTCCACATAGAGAAGCTCTCTCTCTCTCTCAACACCCTACAACAACTACAAACTCTGTACTCTTATTTTACAAATAAAGTTAAAATAGTTAAAGGACTTTGTTGTGCTTTGATAGGAAGGCAAGTTGAGCTATCTAGCCATATTCATATCCTCGCAAACAGCACAGAAAGCTCCAGCTTCTCACAGTCCTCCTGCTAGGAACAAGCAACCATTCTGTCTTTTTGGAATCCTCCCTCTGCATAGCGTTACAGTGAGGTGAAGCCATCTTACCTACCCCTGGGCACGCCACCTTACAGCTGCCAGGATAAGGGTCAGGCCCTAGGATACCTGTGAGTTCAGCTACCTCTATGCTGACCACTGCAGGACACTGACCGGCAACATTTAAGACTGTCCACCCTCGCTGACTAGGTAACAGACCGCACGCCACACTCGCTTGGCTAAAGGCCTACATACAGCGGCAGCATGAGAGAACGCAGACCCTCACTAGACACCACATCGGAGAGTGATAACTCAGACACTGAGACCACTACACAACTGCGAGCAATGCAAGAAGGCGCAAAGCTTAGACGAACAATCAAAAAAGGCCCGCAAAGACACAATACTTGAAATGTGTAATGCCACAGGTGTTAGCAGTCAAGTAGGACAGATTATACAAGCTATAACTCAGATTAAAGCGTTTGTTAATCACCCAAAAAAATTTATTTACTGGTCCCTTAAAGCAGATTAAACAGCACAGTTGTCAGGTCACCTTGAGGCGAGGTGACAGGTGCACACCGTAGGGATCAGGAGTGCACCGCAAGGTTGTGGACCCTAAGGCTGACTGCTTCAGACAGGGGACAGATCCCACTGGGGTTAGAGCGTAAGATTCCCTGGGGCGCGGAGTCTAAGAGCCAGCAGGTGTTCACCAGCGCCTCTAGTGGTGAGGATGGACTTGGCTGCAACTGGCTCCAGGTTGCGACCCCCAGGGTCTCCCAGCTCACACCCACAGTAGGCAACAGGAGGATAGGGATGGTGAGGGACAAAGCCAAGGTCGGGGCCACAAGCAGACAAGAATAGTCGGGGACACGCCAAAAGGTCAGGATCACAGGCAATCAGGGATAGTCAAAGACACGCCAAAATCGGTAACGGAAAACAGTAGCAGAGCACACGGCAGGAAACAGGAAGCTAACACACAAAGGTTGATCAGCAGGATTGGCTAGCAGTGCACAGGTTAATATAGAGTTGTCTGATAGGAGCTAGGGTGGAGCCATGCCAGAGGATGGATTATAAAAGCAGTCAAGTGAGGCTCAAATGGTCTCTAGAAATGAACACATGGAGACAGGTAAGCAGATGAACTCTATTGCATAACCATGACAACAGTGCTTGTGCTGTGTGATCTGCCCCCCTCTAAACTGTAATAAAACCTGCCACTTTCTGTATCCCCCTCTCTGTACTGACCACCGTGGTCAGAGTGCATCCCTCCGTCATACACAGCCCTGTTCTCAGCTCTCCTGTCTCCCCCTCAGCCACTCCTTTCTGCCTGTCAGCTCTTTGTGTGTCTCTCCGTCCCACCCCCCACCGCTATTAGTAAAATAAAAAAATTGAAATGGTCCCTGCCAGCCCCTCTATTATGCCCCGTTATTATAGCCTGGCATAGCACGCTGCATTAGTCTTTTATAAAAAGGAGCGTTGTAAATACTGATTTAGCGCAATCTTCAGGCTGGTCACGTGACTCTCGGCTGGTTTCCAGGGCTACTGCAGGAGAGGCTGAGTGGCCATGTGATCTCCCCAGCTGACATCAGAGGGAGATGTTGGCCCCTACTGCAGAAGCCATATATTGGCTGTATACAGCGGCTGCGAGTCATGTGATGGGCCTGAAGATTGTTCTAAATCAGTATTTACAACACTCGTTTTTATAAAAGACTAATGTAGTGTGCTATGCCAGGCTCTAATATTTGGTGGGAATGTCCTTCAGTTTATAATTTTTGGGATATGATAGCTTTATGCCCGGGTAACGGGGGGAAACTATTCCCAACATACCACAAATGACTTTGTTATCCATTCTCCCTGGCTCGTATAAAAGTATTAAAAAAGGCCTTCTGAGACATTGGTTGACAGCGGTCGGCACATGTTCCATCGTTGACTGAGTGGATATCAGAGATGGACTGCAGTGTGAGGATGGAGTCTCTCTTGTCGCAGGAGATGGACACTTATGAACAATGTTGTCAAATATGGCAGCCGTGGAAGATGTTAAGGGAATCCCATGAATTATGGAATCTGATTGGCGGTTGTAGATAGGATATGAAATCAGTGCAGAGTGCGGGCGAGCGAGGTGACGTTGGTTTGAGTAGTCATTTCGGGTAGCTCTAAATGTTTCTTTTTCTTCTTTCTTTTTCTTTTTTTTTCTCTTTCTTCCCCTTTCTGCCTCTTGATAGGGTTTGGCAGGGTGTGGGTATATGTTTTATATTTTATTATAATGTGGTATGTTCTTTATTATTATTTATAGGATGTGGATTATGTGTGTTTTTTCATTTTTTTTTTTTTTCCTTTCCTTTTTTTTGTTATGTTTAGTTGTTTGTTGGTTATGTAAATTTCTTAAAAATTGTCAATAAAATTTGAATTAGAAACAAAAAAAGGGAAAAAAAAAGCTGATTACACAGCACCTGTTCTATGTAATCTGCCCACTCTAAACTGTAAAAAAAAAAAAAATTAATTTGCCACTTCCTGTATGCCCTCTCTAAACAGACCACAAAAATCAGGGCTGCTCTTCCCTGATCACCGTGGTCTGATTGCGTCCCTGCATCATACCTATCTGTCCCCTCAGCTCTCTTCTCTCCCCCCTCACCCCCTCCTCCTGGCATAGAACACTTTGTCAGTAGTTTCAAAAACGAGTGTTCTAAATACCCAATTTAAGCTGTCTTCAGGTGACTCGTGGGTGCTTTGCAGCTCCGATACACAGCTTCTGCGGAGGAGTGGCTACGTGATCTCCCAGGCTGACGTCAGAGGGGGATCACGGTATCTCCCACAGAAACAATCCGTCGGAGCTGTAAAGCGGATGCAAGTAATGTGACCGACCTGAAGACAGCTCAAATTAGGTATTTAGAACACTAGTTTTTTAAAACTAATGACATAGTGTGCTATGCCAGCCTCTAATAGGGGGGCTGGCATAGTTTTATATATATATGGGTTAACAAACCTTTTAAAGGACATTGTTGTGCTTTGATAGGTAGGCAAGTTAAGCTATCTGGCTTTATTCATATCCTTGCATATGAGACTGGTGTTACAGAATACCTACCATCAACATTTTTGTTGAAAGTGGTTGAACCTGCCAATTGTTGCATTTGGTTACGATTTTTAAAAGAATGTAAGCCTTCTCTGACATGGTGCACCATGGCCTCAGAAACACATTCTTTTTCTTGTCTACTGTCTACTGTATAGCAGAGCTCAGACAGAGAAAAGCAGCACAAGCAGCCAGTCAGGTGTGCTGTAGTGTAAGGGGTATGCTTATATGTATGTGGAGAGAGAAGAGTAACAGAAAGATGAGCTCATCAGTGTGCATCAGTGTGTTCTTTCACTGCCCAGTCAAAAAAACAGGGGTTAGGATGAGACCTGTAAATAGGGTTACCACCTGTCCGGTTTTGACCCGGACAGTCCGGGTTTGGACACATGTGCCCGGTTTTCAAGCCACCTGAAACCCAGGCACATATAGCTGAAGTTCAACCTAGAGCAGTGAATCCTGATTCATCAGTGTTACACATATATTACTGCCTGTGCGCTCCATCTCCGAGCCGCGCTCAGCGATGGACAGCTGGCATACCTATTCAGCCTGTGATTGGCTGATAGTGTCACGTACGGGCGGCGGACACGAGGGTCTGTGATTGGCTCGGTGGACATGGTCACATGTGGAGGCGGGGCTGGACTGTGGGTGATCGCGGCCGCCCGAAGTCCCGCCTCCTTGCTTGGCGTGTTCTCTGCTGTGTGTCCTCGAGTCCTCACTGAGGTATCTTTCACATCTGCCCTCTCACCCCCCTCTGTCAGCCACTCCCCCTCTGTCAGCCACTCCCCCCCTGTCAGCCACTCCCCCCTCTGTCAGTTCCCCCCCCTGTCAGCCACTCCCCCCCTGTCAGCCCCCCCCCCTGTCAGTTACCCCCCTCTGTCAGCTCCACTCCCCTGCCAGTTACCCTCCCTTGTCAGCTACCCCTTTCTGTCAGCTACATCCCCTCTGTCAGCTACCCCCTCTGTCAGCTCCATTCCCCTGTCAGCTACCCCCCTCTGTCAGCTACCCCCCCTTTGTTAGCTACCCCCCCTCTGTTAGTTACCCCCTCCCCCTCTGTCAGCTTTCCCCCCCTTTGTCAGCTTCCCCCCTCTGTCAGTTACGCCCCTCTGTCAGCTCCACTCTTCTGTCAGCTACCCCCTCTGTCAGCTCCATTCCCCTGTCAGCTACCCCCCTCTGTCAGCTCCACTCCACTGTCAGGTACCCCCCTGTCAGCTCCCCTTCCCTGTCAGCTACCCCCCTCCTATCAGTTAGCCCCCCTCCTGTCAGTTACCCCCCCTCTGTCAGCTCCACTCCCCTGTCAGCTACTCCCCCCTCTGTCAGCTACTCCCTCTCTGTAAGCCACCCACTCTTTCTGTCAGGCCACCCCTCTCTTACCACCTTTCTCCCTCACCCCTCCTCTCAGCCCCCTTCTCTCTCCCACCCTCTGTCAGCTACTCCCCCCCTCTGTCAGCTACTCCCTCCTCCTCTGTCCCCTCTGTCAGCTACTCCCACCTCCTCTGTCCCCTCTGTCAGCTACTCCCTCCCCCTCTGTCAGCTACTCCCTCCCCCTCTGTCCCCTCTGTCCGCTACTCCCTCCCCCTCTGTCAGCTACTCCCTCCCCCTCTGTCAGCTACTCCTCCCCCCCTCTGTCAGCTTCCCCTCCCCCCCTCTGTCAGCTTCCCCCCCTCTGTCAGCTACTACCCCCCTCTGTCAGCTACTACCCCCCCCTCTGTCAGCTACTACCCCCCCTCTGTCAGCTACTACCCCCCCTCTGTCAGCTACTCTCCCCTCTCTGTCAGCTACTTCCCTCTCTGTCAGCTACTCTCCCACCCTCTGTCAGCTACTCTCCCACCCTCTGTCAGCTACTCCCCCCCTCTGTCAGCTACTCCTCCCCCCTCTGTCAGCTACCCCCCCCTCTGTCAGCTACTCCCCCCTCTGTCAGCTACTCCCCCCCCTGTCAGCTACCCCCTCTCTCTGTCAGGCCGCCCGTCTCTTACCACCTTTCTCTCTCACCCCTCCTCCCTCTCAGGCCGCCCTGTCTCTTACCACCTTTCTCTCTCACCCCTCCTCCCTCTCAGCCTGCTTCTCTCTCCCACCCCTCTTCTCTCACCCAACTCCCCCTCACACCCCCAATCCCCTCCCCATCTCTCTTTCCCCCCTCTCTCTTCTGCCTCCTCAACCCCTTACCTCCTCCTCTCACCCTTTCTCACCTCCCGCCCCCACCTCTTCTCCCCCCTCAGGGGGTGAGGGCCCCATGATTCCTAACAGTGGCCCTGTGAGTGAGTGCACAAGTTTGAATGTGTTTTGATTCCTGTGTCCTGCAGACACTGGGCACAGTGATGCAGCACCTGCCTCTACTTTGCTTACTCTCCAAGCCCCCCCACACAATGGAACGAAAGAAGGAAAATAGCACTACAGCAGAGCAGCTTCGCTCCGCCCCCAAACTCCAGCTCCCACACTTCCTGGCTTGAAACGGCTCTTGGTAAGGCAGTCTAATGTGGGCCTTTAGGGGCAGGGGACACTGATGGGGAGGGGGGGGGGGGTTCCCTGATCTAATAGAGGTCTCTAAGGGGAGTTCTGATATAAGGGGACCTAATGGGGGTCCTCTATGGAAGACCCCTAAATTATGGATGGGGTAACACTGACCCTTATTTTATGAAGGGGGGTGACAGTGACCCCTGAGGTAACCCTGTCCAATAAAGCGTGCCGCATTATTCTCTCCTTAGTGCACCCAAAGGTGTCCCAGGTCTTTACAATCCTATAGTGTACACTACGAAAAAATTTGCGATGCACCGCTAAAGTGTTCAGGTTTGGCTTGAAGAAAAGGTGGCAACCCTACCTGTAAATGAAAGTGAAACTTAAAAAAAAAAGACTGGTCCCTTCCCCTGTCAAACTGTGCTATGTGGCAAGCTGTATAAGGACTTTTGTTCTCGTCAGATGGATTTTCCAATTCCATAGAAGTGCACAGAATACACATCAGAAGGAGGTCAACTGCAGGTTGATGAATTCCGAATGTCATAATGTTAAACTGAAGCTATGAACACTATATTGTGAAAAGTATTGTGACACCTGCCTTAACATGTCCTTTAACCCTTTCGCTGCCAGGCCTTGTGCTAAATTTTGTACACTCAGGTGGCCAGACCATTTTTGCAATTCCTTTGCTTTTTTATTTTTCACTTATAGCTTTTAGAGTTTGTAAATACCCCCCAAATCACATTTTTTCTGAAAGCACATGATCAGTATAATAAAAAGAAGGTGTTATCAGATTTTTTAAACTCTGCGGTATTTGCGCAAATGTTTATCAAACCAATATATTTGCAAAAAATAAATTAAAACCATTATTAGCAGATAAAAACACAGCACATTTTACAAAATTCCTGCTAAATATAAAAGATGAACCTGAATTGAGTTAGAAAATAACAAATATTTGTAACTTTTAAATTGCGCCTTTTTGCGAAATGGTGAAAATATATAAACACTAAAACCATTTTTAGCAGATAAAAACACAGCTAATTTTACAAAATTCCTGGTAAATCCCTACTAAATATAAAAGCCTAAGATGTATGAACTTAAAAAATAACAAAAAATAAAATTTTTTACATTGCGCCCTTTTGCAAAATGGTGCAAACCGAACGTACGCAAAAATGTAACTATCCAAATTTCTCAAAAAATCTGAAGGTTTTAATTTTTCCCTTACAGCTTTCAGAATTTGTGAAAAACCCCCAAAACCATATATTTTCTGAAAGCATATGACCTCTAGAATAAAAAGAAGGTGCTACTAATTTTTTACACCCCGTGATATTTGCACAAATGTTTATCAAACCAATATATTCGAAAAAAATACACTAAAACCATTATTAGCAGATAAAAACACAGCTAATTTTACAAAATTCCAGGTGGCATGGCCAGTAACCGGAATGTGAGGATGTGTTCAGCCTGAGCTCTGTCCGTGCCGCACACATCCTGCAATGATCCTGCTAAACCAGCCGCCATCCAGGGGTCCCACTTACCCCCACAGCATCCAGGGAGCATTGTGCCCATCGAGAGATGGTCAAATATGGACCACCGATGGAGGAAGCCCCGGGATTTGTGCCGCCATTGCCGCCATGCTGACCGGAGCAAGATGGCGCCGGCCAGCCTGCTGCACACACACAGCTCCAGCCAGCCTCCACATACACACCATGGAAGCAACTCACAGGGAAGGGTGAGTCACAAAGATCTCTGAGCCCGGAGGACCCTCTCTTATTTTCCCCTGCTCCGGACACTGATCCTGATACCCCTAAAACATCCATTGCTGATGCAGGCCCTGCAGAGCCATCGCTAGCTCAGATCATGGAAGCCATCCAGCATAGACATGCTTCTCTCACTTCACAAATGGACGCTATTAAAACAGAGCTATCCTTCTTAAAGCATGATGTCCATACCATCCGCCACAGAGTGACTAATGCTGAACAACGCATTGGTGCACTGGAGGATGAGACACGTCCCTTGCAGGGATCGGTCAGGGAGCTGCGGCAGGCCCATGATTATACTACTGATAAGCTTACTGACATGGAGGACCATTTAAGGAAAAATAATTTCCCAGAGGGGGCTGAGTGCAAAACGCCGAAGGTATTCTTGGAAAAATGGCTGACCAACATGTTTGGCGCCGCTACCCTCTCACCAGTATTCGCCATTGAGCAGGCACATAGAATCCCCCTGCGACCCCTACCACCTGGGACCCCGCCACGTGCCATGATCATTATATTGCTCCACTTCAGGGACAGGGAAGCTGTTCTCAGAGCTGCTCAGAAGAAGAGCAAAGTCTCCTTTAATGGTAATGGAATCACTGTCTTCCCGGATTTCTCGGTAGCAACACAAAAGCAGAGTCACTTTTCTAGCCATAAAACACAGGCTGCAAGAGCTCCATCTACCATACAGCATGATGTATCCTGCACATTTACGAATCATTTACCAGGGCAAGGCCTATTTTTTTACAAATCCCAAGGAGGCGTCTCACTGGGTGGACACCCTGGGGCATTCGGATCGTAGGAACCAAAACAGGAGATCTCCTCGCTGTTAATGTTCTCCTTTCTATATGGCTAGTTGGGACACCTCTGCTATGTGCCATCCTCTCCTGGCAAAAGGCAAAGGGGGGTGAAGGAAAACAAAGATGCCTCAATTATTTTGATCCCCTCATTCCCCCCCCCCCCCATCTCTTCACAGGTACTATGGGATACTAAGCCTGGAATCCTTTGATGCAGAATGTACACCCATTACTGATCCTGGATGACAGTTATCACCATGCTATTTTTCCTTTTTGATTATTTTTTCTTCTCCTGTCTCCTGTTATTTCTGACATTGTGATTTTTCAGACTCAGGGTTACCACACATACTTATATCGCGTGGACATGCGCGGATGGAAGCCCAGGGCTGTGGACCTTTACACACTCCTCAGGGTTTGTTGGTTGAGGGTTTGTGCCATGGCCCTCCTGCCTGGCAATTTTGGTTATGGGAACAAAGCTCTCATATGTTGGGGTGTGGGAACCAGGAGGGTTAGGGGGGTGGGAATGTTGGGAGACCTTGTGTTATTTATTTTTTTTACTGTTGCTGCTTTCCATATGCAATTCACTATTATGTATACATTTGACTATCAGTCTGCCAGACTTAAATGATATACAATCGCTAGCTCTGTTTAATGTGCTGATGTTTCAAGTGCCTGGTTTGATCGCATTCTGGTGCACTTCTCGTGGCGCGCTGGACCCCAGGATGTGGAGGCTTCTAGCGGACCCTGAGAAGTGGGCTCCACCAGTTATACTTTCTCCATACACATTGTCTAGATTACGTTTAGTCTTGTGGAATGTTCGGGGGCTTAACCCTAAGGTGAAATGATCATTGATGTTTGAATATTTGGCAAGACATAATCCGCATGTGATCTTCCTCCAGAACGGTGGACCTTGCCTTGGGCCCCCCACCTCCTATCGGATGTGGCGACTAAGCCCTTTCTGGCTGGCTGATCAGGCAGTTGTGGACCAAAGTGTAGCTGAAATTAAATTATACTGGATAACTAACCAGCAGAGCGCCTCCGTCCCGATGATCTGGGATGATTTTAAGGCCACCACACGCGGCGCTTTTGCTGCAATTTGGCATCCCGGTCCAGATTGATGGACGCGGAAGGGGATCTTAGGGAGGCAGAGGCCACCTATTCCGCAGCCCCCACCCCTGAGACACATGCTATCTGGAAACATAAGTCCAGGGAACAGGGCCGTCTTTACTATTGATTGGGCCCTGGGCAAAAAAAATTCTTAGGCCCCGCCATGCACATTGTCTCTCCACCCCAACATTCGAAAAAACAAAACACACGTAAACTTATGTATTGAATTGTAACTGTACTGTCTGTCCTCATGTTGTAAAGCACTTCACAAACTGTTGGCGCTATATAAATCACTAATAATAATAAGAATGATGGGGGAAGAGATAGAGAAGTTCTGGATGATGGGTGGGTGGGTAGGGGGGGAGATGGCGAAGTCCAAGATGATGGGGGGATAGAGGAGTCCAGGATGATTGGGGGGGATGGGGGAGTTCAAGATGATCGGGGGAAGGGGAGAAACAGGAGTCCAGGATGACACACAGGGATTGGGGGTGTGTACTTTGAGGTGTTTGTATCATACAGGGCACAGAAAAAAATCAGCACAAGGGGCAGTACATGCATATCCTCCCCCCTCCTCCAAAGTAACCATCTATTGGTCCCCTCTGCACATCAATTTGCTTACCTCTGCTCCCTCATCTACAGCTCACCTCTGTACCCCCCTCCACCCACAGATCACCTCTGTGCCCCCCTCCACTCACAGCTCACCTCTGTACCCCCCTCCATCCACAGATCACCTCTGTACCCCCCTCCACCCACAGATCACCTCTGTACTCCCCTCCACCCACAGCTCACCTCTGTACCCCCCTCCACCCACAGCTCACTTCTGTACCCCCCTCCCCCCACAGTTCACCTCTGTACCCCCCTCCACCCACATCTCACCTCTGTACCCCCTCCTTCTACAGCTCACTTCTGTATTCCCTGTCTACCTCTGTAGCCCCCCCCCCATCCACAGCTCCCCTCTGTACCCCTCCATCCACCTCAATATCTTTCCGTCCACCTTTGTACCACCCCTCCACCTCTGCACCCCCATCCATGTTCATCTCTATATCTTTCCGTCTACCTCTGTACCCCCCATTTCCACCTTTGTTTTCCCCATCCACCTCTGTATTTTGCCCCCATCCATGTTCACCTCCGCATCCCCCCATCCACAGATCACCTCTGTATCCCCCCCATCCACATTCATCTCTTTATCCTTCCGTCCACCTCTGTACCCCCCCATGTCAAACTTTGTACCCCCGTCCACCTCTGGGTTCATCTCTGTAACCCCCTCCACCTCTGTACCCCCATGTCCATCTCTGTACCTCCCATGTCCATCTCTGTACCTCCTCCACCTATGTACCCCCCCATGTCCACCTCTGTACCTCCCATGTCCCCCTCTGTATCCCCCTCGTCCACCTCTGTACCTCGTCCACCTCTGTACCCCCCCCCCATGTCCACCTCTGTACCTCCTCCACCTCTGTACCTCCCATGCCCACCTCTGTACCCCCCCATGTCCACCTCTGTACCTCCTCCACCTCTATACCCCCCCATGTCTATCTCTGTACCCCATAATGTCCACCTCTGTACCTCCTCCACCTCTGCCCCATGTCCATCTCTGTATCCCCCATGTCCATATCTGTACCCCCCCATGTCCACCTCTGTATGTCCTCCACCTCTGTACCCCCATGTCCATCTCTGTACCCCCCATGTCCATCTCTGTACCCCCCCCATGTCCACCTCTCACTTCTGTACCCCCCTCCCCCATGTCCAACATTGTTCTTTCTTACCTGATCACACGGCGGTGCAACACAGTCTCCGGAGTCTGCCTATCAGACCCAGCACACAGCCAGAAAACTTCCCTCGGCTGTGTGCTACACAGGTCTGCCAGGCGGGGATGGGGGCAGGAGGAACACAGAGCACCGCTCTCGCTCTGTCATTGACTGTGGTCCGCAGCTCCTGACAGAGGGAGAAGCAGGACACGCGGGCTCAAACACATGAAGCCCGCAGCTGTCCCACTATCCTGTATAATAAACATGGCCAGCACTTGGGAGAGCACGCGGGGGGGAGGGGGTTGAAATCGGCTGCACGCACTACTCTGGGAAAACTGCAGGGAACACAGGGCTTAAGTGGCAGCTGCCTTGGGCCCCCCAGAAATGACAGGGCCCAGGGCAGCTGCCCCTTTTGTCCTGCGTTAAAGACAGCCCTGCCGGTCACATGCAAATACAGGAAGTGCCAGTAATCGGCTCTCATCGCCTCATACTGACAGAGTGTGTGGCGAGGAGAGCTGATCAGCGGCATATCCTTGCAGGGGAGAACAGGGCATGTAATCAGGGCACTGATCATCAGTACCCTGATTACAGTAAAGCACCAGTATTGCTACCAATCAATGCCCATGAAAGCCCAGTGACACAAATCAGTGCCCATTACTGGTGCCAGTCAGTGCTGCCTTTTAGTGCCCATCATAATAGTACCTCCTCATTAGTGCCCATAAGTGCCACCTCATCAGTGTCCATCAGTGCAGCCTATCAGTGCTGCCTCCTCAGCACACATCAGTGAAAGAGAAACGTTACTTATTTATAAAATGTACTGACAGAAACTAAGAAAAACTTTTTTTCATCAAAATTTTCTTTTTTTTTGTAAGAAATAAAAAACCCAGCAGTGATTAAATACCACGAAAAGAAAGAAAATGATTAACCACTCAAGGACTGAGATTTTTTTAACTTAAACAGATTTTTTTTTGGCTAGAAAATTACTAAGAACCCCCAAACATTATAAAAAAAAAATTCTAACACCCTAGAGAATAAAATGGCGGTCGTTGCAATACTTTTTGTCACACCGTATTTGGTCAGCGGTCTTACAAGCGCACTTTTTTTTGGAAAAAAACACACTTTTTTCAATTAAAAATAAGACAACAATAAAGTTAGCCCATTTTTTTTTTATATTGTGAAAGAGAATGTTACGCTGAGTAAATTGCCGAGTAATACCCAACATGTCACGCTTCAAAATTCTACAGGTTGCATGTTTAGAGTTACAGAGGAGGTCTAGGGCTAGAACTATTTCTCTTGCTCTACCAACCGGGGCGATAACTCACGTGTGTGGTTTGATCACAGTTTTCATATGCGGGTGCTACTCACGTATGCTTTCGCTTGTTCACGTGAGCTCGGCTGGACAGGGCGCATTTAAAAAAAAAAAAAAAAAATCTTATTAATTTTACCTTTTATTTTTACACTGTTCTTTAAAAAAAATTTAAAAATGGTGTCACTTTTACTCCTATTAAAAAGAATGCAAACATCCCATGTAATAGAAAAAAAAAGCATGACAGGACCTCGTAAATATGAGATCTGGGGTCAAAAAGACCTCAGATCTCATATTTACACTAAAATGCAATAAAAAAAAATTATCATTTGAAAAAAAAAAATTGCTACAGCCTGCAGATCAGTCTTCATACCTCCCAACTTTCTGAGATGGGAACCAGGGACACCTATTAGCAAAAGTATGCAGGGGCATAGGACACACCCCATCACACCCTTTGAAAGGTGAAGTATACAAAAATAAAATAAAAATTATATATAGTTAAACCCACAAGTGTTTTTTTTTATATTGGCGAAATATCGAAATTTACAAATGTAGCAATTTAGAAATCAGATGAAAGGTTTAACTCTGGGAAACACTTTTTGAAAGATAAAAAGTGCATTTTATATACAACTATATAGATCAGACCAAAATGTAGAGGAAAGAGGGACAGAGGGACATTTGTCCAAATCAGGGACAGTTGGGAGGTATGCAGTCTTCTCTCTGCCTCCGCCCACCCCCTTCATTCTCTGCTGAATCGGCTGGACTGATCCCAAAAAAAGTACCCATGCAGCAGGCCGGGGACAGCAGTATGGGCTGTCACCCCCTCTGCCTCACCCCACCCCCTTCCTTCTGGGTTATTCTCTGACTGGGATGGCCACCAGCCCCATTGCAGCCAGACCCCTGGCCCAAGCAGCCGGCCTCAGCATTCCAGGACCAGTAGCCGGCCCTAGCAGCCAGACTCCAGGGTCAGTAGCCCAGCTCCAGCAGCTGTGTGATCAGGTTGCATTTCATTGGGCACTGTTATAGCAGCATTTTATTGGGGGAGGAGAGGGGGTCGGCGCCGGCATGAAGCGTCACCTCCCTGAAATGAGTTTGAAATCTCCCTGAAATTAGTTTTTGCAGGTGGGGATGTCTGCATATACACACTATATATAGATAGAGATATAGGTGTCCATTTATCAAACAGAGATAATTTATCTCATTTAATTTCATTTCTCAGAGAAAAGTCTTCTCCTCTGGCACCCGGTTTATGAAGCGGAGAACATTTGTTCTCAGAAGGAGATGAGGAGAAGTTTTTCCTCTGAGATGTGAGTAGAAGGGGGAGGGGCGGCCTGTGATCTCCTGACACACCTGTGTCATTACAGAGCAGCTGAGTTTTAAAAGTGAAACTAAAGTTAACCTCTTCAGCCCCGGACCAATTGTCAGCCTAAGGACCAGAGGACTTTTTACAATTTGGCACTGCGCTGCTTTAACTGGTAATTGCGCGGTCATGTGATGTTGTACCCAAACAAAATTTGCGTCCTTTTTTTCCCACAAATAGAACTTTCTTTTAATGGTATTTGATTGCCTCTGCGTTTTTTATTTTTTTGCGATATAAACAGAAAAAGACCGAAAATTTTGAAAAAAAATATATTTTCTACTTTTTGCTATAAGAAAAATCGAATAAACTCAATTTTAGTCATACATTTAGGCCAAAATGTATTCAGTCACATGTCTTTGGTAAAAAAAATGTCAATAAGCGTATATTTTGTTGGTTTGCGCAAAAGTTAGCGTCTACAAACTAGGGTACATTTTCTGGAATTTACACAGCTTTTAATTCATGACTGCCTATCTCATTTCTAGAGGTGCTAAAATGGCAGGGCAGTACAAACCCCCCCCCAAATGACCCCATTTTGGAAAGTAGACACCACAAGCTATTTGCTGGGAGGCATGTTGAATTTTTTTTGATTGAATAATGACAAAAAAATTACTTTTTACAAAAACTTGTCACTAAATGATCTATTGCTCACACATGGCATGGTTATATGTGGGATTCCCCCCCCAAAATACATTGTGCTACTTCTCCTGAGTACGGGGACACCACATATGTGGGACATTTTGGGAGCCTAGCCGCATACGGCACCCCGAAAACCAATCACTGCCTTCAGGATTTCTAAGGGTGCAAATTTTTGATTTCACTCCTCACTACCTATCACGATTTTGAAGACCGTAAAATGCCAAAATAGAACAAAACAAACCCAAATGACCCCATTTTGGAAAGTAGACACCCCAAGCTATTTGCTGAGAGTCATGGGGAGCATTTTACAGATCTCATTTGTTTTAGAAAATGAAGAAAGAAAAAAGAAGAAAACATTTTTTCTTCTTTTTTACTTTTTCAAAACTTTGGTGTCCTTTTATAAAAATGAGATGAGCTGCGATCGCAAGTCTCACAGCTGATCTCAGGTCATTAGCAGTTTATGAAACTGAGGTAATCAGCAGAGAACATGTTCCCCACTATTATCTCAGCACAGGGAGAATCTGGAACTGATTGTCACAGAAAGGGGCGGTGTATGAAGGTGCGATCTCCACACCTCACTGGTGATCTGTGACAGAATTCTCACTTTCTCATTCACCATCTCAGAGGTGGAGAATCAGAGAGAGAAGCCTGAAGCTGGCTGAGTATTCTGGAGAAAGAAGGAAGTCTTTTCATTTGCTTCTTTCATCCAGTGGCTGAACAGTCAGAGCAAATCTTCCCACCATTACACACTCCAAAACAAGCAGCTTAGGAATATATAGTGTGTGTATATATATTTATATCTGTATATATATATATATATATATATATATATATATATATGGATATAGCTACCCCTCACATTTTTGTAAACATTTTCTTCTATCTTTTCATGTGACAACACTGAAGAAATGACACTTTGCTACAATGTAAAGTAGTGAGTGTACAGCTTGTATAACAGTGTAAATTTGCTGTCCCCTCAAAATAACTCAACACACAGCCATTAACGTCTAAACCGCTGTCAACAAAAGTGAGTACACCCCTAAGTGAAAATGTCCAAATTGGGCCCAATTAGCCATTTTCCCTCCCGATGTCATGTGACTTGTTGGTGTTACAAGGTCTCAGGTATAAATAGGGAGCAGGTGTGTTAAATTTGGTGTTATTTCTCTCACTCTCTCATACTGGTCACTGGAAGTTCAACAAGGCACCTCATGGCAACAAACTCTCTGAGGATATGAAAAAAAGGAGTGCACATGCTCACCATCATATCCAGAGGTTGTCTTTGGGAAATAGATGTATGAGTGCTGCCAGCATTGCTGCAAAGGTTGAAGGGGTGGGGGGTCAGCCTGTCAGTGCTCAGACCATACGTGGCACACTGCATCAAATTGGTCTGCATGGCTGTTGTCCCAGAAGGAAGACTCTTCTAAAGATGATGCACAAGAAAGCTCACAAACAGTTTGCTGAAGACAAACAGACTAAGGACATGGATTACTGGAACCATGTCCTGTGGTCTGATGAGACCAAGATAAACTTATTTGGTTCAGATGGTGTCAAGCATGTGTGGTGGCAACCAGGTGAGGAGTACAAAGACAAGTGTGTCTTGCCTACAGTTAAGCATGGTGGTGGGAGTATCATGGTCTGGGGCTGCATGAGTGCTGCCGGCACTGGGGAGCTACAGTTCATTGAGGGAACCATGAATGCCAACATGTACTGTGACATACTGAAGCAGAGTATGATCCCCTCCCTTCAGAAACTGGGCCACAGGGCAGTATTCCAACATAACGACCCCAAACACACCTCCAAGACGACCACTGCATTGCTAAAGAAGCTGAGGGTAAAGGTGATGGACTGGCCAAGCATTTCTCCAGACCTAAACCCTATTGAGCATCTCTGGGGCATCCTCCAACGGAAGGTGGAGGAGCGCAAGGTCTCTAACATCCACCAGCTCTGTGATGTCATCATGGAGGAGTGGAAGAGGACTCCAGTGGCAGCCTGTGAAGTTCTGGTGATCTCCATGCCCAAGAGGGTTAAGGCAGTGCTGGAAAATAATGGTGACCACACAAAATATTGACACTTTGGGCCCAATTTGGACATTTTCAATTAGGGGTGTACTCACTTTAGTTTTCAGCAGTTTAGACATTATTGGCTGTGTTGAGTTATTTTTAGGGGGCAGCAAATTTACACTGTTATACAAGCTGTACACTACACTACTTTATATTGTAGCAAAGTGTAATTTGTTCAGTGTTGTCACATGAAAAGATAGAATAAAATATTTACAAAAATGTGAGGTATTGTAAATAACTGTTAATGATTCTTTATATATATATATATATATATATATATATATATATATATATATATATATATATATATATTATTCTACCTGCATTTAAATGCTATTATTATCATTTTTATATCATTTTTAATTTATTAGTAAATTAAATTTTGTAAACACTGAAGTATGGTTTTACCCATGGCATGATCTATTACAGTTATACGGGGGTTTATCAATTATGAAATATATTTTATTTTAATTTATTAATAAATATTTATACTTGTATACTTTATTAAAATTATTTTTTAATGATTATAAATGTATTTTACATTTATATGAATGGTGTATAGCTGCATTACATATGTGGATTACATTCATTTACTATACACCATTCACATTTTAATATATAAGTATATTGTGCAAGGCCGTCTTTAATATTGATTGGACCCTGGGCAAATGTTTTCTTGGGCCCCCCCCCCCCCCCCAAATAGAATTTTGCTCTCCACCTGCTCTAAGACATACAATAAATAGCAGCTAGACTTAGAAATAGGTTTCCTGTATCAGATCAGGCAGCGACTGCGATTGGTTGCCAAAGGTTACAGTGTATCATTACCGCTTACAGACTGGTTCCTAGAGGTTACAGCGCACATTACGGCTCACTGATTAGTTGCTAGAGATTACAGCACACCATCTCCTCACTGTAGGGGGCATGATATACATATGAATGCTGCCTTTATTTACATATCTATGCCGCCGGATGCCGCTATTTACATATGATTGCCGGTTATTTACATGTAAACACATGGTCTGCAGGTGAGTCATTTGTACAAAACAATAGGGCAGAGCTGGGCAGCATTAGTAGCAGCACTTCACACTGAGATATCAGGACACAGTACGGGACTAAAACATAAAGGGGCAAGGGAATTTAAACTGGGATTTTTGGCAAGTATGAGGCAGCTGCTTTGGGCTGCCCCTTTTGCCCTTCCTTAACCACTTCCCACCCGGCCAATGTATATATACGGCGGGTGGGAGCCGCCTGCTCCTGATAGGACGTTCAGGAACGTCATTCAGGAGCAGCGGGATCGCGCGCGCGCGCGCCCGCGCAGCGGCGCGATCCCGATGTGCTCGTGTCACCCGGACACGGCACATCTCAGATCGGCAGGAGGGCTCTGTGATTGGCCCTCCTGATCACATGACGGCCGTGTCCAATCACGGCCGTCATGTGATGTAAACAAACAGCCGGTTGCTAGGCAATCGGCTCTCCTCTCCTCACACGGAAGTCACCGCTGAGAAGAGGAGAGCAGAACGCTGCAGCCGGCTGATGATCAGTGAGTATGGGCTGCTTTTCACAGCTTTTTACTCACTGATCATCAGTGTAGTGTAAACACACAACACACCACACAGTGAAAACACAGTCCCCACATATGTCCCCAAAACACACATGTCCCCAAAACATACATGTCCCCAAATAATAAAAACACATGTCCCTAATAATAAAAACATGTCCCCCACATATGTCCCACTAAAATCACATGTCCCAATGATTATCTGCACACATATGTACGTGATCACCTGCACACATATGTACATGATCATTTGCGTACATATGTCCGTGATCACACAAACCAATTATTATACACTTAACGGAATTTTTTTTACCAAAAACATGTAGCAGAATACATTTTGGCTTAAATTTATGACAAAATTTGATTTTATTGGATTTCTTTTCAAATAGAAAAAAGAAAATATTGTTTTTTTCCCAAATTTCCGCTTTTTTTGCGCTTATATCGCAAAAAAAAAAAAACGGAGTCGTGAATAAATAACACCAAAATAAAGCTCTATTTGTGCGAACAAAATGATAACAATTTCATTTGGGTACAGTGTAGCATGACCGCGCAATTGTCACTGAAAGCGCTAGAGCGCTGAAAGCTGAAAATTGGGCTGGGAAGGAAGGGGGTGAAAGTGCCCTGTATTGAAGTGGTTAAAAACGGCCCTGCCAGGGAACTGGACCTGGTTCTTTTGGAACGCACCCAGAAGAAGTTGCTGTATCGGAACCAGTGACTATAGTTGATTACTGGCTTATCTACCTAGACCTGACTATCAGCCATGCAGCATCCCAAGAATTAAAAACTTAGAGGGAGTAGTAGTGGAACAAATCAAGGAGATAATGGACACGTTTTTCACGTTTTATTCCTCATTATATGCTACTAGAGCTCATTATACAATTGTGGAATTGGATAACTATTTAGCTAAAATTTCGCTACCAAAGCTTCAGGACAAACAGGCCTCATTCTTGGACGATCGCCCGACAGCTGAAGAGATTGGGGAAGCCATACAATCCTTTGCTAGGAACAAAACGCCAGGATTGGATGGATTCCCTATCGAATGGTATATGCAATTTAGAGACATACTAATACCTCATCTACTTAAATTATACACTTTTGCTATGAAAACAGGACAGTTACCACCCTCTATGTCAGAGATCTGATTTTCCTTATTCCCAAACCCCATAGGGATCACCTACTTTGCAAATCGTATAGACCAATATTGCTCATTAATTCGGATGTCAAGATTCTAGCCAAGGTGCTCATCTGGAGATTGAATACAGTCATCACTACTATTATTGGAGTGGATCAGACTGGGTTCATCTGGGGCAATCAACCTCTATTAACTTACGAAGACGGTTTACGAATCTGCAAGCTACTCATGATACTATAGGATCTAGGGCCGTGTTGGCCTTAGATGCACACAAGGCATTTGACTCAGTCGAATGGCCATATCTGCTGGAAGTCTTGGCGAAATTCGGGTTCGACAGAACCTTTATTAGATGGGTTCAACTGCTCTCTCTGAAGCTCACCACTAGATTGAAAGTAAATGCATCTGTGTCTGGTCCCTTCCTGATAAAGAGGGGTACCAGACAGGGATGCCTCCTATCACCGCTACTATATGTGTTAGCGATAGAACCTCTGGCGGCGCTGATAAGGTCCTTTGGGGAGGTGGTGGGACTGACGATTGGGGGTCTAGAGGAGAAAGCAGGCCCGGACTGGGACAAAAATTAGGCCCAGGCATTTTACATTGAGCAGCCAACTTTTCCAGAGGGACTGGGTGGGGGGTGGGGTCGTCAGTAGACATTCGCGGGGTGTCTGGTATCGTTCCTCCACCTGTAATGTGCAGGAACACTGTGATATAAAGGGGACTGCATTGTAAAGGGGCATTGCAATGATTACAGTGCAGTCCCCTTTTATATTACGATGTCCCAATCCTATTGTGGCCATACAATGCTTGTACTGTCTGTCTCCTATTGTGCCCACACTGCCCAGTGACACTGACCTTCCTTCTCTCTGGTGGTGCTGGACAGCATGGCACTCTCTCTCTGGTGGTGCTGGAGAGCATGGCTCTCTCTGGTGGTGCGGGTACAGCGTGGCTCTCTCTCTGGTGGTGTGGGTACAGCGTGGCTCTCTCTGGTGGTGTGGGTACAGCGTGGCTCTCACTGGTGGTGCCGGTATAGCGCGGCTCTCACTGGTGGTGCCGGTACAGCGTGGCTCTCACTGGTGGTGCCGGTACAGCGTGGCTCTCACTGGTTGTGCCGGTACAGCATGGCTCTCTCTGGTGGTGCGGATACAGCGTGGCTCTCTCTGGTGGTGCGAGTACAGCGTGTCTCTCTGGTGGTGCAGGTACAGTGTGGCTCTCTCTGGTGGTGCAGGTACAGTGTGGCTCTCTCTGGTGGTTCGGGTATAGTGTGGCTCTCTCTCTGGTGGTGCAGGTACAGCGTGGCTCTCTTTCTGGTGGTGCGGGTAGAGCGTGGCTCTCTCTGGTGGTGCGGGTACAGTGTGGCTCTCTCTGGTGGTGCAGGTACAGCGTGGCTCTCTTTCTGGTGGTGCAGGTACAGTGTGGCTCTCTCTCTGGTGGTGCGGGTACAGCGTGGCTCTCTCTCTGGTGGTGCGGGTACAGCGTGGCTCTCTCTGGTGGTGCGGGTACAGCGTGGCTCTCTATGGCGGTGCGGGTACAGTGTGGCTCTCTCTGGTGGTGCGGGTACAGCATGGCTTTCTCTGGTGGTGTGGGTACAGTGTGGCTCTCTCTGGTGGTGCGGGTACAGTGTGGCTCTCTCTGGTGGTGCAGGTACAGCATGGCTCTCTCTCTCTGGAAGTGTGGGTACAGCATGGTGGTGGCGCTCTCTCTCTCTGGTGGTGTGGATACAGCATGGCTCTCTCTCTGGTGGTGTGGCTACAGCATGGCTCTCTCTCTGGCTTCCCCCGGCACAGTCCTCTCTTAGTAGAATGCCTCCACTCCTCCCACCACCTGCGGCCAGCCTTGCATGTCCCTGCATGCAGCGCAGAACATTAGCGTCCGACCCTGCCTTTCGGAACCCACGGCGGCGACCGGCCCTGCATGTCACAGACAGACATGCGGCCCGGAGACCCACGGCCCAATGGCCAGTCCGGGCCTGGGAGAAAGTATCTCTATACGCGGATGACATGTCGATATACTTGTCGGACCCCAATAATTTCTCCCAGCCATGCTGGAGACTATCCGGAGGTTTGGCCACTTCTCTGGGTTCCAGGTTAACTGGGACAAATCCCTCCTATTTATGATAGATCAGGAGACGATGATAATGCTACCTCCCTCTTGCCCACTATAAATAGTTAGCTCCTTCTGGTACTTAGGGGTTATGATTCAACATCCACTCTCGCTTATATCAAAATCAAGCTAGACCCTCTCATTAGTAGAATGAAAACCACATTAAAGACATGGACTAACCTCCCTCTGACACTGTTAGGTAGGATAAACATTTTTAAAATGATCTTCTTGCCATGATTCTTATATATCCTGAGTAATTCACCGGTATATATCACAAAAGTCAAATTGAAGGAAATAGATTCGATCCTTACCACGTTTATTTGGAAGAGGGGAGCAGTTAGGATTGCTAAAAACACCCTACAATTACCAGTAGTGGAGGGAGGGTTGACATAACCATGCCTTCAAACCTACTATATCACCTCACAGCTGACCCACACACATTGGTGGTTTTATCCCGAGGCCAACAACACAGCTACAGCAATGGAGGCAGCAATACTCACCTCCTATGAGTCCCTCCAATACTTGATTCACCACATGTCCCATGAGCACAATACATACTCAACAAACACTCCATTATGGGGAACCCAAATTTACAGGAATTCTCCTGCTATACTGACGGGGGATTCTGGTCGAAAAGAGGGGTGAAAACAATAATGCATTTATTTTCAAACAATATGTTCCGTCCCTTCGAGGAATTTCACCAGGACTATCAGCTACCGCGCAGGGCCTATTTCCTTTACTTGCAGATATGCCACACAGCAACTACGCAGTTTGGTCTGCATAACATAACTGTTCAACTCTCTCCGCTAGAGCAATTACTGACGGATCCTTCTCATACTAAACTAGTCTCAACATATTATAGGTCCCTACTACACTCTACAACTCATAGGCTTAGCAATACGGCCAATAAATGGAGAACTGACATCCCTGACCTGATGGAGGACATCTGACAGGAAGTACTTCCCCTCCAGGTTCCCTCTGTCTTCCCAGGATAAGGTCATACAGACCAAACTGCTATGCAGATCTTACTTCACACCATCTTTATTGTTTAAACTCAATAAGTTACCCTCGGCATTATGCTCTAGGTGCAGCATGGCTGATGGCACATTCTTCCATTTGATGTGAGAATGCTGTCCGATTAGGAAGTTCTGGTCGGAGGTCATTGCCTTTATTAGCTCCTTGACCCAACTACCTAATATCTGTAATCCCCTGAGGTGTTTACTAGGATATGTTGATGATGAGGGTATATCTAAAAATATAAAAACTTGTATGCGGATACTATTGTTCTATGCTAAAAAATCGATTACCATCCATTGGAAATCACAGTCCTCACCTCACACTAGTTGCGGAAACTATCGACCGATCTCCTTGGCAAATGTTGACCTTCAAATTTATTCAAAGATCATAGCTAATAGACTTACCACATACTTCCAACATACATACATTTAGATCAAGTAGGATTTATAAAAGGAAGAAAGGCAAGAGATAACACCTTAACCACTTCAGGACCGCCGTATTGCCAATGTACGTCAACACAATGGCACAGGCAGGCACAATCACGTACATCTACGTGATTGCCTTCCAGCGGGTGGGGGGTCTGATCGGACCCCCTCCCGCTGGTTACGGCGGTCCGGTTCGCTCCAGGAGCGCTCCGTGATGAGGGGATGGCCGTTGGTTTTCGGCCACCCCCTCTGGATCGCTCCTGGCCAATGAGAAGCTTCCTCCCCTGTGTATTGTTTACACAGGAAGGAGGAAGTGATGTCATTCTCCTCGGGGCGGTCTTTTTGACCGGACTACGAGGAGAAGACTAATAGTAAGTGTGCACCAACACTACACTGACATGTAGGTACACACAGGCACACAAACCCCCCCCCGATCCCCCCCCCCGATCGCCCCCCCCCCCCCTCCCCCCCCAGTCACAGTGTCACTGATTGCATTGATCATTTCTTTACTGATCAATGCATTCAGTGTCAGTTGTGACAGTAAAAACTGTCAGGACAGTTAGTGTTAGGTCTAGGGTAGCCCCCTATCACCCCCCAATAAAGATTTAACACCCCGATTGCCCCTAGAGTTAACCCTTTCACCCCCTTTTGCCAGTGTCACTAAGCGATCATTTTTCTGATCGCTGCATGTGTCGCTAGGTAGCTAGTTATTTTTTTAGGTTCACCGCCAGGTTTTTATATCGCTAGGTACCCCCATATACTACCCAATAATGGTTTTAACCCCCTGATTTCCGCTAGTTAACCCTTTCACCCCCTTTTGCCAGTGTCACTAAGCGATCGTTTTTCTGATCGCTGCATTAGTGTCGCTACAGTCGCTAGGTAGCTAGTTATTTTTTTAGGTTCACCGCCAGGTTTTTATAGCGCTAGGTACCCCGATATACTACCCAATAATGGTTTTAACCCCCTGATTGCCGCTAGTTAACCCTTTCACCCCCTTTTGCCAGTGTCACTAAGCGATCATTTTTCTGATCGCTGCATGTGTCGCTAGGTAGCTAGTTATTTTTTTAGGTTCACCGCCAGGTTTTTATATCGCTAGGTACCCCGATATACTACCCAATAATGGTTTTAACCCCCTGATTGCCGCTAGTTAACCCTTTCACCCCCTTTTGCCAGTGTCACTAAGCGATCGTTTTTCTGATCGCTGCATTAGTGTCGCTACAGTCGCTAGGTAGCTAGTTATTTTTTTAGGTTCACCGCCAGGTTTTTATAGCGCTAGGTACCCCGATATACTACCCAATAATGGTTTTAACCCCCTGATTTCCGCTAGTTAACCCTTTCACCCCCTTTTGCCAGTGTCACTAAGCGATAATTTTTCTGAACGCTGCATCAGTGTCGCTAGTGTCGCTAGGTAGCTAGTTATTTTTTTAGGTTCACCGCCAGGTTTTTATAGCGCTAGGTACCCCGATATACTACCCAATAATGGTTTTAACCCCCTGATTGCTGCTAGTTAACCCTTTCACCCCCTTTCACCAGCGATCACAGTATAAGTGTCACTGGTGACGCTGGTTAGCCAGTTAGTTATTTAGGTTCCCCGTCAGGTTTTTATATAGCGCCAGGGACCCCCATATACTACCTAATAAAAATTTGAA
Organism: Lithobates pipiens; assembly: GCF_037356315.1. Lineage (NCBI taxonomy): Eukaryota > Metazoa > Chordata > Amphibia > Anura > Ranidae > Lithobates > Lithobates pipiens. Next base: position 44,826,555 of record NW_027507787.1, read on the forward strand.
CCCCCTGATTGCCCCTAGTTAACCCTTTCACCACTGATCACCGTATAAGTGTTACGGGTGACTCTGGTTAGTTTGTTTTTTATAGCATCAGGGCACCCACCATTTATTACCCAATAAAGGTTTAACCCCCTGATCACCCGGCGGGTGATATCAATTAGGTTTTAGGGTCAGGGTCTGCGTCGCCCCAGGCAGCGCTAGGTTAGTGCCAGTACCGCTAACACCCACACGCAAAGCATACACCTCCCGTAGTGGTATAGAATCTGAACAGATCAATATCTGATCTGATCAGATCTATACTAGCGTCCCCAGCAGTTTAGGGTTCCAAAAAAACGCATTGTTAGCGGGATCAGCCCAAATACCTGCTAGCACCTGCGTTTTGCCCCTCTGCCCAGCCCACCCAAGTGCAGTATCGATCGATCACTGTCACTTACAAAACACTAAACACATAACTGCAGCGATCGCAGAGCCAGGCCTGATCCCTGCCATCGCTAACAGGTTTTTTGGTAGCATTTTATATTCAAATCCGGAAGGCAGTGCTTGGTTTTCAGGGTCCCGTACGTGGCTAGGCTCCCAAAAAGTCCCCCACATGTGGTATCCCCGTACTCGGGAGAAGCAGCAGAATTTATTTTGGGGTGTAATTTGACTTCTGCCCATAGCATGTGTGAGCAATATATCATTTAGTGACAACTTTGTGCAAAAAAAAAAAAGTTTGTAATATTCCCGCAACTTTTGGCAAAATATAAAATATTCCATGGACTCAACATGCCTCTCAGTAAATAGCTTGGGGTGTCTACTTTCCAAAATGGGGTCATTTGGGGGGGTTTTGTGCTAATTTGGCATTTTATGGCCTTCGAAACTGTGATAGGTAGTGAGGTGTTAAATCAAAAATTTGCACCCTTAGAAATCCTGAAGGTGGTGATTGGTTTTCGGGGTGCCGTGCGCGACTAGACTCCCAAAAAGTCCCACACATGTGGTATCCCCGTACTCAGGAGAAGCAGCAGAATGTATTTTGGGGTGTCATTTCACATATGCCCATAGCATGTGTGAGCAATATATCATTTAGTGACAACTTGGTGCAAAAAAAAAAAAGTTTGTAATATTCCCGCAACTTGTGGCAAAATATAAAATATTCCATGGACTCAACATGCCTCTCAGTAAATAGCTTAGGGTGTCTACTTTCCAAAATGGGGTCATTTTGGGGGGTTTTGTGCTATTTTGGCATTTTATGGCCTTCGAAACTGTGATAGGTAGTGAGGAGTTAAATCAAAAATTTGCACCCTTAGAAATCCTGAAGGTGGTGATTGGTTTTCGGGGTGCCGTGCGCGACTAGACTCCCAAAAAGTCCCACACATGTGGTATCCCCATACTCGGGAGAAGTAGCGGAATATATTTTGGGGTGCAATTCCACATATAACCATGGCATGTGTGAGCAATATATCATTTAGTGACAACTTTTTTTTTTTTTTTTTTGTCATTATTCAATCCCTTAGGACAAAAAAAAAAAATATTCAATGGGCTCAACATACCCATCAGCAATTTCCTTGGGGTGTCTACTTTCCAAAATGGGGTCATTTGGGGGGGATTTGTACTGCCCTGCCATTTTTGCACCTCAAGAAATGAGATCGGCAGTCATAAATTAAAAGCTGTGTAAATTCCAGAAAATGTACTCTAGTTTGTAGACGCTATAACTTTTGCGCAAACCAAAAAATATACGCTTATTGACATTTTTTTTTACTAAAGACATGTGGCTGAATAAATTTTGCCCTCAATGTATGACTAAAATTTAGTTTATTCGATTTTTCTTATAACAAAAAGAAGAAAATATCTTTTTTTTTCAAAATTTTCGCTCTTTTTCCATTTATATCGCAAAAAAAAAAATCGCAGAGGCAATAAAAAACCATCAAAAGAAAACTCTATTTGTGGGAAGAAAAGGACGCAAATTTCGTTTGGGTGCAATATTGCATGACCGCGCAATTACCAGTTAAAGCAGCGCAGTGCGAAATTGCAAAAAGACCTCTGGTCCTTAAGGTGTTTATTGGTCCGGAGCTGAAGTGGTTAAAGACACTGACACTTGTGGAGTATGTCCGGAAATACACCATCCCATGCTGTTTGCTGGTAATTGATGCCGAGAAAGCTTTTGACAGGGTGGGATGGTGTTTTCTTAAGGAAACACTAAAACAATGGGGATTGGGCCAGTGCTTCTGGAAAAAATAATGGTTCTGTATCATAATCCCACTGCCAGGATACGAGCAAATGGAGACATATCTGAGTCAATTACCATAGCTAACGGAACCCGTCAGGGATGTCCTCTCTCTCCACTGCTATATGTATTAGCAATGGAACAGCTAGTGACAGCCATTCGAAACAATAGAGATAAACAAGGAATAAAAGTGGGGGAGGAGGAATATAAATTATCCATATATGTGGACGATTTGTTGGTATATATTACAAATCCACTGGTGACATTACCAAATTTAATACAGGAATTTAAGAGTTTTGCTAAAGTGAGTAGCTTTAAAGTAAATTATAACAAATCAGAGGCACTGAATATCACATTACCAAATAATACAGTGGAACTTCTGAAGAATAATTTCTCCCTCAAATGGCAGACTAATGCAATTAAATACCTGGGTACATACATCCCTAGAGAAATGGAAAAGCTTCAGGAATTTAATTACCTCCCGCTAATGCAAAAAATAATAAAGACACTCCAACGATACGATAGGGGGATTTTTTCATGGATGGGTAGGATAAATATTATAAAATTTATATATTTCCCAAGATCTTATATATATATATATATATATATATATATATATATATATATATATATATATATATATATATATATTATATATATTGCAGACCATTCCAATATTCCAGTCAACAAACATCCTGAACCAATTACGAAAGGCTATAGGGAGCTTTATCTGGGTGGGTAAGCGTAAGCCTGCTAAAATTATTAGAGACACATTGCCCAAAAAAGGAAGGAGGCCCTCCCAGATATATTGGTGTATCTTAAAGCAGTGTTTATAACAAGGATAGTGGACTAGTTTCAGAATGCAGACTTCAAACAGTGGGTGAAACTTGAGGAGGAGGTCATAACCATTAAACTAAAATCAACACCATGGATAAAGAGAGAAAAACGCCGCCCCAATTGGGAGATGCCCTTTCTGGTGGTATCAACATTTAAAGCAGGGCTCGACAAACCTCGGGCGCCAGGTCGCATTTGCGACTATAATTAGCGACCTGGCGCAGCACAGCTGTAAGTATCCTGTCTGCCTGCACCCCCCCCCCGGCGTGATCGCGTCGGGCCGCGCCGCCGCCGCCGGCCGGTAATTGAGGCCGTGGCTTTGAGGCCTTATGCGGTCCTATGTTTCCTTCTGGAATCTGGCGCCATCTAGTGGTGGCTGTTGGTATGACAGCCAGCAATGCTAATGGAGCTTTCACTGCCCACCCATCTCCTCCCCTTTACTTAGAACTCCTAAACATTATATATATATGTTTTATTCTAACAGCCTAGAGAATAAAATGGTGGTCATTGCAATACTGTCTGTCACACCGTATTTGTGCAGCGGACTTACAAGTGCACTTTTTTGGGGGAAAATTTTTTATTTAATTAAAAAAATAAGACAACAGTAAAGTTAGCCCAATTTTTTTATATTGTGAAAAATAATGTTACGCCGAGTAAATTGATACCCAACATGTCACGCTTCAAATTATTGCTCTCGCTCTACCGATTGCGGCGATACCTCACGTGTGGTTTGAACACTGCTTTCCTATGCGGGCACTACTCACGTATGCGTTCGCTTCTGCACGCAAGCTTGGCGGGACAGGGCGCATTTAAAAATAAAAAAATTTCTTATTTTAACTTTATATTTTTAATTTTTTCACTGTTCTTTAAAAAAAAATTGTCACTTTTATTCCTATTACAAGGAATGTAAAAATCCCTTGTAATAGAAAAAAGCATGACAGGTCCTCTTAAATATGAGATCTGGGGTCAGAGAGACCTCAGATCTCATATTTACACTAAAATGCAATTTAAAAAAACAAAAAAAAACAATTGTCATTTGAAAAAAATAAATGTCCCTCTAAGAGCTATGGGCAATGACTTGGAGACAGGTGGGGGGGGTGGGGGGGTGGGGGGGGGCGCGTTATCTTCCCCTCACTCGTCTTCATGTCAGGCCAGGGACAGGTCCGGATTGCCGTTACGGACCTGGCTCCTAACTTTTTTAGCTGGCTCCTAGATTCCAAGCAAATTTGTCAAGCCCTGATTTAAAGTATGGAATGGCTTGCTGAGACAGAGGATAGGGTAACGGCAACCCAGAATTAGTACAGGCAATGGAGGCAGGGACTTTCTTGAAATGGCAAAGAAGAGAAGATGCTAGGTTGGTAGAGATAATGGAGCATAATAGACTTCTCCCACTCGATTCCCTGGGTATGGAATACAAGGCTAAATGGATGCAATATTGGCAGCTCCAGAGACCGGGCCGCAGGGCAGTATTCCAACATAACGACTGCAAACACATCTCCAAGACGAACACTGTTTTGTTAAAGAAGGTGAGGGTAAAGCTGATGAACTGGGAAAGCATGTCTCTTGACCTTAACTCTATTGAGCATCTGTGGGGCATCCACAAACAGAAGGTGAAGGAGCACAAGGTCTCTAACATCCACCAGCTCTGTGATGTCAACATGGAGGAGTGGAAGAGGACTCCAGGGGCAACCTGTGAAGCTCTGGTGAACTCCATGCTCAAGAGGGTTAAGAAAGCGCTGTAAAATAATGATGGCCACACAAAATATTGACACTTTGGGCCCAATTTGGATATTTTCACTTAAAGGTTTCTCCACTTTTGTTGCCAGTGGTTTAGACATCAATGGCTGCATGTTGAGTTATTTTGAGGGGACAGCTAATTTATACTGTTATACAAGCTGTACACTCACTACTTTACATTGTAGCAAAGTGTAATTTCTTCAGTGTTGTCACATAAAAAGAAATAATAAAGGGGGGCGCATGTACGGAGGAATCCAAGATGGCCACTTAAGCCTGGAGTTCGCACCAACCCGGCCTAACGGCACACAGAGCACCCGACAGCGACCAGCAGGATGGCGGCGGACCACGCCATAAGCTGGGGGAATCCCCCAGGAGTCCCTGCACAAAATGACATTAAACAGAAATAACATCATTGAAAACTGCTTGCGGTTTTAATGTTATATCTGGTTCCTGCAATATGGTTGAAAACTATTGAGAAAAATGGCATGGGTAGCCCTCCCTGCCCATTACCAGCCCCTTTGGGTCTTGTACGCATATCAAGGGGAACCCTGTACCCATATTAAAAAAAGGAAATGCGTGTGGCCCCCAGGCCCTAAATACTCAGAACAGCAGTATACAGGCGGTGCAAACAAGACAGGGACTGTGTAGGTTTGTTGTGTTAAGTTGAATCTGTTTGTAATTTTCAACTGGTACATTTTTAAAGTGTAGCTCCAGTCAAAAAAACTATTTTTAAGCTTTTTGGAAAACATAGGGAAGGGTTATCCCCCCTGTATAATTTGTTTTGTCGTACATCTTTTTTCATCTCACTTGCTGTTGTCTCCTTCCGTTTGCAAGTAGGAGATGTTTGTAAGTTGGATGTTTGAAAGTAGGGGCCTGCCATATATGCTCTGCAGAAATGGCGGAACAAGGTGTTGGTTTTGCCACAACATTGTAAGCCCTCAAAGTGACTCTTGCTGGGAGCTGGAGCACCCTGCTGTGAACCATTATATCAAGAATTGTAATTACATGCCATTGTTGAACAGTGGTAGAAAAATTGACCTTTGGTGGTTGTGGTGCTGGTGCCACAACACTATAAGTCCTCACAGTTACTCTGGGTGGGCACAGGAATGGGCCCTCCTGTGAAATATTATATCAAGAATTGTAATTACATGTCCCTGTTAAACAGGGGCAGAAAAATTGGGCCTTAGGCACTGGTGCTGGTGCCACGACACTGCAACCTCTCCCATATACTCTAGTTTTATTGCAGGAATTAGCCCTGCTGCAAAGCATTGCATCAAAAATTGTACTTAACCACTTCCCGACCAGCGCACGACGATGTACGTCGACAGAATGGCACGGGCAGGCATATTGGCGTACAGGTACGTCCAATATTCGATGCCGCCCTGCCATCGGGAGCGCGCCGCCGGCGGCGCGCTCCCGCGCTGTTCGGGACCCCCGTGAGTCCGGTCGCGGGACCCGCGGACTCGATCGCCGCGGGCATCCCCGCGATCGTCTCACGGAGCGGCCGAATGGAGGAAATGCTGTATAAACAACATTTCTCCATTCTGCCTAGCAACTAGTGACACTGATCTCTGCTCCATGTGATTGGAGCAGAGATCAGTGTACACTAAATGAAAGCCCAACCCCCCCACAGTTAGTAACACACCCCTAGGAACACTTAACCCCTACACTGCCACCCACTGGTTAACCCTTTCACTGCCAGTGTCATTTACACAGGAATCACTGCATTTATATAGCAGTGATTACTGTATAAATGACAATGGTCCCAAAAATGTGTCAAAAATGTCCGATGGGTCCCCCACAATGTCGCAGTCACAATAAAAATCGCAGATCGCCGCCATTACTAGTAAAAAAAAAAATAATAAAAAATTATTAATAAAAATGCTATAAAACTATCCCTATTTTGTAAACGCTACCAATTAATAATCGCTTATTGCGATTTTTTTTACCAAAAATATGTAGAAGAATACGTATCGGCCTAAACTGAGGGAAAAAAATTTTTTTATATATATTTTTGGGGGATATTTATTATAACAAAAAGTAAAAAATAATGCGTTTTTTTCAAAATTGTCGCTCTATTTTTGTTTATAGCGCAAAAAATAAAAATCGCAGAGGTCATCAAATACCACCAAAAGAAAGCTCTATTTATGGGAAAAAAAGGACGTCAATTTTGTTTGGGAGCCACGTCGCACGACCGCGCAATTGTCAGTTAAAGCGACGCAGTGCCGAATCGCAAAAAGTGGTCTGGTCTTTGACCAGCAAAATGGTCCGGTCTGCAAGTGGTTAAACGCCCCTGTTAAACAGGGACAGAAAAATTGGGCCTTAGGCACTGGTGCTGGTGCCACCACACTGCAACCTCTCCCATATACTCTAGATTTATTGCAGGAATTAGCCCTGCTGCAAAGCATTGCATCAAAAATTGCACTTAAACGCCCCTGTTAAACAGGGGCAGAAAAATTGGGCCTTAGGCACTGGTGCTGGTGCCACCACACTGCAACCTCTCCCATATACTCTAGTTTTATTGCAGGAATTAGCCCTGCTGCAAAGCATTGCATCAAAAATTGTAATTAAACGCCCCTGTTAAACAGGGGCAGAAAAATTGGGCCTTAGGCACTGGTGATGGTGCCACCACACTGCAACCTCTCCCATATACTCTAGTTTTATTGCAGGAATTAGCCCTGCTGCAAAGCATTGCATCAAAAATTGTACGTAAACGCCCCTGTTAAACAGGGGCAGAAAAATTGGGCCTTAGGCACTGGTGCTGGTGCCACCACACTGCAACCTCTCCCATATACTCTAGTTTTATTGCAGGAATTAGCCCTGCTGCAAAGCATTGCATCAAAAATTGTAATTAAACGCCCCTGTTAAACAGGGGCAGAAAAATTGGGCCTTAGGCACTGGTGCTGGTGCCACCACACTGCAACCTTTCCCATATACTCTAGTTTTATTGCAGGAATTAGCCCTGCTGCAAAGCATTGCATCAAAAATTGTACTTAAACGCCCCTGTTAAACAGGGGTAGAAAAATTGGGCTGATGGCATCACCCAGAACCAGAAATGTTCTTCCAACATATCAGCGGAGGAGGAAGAGGATAGACAATCAACATAACAGGATAGTCACTCAGCATCAGCATAGGCAGTCTTGAAGGGATGTGATATTTCAAAAAAAATTATTCGGTTACATCAGCTTCAGGTGCTTGGTAGCTGTGGGTGATCCAAGACTGATTCATCTTGATGAAGGTCAGTCGATCAACTGATTCGGTGGACAGGCGCACCCTGTGATCGGTAACAAATCCACCAGCAGCACTGAAGGTGCGTTCCGAAAGAACGCTGGATGCAGGACAGGCCAGTAGCTCAATTGCATAGTGTGCAAGCTCTGGCCAGTGATCCATCCTCAAGACCCAGTAAGCCAGAGGATTTTCGGTGGGAAAGGTGTCCAAGTCTGACCTTGCCCTTAGGTATTCCTGCACCATGTAAATCAGACGCTGGCGATGGTTGCTGGAACCGATCATACCTTGGGGCTGCGGACTAAAAAATTGTCTGAAAGCATCAGTCAGACGGCCACCTTCTCCACCGCTCCTTCTGACCGATGCCTCAGCAACACGTTGTCCAGGACCAGGAGTTTGTAACCTCCCAGTCTCTGGGAACGCGTTGCACAGACCTTTCTGCAAGGCCTCCCGGAGATGTCTCATCCTCTGCTCCCTCTGCGATGGCAAGATAAGGTCGGCAACCTTACCCTTGTACCGTGGATCAAGGAGAGTGGCCAGCCAGTAATGGTCCCTCTCCTTGATCCGAAGAATACGAGGATCCTTCCGCAGGCTTTGCAGGATCAGGGAGGCCATGCAGCGTAGGTTAGCTGAGGCATTCGGTCCGGAGTCCTCTGGGTCACTAAGGGCAACATGATCCGCAGCTACCTCCTCCCAGCCACGTACAAGTCCACGTGTTTCTTGGGACTGTAAATCATCCCTACAAGACTGCTGCTGCTGATGCTGAGTGCCAGCCTCCACCTCCATGCTGACACAATCATCCTCCTCCTCCTCTTCCTCCTCCTCATCCTCTTCCTGTGTGATGGGTGGAACAGCAGGAACACTGTCTGGATAAAGGGGGCCTTGAGAGGCAAGGAAGTCCTCCTCTTCCTGCCTCTGTTCTGCCTCAAGTGCCCTGTCCATTATTCCACGCAGCGTATGCTCCAAGAGGTGGACAAGAGGTACAGTGTCACTGATGCATGCACTGTCACTGCTCACCATCCTTGCGGCCTCCTCAAACGGTGACAGGACAGTGCATGCATCCCTGATCATGCCCCACTGGCGTGGTGAGAAAAAACCGAGCTCCCCTAACCCTGTCCTGGTGCAGTAGTCGCACAGGTACTCATTGATGGCCCTCTGCTGCATGTGCAGCCGCTGCAGCATGGCCAATGTTGAGTTCCACCTGGTGGGCATGTCACATATAAGGCGGTTCTTGGGCAGGTTCAACTCCTTTTGGAGCTCAGCCAGCCGAGCACAGCCATTAAATGATCGGCGGAAATGCACACAGACTTTCCTGGCCTGCTTCAGGACATCCTGTAAGCCGGGGTACCTGCCCAAGAACCGCTGCACCACCAGGTTAAGGACGTGAGCTACACAGGGCACATGGGTCAGTTGTCTCTGTCGGAGGGCGGAGAGGAGGTTGGTGCCATTGTCACAAACCACCATTCCTGGCTTAAGCTGGCGTGGCGTCAACCACCTCTCGGCCTGCCCCTGCAGAGCTGACAAAACATCTGCCCCAGTGTGGCTCCTGTCCCCCAAACAAACCAGCGCAAGCACGGCATGGCATTGTTTTGCCTGCTTACTTGCGTAGCCCCTGGAACGCCTACGGAGCACCGCTGGTTCTGAGGACAGAGCACTGGAAGAAGCCATGGAGGAAGAAGAAGAGGAGGGGGTGGAGGAGAGAGGTGTGTCACAACCAATAGTAGCATTTTGGAGGCGTGGTGGCGGAACAACCTCCAACACTACTGCACCTTGTCCTGCATCCTTCCCAGCTGCCAGAAGAGTGACCCAATGGGCCGTGAAAGACAGGTAACGTCCCTGTCCATGCCTGCTGGACCATGAGTCAGCGGTAATATGCACCTTACCGCTGACCGCTCTGTCCAGCGAGGCAAGGACATTGCCTTCCACATGCCGGTAGAGAGCCGGAATCGCCTTCCGGTAGAAAAAGTGGCGTTTGGGGACCTGCCACTGAGGAACCGCACATTGTACAAACTCACGGAAGGGGGCCGAATCTACCAACTGAAAAGGCAGCAGTTGAAGTGCTAGCAATTTAGCCAAGCTAGCATTCAACCGCTGTGCATGTGGATGGCTGGGAGTGAACTTCTTTCGCCGGTCCAGCAGCTGGGGCAGGGACATTTGCCTGCTATAATCGGACGTGGGTGTACTGCTAGCAGAGTGCCCGGAAGCACTTGGCTGTGACACACCTAATTCTACACCTTCATTCCTCTCAGAGCAGGTTTCAGAGAGGACTGAAGGTCTAGTGGGGTTGGAGATGCCAGCTGATGAGGAGCAAGGAGAGGTCCGCTTTGTTCTTTGGTGTGGGTCTTTGAGGTACGCTTGCCAACGAGCTGCATGGCAGGTCAACATATGTCTGGTCAAGCATGTGGTGCCCAAGCGGCTGATGTTTTGGCCACGCGAGATACGCTTGAGACATATGTTGTAAATAGCAGCGGTGCGATCTGATGCACTCGTCTCAAAAAAGGCCCACACCAAAGAACTTTTAGAATAACGCGCAGAGGCAGCGCCCTGCACAGGCGGAGCTCTGCGGTGTGATTCAGTCGGTGTGCTGCCCCTAAGCTGGCCCCCGGAGGGCATCCTGCCTCGTTGGACATGTGCCTCCTCCTCCTCCTCTCTCCTACCAGGCACCCACGTGGTGTCAGTGCCCTCATCATCCCCTCCCTATTCATCGCTGTAGCAAACCTGGCAGTATGTTGCAGCTTGTGGAACATGACTGCCAGATTGCTGTCCTTCTTGAGCATCCCCTCTCTCTGCGCTCACGCTACTGCCTTCCTCTAGCTGAGTGTCATCATCAGAGCCTACAAAACACTGGGCATCCTCCTGGAGCATGTACCCAACACTGTGCTCAAAGAGTTCAGGAGACTCCTCAGGAGGACGTGGTGGGTCTAGGGAAGGAGTCACTGATGATGACATTGAGAGGAGGGAAGACGATGCGTTGGCAGCTGCTTTGCTAGTACCCTGAGACTGGGTGAGAGAGGATGAGGAGGATGAAGAGGGCTTGGTCATCCACTCTACCAAGTCGTTGGCATGTTGCGGTTCAACATGTCCAGCTGCCGAAAAGAAGGACAAGCGTGTCCCATGGCCACGTGCTGATGACAATGCACCGCGTCCACGACCAACACTGTGGTCTCTAGACACAGAGCCTGCTTGCCCTCTTTTATCGGCTTGCGCCTGTCTGCCTCTCCTTGCTGGCCTTCCAGACATGGTAATGGCCTGAAGGGAGTTGGGTAAAACAGAAGTGTAATGGAGTCACACAACACCCACTAAGCCCTGCAGATGGCTCTATTAGAGAACAGCAATAAACGGTAGATACAGGTGTATATTGTGCTGGAGTCACACAACACCCACTAACTCCTGCAGATGCCTTTATTATAGAACACCAGAGATAAAGGGGTATACTGTAATTGAGTCACACAACACCCACTAAGCCCTGCAGATGCCTCTATTAGAGAACAGCAATAAAGGGTAGATACAGGTGTATATTGTGCTGGAGGCACAAAAAACCCACTAACTCCTGCAGATGCCTTTATTATAGAACACCAGAGATAAAGGGGTATATACAGATGTATACTGTGCTGTGCTGGAGGCACACACAACTTCCAATAACTCCTGCAGATGGCAAGTGGGCTCAAATAGAGAAGAGCTATGTAGATGGATATAGCGGTGTGTACTGGGTACAGAGCACGCAGACAGCACGCACAAGCTCCTAACACTACTGACTGCAAGCTCTATTATAAAAGATAGATCACTAGCTATATAGGTGAGGTGAATATAGCGGTGTATACTGCGGTCAGGGCAAGCAGACAACAACCACTACAGAAGAGCAAGATCGAAAATCGGCCGATAACGATCGGTGTGTACTGTGTTGAAGGTACACAGAACACCCACTAACTGCTTCAGACGCCAACACACTACACTAGGCCGCCACGCCGGCGGCCTTATATAGTGTGGGGCGTGTACTACACAGCCTGAGCTATGATTGGCCACAGGCATCCTGCCTGTGGCCAATCATGGCTCTCCTCGCTGCTGGCGCTGTGATTGGCCAAGCATGCGGGGTCACAGTGCATGCTTGGCCAATCATGAGCCAGCAATGCACTGCGATGACGCAGTGCATTGTGGCCCGTGAGCGCCACGCGAATTTGGCGCGAATGGCCCATAACGTTCGGAATTCGCCGAACGGGCGAACAGCCGATGTTCGAGTCGAACATATGTTCAACTCGAACACGAAGCTCATCCCTAGCTAGGACCATATCTAAAGCCATTCGGTTCTGTTAGGCCATTAGAGATGTGGGGGCTAACTGTTCTGCTAGGCCCTTCACAGCATCCCTAGTATAGTTTACAAATCGTTGTTGGTTATAATATATATAATTAATCCAATCAACATTTTTATTTATAGTCACCCACCAGAGAAGAGACTCAAACCCAGCTGTCACCTGATTCCTGGCTTTAAACTCATCCGGCACCCTGTAAAGAACCCCAATCTCATCTATGTAGATCTGAAAGTCAAGGGAGAGGTGTCCCTCCGATACTGTCGGTGACTCTTAGTCCACGGGTTTTCTGACAGGATTCTTAGGGGCATAGCCAGCTGGACCATAGCGCAATCCCCTCGGACATTGGCCGGTAGTCTAGCTCGCAGTTTCTTATCCCCACACATCCACCAGACATCAGCTCTCTGAATGTCATGTTCAACCCAGTCACCATTGTCCGTGTTAATCCTCTCCACACAGTAGTCATCGGGTAGTGACCCAAGATCCACCGCGCTACGGTTCCCTGGGAGTGCAAAACAAGTAAAGTTGCCCGGATAAGCGGTAACTGCTGGAGGTATCTGAGGTCTCTGTACTGGGGGAAACAACAAACTCAATGTGTGACAAGTAGAATTTGTTTCAGGTTTATAGCTCTTATTATACAATTGCAACATACATTTTAAACCTTCTGGATCTGTATTGTGATCTAGAGGAAAAGGAACTGAGTTTTAACCTTAACCATTCTAACCACAAATTTTTTTCTTGGTAGCCCGTCTCCAAAGCTATGGCATCTTCTATTGTTACGTTAGTGAATCTTATAGTTTTACTCAGAACTTCTATTTTAGTATGGCCTTCTTCTTTCCCGTCTGAGTCTACCTTTTCCTGTTGTCTAGTTTTATTAGGTGGTAATACCTCAAGGAAAAATGCTCCCATGGAATACAACCGCTGATCTTCCTTCCTCGGCTTCTTTAATGTTATTAATAGTTGGTTACAGTTCTTACTATGTGTGCAGGGGGAGTTGGCCGCTTTTGTGATTATGAGTCTCTCCTTTATTCCACTCTTTTTAGCCCCTGGTTGATTATACCCCCAATCTTCATGCGCTGTAGTCCACAGGGCCTGATCCCATGCTTGACATCCTGCTCTATTCCAGAGCCAGCAGATATATTTATCTGCCCATAGAAGTCCTCTAGCCCCAATAGTATCCCCACAATCTGCAATCTGACAGAAGTCTACCAGTATAGTGCTAGTTATTCCCTCTATAAAGTTTTAGATTTAATGCTTTTCCTGTTCTTTCCTAATTCAAAGGTTCCTCTACTCTTCCATAACGTATAACCCCTCTTATGGATGCCTCTCCTAGCGTCACCAGTAACCCAAGGATAATTACTGTCCCTTTCATCCTAACCAGCTACAGAGTTCCAGCGGATAGGATAGGGGAATTGGAAGGGGAGGGAGACTTCACCGGTTTGAGACATCCCTTTGTAGCCGGATTTTCTGAACCTCTTGTAGCCATCTGGCCCTATTCTGCCTGTAAAACCTTTTTGTAATGGGACTGGTGAATCCAGGTAGACCTCTCTGCAAGCCTTATCGCAGTAGGGGTAGTTAAGAGGACTTTGAAAGGACCATCCCACATTGGGGAGAACCACTGCTTTCTTCTTATTACTTTTTATTGAGACCCAATCTCCCACATGCACCTTTTCATCTTCTTAAATTGGACCTTCTAGACCAGAACCAAAATCATTATTATGTCTTTGTATTAACAACCTAGACATGTATTCTGCTGGTGTGTGCTCAGACTGCTCAGTAGGTGTTTCATTTGATTGTAAGGGTATCTTATATGGCCTTATCATTCCAAATGGGCTTAAAGCTTCTTTTGGGGGTGTGATATACATACTGGTCACAGCTACTAGTAGGCAGTACATTCAATTATTTTTACCTATTTCTTCCATAGCTTTTCTCAGTTTGCTTTTTAGAATGCCATTATGTCTTTCTACCAATCCAGCTGATTGGGGATGATAGGCACAATGGTATTTCCCTTTAATTCTCATCACTTCTGTCAAATGTTGTATATTTTTAATTACAAAATGAGGTCCATTATAATTGTCTGTGCATCTGCACTTCCTGTCGGGAATATCTCCACCCATTTGGTCAGGGTGCCTGGTTACCAAACAATATTTCTTCCTTTCACATTTGTCTAATTCAATAAAATCCATGCAAATGTGTTGGAATGGATATTGCGGTGTAGAGAACTTCCCTTTATGTGGTTTTATACCTCCCTGAGCATTGTATCTTACAGATATAAGACATTGACAGCAAAAAAGTTTTTTTTAGTAGTTAGTGAAGCTATAGACTGTACATACCTTAAATAAACATCTCAGTCATCCCCCTGTTTGACACATGAGTTACTCCATGTGTCAATACTGCTGCATATCAGTAAGGACTGTATGATCTATCTCTATGGATTTCTCGTTCTGTCATTATTTTATGTGTTTCTTGTGCCGCTATTTTGGCAGCTTCATCTGCCTTTTTATTTCCCTTTGAGATGGGGTCTGTATATATTGTGTGTGCTTGACATTTGCAGATTGGAAGGTTGTTTTTTTTTTGGTAACTCTATTGCATCTAGGAGTTCTAAAATGAAGTCCGTGTGTGAAATTGGTTTACCACTGGAGGTGACCATCCCCCTGTTTTTCCATTGTTGTGCAAAAACATGTACTGTTGAAAAGGCATATTGACTGTCAGTGTATATGGTTACGAATTTTCCTTCTGACAGTATGCATGCTCTTGTCAGTGCTACAAGTTCTGCAACTTGTGCTAAATAATATTTTGGTAGTGGTCCAGCTTCCAAAATCTCATCCTGTGTCACTACTACATATCCAGCTGCATTTGTGCCATCTGGATTTTTCTTACTAAAACCATCAACAAAAAGTGTCATGTCAGGGTTAGATAACGGTATATCTTTCAGATCACTTTGTGGCAGTACCTTTTCAGTGATGGCAGCAGCGCAGTCATGTTTTATGACCATCAGTAGGAAGTGGTAGTAGTGTGGATGGGTTTAATGTAGTACACCTCTGTATTGTTAAGTGAGGTTGTGTCAAGAGTATTGTCATACAGGAAAGGTGTCGTGCTGGGCTCAAATGTGATATCTTTTGTTGTAACAGGATAACAGACACTGCATGTGGTACCTTTCATAGTTAGTAAAGTTGAATAAAGACACCAGTCCATCCGGTTCAGCCTGGGTGAGTGTCTAGCCCCTACCCCTGTACATTGCACACTCACATTGGTCTCTACCCTCAAGGATCCAACGTCCCCATTCATATACCAGGGCCAACCCGGGACAGAAGCCAATCAACCCACCTGCATGTCCCCGGAGTGCGGGAGGAAACCAGAGCACCCGGAGGAAATCCGCACAGGCACAGGGAGTACATGCAAACTCCAGGCAGGTAGTGTCATGATTGGGATTCGAACCAGCGACCCTTTTTACTGTTAGGTGAGAGTGCTAACCACTACACCGCTGCTGCTACCAGTGCTTGTACACAGGGTGGAAGTGCTCTAGTTGCCCTAATTTTGTAGAGTAATCCTTCCTCTAAAACCACCTGTGCCTCTTCCTCTATGAGACCCCTCTGGTTCTGCCTCAGCAGTGTACTCTTCTGCATCCTCCTCTCCTTCATCACCTTGCACAAAAACCTTTACTTTCACATTCTTTTTTGCCTTTGTTTTCAAATACTTCTCAGAATGCTTAGCATATTGTAAAACATCTACAACTGATGCAGTTTGGTAAGTAACCATGTTTTTAACAATGTAATACTTATGAGCCTGTTTCAATCCATTTAAAAAAAAACAATCTTTAGCTGTTGTTGATATGCACTATTCACATCCTCAGCTTCGGGGAGCCCGGAGAACACTCTAAAAATCTCTCGTAATTTATTTAGGTAGTCACTGACACTTTCCTTGTCTTCTTGTACTGTCATATTTATTTTTTTGCTAATCAGTCCGTTGTACCCATCTAAGCTGGCATCTGTTCAGTAAGGTAGTCAACCTGTTTCCTAAGTCTGGGCTTTCTGGAGGCAATGGATCCCCCCGTCCCTGTGCATTTTCTGGGGCGCAGGGGTCCCAGTCCCCCTTTACCGAGGCCCAATCTGATCCTAATACTCTCCTCAGGGCTCTCTCTACTTCCACCCCATTCAATTTATAACTGTTGTGTAATCCCTCTATGTTTTCAATGAATTCAGCTGGACCTAATTTTGGATGTTTTATGTGTTCTGTAGCCTTTTGTATATCACTGTCAGTCCATGGTCGAAAAACAGTCATAGTCAAGGCATATGGCTGGCCCAGTGCATCATTCTGTCCTCCCCTTGGGTTTGGGACCTCTATCAAGGGGTATTCCTCACCGTCCTCCACACCATACCTAATAGGAGGTTTACTTAGTCTCTTGGCTCCTGCTGGGGCACCTAGTGCATGAGTTATAGCATCAGTTAATGTTTCAAGGATCGATCTGTTCATCTCCAGGACTGAACTACTGTCTGGAGAGATTGAGGAAGTGGAGTTGGGGTTTTGTTCAGAGGCGGTTCCTTTGACAGGGGTGGATGTCACAGGGAA
This sequence comes from Lithobates pipiens, assembly GCF_037356315.1. Lineage (NCBI taxonomy): Eukaryota > Metazoa > Chordata > Amphibia > Anura > Ranidae > Lithobates > Lithobates pipiens. The sequence continues at coordinate 44,843,424 of NW_027507787.1, forward strand.
GGTGTTACTCTGGGCAGTTACTTGCACCTGAGGGGGGGGACCATTATAAGGAGGTTGTCTCTGGGTATAGCAGATGAGATCATCCTCTTTGTCCACTAGGGACAATTGGGCTTGGCATTTTTCCTTTGTTCTCCTTCCTTCTACTCTAATTCTAGCATGCTGAAGCCAATACTCCACCATTTCCAACCCATACCTTTTTTTGAATTTTGGGTCCTAACAATTTAAGCTTATCCACAGGGCCCCAAAATAGAACTTTCTTTCTTTTTAATCAATATTTAGTATTCTGATTCAGAACTTAGCCTTTTGACTTTATAAATGTACCCAAATATAAACAGCATTGCATCATTAACACTTCACAGTTGAAAGTCTGTGAATTCTAAAAATAACTCATCCAATATAAATATTTACTTTAAGACTATTATTCAGACTTTCCTTCCCACCAAAAGTCCTAATATTTTCACAGATGCACAAATTGACCTCTGTCAGGCAATCTGCATTTTCTTGTTTCCGAGAAACAGCTTCTTGACCATCATAGTAATGAAAACATCCTCAGCCTTTTTTTTTCTTTTCTTTTCACATTCATCAAGCCACCTGATAATAATTCTACAACATTCTATTCACTCCACAGTGCAATCCACCTTCACGTTTTCCCAGCTACCCAAACTATAAACAATTTCTTCCACTTGCTTTCTGTAACACCATGGCATGCTAAAATAATAAAGCAACCTGGTGTTATCAGTGTACCTTTTTTTTCTTTTATGCTAAGTTTCAATATTTACAATATAACCCTTCTGTATTGTCATAGCTAGTCAAGGGTTAACTTTTACAACTTCTTTAAGACAGGAATAAGCACTGCATACATGAGGGAAGGGGGAGGGGGAGAGTGAGTTCAGTGTGTTCCTTTTTTTTTTTTTTTTTTTTACAGACACACAGATCATGAGAACGTGAAGAATGACTCCTTATCTCCTAAAGGCACATTAGGAATACGCAGCACAAAACATGTAAACGAACAAAGACTGTTGTACCGTGGGGTAACAATACAAGACTAAAAATATCAGCACTCCCCACACTATCGAGAGAATCAAAAAAGGTTAAACATGAGCAAAGATAAAGTAAACACACACAGAAGAAAGTTAGCCTTTTTAGATCAATTAACTAAACAGCGCTTAAATAGTCGGGCATTCAACCTCCGACAGCATCAGGCAATCAACCTCTGACGTTCGGTATACCTCAAATCTTTTTGTTATCTGTCCGGACAGCGGGCGACGTAATTTTTTACCTTAGACAATGTCCCCAAGTGTCTCTACGAGCACTGGGAAATCTAGATATTATACGATCAATACCAATGTCGGAAATTACAACACATTAAACCAGAATCAAAGAGAAAGAGAAGAAAAGACTCTTAGAAAGAATTAAGAATAATTTAAATTATCTTACCTCTCAAACACCTGGACTGGATCACACTAAGTTCGGAAACAGACAGTGGAATTCAGATCTTAGGCCCCCGCCCCTTTTTCACCAAATAACATGGAATGGGGGGACTATTATTTTCAGTGAGCTCCAAAGTCCAATACTCACCGAAGTTTTGTCGGGGCCGTCTGATGTGAAAACCAGCGTGTTGTTCCCGGCTGTGAAGGACCAAAAATGTTAGGAATCTTCTCTTGTGATCAGTCAAAACTCCAGATGTATTGAGAAGCAGACAATTTATTTCTGATGTGGCCCACAACAGGGAGACATGCTTACAGGACAGAAGCTGAAGAAAAATGTCTCCCAAAAGAATATGTCTCCCCCCCCCCTTATTCCTAAAAGAATACCACCTCCATGCTTCTATTGGCTGAGGAAACATAAATAACATTGTCATGGTACAGGATAGAGGTCGACCAATATATCGGCCGGCCGATATATCGGCCGATATTTGACGTTTTTTAATTAATCGGCATCGGCCGATTGAGCTGATAAAAAGGCCGATTTAGAACAGCGGGACTTGGAAATGACTTCTGTAATAGAAGTCAGTGTAAGTTGCCTGAGTCGTCATAGAAACGGCTTTCCTCCTCTCTGGGCAGCCTGCCAAGAAAAGAACAAAATGATACAATGTTTACACTTGAATGAATGAAGTCATCTCCATGTGTAGAAGTTCTCAGTTTAAAGAAGAGCTGCACCTAAAAAAAAAATATTAAAAGCCAGCAGCTACTAATATTGCAGCTGCTGACTTTTAATAAAATCACACTTACCTGTCCCAGGTTCCAGCGATGTCGGCGGCAGATGACGAGCGATCGCTCGTCTCTCTGCTGCCACCGCCGCCATCCTCTGTCAGGGAATCGGGAAGTGAAGCATGAAGGCTTCACTGCCCGGTTCCCTACTGCGCATGCTCGAGTCACGCTGCGCGTCTCTTATGGTCCCCCGCTGTGTCTCTGGGAACTGTGTGTTTCCCAGAACACAACGGGGGGGGCGGAGCGTCTGCGGGGGTCTGCGGCGGTCTGGCCGGAAGTGGGTGCAGTTACCTGGATTATCCAGGTAACTGCACCCCCCTCCCCCCTGAAAGGTGCCGATTGTGGCACCGGAGGGGGGGAGGGATAAGATTAGCGGAACTTCCCCTTTAGGGTGAAGAACTGCTTTAACCATTTAAAGACTAAATCTTTTCTGACACTTGTTGCTTACAAGTAAAAGTCCTGTATTTTCTGCCAGAAAATCACTTAGACCCCCCAAAAAGTATATATATATTTTTTAGCAGAGATCCTAGGGAATAAAATAGCGGTTGTTGCAACATTTTATGTCACACAGCATTTGCGCAGAGGTCTTTCAAATGCATTTCTTGGGGGGGGGGGAAAAATACACTAAATGATTTAAATAGTTAGTCCATTTTTTTTTTCGTCCAAAAGTTTTGAGTACTTTTTATTATTGTTTTTATTTTATAGGCTGCTTGCACACTGGAGCGGGCAGGCGTTGATGGTAAAATGTTGCTAGTTTTAGCAGCGCTTTACCATCATTTTAGCTGTGCTATTTGGCTGCTAGTGGCGCGCATGTAATCCAGCTAGCGGTCGAAGAAGAGGTTAAATGCGCCCGTGAAGCACCGCTGCCAAATCGCATTGCATGCACTTGGGCAGTGGTGCCCATTAATATCAATGGGCAGGAGTGGTGGAGAAGCGGTATACACCACTCCAAACTTGCTGTTTGCAGGACTTTTTTTTTAACATCCTGCCAGCGCATCGCCTCAGTGTGAAAGCACTCTGTCTTTCACACAGACTGCAGGGGAGCCGTTTTGCAGGCACTTTACAGGCGCTATTTTTAGCCCAAAAGCGCCTAAAAAAACGCCCCAGTGGGAGAGGTGTCTGTTAGGTTTTATGAGATGAAGGGGGATAAAAAAATAAAAAAAAAATAAAAAAAAATCGGCCTAACATATCGGCCCAAAAAAATCGGCATCATATATCGGCCATCGGCCGCCATGATTTCTAAATATCGGCATCGGCCAGAGAAAAACCCATATCGGTCGACCTCTAGTACAGGATGGTACTTTATTTTGATATTCATGTTCCCCGTACATTCTTAGGCTATCATATTTAGTTAAATCTAATCATCCTACAACTTACTATGGAGTTAATTAAGACAAAACAATACAACAAGTTAATACAATAATGTGCTCAGAAGTAAGTTTTTAAAAATCTGTCTCAGGAATATTGTTTTTCTTATAGTCACACAATAAACATTTAAAACTTTTCTAACAGTTACTCTGGAACAAAGACAGATATCTAGACCCCAGTTATTACTCCATAGTCCCAGGACCGTACTGCACTAGATAAACTTTCACTCCGTGTGTGCTTCATCCACACCATAAAGTGACCAAAATTGGGATCTTCCCCCTAACCCCCTCTGACCACCCTACCTCACCCCTTTCCTATCCAACCTATTTTGCTTCCCCACTCCCCCCCCCCCTCCCTATCCCTTCCTTTAACCTATTCAATGTTGGTTACATATGGATAATGGTTACATATGGATTAATTACTACATTAGATGAGTTGTCGTCAGATTTTACAGTTTCAATTTTCATCTGTTTACAAGTTTTGAGTGGTATGTTTATGCACCTCCCCTAGCCAGTGGTTATGGTTTTTCCATGCCCATTTGGTGAGACTTTAGCCTCTCAGGAGGAAGCTGAATTGACTGTACATTGTGTGGACAGAGAGATCGTCTGCTTCTCCTGTCCGCTGGAGTTCCTAGAGGGCTCCCATCTCCTCTTCTTTCTTTTTCTTTGCTGATACTCACCTCTTCTTTTTTGCCGATCTCCAGGATCCCCTTGTTGATGCCGTGCCTGCCTGGGAACTCAAACAAATGTGCTCTGTTTGCGGACGATCTATTGCTTTTCGGCACATCGCCAACAACCTCTCTCCCAAACATCTGCAAACTGCTGGATAACTTTACTAGGGCCTTGGGCTTAAAAGTTAATCTTACTAAATCCCAAATTTTTAATGTGAATGTCCCGTCCTCCATAGCAGAAAACCTTAAAATTTCCTTCCAGTTTGAGTGGCATGACTCTACCATTCGATATTTAGGAGTGGAACTCCCCCCAAACAACTCTACTCGGTTAACTTCCCCCTATGTATAATAAACTCGGTACGGATCTTAAGAATTGGGCACTCCATGACTTATCCTGGCTAGGGAGGATGAATGTGGTTAAAATGACACTACTCTCCAAATTACTATATATTTTTCAATCCCTTCTGATCCCACTCAGAAAAGACCAATTGAGAATGTTTCAAAGCAAAATGATAAAATTCATTTGGGGTGCCTCAGGTCACCGCCTATCAAAATCGGCGTGGGGGTCTCCCCCAAGTCCACAACAGACCCTTGTCCGAGCACGCTACCCGGCCGGCCAGGAAAGGGGGGGCGAGCGAGCGCCCCCCCTCCTGAGCCGTACCAGGCCGCGTGCCCTCAACATGGGGGGTGCCTTGGGGAAGGGGGGGCCGCGCGGCCCGCCCACCCCAAAGCACCTTGTCCCCATGTTGATGAGGACAAGGGCCTCTTCCCGACAACCCTGGCCGTTGGTTGTCGGGGTCTGCGCCCACAGACCCCGACAACCAACGGCCAGGGTTGTCGGGAAGAGGCCCTTGTCCTCATCAACATGGGGACAAGGTGCTTTGGGGTGGGGGGGCCGCGCGGCCCCCCCTTCCCCAAGGCACCCCCCATGTTAAGGGCACGCGGCCTGGTACGGCTCAGGAGGGGGGGCGCTCGCTCGCCCCCCTTTCCTGGCCGGCCGGGTAGCGTGCTCGGACAAGGGTCTGTTGTGGACTTGGGGGGGACCCCCACGCCGATTTTTTTCAGCGTTGGGGTTCCCCTTTAAGTCCATACCAGGCAGCGGGGCCAGCGACGTCTCCTTCGCGGGTCCCGCCTACCTGGAGACGTGCTCGAAATGAGCGGACTTTCCTCTGCGTGTGTGGGCAAGTCCGTTCATTTCAAAAGTAGGGCGGATAGTACGGCGGACTTAGTACGCCGTATTAGTCCGCTGAAAAAGTGCCGTGTGTGGGCAAGTAGCCCGTTCGGAAAGTCCGACGGACAGTCTGGCGGGAAGTCCGCCAGACTAAGTACGTCGGACATATCGCTACGTGTGTACGCGGCTTAAGGCTTGCCTTTCACTAAAAAGATGCATACACTGCAACTTTTTCATTAACACACAATGAAAACCATCAGAGCTTTTTCCGACGAGAATTCCGATCGTGTGTACGTGGCATTTGTGTCAAAGTCAAAATGTTGAAGAACTTGCTTAATTTGACTGCATCCAGAGAATAGCCATTCGCAACTGGATGATGATAAAGAACAACTCAAGCACAACTCAAGCACCCAACCAGACCATAGTTCCACGCCCGACAGAAGAGACAAAACATCTCACAGTCCAGCCAGATTGACACTGAAGTCCAATCCAGACAACTGTACCCAAACCAAACTTCAGTTTAGGCAAAACTCCAACTTTGAAAAACCCCATAGCACGTGCTCTTCAGGAGCCACTGCTACACATCAATCTGGAAAGGACATGGTCAAACAAACAGCTATTTTTTCAGAACACAAAAATGTATGAACCTGCACAACAGTTTGCTAAAACTCTTGCAATATATAGACAACCTAGAAGGCATTGTGATTTTCCAACAAAACCAGAGCTGCAGTTTTTAGCATAACTGTTGTGTGGCCAAAGGCAGGCAGCTCCTGCTATTATGTGCAAGTGCGTATAGCGTGCATGGCCATTATGGCAGACTCATCTCTGTGTTTGCCCCTCTCTAGCACTGGCAGTTCAGAGCTATCCCTCCCTGTATTTTGTAATTTTGTCAATCCATCTGCCATCACTTTAATCTTCTCCTCTGTTTCTACTGGGTTTGTTCCTTTTCTTTGCCCATTGGCTGGCCACTGATGATTTAACCTCTGTAAATGCGCTCTGAAGATGCATCTTCCTGGCAACTACCTCTTCTTTGCATATTCTCGATGCCAGACATAGGCCAGCATGTGCATAGACAGTGTATGCTTAAAAAAAAATGCTAGGAGACAGAATAAGTGTGTTCCTTAGCAGAAAAAAACATGCAAAGATTTTTTTGGCTGAAAAACGTCAGCTCCTAGCAAGACTAAAGATTAATACCTACTAGGCTATTTGTGTTATTCATGCCAACCATGGACTTATAGACATTGGCTAACAAATCTGTGCAGTTCTCTTATAACCCTGTATAGCCCATTCCGCACTTGCTGCTTTAAACTACTCCTAATTCTGCCAATAGTGATTCATAGTGAAGAACTGCACCTGAATATTGACAAATTTTACCAGTTATAAACTGTGATTTTCTGCAAATGTGTGCGGTACAGACATGTGTATTAATGCAATACTGGCATACATAATGACACTGAAACCTAAGCCATAAAAAGAGCGATTAGGCGTGGCTGACAATCCCAAAGCAATTAGTTGTCCTGAACACAACAATGAACAATTGTCGTTATGGCAGCACACTCCAAATAAATGTGCTCATACCATGTGAAGTTAAAGTCTACCTAAATTTTATTATAATATGCAGTATAAATCTTTGGGCTTATATAATGATCCAGTGTAAGGGGCAAAGCACCAAGGCTTTGTTCATAATGGCACCAGATATAGTGCTCATTTGCAGACACTGCTCAACCTGACCAATGATAAAGCCAAGCAAAGTTTGGGTTACTAGCAGTTCCTATGTCCTTAATAATGTAAGAGTCCAGGGGAATTTGATGAGAAGATAGGGACATGGATGAGAAATGGACCTGGGGTTTGGAGCCAGCTAACCATAAAGACACAAACAGGACATATCTGCCTCCCCAGAGAGAAGGCCCATGCCAGAAGGTGTAGTTTTAGATTTGGTAGAGCTGGCATTTCTCCGAAAGTTAAGTATTTTAGAGTAACCCAAGTTCATACCAGTGTGAAATGTAGGGTTGGAAATTTAAAGCAGAAGATTGGTGTTTTTTTTTTTTTTGCAAATATAAATTTTATTGAATTTTCAACGTGGGCAGACGCCCAACAAGTAAACAACAGAGATAGACAATAGAGGTCGCAGTCTCCAAACAACATGTTCCAGCAACATCAATCAAAAGTCAATATACAGTGCCTTGCGAAAGTATTCGGCCCCCTTGAACTTTTCAACCTTTTGCCACATTTCAGGCTTCAAACATGAAGATATAACATTTTTATTTTTTGTGAAGAATCACCAACAAGTGGGACACAATTGTGAAGTGGAACGAAATCTATTGGATTTTTGAAACTTTTTTAACTAATAAAAAAATGAAAAGTGGGGCTTGCAAAATTATTCGGCCCCCTTGCGTTAATACTTTGTAGAGCCACCTTTTGCTGCGATTACAGCTGCAAGTCGCTTGGGGTATGTCTCTATCAGTTTTGCACATCGAGAGACTGAAATTCTTGCCCATTCTTCCTTGCAAAACAGCTCGAGCTCAGTGAGGTTGGATGGAGAGCGTTTGTGAACAGCAGTTTTCAGCTCTTTCCACAGATTCTCGATTGGATTCAGGTCTGGACTTTGACTTGGCCATTCTAACACATGGATACGTTTATTTGTGAACCATTCCTTTGTAGATTTTGCTGTATGTTTGGGATCATTGTCTTGTTGGAAGATAAATCTCCATCCCAGTTTCAGGTCTTTTGCAGACTCCAACAGGTTTTCATCCAGAATGGTCCTGTATTTGGCTGCATCCATCTTCCCCTCAATTTTAACCATCTTCCCTGTCCCTGCTGAAGAAAAGCAGGCCCAAACCATGATGCTGCTACCACCATGTTTGACAGTGGGGATGGTGTGTTGGGAGTGATGAGCTGTGTTGCTTTTACGCCAAACATATCGTTTTGCATTGTGGGCAAAAAGTTCGATTTTGGTTTCATCTGACCAGAGCACCTTCTTCCACATGTTTGGTGTGTCTCCCAGGTGGCTTGTGGCAAACTTTAGACGAGACTTTTTATGGGTATCTTTGAGAAATGGCTTTCTTCTTGCCACTCTTCCATAAAGGCCAGATATGTGCAGTGTACGACTGATTGTTGTCCTATGGACAGACTCTCCCACCTCAGCTGTAGTTCTCTGCAGTTCATCCAAAGTGATCATGGGCCTCTTGGCTGCATCTTTGATCAGTCTTCTCCTTGTCTGAGCTGAAAGTTTAGAGGGACGGCCAGGTCTTGGTAGATTTGCAGTGGTCTGATACTCCTTCCATTTCAAAATGATCGCTTGCACAGTGCTCCTTGGGATGTTTAAAGCTTGGGAAATCTTTTTGTATCCAAATCTGGCTTTAAACTTCTCCACAACAGTATTACGGACCTGCCTGGTGTGTTCCTTGGTCTTCATGATGCTCTCTGCGCTTTCAACAGAACCCTGAGACTATCACAGAGCAGGTGCATTTATACAGAGACTTGATTACACACAGGTGGATTCTATTTATCACCATCAGTCATTTAGGACAACATTGGATCATTCAGAGATCCTCGCTGAACTTCTGGAGTGAGTTTGCTGCACTGAAAGTAAAGGGGCCGAATAATTTTTGCACACACCACTTTTCAGTTTTTTATTTGCTAAAAAAGTTTAAAATATCCAATAGATTTCGTTCCACTTCGCAATTGTGTCCCACTTGTTGGTGATTCTTCACAAAAAATAAAAATTTTATATCTTTATGTTTGAAGCCTGAAATGTGGCAAAAGGTTGAAAAGTTCAAGGGGGCCGAATACTTTCGCAAGGCACTGTATGTGGTATACGTCTGGGAGTAGCCCTGCAAAATGCCCATTACTCTCGCCTGATGTCTGCAGCTCAGTGTCCCCAGCAGCCCAGAGGAGGTAAAGTTATCAACTACCCTGAGCCACCAAGGAGATGTCCGCCAGTCAAAACGGGGTCACTCCCGGATAGGTCCGGAGGCCTGCACCAGTGAAAAGAAGTAGAAAGAAGGAAAGGAAATCAGAAAGCAAGAGGAGAAAGAAAAAAGGGGGGGAGATGGGAGGGTGGGAGGGCGAAGGGTGGGACTGACAGATGCTCCACCCTTGTCTAGTGTCACCACCGTAGAGTTAGACTGCTCCCCCCGGGCTGTGATGGGTTATAATCATTTAGGTCCTAATAAGGGATTTTCGTTTTCCTATATGTCTCGTGTCTATTTTGGGATGTCCGGATCAAATCCTCCATTTTGTTTATTTCCTCTACCTTTTTCAACCACATTGCAGCAGTTGGAGGGCGTTGCTGTTTCCATAGACTAGGGATGCAGGATTTAGCTGCATTGGTCAAATGGCGCAATATGGATTTTTTATAGCGTTTCGCGGGTAAAGTGGATACGTGAAGCAGGAAGAAGGCCGGATTATCGGGCACCTGAAAGTCGGTAAATTTCTGGGACACTTCTCGCACTACTGTCTGTAAGGAGATTCCATAATACATTGCATTATTGGTTATTGATTTTGATTATTGATTTCACCCTGAAGATATAAGTTCAGGATTGCTTATCTGCTTAGTGATTGAAAGAGACTTTCTTGGTACATTTTAGAGAATCTATCTCATGACAGTATTGCTTAATAACTGAATTATCTCATTGCCATGTCTATCTATTTCTGTTAAATGTCTTCATCTTAGGAAACATCTGTTTGTGGTTTTTATCTCTGTACACTGTTACTGGGTATGAAAAGGCTAGAATTGGTTTTTAGGAAGTTGTGGCTGGGCACATCATGGTCAGCAGACGTTAACAGAAAGTAAGGAATCATTGAACTGTAATAGCTTGAAATACAGAGGTTAAGATTAAGGTCACAAGACATTAACGAATAATATGCTAATGAACATTTATGTGTATCATTTTGATTGGCCCCCAAATTGGGGCAGAGTCTTGTAAAGACAGCATAAAACAGCAATCCTGTAATAAAGAGTTGTAACCATTTCAGCATACCTATTGTGTGTGTGTATGCGTCATTGGTTAACCGCCGGCGTGGACCTCCACTGAGCCATCTCTAAGAGCCTAGGCCACAAGGAGAAGACGGGCAACCTAACAGTTTTGGTACCAGAAGTGGGGTGTGGCGTTTGTTTGAACAGGTAAGACACATTCTGCTCCTTTTTACCTATTTTTGGTAACTGGTGTTGGTGCTTGCCCTGTTCAAATAACCTTGTATATCCACCCACTTACATAACTGTGCCTTCGCAACGGGCTAGGCTGGCCCCTTGGAAGGTTAGAGGGGCTCGCAGGTATTTTGGTTTTTTGAGTAGTCTGACTAGGCTGGTCTGACTGTATTGAGTAGAGGTATATATATATATGTGTGTTTAAAACTCGGGAAGTATAGGATACGCCCGTAGTATAAGGAGTGGCTGAGTGGACGCCCAATCTTTTTGGGGAAATATTGGAAAGTGCACTTATAATAACATGTTGATATAATGTAACTTTATTTGGCCATTGTATATATATATATATAAGATTTTGCTTGTTTTTCTTTTAGGTACCACCGTAAGTATTTAGGGTGTATAGAGAATTAGAGATAAGTGTATGATATATATATGTATGACAACTGAATGTAAAGTACTGTATTGATTTGAAAGGTTTTATTAAGGCATTACACATATATGCACTAAATGAACAACATATATCAGGAACCCAATTGTAGTGAGATAGCGCCCGCCTGCCCACATTGCACCTTTGGTTTACTGTTCCTTAGTGTTGACAGGACGTGGATCCTGCTTACCACTAGACCAACTGGGTTCTCATACCGACTTGGTGCAAGGGGAGTATATCCAACCACGAGGAGGGGTTTCCTATACCGAGTACTGAGGGTTAACCTTCATAGCTATATCAGCCCCACAGCAATAACAGACGAGGGGACTTATTCCCAAGTCAGGGAACAGATTATAGCACAAACAGGTTGCTTTCATCTCTGTCCCTGTACTAGACACACCCTACCAAGGTTATTGGATGGGGAATTCTGCAGCAACCCAGACCACGGCCAACCCATCCCCCTATGAGTATGTTAAAAACACACTACCGGGGCCACAGGTAGAACCTTTTTGGACACAGGTCAGAGAACGGTGCCAACAGCTAGGAATACATGACCCAGGACCACTAGGTCCCTGTTCAGAGGATGATTGGAAAGAGGTGAGCAAGGTGTGTCAGGTGCACAAGCACTCTTATCCACCTGGGAAATGGGAAGACACCCAGTACATGAAAGATTGTTACAAAACATGGAATAAATGCTTAGCCAAGTATAAAACAAAGTATGTAACTAAAGTCCCCACAGTAAAGCATGTAAACTCACCCGCCCTATCTCAGCAACCTGAGGCACCACCACCCCCCCCTTATGTGATGGTTAAACAGGAAGATGGAACATTGGGTCCACGTCTTCAGCTGTATCCATCTTTGGACCCAGCAGTGTTGGCCACCATAGTGTATGGGGCAGCTGATCAGGCACAAGTTACACGATGGGAAAACGAAAGTAGAAGCAGGGAAGAGGAAGTCCGGGCAGAAGGTATACAAAGAAGGGAAGAAGAGAGGATTAGAAAAATGGAACCAAAGGAAAGGGAATTAGAAGAGAAGTTAAAAGAGCTTAGAGAAAGAAAGGAGGAATTAGAGGAGAAAATGTCTAGGAGGGAGGAAGAGCTAGAAGAGTACAAAAGAGAGCTGGATAAGAGGGAAGGTGAGATGAGAGAATATTCTGCGATAACTAAGGGAGAAAGGGATGGAAAGACCCTGAAAGAGGGGGAAGAGGAAGAAGTCAGGAAGTTAAGCCCCAGGGAAAAGGAATGGGAGGAGAAACAGAAAGAATTTAATAAGAGACAGCAGGAAGAGGAAGAAAGGATACAAAGGAAAAGGGAAGATTTAGAGGCATACGAGAGGAAACTAGAGAAAGAGGCAAGAAGGATTGAGGAGGCCAAGGGAAAGATAATTTCACAGCCATCCACCACACTCAGAAGCCAAACGAAACCGGCCATAAGCCAGAAACCCCCACAGGAGGAAAGGGAGCAGGGTGAAAGAGAAATAGACATGGAACAGGAAAGTCTAGGTGCCACCTTTAAAGCACCACTTATGCATATAGGGGAGACGGAAGTCCATATTCCCCTACCTTTAGGCACACTGTCAAAAATAAAGGAATTATGCCCCAGCCCAAAGAAAAGCCCTAGGGAGGCTGGCGCTTTCCTTGCAAAATACAGTGCAGGGACAAGCTTGGATAAGGAAGATATAAAAGGGATCCTTAGTATAATTGACCCTGACAGTCCAGAAGGGCATCCCGTAGAGGCCTTATGGACAGCCCACATAAAGGAAGATAAAGATTGGGTATCTTTTTGGAAAGGCATGGGGAATCACTGGTCTACTATATACAAGGGTTCATCCGCACTCCAGGAACTTATCCTAGCAAAACAGGGACCAAAGGAAAAATTCTATGAATTTTGTACCCGGGTATATGGCTTGTGGAAAGCAGTAGATAGCGCTACCCCCCAATTGTTCACCACCACCATTATGGCTGGTGGCGATACGAAGGTGACACAGCTGCTTAAATTCACTAATCCAAAGTGGGCAGAACAAGCCCCAGATGAATTTATGAAGGATACTAGGTCACGAGAAACATCAGGGGTATTTGAGCAGAAGGGTGGCATTTTTCCCTCCCTGACACCAACCCAGACTCCGCCCACCCACATAATGACAATGCAACCTTATCCACCAATGCAATCTTATCCCCCAGATCAGGCTTACCCACCAGACCAGGGATGCTTTAACTGTGGGGAATTGGGACACTGGAAGTCCCAATGTCCCTACAGAATTAGAACAAACGCTCAGAGAGGAAGAGGTAGGAATCTAAACACCACCCCACATCGCCTTCAGGATATCAGGTATCCTCACCCACCACAACCCCAATACCAGCCTCAGCCTCATAGACCACCCCCACGCATCCCGATGCAGTGGCCATCCGCTCGGCGGACCCCACAATAGGGATGCCAAGAGTATGTCCCGTCCCTCAGCCTTGTGTGTTACAATCCATCGTGGAAAAGTCTTCCGCAGGTACTATTGCGGGTAGACAATCACCTGATATGTCTATTATTAGATTCAGGGGCTACATTCAGTAGTTTGAATGATGCCATATATGACACACCGCACTGTACTGAGGGAAACTCTATTGGTATAAATGGGACATCAATTACCCACCCCATCACTCCACCATTGCCCGTGGCTACTCCAGAAGGGCAGGAACTATGTACCCAGAGTTTTGCTGTCCTTGTGGATTGTCCAGTATCTTTAATGGGGAGGGACCTACTCTCAAAACTGAATATCACCATTAAATTTGACAGAGGGGGCTCCCTCACTGCCAGCTCACCATTTTGCGATTTACATGCTCCAAAAAGACACACTTACAGGGGACTCTTTGCATCATTACCACCCACTCTAGAAACACATGCCATATGGGCAGAAAACAAAGGGAGTGTGGGTTTTATTAACTGTACACCTTACACACCACAAATGCGTCCAGACGCCAAAGTACAATATCACAAGCAATACCCCCTGCCACTCGAAAAAATTGAAGGCATCACACCATTAATCGATGATTACATAGCAAAAGGGATTCTGAAACACATTATAAGCCCCTGGAATACACCAATCTACCCTGTAAAAAAGGCGAATGGGGAGTGGAGGCTTGTACAGGACCTAAGGGCCGTCAACAAGCAGGTTATACCTCTGCCACCTTTGGTAGCAGATATTCCTTTCATCTTTTTGAAAATACCTGCTGATTCCCTTTACTACACAGTAGTGGACCTGGCAAATGCATTTTTTAGCATCCCGATCGATGAAAGGGTATTGCCCATGTTTTCATTTTCATGGGGATGGGGGAAAAAGCAGTTGACCTGGTCAAGATTACCGCAGGGGTATGTGGACAGTCCGGCAGCCTTCTCCATGGTCCTTAATGAGACAATTAAGTCATGGACTGCTGAGCGCGGGTCGGTACTAATACAGTATGTGGACGACTTGCTCCTGTGCAGTCGATCTGCTGAAGATTGTGCGGTCGATTCCACATCTCTGTTACATCACCTGGCCAGGTCTGGCCACCTAGCATCGCGGAAGAAGATACAATGGTGTCAAAGTCAGGTAGAATACCTGGGATGCATTCTGAAGGAGGGAACCAGGCTAGTATCCCCCAAACGTGCCGCAGCCCTGCAGGCTCTCAGTCCTCCGAGAGACAAAGCAACCTTGCTGTCATTCTTGGGCGCAATCGTATATTGCCGCCAATGGATCCCAGATTGTTCATATTATGATGGCATTCTGAGGGAGGCTACCTTGTCCACCGCCCCAAAGACAATAGATTGGACAACAGAAAGGCTCCATGCTTTTCAGGCCTTGTTAAAAAGTCTGACTCAGGCCCCCGCCCTGGGATTGGTGGAATATGGCAAACCTTTTCAATTATACTGTGTGGTGTCGGGAAATTCTTTTGCTGCAGTTTTAACACAGCAACATGGAACCGGGTACCGACCAGTCTCCTATCTCTCAAAAAAGTTGCCTACCCAAGTACAAGGGATGCCATCTTGTTTACAAAACCTTGCTGCTTGTGCAATGGCAGTTCAAGAAGCTAACAAATCAGTATTAGGCCATGAGCTGACTCTCTACACTACTCATTCAGTGACTCACCTCCTGCAAAACATGAACACGCAGCATATGACAGCACAAAGGCTTAGTGGGTATGAGATCACACTTCTGAATACTGATAACCTCACCCTCAAACACGCACCACCCAGTAATCCCACTGTCCGCCTTTTGCATGCTTTGCTCAGGCTGCCACGAGACCCTGATCAGAAACACAATTGTGTTGAACAGGTTGCAGCAATAACCAGCCCTCGCCCAGATCTCACTGATATTCCCCTACCAGGAGTACAGGACGTCTTCGTAGACGGCAGCTGCTCCCGCCCCTCTGATGCAACATTCCTGACAGGGTACGCCATTGTCCAACTCCCTGATATGGTGTTGGAAGCAAAAGCTTTACCACCCTCCTCGGCACAGGTAGCAGAATTGGAGGCGCTCACAAGAGCTTGCATACTTTTCTCAGATCAGGAGGTAAACATCTACACAGATAGTAGGTACGCTTTTGGGGTCACGCATGACTATGGCGTAATATGGGCAAATAGAGGATTTAAAACTGCTGACAACAAGCCAATTGCTAACTCTACGCAAATTAAAGCACTCTTGTAAGCGATTCTTCTCCCAAAGCGGATAGCGGTCATCAAGGTAAAGGCACATTCATCAAATAACAGCAGAATTTCCAAAGGAAACGCGCTGGCAGACAGAGAAGCAAAAAAGGCCGCTGCCCTATACATTGGTCAGCCAGCCCCCACAACAATGTTCTTCAAAGAACATTTTACATCACCCAACTTTAAAACCATTGTGGCACAAATACAGGGATTAGCTACAAAGGAGGATGTTTCTTTTTGGGTCAAGGATGGCTTGACCAAGGACCAAGAAGGTCTTTGGTCAAAAGAGGGGAAGATATTGGGCATACCAGAATCAAGCAGTGTTCTCATACTTTCCTATCTCCATGGTCCAGGACATATAGGTACCACCGCCCTAACGAACATATACACAAAGTCTTTCTGTACAAACAACTTAAATAAACAGGCAAAACTCCTCACCAGCAGTTGTATGACCTGTGCACAAAACAATGTCCAAGGGAAAAATCATGGATTACATGGCCACCTGCCCCCACCCCTAGGTCCCCTAACAGATTTACAAATAGACTTTACACACATGCCCAAACAAAAAGGCAATTTGAAATACCTTTGCGTGATCGTATGCAAATGGTCAGGCTGGGTTGAAGGTATTCCGTGTACAGGTGAGACTGCTAAAATTGCTGCCAAATGCATACTGAACCATTGGGTTTGTAGGTTTGGAATACCAACGGCCATATGGTCAGACAGAGGACCTGCCTTCAGCTCCTCTGTTACACAGACTTTAGCTAAGCTACTAGGCTTACAGTGGAAACTGCACATCCCTTACCACCCACAAAGTGCAGGGGTAGTGGAAAGAATGAACAGGAACATTAAAGACAAGTTAAAAAAGGCTACGGGGGGCACCATGAAAGGATGGTTGGATTACCTTCCTTCAGTCCTATTTCAGATCAGAACAACACCACATGCCAGAACAAAACTCTCGCCCTTTGAGATTTTGATGGGAGTTCCTGCAAACATAGAGCTGCCCCTCTTAGATCAAAACACTGACATTAACATCTATTCCCAACAGGAAATGTACGTGAAAAATCTGGTAAGTATGCTACAGGAAATGAACGAACAAGTCTCTGTCACCTTTTCTCCTATTTCCACAGAGCCGACACACCCCTTCATCCCAGGAGATCAAGTGCTAGTCAAGCAACTGGCCCACAAAAAGAGGATCGGACCAATCTACTCTGGACCTTGGAAGATAGAGAAGGTTTCCAGAACTGCTGTACTGACCGATCTAGGAAACACCTGGATCCACGCCAGCCGGTTAAAGAAGTGTCCACAGCAACCCCAGACCCCAGACCCACCTCCAGCACCCCAGGACTCCTCTGACCAGGAACAGCAACCAGATTTGAAGGACGTTCAAGAAGGCATAAAGCAAATCTCTCTGAACGACAAGACAAATCCCTCACCCACAGGAAGAAACGAGTAACAGAACTTTGTACACAGTACCTGACAAAAATGATTTCCACTTCTGTGTCAGGAAGAACATTATGCTTCTGGACATGTCTGATTCTGATAGTATTCATACCTGTTTGGTTAATAGCAAATTGTGTGTACCATCCAGAAGATTTAGGGCTACTAGAAGGCATATGTGGGAAAGCACAGACAGCCAATGCACCTAGTTTAAAATATAAAAGAAGTATACACCCCACTGAACCCCCTTCAGGTTTAACCGACAAAATGTTGTTGTTAAAGTTTAAGTACAGTTATGCACAAAAGTCTGGTTTTGAGAAATGTTGGATATGCAGCAAACTCCACCCTAGTACAGCCAGAATCCCATTAATGGCCATTCCCTTAAACATCACTCCTTTCCTGAATGGAATACCCCCTATTGTTCTTGCCAATGTCATAAGAAAAAGTCCCAACAAGCCCCTCAGTTTTCAAATCGTGGGTAGAAGCCATGCTCCAGATTGGTGTTTCATAATGGGAAGCATTTCCAGGGGAGCTGAGGTGTGCAAATGGTCGAAACTTAATGTCTCCATGGCTTCCCTTACCGATAACTCATTTTTTCGCACCACAGACCCTGTGATAAATGCTACCATCTATGACCTTTTTAATTCTAGCTCCCACTCCCCGGTCACACAGTTATTAGCTCTGCTGATGGCATCTGGACATTCAAAAGGCGCAAGGACCATTGTTAGTCAACGACCCTTAGCATTAGGCAACACAACCTACATCTGTTGTGGCAAGCTCTGTTACCCATGGATTCCTGAGGAACCCCAAGGGTGGTGTTATCTTGCTAAAATAGTCCCTATAATGGGAGTAGTGGGGGATAATGGACAAGGACACCTACTTAAAGCTAGTACCCACCCAAGATACCCTCTAAAACACCTTGTGAAAAGAGAAATGTTCCTAGAAAAAGATATGACCTGGGCCTGGTTTCCTTCCTGGACAGGATGGGGAATAGATTTGATGAAGAAACTAAACAACTACACTTCAATCATAGATGAGATCTTGGAAAAGGACTCTGATGACATCACAAAACTAAACCTAGAAACCAGAGCAATTAGAAAACAACTAGAGCTACATGACCTGGCTATAGAAAGCATGAGTGCAGCCCTCACTGGCCTCTGTGAAATTACTGAGGACTATGAATGCTGCACCTGGATACATAACACGAGTATCGAGATCCCTGATTACTATGACATAATTGCACAACACAGAAAAGAGGTAAACAAGCTACAACAGGATGCAAGGGATATTGGGAAAACATGGGACCCTTTCTCTACAGGGTTCAGTTTAGGAGGTCTCACTTCATGGTTGAAGAACACTGCAATGACTATTTTCACCATACTGCTTTTCATATTGTTCTTGTATGCATGCTTCATGTTACTCAAATGCCTCTGCAGGAAGGGTAGCAAAGCACATTCCGAAACCATGAAGCTGACTTCCATTTCCAGAGATCCCACGGTATGGTACGAGAACCAGGAACATGAGGCCGGAGGATATGAATCCTTGAGGCTTGACGGAAAGGTAGAAAATGACCATTTCGATGATATCGAATGGTCAAAGGGAGGATTGTAAGGAGATTCCATAATACATTGCATTATTGGTTATTGATTTTGATTATTGATTTCACCCTGAAGATATAAGTTCAGGATTGCTTATCTGCTTAGTGATTGAAAGAGACTTTCTTGGTACATTTTAGAGAATCTATCTCATGACAGTATTGCTTAATAACTGAATTATCTCATTGCCATGTCTATCTATTTCTGTTAAATGTCTTCATCTTAGGAAACATCTGTTTGTGGTTTTTATCTCTGTACACTGTTACTGGGTATGAAAAGGCTAGAATTGGTTTTTAGGAAGTTGTGGCTGGGCACATCATGGTCAGCAGACGTTAACAGAAAGTAAGGAATCATTGAACTGTAATAGCTTGAAATACAGAGGTTAAGATTAAGGTCACAAGACATTAACGAATAATATGCTAATGAACATTTATGTGTATCATTTTGATTGGCCCCCAAATTGGGGCAGAGTCTTGTAAAGACAGCATAAAACAGCAATCCTGTAATAAAGAGTTGTAACCATTTCAGCATACCTATTGTGTGTGTGTATGCGTCATTGGTTAACCGCCGGCGTGGACCTCCACTGAGCCATCTCTAAGAGCCTAGGCCACAAGGAGAAGACGGGCAACCTAACACTGTCCAGAATGTTGTCAACTGGGAACAAGCCCAAAACATGTGCAGCATCGTACCCCTTTCCTCACGGCATCTCCAGCAAACTGCCGACGCGTCAGGGAAAATCTTGTGTAGACGACTAGGTGTTAAATACCACCTTGTCAGAATCTTATAATTAGTCTCCTGAAGCGTAGACGGCGAGGAAGCCGAGCAGGATGTTTAAACACACAGCAATACAAAACGTGTTTTTAACTTACTAAATGTGAGTAGTTTTATGTTGATTGAAATAAATTCATATTTTAAACATACTACACCATGGATAGTCCTCTTTCCTGTCATATGTAAACGAGGTACAATATACCCACGGAGGAACGAGGGACCCCCCCAGCACCACAACAGAGGCAGGCCAGGAAGCGACACAGTGGCTCATACTGTGAAGGCTGATCCACCCCGGATGGGGTCATACCTCTGGTGAGAGCAAAATTCATAAGTGGTCACCGGGCACTGGGAACAGAAATTGAAGTCACCCCCTCCACTCCTCCCTCATACATAGAAGATTTTTTCACCACTTGATTCTATTTATATTTATATTTATATTCATATCTTTATCACTGCCTTTTTTTATCATCATATTTTTTCACTTTTTACTATTAATTTTTAGCAACATTTTTCACCTTTTTTTTTGTACACAATTTCCATAAATTTTTATAGTTTTTATATTTTTATATTTTTTCACCAGTTTTCACTTGTTTCACCATTTTTTCATTTTGCCAATTTATGGTTGGACACTTCATGATTGGACATTTGTTCTGGTTTTGTGTATTTAAACAAAGACACCTGTTTTTGTCACAGTCACTAGCACTTTAGCATCTGCATGTAAAGGAATAGCATACTTGTTTATATATATATTTTTTGTATTTACTATTAAGATTGATTGATTAATATCATTTTAGAGTATTACACCCCTACTCTTTTACCTTTAATTTTTATCTTTTATTTTTACAAATTTTTAAATCTCTACTCTAAATTATCTGCCAGCATGCTGGAAAATTTATACCTTTTTTCCATTCTTTTTTATTTGGTTTGAATGGTATAGCGCCAAATCTATTTCCTTCCCTTATCTATGTTCTGTTTCTGGACCCCAGTAAAAGTGCGTTGAAGCTTCGCTTCCCACTTCGCTATACACGGCAAAGATGTTGTCTGGACAGGAGTGTTCAAGAGGGCGTACATCTGGGATAGGATCCGTGGCAACGGTTTCTTCCCTGTCGCAAGGTCTTCGAAGGGGGTCCGGGGCCTAGAATATGTACGGGGGCTCGGGATACTTCTCAGAAAATGATGCAGCTGCAGTGCATTCCAGAATGGGAGTCTGAATGTGCCCGTAGGATCCGATAATTCTGTCAAAGTGGGCCAGCCCGTAGGTCGCGCGAAGTGTGCCGCCGTCACGCAATTTGATTCCCGCAGTGTCTGAATTGTGTGATTGGTGTTTTTTTGACTGATCTGATTACATCATCAGTCCTTCCTCTTCTCCTCCATCAAAAGCGGGGGTGGTCTGAGTTGAGCATTGCTCACATAAGCATGTAAGCACCCTGAAGTGCTGTAATATTCTGAGCCCAGACTGTGTTATAATAACCCCCCCAGGGCGAGTGAATGACAGCATTGGCGATGGCAGTCATTCAATCTGGAAGACTGAGGATATCTTCTGGTAGAAAAGAAGTACTGGTGAGCCTGACGTGTAGAGGAAGGCCTCCCGTACAACTCTGGTCCAAGAGCCACTGGAAGTGGGACAGCTGGCGCTGGGGCACGGTGGAGTAAGAGTGCCTGGAATAAGTCTGATGTCTGTGCAGGTAGGAGCCAGGAACACACAGGTGAGAAGCCGGACTTGGCTGCTAGTGGGCTGGAATGCAGCCGGATCACGGGCAGGTCTTGGCAGCAGACGAGCAGACCGGGTACAACAGCAGGCAGGAGTGGGGTCAGGTCTCAGGCAGGCTCGGCAACAAGTAGGCAGACCAGGTATGTCAGCAGGCAGGTTTGGCAACGGGTAGGCAGATCAGGTATACAGCAGGCAGTAGCGTATTCAGGTCACAGGCAGGTACGGCAATAGGTAGGCAGATCAGGTTACAGCAGGCAGAAGCGTAGTCAGGTCACAGGCAGATTCAGCAACAGGTAGGCAGATCAGATATAACAGCAGGCAGAAGCGTGGTCAAGTCACAGGCAGGTTTGGCAACAGGTAGGCAGATCAGGTATAACAGCAGGCAGGAGCGTAGTCAGGTAACAAGCAGGAAACAACACAGGGTAACAGGTGACGCTGTAGATCAAGCAGCAACCAGACAGTGCTGAGTTCTGTGTTTAAATAGGCCATCTGGTGCCAGTTCTGGTAACAGGCGCGCGCCCACTGATGCACCCGTGGCAGATCTGGGTAAACTTTGTTGGCACCTGTGCACAGGTGTGTGCCTGAGGATGTCAGCTGTATTGCGTGGGTGACTTCCCTGACACCTATAGTTAGTAACTAGTGTCGTGCCCTTCTCCTCTTTTGGTATAACTGTAATGTGTGCTTCAAGAAGTCTGTGGAAGGGGAGCATGTAGGAAGGGGCCAGTAAGTACCTCTGTGAAGGTTTTAAAATAAGCGGCTGTGAATCCGTCTGGGCCGGGGCTTTTTCCTTTCCTTTTCCTTTTAGTTGTTTGATCGCATTTTTTAGTCTTCCGATATGGGATTTTCTAATTGATGGCCATCCTCTCTGTCAATGGGTTTAGGGCAGTGTTCTTTTAAAAAGTTCTTGATAAGGGAGTGTCTAGTGTTGTTTTTAGTGGGGCCATCTGATTGCGTATTGAGGTTGTATATGGTGGAATAGTATGCCTCAAATTGGGAAGCTATATCTGGAGCCGTGACTTTAGACCTACCTTGGGAGTCTTTGATAGTATGGATGTTGGTGCGAGCTTTGTTAATTTAAATGGCTTTGACTAGGTATTTACCGCTTTTGTTCCCAAATTCATAAAATAATTTCTGTTGTAGAATAAATTTACGTTTTGTTTTGTGGGATAACTCTGAAAGAGTTCTTTGGTTTGTGTGAGATCCTGGTATGTCTGTTGAGCTTGAGTTTGTTTGTGAGCTAGCTCTAGAGTTTTAATCTTTTGAATCAGATTTGTGATTCTGGCTTGGTGGGCCTTTTTCCACGAAGTCTTTAGGGCAATGAATTTTCCCCTTAGGACACATTTGTGGGCCTCCCATTGTGTCAGCGGGGTTGTTTCTCATCTGTCATTGTCTAGAAAGAAATTGTGTATGGCTTGTCTAATGTCTTTGCTGTCCCCTTCCGAGGTCAATAGAGCTGAGTTTAAGCGCCAAATCTTCAAAACGGTTTGATGGTCTGGAAAGGTTAACATCATTGTAATTGAGTGATGGTCAGATAGGAACATTGGTTCAATTGTTGCATGGGAAAGGAAAGGAAGGTCCATCTGAGAAAGGAAGAGGTATGGAGAGTGTGCCATGTGTCGTGTATGAGTAGCTCTTGAAATTACATTTTTAGTATCTAGGTTCACTGTACATACACTTTGAATCACAAACTGACAAATAATATATAGCTACTGTGTTTGTTACCTCAAAACTTTATATTCCTGATATATACCTGCTGTACCATGTACTTGTATGAGGAGGTATCCTGTTCTCTTTTTATTGCTTCTTTTGTGTGAAATCCTTGGTGTTCCTGCCAGTCCCTTTGTGTTCCCATTAAAAACTGACCACACTAAGCAGGAGAGCACATCATGGTCAGTTCTCTAGCTATGCTGGAAACTCAGTGTACTCTCCTCCAATGATCCGACTTGTCCTGACACTCCTCCACTGCACAGCCATTCACTGGCAAGCTCAGTGTGCTCCTGCTTCTCCTCCCCAGCTCTTATGCAGATGAGAACAGAGATAATGTGATTATATATAATGCATATCCCAGATGAGGTCTTACTAATGATTTATCCAGGGACAATATTATATCTCTCTCATTAAAGGATGCAGTAGTGATAAGGGGCTCAACATGGTTGCACAATGAGACTGTGTAAATTTATAAAAGATTAAAGAAATAGACCATGAGGCCCTTTGCAGTATCAGAGGATTTATTAAAAGTAAAGGCACAAAGTGAAGAAACAAATGCTTTATTAAAATAACCACCTATACACAGGGCCAGACTGGGAATAAAAACCAGCCCCGGAAAAAATATCATACCAGCCCCATAGCATTATTATACCAGCCCAACATCATAACGTCATTATTTCCTTGGTTCATCAAAGGGAAAACCATGCATTTTAAAGCACATTTGAGTATATTATATATATACATAGAAGGCAGATATGAAAGCACACAGGGCTATATATATATATATATATATATATATATATATATATATATATATATATATATATATATATATATATATATATATATATATATATATATTGTACAGGACGCCGTGGCTGGGTCCTGGAAGGACGCTATATTTCCCCTCTGTTTGGGTTGTGGTCTTTTTAAATGAATAAAATTGATTAACCCACCTGTTAAGGCAGTGCCTTTAAAAAACAAGACAGGAAGTGGTAGATGGGTGTGGAGGAGTGGAGAACACATGGTGGATGGTGTTTGGTGTTTGGTGTTTGGTGTTTGGTGTTTGTTTTGGGTTGCAGCAACTGAAGTGGACAGCAGTGTCCTGTTTGGAAGGCTCCTGGCAGGGGAAGCTACCTGCCATCAAGATCAAGCTCTGTTTCTGATAAAGACAGCTATTCTGGACTTTGCAAGTCGGTGAGACTACAAACCTTTTTCCTTTTGTTTTTGGCTGCTGTAAGCTATTTAATTTTAATAAACCCTTTGTTGTGTGCAAAGCCTGTGTCCTGCGATCTACCTGGTCCCCCGAACATTACAAGTGGTGCTCGAATGCGGGCAGGACAAAGTAACAGGCGTTTTCTTGCTATTTTTTTTTTTTTTTTTTTGCATTGGATCTGAACTGACATTTAAAGGGACAGTACAGTGAATTTATGTCCTGGGTTAAAGCTGCACAACTGTTGAAAGCTGAAACAATGGAGGAGCTAATTAAACAGCTGTCCATAGCTAATATACAAGCGCAGACTCGCCATGAGGAAGCTAATCAGCGCTTAGCAACCCAGCTGGAGGTACAAAAAACGCACCACAACGAGTTGGTGGCCCAGTTAGCAGCCCAGCTAGCGACCCAACAAGAGGTTATGCAGGCTCAGATGGCGGCCTTAAAAGAAGCAGTGCAGCAGCTTTCTCAGGGCCGTGAACAAGTGGCCGTTGCCCCTGGCAACCAGGTGACCATAAGGGCAAGCCATTTTTTGCAGAAGTTGTCCCTGAGTGATGACGTATAGGCGTTTCTGGCAACATTTGAGAGGACGGCAGAGAGAGAAGGGTGGCCCCAGGACCAGTGGGCCGGCTTAATTGCTCCTTTCCTCACCGGAGATTCTCAAAAAGCCTATTTTGACCTACCACCAGAAGATGCTAAAAATTATCAAAAACTAAAGGCGGAAATACTGGCTCGGTTGGGGGTGACTACGGCCGTTCGGGCCCAACGAGTGCACCAATGGAAGTATCGTTCAAACCGGCCACCGCGATCTCAAATGCATGACCTGGTGCAACTAGTAAAAAAATGGCTGCAGCCCGAAGTGTTGTCTGGCCCCCAAATTGT
The DNA here is from genome assembly GCF_037356315.1 of Lithobates pipiens. NCBI lineage: Eukaryota > Metazoa > Chordata > Amphibia > Anura > Ranidae > Lithobates > Lithobates pipiens. Next base: position 44,868,405 of record NW_027507787.1, read on the forward strand.
GGAGCGGGTCGTGCTGGACCGATACTTAAGGTCACTGCCAGATGACCTTCAACGGTGGGTCAGCCATGGAGACCCCAAAACCGCGAACTGCCTTGTTGAGATGGTGGAACGATATACGGTGGTGGAGGATCTGCTTGGCCCCACCAAGCGTCAAGGGCCCAGTCTGCCACGGCCCTTTCGACCAACTGCCGCCCTTCGAAAGGATGTCCCCAGGAGCCCTGGAATCAACACCCCGGAAGGCCAAGAGTCACACCCGTTACCCCCTCAGCGACCTGTTCCTGATCGGAGAGGAGGGGATGTACAATGTTGGCGATGTTATGCCTGGGGCCATACCCGGGCCCACTGCCCATTGCAGGAAGAACCCATGGAATGCGGGGTTCTTCGAAGGGAGTCTTTTTATGCCCATAAAGCGTGTACAACACATCTTGACCTTGGAGAGGGGAAGTTTGAGTGTGAAGTCCAAGTGAACCACCACCCTGCACAGGCTTTGCTGGACTCTGGAAGCATGGTAACCCTGGTTCACCCTAGAGTAATTGGGAAGATCGGTCCGGTAAGCAAAATTTTGCGGTTTGTGTGCATTCATGGGGACACTAGAGAGTACCCTCTCATCTCAGTGTCCATCTCCACAGCATGTGGCACTAGTACTCAAGAGGTGGGGGTGGTAAAAAACTTGGTACATGACGTTATCATAGGACGTGACTGTCCGTTATTTGCAAAACTTTGGAGACAAGGAGAACTATCTGAAAGGTCCAGAGACTGGGAAGAAACTAGTCCCTCTGTTCCTGTTGTTGAGGGTAATAACCCTGAGATGCCACATGTTCGTAATATGGACCCAGTTGATAAAAACGCCAAGACTTTGGTTAATAATGAGGAAAATAGTGCTGATACTGTTAAGGATGTCAATATGTGGAGGTCTCAGACCTACCTGAACACTGAGGGGGGGGAACCTTCCCCGCTCCAGGTAATGCTGGGGGAAGAGGATGAGGAAATGGCCTCTACCCCTGACTTGCCAGATTTGGGTGTTCCCCAGGGGGCATTTGGTACTGCCCAGATGCAGGACCCCACTTTGGCCAGGGCACGGGAACAGGTTGTAGTAATAAATGGGGGGCCCCAAGAGCCAGGTGCTAATGAGCGGTGGCCACATTTTTCAATATGTAATGAATTGCTTTATCGGGTTACTAAAGTGAGAGAAAATGTGGTAGAACAATTATTGGTACCCCAACAGTATAGACGCAAGGTCCTGGACCTGGCCCATGATGATGTGTTAGGGGGACACCTGGGAGTTGAAAAGACGGAGGCACGGATTGCCGACCGGTTTTACTGGCCAGGCTTGAAAGCAGAGGTAAGGAGATACTGTACCTCTTGTCCCACCTGTCAGTTGACCGCTCCAGAGACCCATTTCAGGAGCCCGTTGGTCCCTCTGCCCATAATTGAGGTCCCATTCGAGAGGATAGCCATGGATATAGTGGGTCCCTTGGTAAAGTCGGCTCGAGGTCATTCTTACATACTGGTGATCCTCGACTATGCCACTCGATATCCTGAGGCGCTACCCCTACGGAATATCTCCTCTAAGGCTATTGCACGGGAGTTATTCCAGTTGTTTACACGGACAGGTTTTCCCATGGAAATTCTCACAGACCAGGGCACCCCGTTTATGTCGAAGGTTATGGCTGATGTATGCAAACTGTTCCGGATTAAACAGCTGCGCACATCGGTCTACCATCCCCAAACAGATGGATTAGTAGAACGTTTTAATAAGACCCTTAAGTCTATGCTCAAGAGAGTGGTACAAAGGGATGGGAAAGACTGGGACTGCCTGTTACCAGCTCTCCTATTTGCTATCCGAGAAGTGCCCCAGGCCTCCACTGGGTTTTCGCCCTTTGAGTTGGTATATGGGCGGAGACCTCGTGGATTACTGGACTTTGTTAAAGAAGAATGGGAAAGTGAACCAATTCAGCATAAAAGTGTTCTTGAATATGTCTCTCAAATGCAGGAGAGGATCTGAACGGTGATGCCGCTAGTTAAGGAACACTTACAAAAAGCCCAGGAGGTTCAACGACGGGTCTATAATAGGGCAGCCAAAATTAGGAACTTCCAAGTGGGGGATCGAGTAGCAGTGTTGATTCCCACTGTGGAAAGTAAGTTCTTGGCCAGATGGCAAGGCCCTTTCGAGGTTGTAGAAAAAGTGGGAGAGGTAAATTATAGAGTCCACCAGCCAGGCAAGAGGAAACCCTTCCAGATATATCATGTAAACTTGTTAAAGCCCTGGACAGACAGGGAACCAGTGACCTCCCTGGCTAGTACAAAACTTGAGCCTCGGGTTGGGGTGGAGAGTGTCCAAGTAGCAAATACCCTGTCTAAAACCCAAAGTCAGCAGGCAAAGGAGTTCTTGCAGAGAAATAAAGAAACATTTTCAGACTTGCCAGGGCTCACTAGTGTCATAGAGCATGATATTGTCACAGAACCAGGAGTCAAAGTTTTTGTCCGGCCCTACCGCATCCCAGAGGCTCAAAGGAAGGCCGTTTCAGAGGAAGTAAAAAAGATGTTAGACCTAGGGATTATTGAGGAATCGCAGAGTGAGTGGTCGAGCCCGATTGTGTTGGTACCGAAGCCCAACGGGACTCTGCGATTTTGCAATGATTTCCGGAAACTTAATGAAGTTTCCCGGTTTGATGCCTACCCCATGCCCCGGGTAGATGAGCTTATCGAGAGACTAGGTCCAGCCAGGTATATCACTACGTTAGACCTTACCAAGGGGTATTGGCAAATACCGTTGACTAAGGCCGCTAGAGAGAAAACAGCTTTTTCTACCCCAGAGGGAAGTTTTCAGTACAAAAGGATGCCTTTTGGATTGCAAACTGCTCCAGCCACGTTCCAGAGAGCAATGGATAGGATTTTACGACCTCACCAGAAGTATGCCTCAGTATACTTGGACGATATAGTCATTTTTAGCAAAGACTGGGAATCACATTTGCCCAAAGTGCAGGCAGTGCTGGACTCTCTTTGGAAGGAGGGGTTTACAATAAACCCTGAAAAATGTGCTTTGGGAATGGAGGGGGTGAAATACCTGGGTTATATCGTGGGTAGAGGGGTAGTGAAACCTCAGGTCAACAAGATAGAGGCTATACAGAATTGGCCCCGCCCCCTCACAAAAAAGCAAGTACGTGCATTCCTGGGCATGGTGGGATACTACAGGAGGTTTGTACCCAACTTTGCCACGTTGGCGGCTCCGTTGACCGATCTGACTAAGGGTCGGAAATCGGTCATGGTGGAGTGGAATGCAGACGCTGAGAAGGCTTTTTTGGAGCTCAAGTCGGCGCTGTGCCAACACCCTGTCCTTGTAGCACCCAATTTTTCAAAAGAATTTGTTGTCCAGACTGATGCTTCCGATGTAGGATTGGGAGCGGTGTTGTCATAGGTTATTCATGGTGAGGAACACCCGATAGTCTTCCTCAGCAGGAAGTTAACACCAGCGGAGAAAAACTATGCCATAATTGAACGAGAGTGTCTGGCCATTAAGTGGGCTCTGGAATCCCTCAGATATTACCTTTTGGGAAGGAAGTTTAGGTTGATTTCTGACCAGGCCCCTTTAACATGTCTGAGACAGGGAAAAGGGACTAATGCCAGGGTTACCCGGTGGTTCCTGGCACTCCAGGAATTTAAATTTGGAGTGGAGCATAGGCCCGGGAGACTGCATCAAAATGCAGATGCCCTCTCCCGAGTCCATTGTTTAAGCTCCACTGTTGCCTCCACCTCCTTGGCGTTGGGGCACAGGGGGGGGATATGTACAGGACGCCGTGGCTGGGTCCTGGAAGGACGCTATATTTCCCCTCTGTTTGGGTTGTGGTCTTTTTAAATGAATAAAATTGATTAACCCACCTGTTAAGGGAGTGCCTTTAAAAAACAAGACAGGAAGTGGTAGATGGGTGTGGAGGAGTGGAGAACACATGGTGGATGGTGTTTGGTGTTTGTTTTGGGTTGCAGCAACTGAAGTGGACAGCAGTGTCCTGTTTGGAAGGCTCCTGGCAGGGGAAGCTACCTGCCATCAAGATCAAGCTCTGTTTCTGATAAAGACAGCTATTCTGGACTTTGCAAGTCGGTGAGACTACAAACCTTTTTCCTTTTGTTTTTGGCTGCTGTAAGCTATTTAAGTTTAATAAACCCTTTGTTGTGTGCAAAGCCTGTGTCCTGCGATCTACCTGGTCCCCCGAACATTACAATATATATATATATATATATATATATATATATATATATATATATATATATATATATATATATATATATATATACAGTGCCTTGCAAAAGTATTCGGCCCCCTTGAACTTTTCAACCTTTTGCCACATTTCAGGCTTCAAACATAAAGATATAAAATTTAAATTTTTGGTGAAGAATCACCACCAAGTGGGACACAATTGTGAAGTGGAACGCAATCTATTGGATAATTTAAACTTTTTTAGCAAATAAAAAACTGAAAAGTGGTGCGTGCAAAATTATTTGGCCCCTTTACTTTCAGTGCAGCAAACTCACTCCAGAAGTTCAGCGAGGATCTCTGAATGATCCAATGTTGTCCTAAATGACTGATGGTGATAAATAGAATCCACCTGTGTGTAATCAAGTCTCTGTATAAATGCACCTGCTCTGTGATAGTCTCAGGGTTCTGTTGAAAGCGCAGAGAGCATCATGAAGACCAAGGAACACACCAGGCAGGTCCGTAATACTGTTGTGGAGAAGTTTAAAGCCGGATTTGGATACAAAAAGATTTCCCAAGCTTTAAACATCCCAAGGAGTACTGTGCAAGTGATCATTTTGAAATGGAAGGAGTATCAGACCACTGCAAATCTACCAAGACCTGGCCGTCCCTCTAAACTTTCAGCTCAGACAAGGAGAAGACTGATCAGAGATGCAGCCAAGAGGCCCATGATCACTCTGGATGAACTGCAGAGAACTACAGCTGAGGTGGGAGAGTCTGTCCATAGGACAACAATCAGTCGTACACTGCACAAATCTGGCCTTTATGGAAGAGTGGCAAGAAGAAAGCCATTTCTCAAAGATATCCATAAAAAGTCTCGTCTAAAGTTTGCCACAAGCCACCTGGGAGACACACCAAACATGTGGAAGAAGGTGCTCTGGTCAGATGAAACCAAAATCCAACTTTTTGCCCACAATGCAAAGCTATATGTTTGGCGTAAAAGCAACACAGCTCATCACCCTCAACACACCACCCCCACTGTCAAACATGGTGGTGGCAGCATCATGGTTTGGGCCTGCTTTTCTTCAGCAGGGACAGGGAAGATGGTTAAAATTGAGGGGAAGATGGATGCAGCCAAATACAGGACCATTCTGGATGAAAACCTGTTGGAGTCTGCAAAAGACCTGAAACTGGGACAGAGATTTATCTTCCAACAAGACAATGATCCCAAACATACAGCAAAATCTACAAAGGAATGGTTCACAAATAAACATATCCAGGTGTTAGAATGGCCAAGTCAAAGTCCAGACCTGAATCCAATCGAGAATCTGTGGAAAGAGCTGAAAACTGCTGTTCACAAACGCTCTCCATCCAACCTCACTGAGCTCGAGCTGTTTTGCAAGGAAGAACGGGCAACAATTTCAGTCTCTCGATGTGCAAAACTAGACATACCCCAAGCGACTTGCAGCTGTAATCGCAGCAAAAGGTGGCTCTACAAAGTATTAACGCAAGGGGGCCCAATAATTTTGCCCGCCCCACTTTTCATTTTTTTATTAGTTTAAAAAAGTTTCAAAAATCCAATAGATTTCATTCCACTTCACAATTGTGTCCCACTTGTTGGTGATTCTTCACAAAAAATTAAAATTTTATATCTTTATGTTTGAAGCCTGAAATGTGGCAAAAGGTTGAAAAGTTCAAGGGGGCCGAATACTTTCGCAAGGCACTGTATATATATATATATATATATATATATATATATATATATATATATATATAAGCAAATTCCAGTTAAAAGTGGTAAAATTGGTCCATCATCAAGGATCACCCCAGGAACGTGGGTAAGGACTGACTCTGTTTTCCAGAGACTACCTTCCGCAGAAAGAATGGGCGGGGTGGTAACTGATATAAGGGGGAAACCTTTATATCAGTGCCCCCTTATATTATTGTATTCACTCCCCCCTTACATCAGTGACCCCCCCTCAGACTTGCCTGGCAGCACTGCCTCTCAGGTGCACTGTGTAGGGCTCAGTTAGATGGCTCCAGTTTGGTGGCTCTGGTTTTATCCTATAGTCTCCTCTCCACAGTCCACACACATCTGACTTCTCCCATGACCCCCATCCTGTCGGCACTCCCACTCTTAACTCCTCTCCAGAGACTGCAGACATGATATAAGACAAGAGATGGTCAGAGGTTGCGGACATGACACAAGTGATGTTTAGAGACTGAGGACAGAATACAAGAATACAAGAAATGGCTAGAGACTGAGAACATGATACAAGAGATGGTTAGGAACTGAGGACAGAATACAAGAGATGGCTAGAGACTGAGGACATGACACAAGAGATGGTTAGAGACTGAGGATATGATACAAGAGATGGCTAGAGACTGAGGACATGATACAAGAGATGGCTAGAGACTGAGGACATGATACAAGAAATGGCTAGAGACTGAGGACAGGAAACAAGAGATGGCTAGAGACTGAGGACAGGATACAAGAGATGGCTAGAAACTGAGAACATGATACAAGAGATGGGTAGAGATTGAATGTAGACATGATATAAGACAAGAGATGGTCAGAGGTTGCGGACATGACACAAGTGATGTTTAGAGACTGAGGACAGAATACAAGAAATACAAGAATACAAGAAATGGCTAGAGACTGAGAACATGATACAAGAGATGGTTAGGAACTGAGGACAGAATACAAGAGATGGCTAGAGACTGAGGACATGACACAAGAGATGGTTAGAGACTGAGGATATGATACAAGAGATGGCTAGAGACTGAGGACATGATACAAGAGATGGCTAGAGACTGAGGACATGATACAAGAAATGGCTAGAGACTGAGGACAGGAAACAAGAGATGGCTAGAAACTGAGAACATGATACAAGAGATGGGTAGAGATTGAATGCAGACATGATATAAGACAAGAGATGGTCAGAGGTTGCGGACATGACACAAGTGATGTTTAGAGACTGAGGACAGGATACAAGAGATGGCTAGAGACTGAGAACAGGATACAAGAGATGGCTAGAGACTGTGAACATGATACAAGAGATGGTCAGAGGCTGTGTACATAATACAAGAGATGCTCAGAGGCTGAAGGCATGATACAGTAGATGTCAGAGGCTACGGACATCATACTAAAGATGGTCATAGATTGCAGACATAGTACAAGAGATGGCCAGAGACTGCAGACTCTATACAAGAGATCAATGCAGCCTCATCAGTGCCCATCAAATGCAGACTCACTGTCCCCATCAATGCAGCTTTGCCGTGCCCATCAATGCAGTCTCGCTGTGCCCATCAATGCAGCCTTACTGTGTCCATCAATACAGCCTCACTGTACCCACCAATGCAGCCTCACTGTGCCCATCATTGCAGCCTCACTGTGCCCATCATTGCAGCCTCACTGTGCCCATCAAATGCAGCTTTACTGTGCCCATGAATGCAGTCTCCCTGTGCCCACCAATGCAGCCTCCCTGTGCCCATCAATGCAGCCTACCTTTACACATCAATGCAGCCACCCTGTGCCCATCAATTCAGCCTTACTGTGCCCATCATTTCAGCCTCACTGTGCCCATCATTGTAGCTTCATGGTGCCCATAAATGCAGCCTCCCTGTGCCCATCAATGCAGCCTCACTGTGCCCATCAATGCAGCCTGATTATTAAATTAAATAAATGTGGGGGCATGGCCTGATGGCGTATGGAGTATGACGCTTCCTGGGGAGCTCCGTCCTTTTATCCTGCTTTCCGCATTATCCTGGGACCCACAGTAGTAATCTATACCCCCTACTTACCTCACCAGATACCCCAAACTCTGGCCATCATGTCCCCACCTAAATCTCAAAAAAACGCTGCTGCAAAACTGGCCCAATACCGCTGTTAAGAAGGAGAGGAGTCTGAAGAAGATGGCGGTGCGGCTAAGGCAGGGGAGGAGCGGTCAGCGAAAGACACAGACAAGCTCCTGGAAGCTATTACATTCTGCCGCACGTCGCTTACTTCTCAAATAGAAGAAGTAAAGGTGGACATCTCCTTGATTAGATAAGATCTACACAAACTTCGAGATCGAGTCAAATCCACAGAGACCCGCATCAGTGGTGTAGAAGATGCCATCCCGCCGCTGCAAATGGGGCAGATCGCATGCAGCAACAAATCCAAAAGCCTATTCTCCAAGCAAGATGAAATGGAGAATAGGCTTAGGAGATGCAACCTGCGCTTGATCGGCCTTCCGGAGGGGGCAGAAGGTAAAGACCCTACCGCTTTTCTTGAACACTTTCTTGTTACAACATATGGTAGGCCTTCTCCCCCATGCTGGCGGTAGAAAGAACACACCCCATGCCGGCTAGACCACCCCTCAGGGTGCTCCCCCCCCCCGCACATTCATAGCCAAGATGCTCAACTACAAGGATAGAGATGCCGCACTGAGATTGGTCAGAGAAAAGGGTAATATCCCTGTTGATACTGTTAAAGTGGCATAATTTCCAGACTTCTCAGCGGAATTTCAGCACCGCCGCCAGGGATTCATGGAAGCTAAACGCAAGCTCAGAGATAACCACTTCAAATATGTCATGCTCTTCCCAGCCAGACTCAGGGTTTAGCATGATGGAAGAGCATCATTCTTTGAGAACTCTGAGGAGCTGATTACCTGGATTGAACGCAGAACAGCCCAGAAGATTGAGAAGATTGACCATGCCCTGAATACACCAGATTGACCATGCCCAGATTGACCATGCCCTGAATACACTGTGCTTTAACTTCTTAGTACACACAATGGCCCACAACATACATGTAAGACACTATGGTCAGCCTTTTTCGGTCTACCGTGGGTCAGGAAGTCTGATTGTTCCCCTGTTCTTGTTGCAGAACCTGACAGTCCTCCTACTCCAGCTGGCCACTTTGTAATATCCTTTAACTAAAGCCGGGACATATACACAGCAGAAACTGTGGGTCACTAACTTTAACCTACTATATAAAACTGTGCTGTTAACTGACAGCCCCATCTGGGGTACGTCATATTTCCCCTGTGTTGCTTATGTGACAGGAGCCTTGGGAAGACAAAAATTCTACTGACTTCATGTAAGGTGCAGTGTTTGACTTTGCCCCACGCACCTCCAAGAAAAGTAGTCCACGTGCCTGGAACCATAGCGGGGAAGTACACGTGATTTTTCATCCACATGCCTGGGTTTGCATCACTATGTTTTATGCGTTCTTGTTTTCCTTCCGGATACCCAGCTATGTTCTAATGCCCCAATGGTTCCATTAGTTTTCTTTCCTACTCAAGATCAAACTGACTATTTTTTGCTGGACTTTAGTTCAAGTTATGTTTGGGGTTTGTGCCCGGACCAGTTGGGGACAGTGCAGGGCAGGGAGGGGGAGGGGGGAATGTTACTAGGGTTTGCTCTAAAAGTGTTTGTTACAATTTGGGTGAAGGTTTTCAAACAATGCTTAAATTTGAACAGGCTCGGTAGTGCTATATTATCCTTGTGCTTGGTAACAATATATATGAAACGATAAGGTTTCCAGAGACAAGCCGATGGTTGTGCTAGACTTAAACATAACTGGGACATTTCATGCCACAAATAATCTAATATGGCATCTATAAAGTTTCTTACTTGAAACATGAGGGGTCTACATGGGCCAATCAAATGGGCAGCAGCCTTCACGTTCCTTAAGAAACAAAGGACCGATATAGTAGCGCTGGTAGAAACATACGTGGAGGGCAGACTTCAGATGGCCCTCCGCCGCCCTTGGATTGGATGGGCATTCCACTCGGGGGAAACATGTCCCATTCTAGAGGGGTATCAGTATTAATTGCAAAATCAGTATATTTTGAGCTCGGGGAGGCGTGCACTAATCCACAGGGTAGACATGTGTTCCTGTCCACTAAATTGTATGGTGAACCATTTCTTATTATGGCCTTTTATGACACCCCCCCCCCCCCCATTCACCATGGCTTTAATCATGGAGGGAATCTCCTTTATGGCCAGATACCCTACGGTACAGGCAGTCTGGATGGGGGACTTCAACACCACATTAAACACAACCCTAGACAGACTTAAGCCACCATCACTAGTTGCAGGGCAGACTGGGGAAACCAAATTCTGCTAACTTATCTCCTTCATTCACCTAATAGATATGCTTCTCCTCCACACACAACTCTTTGTCCCAAATTGACTTTATTCTTATTTCTCAACGACTTACACCGAGACTACTAACAGTGACCTATGGCCCCAGACTGTTGTCAGGCCATAGCTCCTACTCAATAACAATCAGCCTACCCCTAAACAGACCACCACAGGCCTAGCGTCTGAATCCATTCTGTCTGTCCCTACTGCCAGAAGAGGATACACTTGCAAAAGAGTGTAGCCAGTTCTTTAATGAAAATGACCACACTGCCTCTGTTGCAGCAGTGTGGGACTCATTCAAACTTCATGCCCGTGCGATCATGGCTTCACACATAAAAAGAATCAAAGCAGACTCTACAGAAGCCTTAGACAGGGCGGTAACGGAGCTCTCCACATTAGAACGGATATATGAGATCGACCCTGCACTGTCGAACGCCAATAAACTTAAAGCGGAGGTCCACCCTAAAGTGGACCTCCGCTCATTGGAACCCTCCCCCCCTCCGGTGCCACAATTGGCACCTTTCAGGGGGGAGGGGGGTGCAGAACAGTACAGTACAGTACAGTACAGTACAGGTATTCTGCACCCACTTCCGGGATAGCTCTCTGCGGAAAGGGGCGTAGATTACGCCCCTTTCCGCAAGTGCCCGCCCCTTTCCGCAAGTGCCCCACTGCCTGCTGGGAAACACACAGATCCCAGAGGCAGCGGGGACCATCCTTATTGCGCAGCGCGATTTGCGCATGCGCAGTAGGGAACCGGGAAATGAAGCCGAAAGGCTCCATTTCCTGATTCCCATACCCAAGATGGCGGCGGCAGCACCTTACAGACGATCTAGAGATCGGTTTCGGGTGCCGACATCGCGGGCGCGCTGGACAGGTAGGTGTCACTATTTTAAAAGTCAGCAGCTGCAGTATTTGTAGCTGCTGGCTTTTAAAAAAAAAAAAAAAACGCGGAGTCCCGGTGGACTCCCGCTTTAAAATGCAAACAAGAGTGGTATCTCAACTGCAATATGCGAAAGCCAGGCAAAAAAGGTTTTTTACTAAACAGAAGCGATTTGAACATGGAGAGAAGGCAGGTAAACTTCTTGCATATCTAGTCCACAGCGAGGATAGGCCTCCAATTGTTATAACCCTGCATAACCAAGGTGGACCACCAGTCTCTGACCCATCTACGGTAACCGCCAGGTTTCGGGATTTTTTTAAAGAATTATACACATCAATGGTCGCTGAGGATACGGTATCTATGGACCAATTCCTTGAAAATATTTCACTTCCCCAACTCTCGGAATCCCAGAAAGAACTCCTCGAGGCTCCCCTTACCAAGGAAGAAATAGCCACAGCCATTGCAGAGTTTGCTAAATCCAGATCCCCAGGCTCGGACGGCCTACCCATAGAATTTTATTCTCACTTTTCAGAGGTATTAACACCCAAATTACTTGCTCTATACAATAATCTGTTCGAAACCCTAACACTACCATCTTCGATGAGGGAGGCCATAATAGTCCTTATACCCAAGCCAGGTAAAGACCTAGGTTACCCAGAGTCGTATCGCCCCATCTCCTTATTACAAGTAGACGTAAAAATACTGGCCATGATCTTATCCATGCGATTAAATCAAGTAATACTTTCCCTAATACACACAGACCAGGCAGGGTTTATGCCAGGCTGAAACACCTCCTTCAATCTTAGGAAACTTTTCATCAATCTACAGGCCACACACTACAATGTTGGAACTAGAGTAGTGGTAACTTTAGACACTGCCAAAGCGTTTGATTCAGTAGAGTGGAGATACCTCTGGAGAAGTCTGGAGGGATACGGCTTTGGGCCCAAATATATCAGATGGGTTCAGCTATTGTACCAACACCCAACAGCTAGGGTAGTGGTGAATGGGTGGCCGTCTCAACAGTTCGACCTCAGTAGAGGCACGAGACAAGGCTGCCCACTTTCTACACTTCTGTATGCACTGGCTGCAGAACCCCTTGCCGTGTCCATCTGCACAAACCCAAAGATCAAAGGGTTAACACTCGGACCTCTGACCGAAAAAATCAGCCTATACGCTGACGACACTTTGCTTTATCTAGCCGATTGTGGCCCTTCCCTACACAATGCCCTTCAGGTGATCGAGAGGTTTGGGACTTTCTCCGGCCTGAAGATTAACTGGGGAAAGTCTCAAATATTACCAATTGATAGCTTCCCACCCTCAGAATCTCAGACTAACTTGCCACTCCAGAGGGTAGACATAATTAAATATCTTGGCATATACATATCAAGGACCCCAGTAGATTATATTGCTCTAAATATCAAACCGCTATTCTCCCTAATCAGGTCTAAAATAAACACATGGGCCCGGCTGCCTCTTGGGGTATGGGGACGTATAAACCTAATAAAGATGGTATTGTTTCCTAAAGTACTTTATCTTCTCTGGCACACTCCAGTCTATTTATCACAAAAATATTTTAAATCCCTTGAAGCTCTCCTCAAACCGTTCGTGTGGGGGAATAACAGACACAAGCTTGCTTGGCAGACACTTAAAAACCCAACTGACATGGGCGGAACAGCTCTCCCAGACTTTAACTATTATTATATCGCATCGCAACTGTCCCAACTTTTCCACATTGACAAGACTGACAAAGAGCGTTTCCTTACTCTAATATGTCCTCGCTGGGCACAATGTACGGGTGATCCAAATAATGCCATCTCAGTGGGCGCAGGGAACACAGAGCCAAGGGAGCACAGACTGTCACTACTCTATCATTATAGACGCATATGGAACCTGGCATCTACCAAACTAGGAATACCACCACACAATGACTACACACCACTATGGCACAACAATTGCCTACAGGAATATTTTCACATACAAAACTCAGAGCTATGGGCTTCACGTGGCATATACTAATTGCATCACCTAATCACTGATGGATCTCTTAAGACCTTTGATGCACTTAAAGAGGAGTTTACACTCCACAAGCAAATGTTTTTCCGCTATCTCCAGGTCTGTCATGTGACCCAAATGCAGTTTCCACAGTCCCTCCCACAACCCGCTTACAGTCCCCTCATGGCTATAATCAAGGGCACAGACCCCAAAAAACGTACCTCATGTTTTTACAATATGCTCTCCGCTCCTCCCTCTGCAAAACTGGCATATGTGTTGAAACCACGGTGGGAGAGAAAGGTGGGGGCAATGAAGGATGAGGAATGGGAGGAAGCTCTGGAAACCCGCAAGACAGTGTCCCCCAAGCTCACAGATAGGCTCTCCCAAATTTATATACTTCACCGAGCTTATCTTACCCCTATTAGGGTGGCCAGATACAAAAGGAACCAGCCCACCACATGTCCAATGTGTGGTCTTGAAACATTCACCTTTTTCCACCTCTTATGGGCCTGTCCCAAACTACAGGAATTTTGGAAGCAGGTAGTGACCTTTCTTCACGATGTCATGGGATCTCCCCAGATGCTTGATCCAAAGCAGTGTCTGCTTGGGATATTCCCTGCCGTCCTTGATAAGTTCACTCAAATATTCTTACAAGAAACCATATTTTCTGCTAGGAAAACCATTGCTAGGAAATGGATGAGGTCAGAACCCCCAAATATACTAGACTGGAAGAGGGAAGTGAACACGAATCTACCAGTTCTTATACATTAATAGAGGCTGCCCAGCCAAGTACAACAGAATCTGGGACCGCTGGCTACAGGAATCAGACACCTGTACATAAAGGATGTAAACCACAAGACATTAATGTTTCTGTATACATAAATATTGTTTGTCATGCATGTATCATTAATGAGACACAAACTCTTATAAGTGCCTACCAAATACGATGTTTTCAATATATATTGCAGCCAAATTACATGCTGTACCCTCTTTAATATGAAAACGATTGTATCACCCCTGCACTTATGTCATGTGCACTTTTTCCCAATAAAAATCTTTTGTTCAATAATAAAAAAAATTTAATAAATGTGATTTCTCATGTGCCCTGTATATCCTGCTTCCAATGCTGTAATTTACCTGGTTGATCCTGCCTGTTCTTCTTCTCCTACAAGTAAACTGACCACAGTAGCATGCCAGCCGATCCAACCAACCGTGGTCAGTTTACGTCTTGTGTCATAATGCCGAAGATACAGATGTGCTATGCAAGAGCACATCACGCCTATATCTTCTGTGGTCAGTGAGAAGCCCGAACAATCCCTACTCTCAGATGAGGAAAGGTGAGGGGAGAGATATTTTCTGCCGAGCCTGATTGTGTTCCATTGCCATAGAAACACAGAAGCTTGGGGGCAATGTCAATTCTGGCTCTGGCGTACTGCCCCGACGCTGGACATGCCATCGGAAGTTCCACGCATCTCTGTGAAACTGACAGCGATCACGTGACCTGCAGTTTTAAGCTGCAGAACACAGCAGAGGCAAGTTTTTTCTATTACAAAATAAACTTTCAGCACAGAAAACCATGATTTAATCAGTGGGCATACAAAGGTGTTTTGAGCTAGGCTAACAACCACTTTAAGTAGCACTCACAGATCTTGACCCTCCCCCAGCATTTAACTGAACAGCAATAAGGAGAAGCAGCAGATGGATGAGCTAATTTCTCTACCACTCTTCTCTTTTTCCACCAGTATTGCAGCACAACTGATTATTTTGCTTCTTCTCTCTATCCCAGTTTGAGCTCTGCTGTACACTGTAGGACTGCAATATGCTGGAACCAATTTAATTTTACTCCACGTTAATAGACAATGCTTGTGTTTAAAAATACCTTTCATTGTGTGTTAATGTATGAGGTGCTGCATTAATGTGTGTCACTAATGAAATAATAACACTATGATCCTGTTGATATGCTACAGTTGCTCTAAGATTTCTCATGGAACAGGTACCCAAACCATAATATTTGGCAATGTGGGAACATATAATTAAGAAAAATTGCTTGGAGATCAAGAAGAAACAATAATACCATTAAAAAAAAAGGTATTCAATGCAAATTAGGATATCAATTTAAAAAATGCAATTTGCAAAGAACTCATTGTTATCACCTGCACTAATGAGTCATGTTAGAAAATGAAGCATCCAGTTATTGTTTTAGAACAATGACTCAGTGTTAACCCAGATTTGGCCGGTTCAGCCGGAACTGGCATTTTTGTTGATCCTTCTATGGGGAAGCTGGTTGTACTGATGTTGGTCCATTGATTAACTTCAGTACAACCAGCTTGTCAGGTTTTCCTAGCCTGATCACTGCCGGAGGCTATAGCTGCCAGCAGTGATCATTGTATTCTGCCAGTGGGGAAGACTCCCTGCGCTCCACACTGGCAGAATGAAATAGGGCTGCAGGAGGGTTTGCCACATCAATGCTGACTGTGTTGATGGGGAATTCAGCATGTTTCTATCCTTCAACCCAAGCTTTTCCTGGTGTAGTAGAATTTCATATTAACCAATATATTTTATGTTATTCATATTAATTTGCATATGTTTTATTGATAATAAAATTATTGTTTATATTATTATTATTATTTTATAGTAGTGGTCTTATCAATATTATTATTCAATAGTAAAGCAATAGTTATTAATATGTATTAATGTATACTATGTTATTCCATAGATATAACTCCTATAAGACTAAACCCTGCCTTCCTCCCTGGTATGTCTGCACAATTACTAACACACCAATGCAACACCTAGACATATTAGCACATCAGTTTTTCCGTGATGGCTCTCTCCTAGATCGTCTTGCGCTAATGCCCACTTTCACCAATCACCCTCTGCCATTCTGGACCTACTTTCAAATTCGCCACTTCTTAAAGGTGATTAACCGAGACTCCTCCATTACACAACCATTTACTCCATTTGAACACCTTTCCTCCCAATCTAACCCCCAACAACACTTAATCTCCTGTATCTATACCATGCTATTTACAGATATCTCCCCTAAAGAAGGGAAAGCATTCAGGACATGGGAAAGAGAAACACAATCAGAGTTCTCCAAAGACCAATGGGAACGTATATTCACGATTGCCCACAAAGGCTCTCTAAACGTATCCATTCAGGAAAACAACTACAAAACTCTAACACACTGGTACAGAACCCCAGCTATCTTAAACAAGGTCAACCCTTCATATCCCAACAAATCCTGGAGATGTGACGGGGAACCGGGCACATTGTTTCACATTATGTGGTCATGCTCGATAATCCAACTATTTTGGATGCAAGTCAGAGAACTCAGAAAAACAATATCCACTTATACATTAGATCATACCCAATGCCTCTTCCACCACTCAGATCTATCAGCTCAATACTACCGTAAGACACTGATCTTACCCCTAATCAATGCAGCAAAAATGTGCATTCCAAGACTTTGGGGCTCTCCTCAAATACCGACCATTCCAGAATGGTTCAAACAAATTAACAAAATAGCTGAAATGGAAGAACTCATTTCCATCTCCCGAGACTCCCCAGCCAAATTCTTGAGGACATGGTCATGCTGGATTAATTTCCGAACAACCGACAGATATCTGACATTGATAAACTAAATTTTGACCATGACTTACTCACTTGTGACAAACACCTACTGACTACACTGCATAGTCCCCCCAATGACCCCCCCCCTTATTTCCTCTCCTATCTCAGCTGACATGGACCTCCCACCCCTAACCAAGGGACAAGTTTGGGAGACCACATGTTAACATTTTCCCTTCATAGCTCCCTGAAACTAAGTGTCCTACATACATAATCCTGTCCACCCTAAAGCGATATCACACCGCAATCACACAACAAGTGGCAGAGACTGAGGAGACAACCACTAACCCACAAGTCACTTCAACCTTTTTCCTTCATCCCCACCCTTCCCTCTCGCCCTCAATACCTCCTTGACCCTACCCATCATCCCTTTGTTTTTCACTACCCATCAAGACCCCGTCTTAATGCCTGTTGCTGTTCAGGCCCTCGTAAGAGAGCACCTGGCCAGCAACTTCACACCCCATAAGTATTGAATTATCATGCAAACCCCCGCACCATCACTCTACAAATCGGAAACCTCCCCTCAAGAGTCGTGCCACAAGATTGAGATTTTTTGTAATAGCCAAATCTTTGACACACTTTTCCTAATTACAACAGATGCTGTTCCATGATTCCTAAACGTTTGTATGATGATACTGTCATTTTGATATAATATATTTTCAACAAAAATTTCTTTTAGAAAAAAATTTTAAACAGCTTCTTGTTTCTGTTGAAAATGTAGTAATGGATGTCTTTTTATATTGGTGTGAGTAAATGTTTCATAAATGAACTGCAAAAAAACACACAGGAGGGGGCAAACACCTTGTGCATTACCTTGGACAAATTTTTTTAATTTGAATTTTTTTCACAAGTGGATAACAACAGCAAGCTTAAAACTGGTGTACTTCAATGACTTTGGGGACGTCAGCCATCATATTGTTTGGTTTTAGGACAGGTTATACTGCGTCCGGTTGAAGTACACCAGTTTTGTGCTTGCTGTTGTGAGTATCTGTTTGTCTGGGTGGATTCAATAAATTTGTCTATGATAATGCATGAGGTGTTTGCGTCCTCCTGTGTTTATTTTTTATTTTTTTTTGCAGTTCATTGAAGATTTCCCAGTCTGAGGAGGGTAGCACCCCTAAGGCCGCGTACACACGCGGGGACTGTTCGCCCAACTTTGTCCGTCAAACAGTTTCAGCAAACAGTCCGCTCAAAATTAGCATGGACGGACATGGCCACACACGACGAACGAACAGTTTGCTGAAACCGTGCGCGATGACGTGAACGGCACGTACGACGGGACGGAAAATACAACGTCCTATACACTGCATTACAACTTTCGGCGTGTAAATCCTTTCTGAGCATGCGCGGAACTTAGTTTGACGAACAAGCCTACACACGAGGGGACTGTTCGCTGAAACCAAGTTTCAGCGGACAGTTTTTCGGAAATTCCGAAAAACCTTGTTCAGTAAACTGTTCGCTGAAACTGTCCGCTGAAAGCCCACACACGGGCGGACTGTCCGCCGAAACACTGTTCAGCGGACAAAGTTGGGCAAACAGTCCCCGCGTGTGTACGCGGCCTAAGAGGCAGTGTGAAGCGAAGCATTTTTAACTACTTGTAGCTGTCAATTGGCTATAGCATGGTCGGCCAGTTCTGGGAGGAAGACATCTATAGACATCAAAAAATAAAAAACAAAGTGGTGATTAAAGTGGATGTAAACACTCACATATACCCAGTGAAGTGTATAGTCTTAGATGATACACAGAGATAAAACAAATCTCCCTACATTAGTTTTACATTCATATCTGCTATCATCAGCTTGCTATATTCTTTAGAATTCTTTCGCTGTGTTACAATTCTTACTTCCTCATTCAGCTGTGGGAGTGGATTCTTGGCTTACACTGTGTGACAGCTGATTGGAGGAAAGGCACACACCCCCACTCCACATAGGCAGAGGAACAAAGATACTTTCAGAGCTGTGCTGTGACAAGACAAGCTCTCTGCTAACCTATTTATAGCACCCACCCCAACACAAATTTTGAGCTGCTTTTATCTCCTGTCTCAGAGAAATTTTCAGAAGTTATAATGCTGATAATAGAAGAACGAAACAGCAGAAAGACATGGGGCTTTGGAGAGAGATAAGTAAACACTACAGATATATGTGCATTGGTCATATTTCATTAATTGAGTTTACATCCACTTTAAATATCACCAGAAGAAAACTCTATTGTGTGAAAGACATGATAAAAATTTAATTTGGGCACAGTGCTGCATGGCCGTACAATTCAGTCATTCAAGATGTGACAGCGCCGAAAGCTGAAAATTGTCCTGGGTAGGAAGGAGGTGAAAGTGCCCAGTAGGCAATTAGGGAAACCCCTGGATTAAGCACTGGAGTGTTTTGGTTGAATGTAAACTTTTCATAAATACCTGTTGATCCTACCAGTTTCTGCTCTCTCTCTCTCTCTCTCTCTGAGACCTAATTTAATGGGGTGACCAACAGTTCTCAGTTAACGTTGTAGAAAATGCTCTTCTGAAAAAACCCACTCACAGGCAGGGTTTTTATAACAGAAGAGACCCTAACTGTCCCCCCTTTCTGTCAGTGGGTAATGTGATCTGAGCCATGCATGCACAGCTCACACCATGTTTACGTCCTGCTCTGCATTCTGTGGCAAAGTGACTCCCAGGTGCATGTGTAGGAGTGACGTCACCACAGCCCAGTCATTCAAGCAGGCAAACATTAAGAACCAGGAAGAGAGACCGGGTTAAGATGGAAGCGCTAGGGACCAGGGGGAGCCATGACAGCCCAGTGTGGAAGGGCTCTGTTTGTAGGTAAGTCTCTCATTCAGAATTAAACTACTAGGGAGCCCTTTTTTTACTTTCGTAAAATGTTTGTTAAGGTAAAAAAATGTTTTCTATAGTTCCCTATGATATATCACAGTAAGCTTCGCAGTGCATGTCATTTATAAAAATATGCTGTATAATAGCTTACTTCAGAGCGCTGTTCGGCACTCAGCTGACTGCCCGCTGGTCTCCTCTTCCAATGTGATAGCTGCAGGGGGAAGGTGCTGGGAAACGGCCGCTGACATCAGCTGAGGAGAGGAGGGGAGAAGATCTTACTGTGATATATAATAGGACCTATAGAAAATGAAATCTGTTTTTTAGAGCAGGAGTGGAGGATCGGGGAGCTGAGCCTCAGAGAGGGGAGGGGGGAGAGGACAGAGGGAGACACAGGCACAGTAGGGCAGGCTGTGGATGACGGAGACACGTACGCTGACTCCGGGGTCAGGGCTCAGCAGCCCTGATAGATCGGAGTCAGCGCACAGAGGGGAGGGTAGAAACTGGCAGGATTAGCTAGGTATTCAGGTGTTACAGGGGGCCAAATGACACAGCACAAGCACTGTGCTGTATAACATGCATTAAGGGAACAGGATTACATTTTTTTTTTTGGGGTTAACAAACACTTTAAGGCGACTACTGCTTTAAGCAGAATGGTGGCCTTTTTGTGTTTGCACCCAACCTACTAAAAACAATGCCCTCTGCTGGTTGATTGACCATTGCTGCTGATTGTTCTGACCATTTAGAAGCAAAAAGAGAGCCTTTTGTAAATATAAATATTCTTTTTGCTGGACAGCTTGGCCACTTACAGCAATGGTAAATAATAAATCTACTGGTAGGATCAGCTGGTAATAAAACTATGTTAAGGGGGAATATAAACAGTAGTGTGTTCATTCTCGTAACAGCCTGCATCATGTATGTCATCTTTTCATTTTGCCTGTGGTTTATGACTGACTGCCTTACCATTCTGAGAATTATAACAAAAAAGGAAAAGGTTGATGATGATTATTCAAATAACATTTACATAACTGCTCAAAATTAGAGTCTGCACACTCACTACATTTGGCATAATTCTATCACGTGTACTTTAGCTGTTCATGTGTTCTTTTATGAAGGCTTTGCAAATAAAATATTACAGCGCTACTAAAAATAGCTTTTCCATTAGTAATTCATAAAAATTCCACCTTCCTTGGTAAAGTATGGGAGTGTCATTTCTAATAATGTGTCTTGTAGCCACACCTTTCCTTTGTTCATAAAGCCACACTTCACCTTCAGCAGTCATCTTCCAAAGGACCCGTCTTCTGTTTGTGGACTACTCTTCTCTTCAGAAATTATGCATCGCTCATACAATTCACGAACCTCTCCAATGGTAAGTGAACTGTGCCTTCAGGCAAAATTATAGCCTTAATAACATGTTTAGAGGAAATTCTATGTGGTAAACCGCTGTTCCTCCAAGTATTTGCCTCTTTAAGTATATCTAAAGCCCAAACGTTTTATTTTAAATAGAAGACAAATCTTATAACAAAGAATCTTGAAAATATTGCTGTTTTAGTTCTTTGAAAGACAAAGAGGGGAAAAGGTTCTCACTGGCCTACTATCAGAATGGCAATTTTTTAGATGTTCGATGAATTGCTTATTAAGGGTCCATGCATACTGGCTTAAAAATCTGCTGCTCCTAGAGGAGTTTAGCGTTTTGCCTGTAAAAGCAACTAATGTTATCCTATGTGTCCTTACACATTAGTTTGTTTAGAGCAGGGGTCAGTAATCTTTTTCCACTTAAGGGCTGGATTCAATGTATGTGAATGCATTGAGGGCCACATTCACCTGCTAATAAATGAAGATAATAATAAGATACCTAACATGTCATGCTTTAAATTTACACACACTAGTGGAATGGTGACAAACTATGGTACGTAAAAATCTCCATAGGCGATGCTTTAAACATTTCTACAGGTTACCAGTTTAGAGTTACAGTGGAGGTCTAGTACTAGAATTATGGCTCTCGCTCTATCGATCGTGGTGATAACTCACATGTGTGGTTTGAACACTGTTTACATTTTCTGGCCCGACTTACATATGCGCTCGCTCCTGGGGCACTTTAAATTTAAATATTTTTTCTTATTAATTTTATTGTTTTTGTTTTTTTACACTGCCCCGTTTTTTTATGATCACTTTTTTTGCTGTCACAAGGAATGTAAACAACCCTTGTAACAGTAATAGGCAGTGAGAGGTACTCTTTATGGCGAGATCTGGGGTCTATAAGACCCCAAATCCCTCCACTGCACTTAAACGCATTCAAAACGCCAAGTTTGGCTGCTTTGAATACTGTCTTTTTTTTTAATCTGGCACCTTTAAGTCTTCTGTAAACCAGAAGTGATGTCATGACATCGCTTCCAGATTACTAGATCCGAGACCCGATTGGTGCCATGCCGGCTGGTCACTCGGGCCTCCCGGTGGGACGAAGTGGGCCTGGGCGATCTGCAGAAGGCGGCGGGAGGGGGAGATGACTGTTAACCTAAATGCATCTTTTCACGAATCTAGGTTGGGAATTCTTATCGAAATCTAATTAGAGAACAGAATACAAAAAATCTCAATAAACACCTTGCTCCTTCTATGATCTAAAGGCCAGTCTGCCCTTCCGTGAACAGAAATGACAGAAGCCACTGTCAATCATACAATCCTGCCTGCCATGTCAGCATCCCAACTGCCTATGTCACCAGCAGAACTGCGTGACAGGGCAAGTAAGAGTGTTTAATTAACAGTAACCCGCTCTTGTCACTGCAATTCATGGCAGGGAGACCATTCCTCCCACTGGCCTTTTAGATCAGGGAGAAAAGTAATGCCACGTACACACGACCGGACTTTGACAGCAAAGGTCTAACAGAGCGAATCCGTTGGACAATTCAATCGTGTGTGGGCTCCAGCGGACCTTTGTTGTCCAAAAATCTGACGGACTTTAGAAATAGAACATGTTTCAAATTTTTTCACCGGAACTCCGCCGGACCTAGTTCCTATCGAGAAATCCGCTCATGTGTATGCTAGTCCGACGGATGAAAACCGACGCTAGGGCAGCTATTGGCTACTGGCTATGAACTTCCTTATTCTAGTCTGGTCGTAGGTCATCACGTTTGAATCCGTCGGACTTTGGTGTGATTGTGTGGGGCCAAGTCTGTTTATTCGGAAAGTCAGTTGGAACTCCGCCAAAAGTCCCTCGAAAAGACCTGTCGGACCTAGTCCGTCGAAAAGTCCGCTCGTGTGTATGCGGCATAAGCCATAGACATGGCCTTTTTTTATTATTCAAAGCATGTGCACAGGCTGTGGCAACACTGCAGAAGATAGAACATTGCCATTGCTAACAAGCAAGAGGTAGTCCCTGGCAGGATCAATAGGTGCTTTCATATAAATTTAACATATTAATAATAAATGGTTCACAATGTTATGCACATTCATTGTGGAGACTAGTCTATTTTTTGGGGGGGGGGGTGGGGGATTTGGGTTTACTGACATTTTAAGGTAAAAGAGTTCAACAAGTTGTAAAACACCTTTAATTTTCTCCCTGCTTCAGACAATAATTAACAATTAAATTATTGCACCATTCTGTTGAAAGCTTAGCCCAGACAGTCACAGCTCAGTTCTAGGCAGAGTTAGTGAGTCACTCTATAATTTTATTATAACTTTTGGGAGTCAAGCAACAATCTTTTAGGTGTGTTTTTTAACAATCTTGAAGTCTCAAGCATCCAGCCCAAACAGTGGTGATGCCATAGCTTTCTCCATATTATGACATCTGTAAGAACTTCAACTGGGGGAGGAAGGAAGGGAGTGAAGTACTGCTGATTCGCTCTCTCCCCCAAACTGTAAGGCCGCGTACACACGGGCGGACTGTCTGACGGACTTGGTTTCAGCGGACAATCCGCTCGTGTGTGGGCTTCAGCGGACTTTTTTTAGCGGACAGTCTGGCGGACTAAGTCTTTCGGAATTTCCGTAATATTGTCCGTCCAAACTTGGTTTCAGCGGACAGTCCGCTCGTGAGTAGGCTAGTTCGACGGACTAAGTATGGCGCATGCTCAGAAAGGATTTACACGGCCGAAGGTTGCATTGCAGTGTATTGGACGTCATATTTCTAGTCCCGTCGTACGTGCCGTACACGTCATCGCGCAAGCTTTCAGCGGACTGTCTGTTCGTCGTGTGTGGTCAAGTCCGTTCATTCAAAAGTAGGACGGACTGTCTGTCGGATTGTCTGACGGACTTAGTTGGACGGATAGTCCGCCCGTGTGTACGCGGTCTAACTGTTTTTTTTTTGGGGGGGGGTTGATAATTGATTTTTTTATTGGTACCCACTCCCACTTCCGCAATCCTCGTCTAGGTGAGGATGCGGCCCCTCTCTTTCCCCTCCCACAGCCTCCTGGGACATGTGATGTGCTGCAGGACCATTCACAAAGTTCATGCATGCACAGTAGAAGTCAGCTGTGGTTCCTTGGGAAACCATAGCCAGCTCCTGTATCTAAGATGGCGGTGCCAGAAACCCACAACGGTAAGAAGAATCGGT
The DNA here is from genome assembly GCF_037356315.1 of Lithobates pipiens. NCBI lineage: Eukaryota > Metazoa > Chordata > Amphibia > Anura > Ranidae > Lithobates > Lithobates pipiens. Next base: position 44,892,592 of record NW_027507787.1, read on the forward strand.
TGTGGGAAGACAGTGCTAGACCCTGGCACTGGTAAGTATCCCATTTTTAAAAGTCAACAGCTAAAATATTTGTAGCTACTAACATTTCAAAACTGAAAAGAAGTATAAGTGTATACATGTTCAACCAAGACCAAATATGAATATTCAAACAACTAAATATATATTTTTTAATTATTAAGATAGTATAGCAGTATAGTATACAGTATAGTGTAATAGTTAATAGTATTATGCCTTTTCGTGTGATTTTCTGCAGGTTCATGTGGTCTGTTTAATACTGGCTTCTGGTTTCCTAATAATGCTATGTAATGCAACATGTACTGAAACTGAACCAAGACGTTTAAGCAGAGGCCAAATACTCCCTGGTAAGAATGTCTTTATTCAAGTTTTCTCACAATGTGATATGAATGCATTCTATCTCTCAACAATTTTGGTTAAAAGTAAATACCAATAGTCGAGATAAGTGAAATGATTTGGAGAAAATTGATTTTGGTGTAAAATTACTAATTAGGCATCAACAATATTTCACAGAAGCAGAAGCCCTCAATTTCACTTGTTCTGGGTCAACGGGCAATAAAAATGTAAACAAGCGTGCCAATGGTCACAAATTAATGATGATAGATATCCGGTTTATTTCTAATCATGTGTTTGTTTTTTAACTTAACTTACAACCTTTTCATAATTTTTTGGTAAAATGGAAATATAAAATGTATATATGAATATTTTAGATATGTTGGCCTCAACTTAAACATGTCTACATTTTTAAAAGACTTTTACTATATACCGAGTCTTCCTTGTACCTTCTTCTTTACATCATTTTAGACCCTCCCTAGTAGACTTTATAGAAAACAATACACAATATACAGTAATTTATAATACAAAAAAGTAGAAACGAATCAATAATTATATAATTATATAAAGCAGAATTTAGCATTTTTGCTCTCTTATAAAGGTTACAAAAGTCTTATAGATTATTATACGTTAGCTTTTTCTTTAATTTATATATATATATATTTTTTTTTATCTTTTTTCAAGAGTTCTTACTTTAGTTATAATGATGCATTGGCTCACTTCCTCAGCAGATGATTAAATAAATCAATGCAGATTGACAGATACTAAAATGGAGACACTGCAACAGCTATGCATACCTACTAAGTTACAACCTTCGCCCACCAAATAGGCAAACTCTGTCTATCTCAGGCAAAATCACATCCACATATGACACCATAATCAAAGGAACAACTTGGACCAAATCAATGGCTTTGGCACTTGTGCCAGCATGTTTAAATCTAGCATACTAAAAAAAATAGGTAATTTTAATTCTAGCCGTAAAATATTTCTGTTCTTCCTCTGATATTTTACAGGCTGTATGGATGGAGAAATCATGAGAAAATTTAATTCAACGTGGTTCACAAAGGATTGTAAGAAGTGCAATTGTCACCCGGGTGGTATGATTGACTGCTGTACAGAGTAAGTATTCACAAGGCTATACAGTTACATTTTTACTAATCACATGATTGCCCTGGCTAGTGCTCATTTCAGAGTAAAGCAGCCCATAGATAGGTCATTTTTTCATTCAACATGAATGCAGAACGAAAAAAAAAATGACTTAATTCCACCATTCACACACTTGAAGTGAATAGGGAAATCCTCCCCGCTGCTTCATTGTATTCTGACAGCGGGGAGACTCCCCCGCCGTCAAAATGCACTGATCAGTACTGCTGGCATGGGCGTCCGCAGATAGGGGCAAGGGGGGTCAACTGCCCCCCTCTGGCATTGTTGCCAACCATCCGTGTTTTTACAGGCAATACAAAATCTGACAGTCCCGGCTCGGAACTGCGCATGTGCAGTTCCGAAGCATGCCGAGAGTCTCCGATGCATTCCAATGATCTTTCTGACACTGCTGCGCCTGGTACTAGTCTTGTTCCCTCCCACCCCTTCCACGCGCGCCTTATTTGATTTCTGCACAGGAGATGCTGGAAGAGTGAGGGGAGGAGTCAGCCTGCAGTGGAGCCGGATGGACTGTATTCAGCCTAGCAGAGGAGGGTAAGCAATGATTAGTTAAATGTCCCTCATTGCCTTGTCTTAGTGGGCAGGAGGAGGGGGGCAGAGAATGGGTTGTGTAGCAGGCTTGTTGTGTACAGTCAGTACATCGTTTTTTTGTGTGTCAGATTTGCATTGCTATTTGCTTCTAAACTGACTAGGGAGGACGTTTTCTGAGGTCTCCCACAATCTCTAACTATTGCCTGTAGTGCTCACCAGTCCAGTGCAGGCACAGCCTCCTGAGTCCTCTCCAGAGTTACCACCTCATGTGTCTGGGGCACTCCAAATCCCAGCATGCCAGGAGAGGGGAGGCAGCAGCAATATGATTTGGCTGATTTTCTGATGAAAAGTGCTGCTGTATATTGTGTCCTTATAGTTTGTGTGAACTGTTTGCTCATAATATAATTGATCATGTGTTGTGCTTGTTGGTCTTGAGGTGTTTATTCATATATTTTTATCTGAATAAGTAGTAGTGAACACATTTTGGCCTCCTGTATCATGTTTGCACTCTCCTACCGTCTCCTGTAGCATATCTGCAGTCTCTGACCGTCTCCTGTAGCATATCCGCAGCCTCTGACCGTCTCCTGTAGCATATCCGCAGCCTCTGACCGTCTCCTGTAGCATATCCACAGCCTCTGACCGTCTCCTCTAGCATATCTGCAGTCTCTGACCGTCTCCTGTAGCATATCCACAGTCTCTGACCATCTCCTGTAGCATATCTGCAGTCTCTGACCGTCTCCTCTAGCATATCCACAGTCTCTGACCATCTCCTCTAGCATATCCACAGTCTCTGACCGTCTCCTCTAGCATATCCGCAGTCTCTGACCATCTACTCTAGCATAACCGCAGTCTCTGACCATCTCCTGTAGCATATCTGCAGTCTCTGACCGTCTCCTCTAGCATATCTGCAGTCTCTGACCGTCTCCTCTAGCATATCTGCAGTCTCTGACCGTCTCCTCTAGCATATCTGCAGTCTCTGACCGTCTCCTCTAGCATATCCGCAGCGTCTGACCGTCTCCTGTATCATATATTCGCAGCCTCTGACCGTCTCCTGTAGCATATCCGCAGCCTCTGACTGTCTCCTGTAGGATAAAACCCAGAGCCACCAAGCTGGAGCCATTTGACTGAGCCTTGCACGGTGCACCTGAGAGGAGTTCAGTGACAGTGCCGCCAGGCCAATCTGAGGGGGAGTCACTGATGTAAGGGGGCACTGATATAAAGGTTTCCCCCCTATATTAGTAACCCCCCTTACTTTAGTGTATTCACTGTATGGAAGGTGGTCTCTAGTCACCAGAGTGCCCCCCACATCAGAGTTCCTGGTGTTCCCCTTTACATCAGAGTCTGCAGGATTCCCCCTTACAGTGCAAGGGGGAACTCAATCTGTGGACCCTGATGCAGTTGGGATCTCTGATGTAAAGGGAACACAGTGGACTCTGATATAAGTTGGTCTCTGGTCACCAGAGCCCCCCTCTACATCAGAGTCCCCCCTTAGATCATGATTTGCAGCATTCCCGTTTACATAAGTTTCGTGCAGACTCTGATATAGGGGGGAACTCTGTGCTAGTTGGGTTATAGTAACCTGACCTTCATGTCAATGCATAAATATATGTTTTTTTACTTTTGTTAAACTTAAACACATTGCTAATAGAACTAGATATATGTTTATAGTTTAAATTGATATTTGCACTGTTTAGCACGAAAACTGTAATTTTAGGTACTTTTTTGCAGTGCCAGTAAAAAAAATGGTGCCGTTTGTAAATTTTTGGCATCCTGCCAGTAAATTTTGCCTCAAAGGGTTGGCAACTCTGCCCCCTGGAATCAGGGAGCCGATCAGCACTGTTAAATTCAGCACAGTGGCGTCGCTATATGGGTCTGGGCAGCCCGCACACGGGTGCCCCCTGCCAGTCAGGTGACACCATCAAGGTGCTGTCAAGCCCCCGATCAGTGTAATGTGACTGCAGGCTCTTTTCCCTGCTCAGTCCAGCAGAGAACTCAGCGGTGCTGTGACAGGAGAAAGGTGAGCTGCAGGCTATCAGAGGTTTTCCCTGGTCACCCCCCTTTCTCCAGTTAAGGAGAAGAGACAGTGGCTCTCACTAGGTTCCCCGTCCAGCTTCCTGCCCCCTCCGTTCCTTCCCCATTGGCCATAACTGAGGGCCAATCAAAGGAGACAAGGAGAGGACAGCATCATGGGACATGTAATCCCAAAGATTTGTGGCCCCATTTTCCACAAGGAGGAGGCTACCGCTTGATCAAGAGAGCGACTGAGAGATTGTCTGGGAAAAAAGCTGAGGGAGAGAGTGCTACAGGACAAAGAACGAGGAGTGTGCTTGGCGGAAGCCAGAGAGAGAGAGTCACGCTGCCCAGCACCACCAGAGAAACACACTGTTCAGTGCCATCAGAGAGAGAGCCACCCTGCCCAGCTCCACCAGAGAGTGAGCCACTCTGCCCAGCTCCACCAGAGAGTGAGCCACTCTGCCCAGCTCCACCAGAGAGTGAGCCACGCTGCCCAGCTCCACCAGAGAGTGAGCCACGCTGCCCAGCTCCACCAGAGAGTGAGCCACGCTGCCCAGCTCCACCAGAGAGTGAGCCACGCTGCCCAGCTCCACCAGAGAGTGAGCCACGCTGCCCAGCTCCACCAGAGAGTGAGCCACGCTGCCCAGCTCCACCAGAGAGTGATCCACGCTGCCCAGCTCCACCAGAGAGTGAGCCACGCTGCCCAGCACCACCAGAGAGTGAGCCACGCTGCCCAGTACCACCAGAGAGTGAGCCACGCTGCCCAGCACCACCAGAGAGTGAGCCACGCTGCCCAGCACCACCAGAGAGTGAGCCACGCTGCCCAGCACCACCAGAGAGAGTGCCACGCTACCAAGCACCACCAGAGAGGGAGACACGCTGCCCAGCGCCACCAGAGAGAGAAAGGCTAAGCCACTGGCAGGGTACAGACATGCTACACTACTGACCAGAGTCGCCCCAGGGAAACCCAGAGTGAGTGATCATCCAGCCAGAGGGATCACTGCTGTAGTCTCGCTGGGTCTGGTAATAGGGCCTGTCAGCCATTATCCATTACTTATCCAGGGACTGTACTACGTCTGCAGTTTCTGACCATGATAATGTGATAATGACACTGTCAAAAAGGGGCGGCTCATGGGTAGCCCTAAGATGATGCCCCCCCCCCCCCCCCTGAAAAAAGTTCTGCGGACGCCCATGACTGCTGGCTATAGTATGCAGCATTGATGGAGCAGAGAAATCTGACAAGCTGGTTGTACAGAAGTTGAATGGTAGATTGACTTCTGTGCAACCAGTCTGCCCATACGTGGATCGGTATTCAGCCAGTACCTGCTGAACCAATTGAATTCTGATCCATGTATGGCTGGATTAATATAAAGATGGGAACACTGCCATTAAGTGGGTGTTACTGCAACAGAGTACTTCTCAGTAATACTGATCTATGGGCTCATAGACAGCTGATGGTTTAAAACTTGATTGCTAGAAATAGAAAACAAGGAAAGAATGTATTTTAGTAAAAGTATAACAAAAAGCATAGTGGGGAGGGATTAGAACCCTATCAGATTGTATTGCAGTCTCCCCATTTTACCCTCTCTATTTGGTCTGTTTACCATTATCATTGAAAGTGATAGTAAAAAAAAATCCCAAATTTTGAGTTGTCCCCAGAAACATAATAGAGGGGAATCTTCCAATGGCGACCTGGGGGTCTCAATAGATTCCTTTCATTTGCATGGATTTCCTCTCACTTCCTGTTTGACTATGGGACCAGACGTGAAGGGAAATCTCTGCAATCCGAAAGAGATGGCAAAAAATATCTGACAGGGGTTATAACCCTCCCTTGCTCTATCTGAAATAAAAAAAAAGGTTTTGCCTACAGTTCTACTCCCTATTCAGCCCCGGGCCTTGTTTTGAGATTTGCTGTTTACAAGTTAAAATAATTTTTTGTGCTAGAAAATTACTTAGAACCCCCAAACATTATATTTTATTTTTTCAGACACCCTAGAGAATAAAATGGCGGTCATTGCAATACTTTATGTCACACCGTATTTGCGCAGCTGTCTTACTAGCGCAATTTTTTTGGAATAAATACACTTTTTTGAGTTAAAAAATAAGGCAACAGTAAAACTAGTCCAATTTTTTTCTATATTGTGAAAGATAATGTTACGCCGAGTAAATTGATACCCAACATGTCATGCTTCAAAATTGCGCCCGCTCGTAGAATGGCGACAAACTTTCGCACTTAAAAATCTCCATTGGCGACGTTTAAAAATTTCTATAGGTTACCAGTTTTGAGTTACAGAGAAAATCTAGTGCTAGAATTATTGCTCTCACTCGATCGTGACGATACCTCACATGTGTGGTTTGAACACAGTTTTCACGCCGTTCCTGCAAAAAAAACAGGGTTATGGCTGCTAGCTGCTGTCATAACAACGGAATTTAGCGTCAAAGTACCGACATACAGGTACGCCGATTTGCGTGAAGTGGTTAACTATAATGCTGTTTAATTCAAGCAATTACCATATTTTTACCAAAACAGCCTTCCCCTTTTTTTATTCTTTTGTTTAAAACAACACTGCTGATCGCCAAAATCTCTTTGCATCCATTTCACTGACTGCATGACATTTCTCAGGGTAGCTTTTCTTATAGTGACAACAGTGAAACATGCCTGTGCATAGTACATTGGCATGGCTGTTTGTAGTCTCTATTGGGAGAGCATGTGATATAGAGTGAAAGTGCAGGGGAACAGTTAGGAGTCCAGGACAGAGTGTTGCCACCCTTCAACAGGCAGTGCCTAAACAAAACAGTTATTGGCAGGATCACCAGGTATTATTTTAATGAAGGATGCAGATTTAAAAATATTGAAAATTACTTTTGGAGCTACTTTAACATAAAGCTTATATGAGATTTTAGTGACTGAACTTACATATGGTTAAGGAATCCCACACATTCTTATGCCCTGTACACACGGTCGGACTTTCCAATGGAAAATGTGTGATCAGAGCTTGTTGTCAGAAATTCCGAACGTGTGTGGCCTCCATCGGCATTTCCGACACACAAAGTTTGAGAGCTAGATCTAAAATTTTCCGACAACAAAATCCGTTTGTGTAAATTCCGATCGTGTGTAGACAATTCTGACGCACAAAGTGCCATGCATGCTCATAATCAAGCAGAAGAGCTGCATTGGCTATTGAGCTTAATTTTTCTCAGCTCATCATACGTGTTGTACGATAGTTGTGTTTAGGTGCTTATCTATATAAAATATATATCAAATGTTAGGGGTAGGTATCCTCATCCTTATTATGCGTAAAATTTGTAAAAGAAAAGGCATACGCACAGGATGTGATATGTGTTGTACGTCACCGCGTTCTTGAATACGTTTGGAATTTTCGACCAACTTTGTGTGACCGTGTGTATGCAAGACAAGTTTGAGCCAACATCTGTCAGAAAAAATCAGATGAATTTTGTTGTCGGAATGTCCGATCATGTGTACAAGGCATTAGGAGAGTGGTGAAGAGTTAAATTATCTTACAAGTAAAAAAGTAACGCTGTTATACCCTGACATAGCAGATATAACAGAGAAAGAAAGGAGCAGTCTCTGGATTGAGGACACAGGCAGCAAAAAGTAACTGACACAGCTTCTAATTTTGCTAATGCCTTTTTCTGTTCCAGTAACAAAAGGACAGTAAAAGACTAATAGGGTTTCCTATCCCTATGCCAAAATTTTTTTTTTGGAAAAAGATTTTCAAATTTCTGTAAATCTTCAGGAACTAAGATACTACTGTATTTTAGAATCTCGTGGTGAAATGCAACCAAGACTTGATTATGATTGCCTTCCCAGAATAAATTATATGTCCAAACAATTGTGGTCACCTGACCATCATACCTATATGTGCTTGTTGGACATCCCATTCCAAACCATAGGCATTAATATGGTGTTTGCCAACAGGTTTTCCAAAACAATATGAAGAGTTGCTGTAGGAATTTGTGCCCCTTTAGCAAAAATACCATTTGTAAGGTCAAATACTGATGTTGGATAAGATCTGGTTTTCTATGAGCATGCCCATGTATCCCATAGTTGTTTATCAGGGTTAAGGCCATTGTTCTTTGCAGGCCACTTGCGTTTCTCTACACCAAACTCTCTAAACTATGTCTTTATGAATTAAACTCTGAACAACAGGCTGCACATCAATGTTCTCGCTGGTTCATAAAAATAAAAAAATATTCAACAGGCAGAAGTGGCCTTATGGTGGAAGGATGCAATGTGTGTTGCCTGTCAAATAAACTTTTTGATCCAGTAATCTCAATGGTGTGTGGCACATTGTTTGTTGATAAGTGTAATACAGAGCCGGAATGGGCTGCCGGGCTTGGCTCTGGGCCAGCCCACAGGGGATAAGAAAATATCCAGCAGCTTGGAATGGGTGTCTTTATGAAGTTGGCTTTTGGAAAAGGACACTGTCAGAAACCATGAATAAGACCGAGACAGAAGTACAGTTAAATCACACTTGTGTAATAATAAAAGTAAATAGAACAAACGTAGTCATAACATAGCCAAAGTTTGGTAACCGAAACGGATAGATCAGAGAACAACATGCAGGATCTGGAGCCAGAAGGAATGTCAGACAAGCCAGTCTTCAACAGGAGCGCAGAAGAAAGTCTCTGTGATGTTGACCAAGGCAAAGGCAGAGATCATCTGGGCTGGACGGCTTAAGTAAGCAGGACTGATGAACAGGATATCATCAACAGGTGAGTCACTGTGGAGAGATAGGAGATGGCAATTAGCTGACAGCTGAGCGGCCAGCACAGAGAAGGAAGGGCTGAGTCCAGCCCTGACAGGCACATACATGCTTCAATAAAAACAAACTGTTTTCACAAGGTTCGAAGGTTGTCTAGAATGTATGACTGTAGCATTAGCAGTACCCTTCAATGGAAAAAGCACTTGAGGGGGACACATACTTTTGTCCATACCAGGGAGCATGTTAGTTTCTATCACACTGCAAGGCACTGCTAAATAGGAGCAATGAGACTGTCATGGTTATGCAGTGATCTTCCTGTTTGCTTACCTCCCCTCATGTGTTCAGGCTAAGAGGCCAGCCACTTCCACCTGGTGGTTTTTATAACCTCTCCTCTAAGCATGGCTCCACCCCAGGCCCTATCAGGGAACCTTACATTAACCTTTGCACTGCAAGCCAACAGTGCTGATCAACCATTGTGTATTCCTTTGTGTGTTTAGCTTCCTGTTACCTGCCGTGTGCTCTTCTGTTGTTCCGTTACCGACTTTGGCGTGTCTTTGACTATCCCTGCTTGCCTGTGATCCTGACCTTTTGGCATGTCCCTGACTATTCCTGTCTGCTTGTGGCCCCAACCTTGGCTTCGTCCCTCACCATCCCTATCCTCCAGTTGCCTACTGTGGGTGTGAGCTGGGGGACCCTGGGGGTCGCGACCTGGAGCCAGTTGCAGTCAAGTCCATCCTCACCACTCGAGGCTCTGGTGAACACCTGCTGGCTCTAAGGCCGCGTACACACGCGGGGACTGTTCGCCCAACTTTGTCCGTCAAACAGTTTCAGCAAACAGTCCGCTCAAAATTAGCATGGACGGACATGGCCACACACGACGAACGAACAGTTTGCTGAAACCGTGCGCGATGACGTGAACGGCACGTACGACGGGACGAAAAATACGACGTCCTATACACTGCATTATAACTTTCGGCGTATAAATCCTTTCTGAGCATGCGCGGAACTTAGTTTGACGAACAAGCCTACACACGAGGGGACTGTTCGCTGAAACAAAGTTTCAGCGGACAGTTTTTCGGAATTTCCGAAAAACCTTGTTCAGCGGACTGTTCGCTGAAACTGTCCGCTGAAAGCCCACACACGAGCGGACTGTTTGCCGAAACACTGTTCAGCGGACAAAGTTGGGCGAACAGTCCCCGCGTGTGTACGCGGCCTTAGACTCCGTGCCCCAGGGAATCTTACGCTCTAACCCCGGTGGGATCCATCTTGGTGTTCTGGCGGCCCTGCCTTCCTATCACCTTGACCCCCGTCCGCAGCAGTCAGCCGTAGGGTCCACAACCTTGCGGTGCACTCCTAATCCCTACGGGGTGCATCTGTCACCTGGCCTCAAGGTGACCTGACAGAGACCGATAATGAGACAGATTTATAACATTGCGGTCGCTTAATTTATACATTTTTTCCTTGGCTTCTCTAAAGTAACATTGCAACAGAATAAATCCTGCTCCTTACCACTTCTTATTTGTGTGTCAGTTTAGAATAAAAATCACTCATTCCCAGGTATACTAGTATTCACATCAGAAGACTCAGGCCAGACCTAAAAGGCCTTTTGCACCCTGCTCTCGACTCAGAAAACTGCAAAAAGAGTAAGAGGGGGAATACAGCCGTTCCTATGGCTGAGTTCTAAACCACCTTGCCTTGGGTTTCAACTCTGTTAAGGGTCCTTGGACAGCAGCCGACTAAATCTGTAAAGCTCTGGGATGTTTGGGTCCCATGTCACTCCAAGGCCCCTCCCATACTGGTATTTATATGGGAACTACCTGCACCCATTATATCACTAGAGGGAGGTTTTCGCTAAAAGGGGCCTGTGACGAATCCTATCCCACACTTCTCTGAGTGCTTCCGTCAGTAATACCGCTTTCTCCAGTCTGACCATCAGAGAGATATATTATTATAGCTGCATTGAATACAAGTCTAACTGAAAATAGCTTGTAGAATCTTGAATCATTTATTGGGCAGAATACGCCTTTTTATACCAGGGGTCTCAAACAGGCGGCCCTCCAGCTGTTGCTAAACTACAAGTCCCATGAGGCATTGCAAGGCTGGCAGTTACAAACATGACTCCCATAGGCAGAAGCATGATGGGAATTGTAGTTTCGCAACAGCTGGAGGGCCGCCAGTTTGAGACCCCTGGGTTAGATACTGAGGTGGGGCTGGGTCATGGATACTTCCCCCTCCCCCCACCTACAACTTAGCAGACAATTATATAATTAGCATGTTAATTAACACAGCATTTAAGGAAGCCTAGGTGACCAGACAGTCCCTCTCCGCAGGTCAATGTGATCAGCTCTTTCAAGGGTCATGTATTGTTCAGAATAAACAACCAAAAATAGACTTTGGGCAAGTCCAAGAAAACAGTCTCTCAAAAATGTCAAAAAAAAGATTAATATAGCAATACCAAATAACAGGGTGAATGTGGACAGAAAAGGTCCCTGCAGCCAGTGTCTGAGACAGGGCCTAACACCCAACTACCACTTTCCCGATAGTACAACCCAAATTCCAAAAAAGTTGAGACACTGTTTAAAATCTACATCAAAAACAGAAATCTCATAAACCCATATTTTATTCACAACAGAAAATAGAAAACATATCAAAAGGTAATTTTAAAATAGATAGCAAGAACACATCTCAAAAAAGGTTGGGACATGGCAACAAAAAGCTGGTAAAGTAAGTGCTACTAGCAAGGACGAGCTGGAAGAACATTTCGTAACTAATTACGTTTATTCGCAACAGCTCAGTAACATGATTGGGTATAAACGGGAGATCTTGGAGAGTCAGTGTCTCTGGCCAACGCTAATTTAAAATGTTTGGTTGCATAGTGGAAAACTGTTCTGTGGTCAGACGTATTGAAATTTGACATTCTCTTTGGCAATCATGGGCACTGTGTCCTCTGGACCTAAGAGGAGAGGGACCTTCCGGCTTGTTATCAGTGCTCGATTCAAACACCTGCACACTAATGGGGGTGCATTAGGCCCCTTTCACACTGGGGCGGTTTTAAGGCGTTACAGTGCTAAAAATAGCGCCTGTGTAGCGCCTGAAAAAACCGGCCCCTTTCACTCCAGTGTGAAAGCCGGAAGGGCTTTCACACTGAAGCGGTGCGCTGGCAGGACGGTGAAAAAAGTCCTGCTAGCCGCATCTTTGGAGCGGTAAAGGAGCGGTGTATTCACCGTTCCTAAGCCGCTCCTACCCATTGAAATCAATGGGACAGCGCGGCAATACGCTTTGCGGGTGGTTTTAACCCTTTTTCGGCCGCTAGCGGGGGTTAAAACCACCCCGCTAGCGCCTGTAGACTGCCGCTAAAACGACGGTAAAGCGCCACTAAAAATAGCGGCGCTTTACCGCCGACGGCCGCACCGCCCCAGTGTGAAAGGGGCCTAAGTGAGTATGGAATGGGCAGATTGCAAATCTGGAAAGGCACCATCAATACTGAAAGATATATCCAGGTTTTAGAGCAGCATATGCTCCCATCCAGGCAATGTCTTTTTTCAGGGAAGGCCTTGCATATTTCAGCAGGAGAGTGCTAAACCGCATATTGCATTTATGACAACAGATTGGGCTTCATAGTAGAAGAATTCAGGCCTGCAGCCCAGACCTTATAACAACTGAAAATGTTTGGCGCATATTGAAATGAAAATAACAACAAAGATGACACAGGACTGTTGAGCAGTTAGAATCCTATATCGGGCAAGAATGGGACAACATTCCTCTTCCAAAACTCCAGCAACCAGTCTCCATAATTCACTGCACAGCAGGGGAGCTGATGCAATCGCTCCACAGAGAGCCAGAACCGGGATCTATCAATGTAAACAAACAGATCCCCGTTCTGTCAGGGGAGTACTGATTGAACGTCTGTTCCCAGCGATCAGGGACAGAAATCTCTCTGTACTCCCAGTCAGTCCACTTAACCCCTTCCCTGCCAGTGTCATTTATACAGTAATCAGTTCATTTTTTAAAGCACTGATCGTTGTATAAATGTCACTGATCCGCCACAATGTTGCAGTCCCGCAAAAAATTGCTGATAACTGCAATTACTAGTAAAAAAAATTCAATTTTTTTGGGGGGGGGGGGATATTTATTAGAGCAAAAAGTAAACAATATTGTTTTTTTTTTTTTTCAAAATTGCTGGTCTTTATTTGTTTATAGTGAAAAAAATAAAAACCGCAGAGGTGATCAAATACCACCAAAAGAAAGCTCTATTTGTGGGAATAAATTACATCAATCTTGTTTGGGTACAGGGTCGCATGATCAAGCAATTGTCAGTTAAAGTGACGCAGTTCCATATCGTAAAAAAAATAGCCTGGTCATTAAGGGGGTAAATCTTCTGGGGCTGAAGTAGTTAAAAATTTGATATGTTTTCTACTTTCTATTGTGACTAAAATGTGGGTTTCTGAGATTTGCAAATCATTGGGGGTTATTTACTAAAGGAAAATCCACTTTGCACTGCAAGTGCACTTGGAAGTAAAGTCGCTGTAGATCCAAGGGGGACATGCAAGGAAAATAAAAAACAGCATTTTAGCTTGCACATGATTGGATGATAAAATCAGCAGAGCCTCCCCTCATTTCAGAGCTACCCCTTTGCCTTTCGTAAATAACCCCCATTGCATTCTGTTTTTATGTCGATTTTACACAGCTTCTAAACTTTTTTGGAATTAGGGTTGTATACTGGGAACAGAGCCATCTAGTGGCAAGCAAGCAAACTGCACCTGCTAACATACCCGTTTCTTTCTTGCCATATCAGTTTTCCTGTATTTAAAAACTACTTTCCTGGTCCTGTATGATACATGACATTCTTTCATATAGGGTCTGTACAATTTGCCTCTAACCATGCTAGATAAAACCAGAATGTAATATTAGAAGTACTAGAACCTGACACGAAGGTGTAGGAGGTCCTACCTGTTGCAACCTTCTGTTACTGGTTCACTACTCAAATCTTCTCATTTATAAAATGTTCTGAAGACTGCCATGAAAACAAAATAAACTAATCTTTTCTTGCAGCATTAATAAACCTGTCTTGTTCGACCCGGAATGTGAAGCGGTATTAAATCAAACTTCATGTAAATACGAAATTAAGAGAAAAGACAACTCTTCCACTGCTTGTATTGTAAAGGGCGTAATGTGACCAGTGTTAACAGTGCCATAAAGACTCAGATGAAAAATCAAGAAAAGTCAGCTGTGCAAGACCGAAAAGAGAAAATCAATGCATTTTTTTTTTAAATTTAAAGAAATTATAATTTTTTTATGGGTTAATTAATAAATGTTTGTGTAAATAAATGAGGAGAGACATGTTTTATTTAGTAGTTTACCTGAAGAGGCTCCCTTCCTGTAGAATAAGACTTTCAAAAACTTAAGAAAAGAAGACTTTATCTGCAACACCGAGGACTCATCCTATCAATAATAAAATAATAATAAAAAAAAAACTTTATTGTGTGCAAAAATAAAAAAAATCATTCCACACTTTAGTTTCAAAAACACAAATACATATGGATATGTTACAGTGAGCACAGATCTCATGAATATTAGACCCTAGAATAGTCACACATATATCAGATTAGTTAGACCCCTGTCAATGTATTTCACGGCTAGCTTCACTTCTTCAGGACAGAGCCAGTACGTAGCAAAATGTGCTTGGCTGGTCCTAATTCAAATCTGAAGACCTCTGCCCCCATCCCTCCATACCCCTGCAGCTATAGTCTTCTGGTGCGGCAGGGTTTAACAAAATTGACTGGACCTGTCTTAAGCACTCATCAAGAGTGGAAACTATGCCCACCCTTTCTGCCACCCTCCTCCATTTACAAAAGCTGTACTTAAGCTCTCATCATGGAAAAGCAATCTATAAATTCAGAATCAGAATACTTTATTAATCTCAAAGGGAAATTATTAAGATCCAGTTACATTCAATGAAGACAACACAAAATAATAATAACAAACATAATCAAGACACAATAAGAACAATAAAATTACCAGTGTAGCAACCTCTAGTGCTAGAAGTAGACATTTTTTTTTTGTTTGTTTTTTTAGCACAGGTAAATGAATGTCTGTCTTTGTTTCCTGGGTTGGGCAGAGATCCTGGGAGAGATGGATGACTAGAATGTACTAGAACCTTTTGGAAAGGGGGGGGGGGGTAAGGTGGAACTGCTTGGAGTATTTTGAGTGCCCTGACCAATACCCAACTTGGATTGGCAGGGGACAGGCCTCCTTAAATACTTAGGGTCAGCTCAGCTGGGGAGGAGTTGTTCAGGGTGGAAGCTGGAGATGGAGTGTTAGGTAGTGATGGACGAACTTCCGATGGGACGTTTCGCGAACACGGACCGCGAACGCGGCCGATAGTTCACGAACCGTAACGTTCACGGCGGGCCCCATTGACTTCAATGGCAGGCAAACTTTACAAACCTACAGGTCAAATTTGCAGCCACAAAATAATTACTAGCTGTGCAAACATAGTCCCACCACATGGCCAATGACATAACACATGTATGAGGTGAATCTAGGATCGACAACTACAAGCATTCTTTTTTTATATGTGAAATTGTTGTGACAATTCAGGACTGTGGAGCGCATGAAGGCAATGGAGGAGAGGGAAGGTCAGGGTAGGCAAAGAAGAGGGTGCAGGAGATGATCACCAGCAGCGTGACATACAGCAATGACACCTGCACCGTGATAGAGAGCACTGACATCAGCAGCGTGACATACAGCAATGACATCTGCACCGTGATAAAGTGATCTGACACCAGCACCGTGATAGAGAGCACTGACATCAGCAGCGTGACATAAAGCACTAACACCAGCACCGTGATATACAGCACTGACAGCAGCACCGTGATAGAGAGCACTGACATCAGCAGCGTGACATACAGCAATGACACCTGCACCGTGATAGAGTCATCTGACACCAGCACCGTGATAGAGAGCACTGACATCAGCAGCGTGACATAAAGCACTAACACCAGCACCGTGATATACAGCACTGACAGCAGCACCGTGATAGAGAGCACTGACATCAGCAGCGTGACATACAGCAATGACACCTGCACCGTGATAGAGTGATTTGACACCAGCACTGTGATAGAGAGCACTGACATCAGCAGCGTGACATAAAGCACTAACACCAGCACCGTGATATACAGCACTGACAGCAGCACCGTGATAGAGAGCACTGACATCAGCAGCGTGACATACAGCAATGACACCTGCACCGTGATAGAGTCATCTGACACCAGCACCGTGATAGAGAGCACTGACATCAGCAGCGTGACATAAAGCACTAACACCAGCACCGTGATATACAGCACTGACAGCAGCACCGTGATAGAGAGCACTGACATCAGCAGCGTGACATACAGCAATGACACCTGCACCGTGATAGAGTGATTTGACACCAGCACCGTGATAGAGAGCACTGACATCAGCAGCGTGACATAAAGCACTAACACCAGCACCGTGATATACAGCACTGACAGCAGCACCGTGATAGAGAGCACTGACATCAGCAGCGTGACATACAGCAATGACACCTGCAGCGTGATAGAGTGATCTGACACCAGCACCGTGATAGAGAGCACTGACATCAGCAGCGTGACATAAAGCACTAACACCAGCACTGTGATATACAGCACTGACAGCAGCACCGTAATAGAGAGCACTGACATCAGCAGCGTGACATAAAGCACCCACACCAGCACCGTGATATACAGCACTGACACCTGCACCGTAAGCAGCCCCAGGAGGAAGTCAGCATAGCACAGGGATGGTGGGAGCCCCTCATAATGAGCATAGCACAGGGATGGTGGGAGCCTCTCATAATGAGCATAGCACAGGGATGGTGGAAGCCCCTCATAATATGCACAGCAGAGGTACAGCCCCAGGAGGAAGTCAGCACAGCACAGGGATGGTGGGAGCCCCTCATAATAAGCAGCCCCAGGAGGATGTCAGCATAGCACAGGAATGGTGGGAGCCCCTCATAATAAGCAGCCCCAGGAGGAAGTCAGCACAGCACAGGGATGGTGGGAGCCCCTCATAATAAGCAGCCCCATGAGGGTGTCAGCATAGCACAGGGATGGTGGGAGCCCCTCATAATAAGCAGCCCCAGGAGGAAGTCAGCACAGCACAGGGATGGTGGGAGCCCCTCATAATGAGCATGGAGTGTTAGGTAGTGATGGACGAACTTCCGATGGGACGTTTCGCGAACACGGACCGCGAACGCGGCCGATAGTTCACGAACCGTAACGTTCGCGGCGGGCCCCATTGACTTCAATGGCAGGCAAACTTTACAAACCTACAGGTCAAATTTGCAGCCACAAAATAATTACTAGCTGTGCAAACATAGTCCCACCACATGGCCAATGACATAACACATGTATGAGGTGAATCTAGGATCGACAACTACAAGCATTCTTTTTTTATATGTGAAATTGTTGTGACAATTCAGGACTGTGGAGCGCATGAAGGCAATGGAGGAGAGGGAAGGTCAGGGTAGGCAAAGAAGAGGGTGCAGGAGATGATCACCAGCAGCGTGACATACAGCAATGACACCTGCACCGTGATAGAGAGCACTGACATCAGCAGCGTGACATACAGCAATGACATCTGCACCGTGATAAAGTGATCTGACACCAGCACCGTGATAGAGAGCACTGACATCAGCAGCGTGACATAAAGCACTAACACCAGCACCGTGATATACAGCACTGACAGCAGCACCGTGATAGAGAGCACTGACATCAGCAGCGTGACATACAGCAATGACACCTGCAGCGTGATAGAGTGATCTGACACCAGCACCGTGATAGAGAGCACTGACATCAGCAGCGTGACATAAAGCACTAACACCAGCACCGTGATATACAGCACTGACAGCAGCACCGTGATAGAGAGCACTGACATCAGCAGCGTGACATACAGCAATGACACCTGCACCGTGATAGAGTGATTTGACACCAGCACCGTGATAGAGAGCACTGACATCAGCAGCGTGACATAAAGCACTAACACCAGCACCGTGATATACAGCACTGACAGCAGCACCGTGATAGAGAGCACTGACATCAGCAGCGTGACATACAGCAATGACACCTGCACCGTGATAGAGTCATCTGACACCAGCACCGTGATAGAGAGCACTGACATCAGCAGCGTGACATAAAGCACTAACACCAGCACCGTGATATACAGCACTGACAGCAGCACCGTGATAGAGAGCACTGACATCAGCAGCGTGACATACAGCAATGACACCTGCACCGTGATAGAGTGATTTGACACCAGCACCGTGATAGAGAGCACTGACATCAGCAGCGTGACATAAAGCACTAACACCAGCACCGTGATATACAGCACTGACAGCAGCACCGTGATAGAGAGCACTGACATCAGCAGCGTGACATACAGCAATGACACCTGCAGCGTGATAGAGTGATCTGACACCAGCACCGTGATAGAGAGCACTGACATCAGCAGCGTGACATAAAGCACTAACACCAGCACCGTGATATACAGCACTGACAGCAGCACTGTGATAGAGAGCACTGACATCAGCAGCGTGACATACAGCAATGACACCTGCAGCGTGATAGAGTGATCTGACACCAGCACCGTGATAGAGAGCACTGACATCAGCAGCGTGACATAAAGCACTAACACCAGCACTGTGATATACAGCACTGACAGCAGCACCGTAATAGAGAGCACTGACATCAGCAGCGTGACATAAAGCACCCACACCAGCACCGTGATATACAGCACTGACACCTGCACCGTAAGCAGCCCCAGGAGGAAGTCAGCATAGCACAGGGATGGTGGGAGCCCCTCATAATGAGCATAGCACAGGGATGGTGGGAGCCTCTCATAATAAGAATAGCACAGGGATGGTGGAAGCCCCTCATAATATGCACAGCAGAGGTACAGCCCCAGGAGGAAGTCAGCACAGCACAGGGATGGTGGGAGCCCCTCATAATAAGCAGCCCCAGGAGGATGTCAGCATAGCACAGGGATGGTGGGAGCCCCTCATAATAAGCAGCCCCAGGAGGAAGTCAGCACAGCACAGGGATAGTGGGAGCCCCTCATAATAAGCAGCCCCATGAGGGTGTCAGCATAGCACAGGGATGGTGGGAGCCCCTCATAATAAGCAGCCCCAGGAGGAAGTCAGCACAGCACAGGGATGGTGGGAGCCCCTCATAATGAGCATAGCACAGGGATGGTGGGAGCCCCTCATAATATGCACAGCAGAGGGTACAGCCCCAGGAGGAAGTCAGCACAGCACAGGGATGGTGGGAGCCCCTCATAATAAGAAGCCCCAGGAGGAAGTCAGCACAGCACAGGGATGGTGGGAGCCCCTCATAATAAGCAGCCCCAGTAGAAATATGACACCGCTCAACCTCTTCAAACAGGAGGGTACGGGCATATAGTACGGTGTGCTTTTTTTGGACAAGGAAGTGAGCCAAATGAAGAAAGAAGGTCTGTGTGCTCGATTAAAAAAATCTTTATAGACATATACATGGTCTACTGGTCACATGTGTTGAATTCCTCCGAGATTCATGCTTCATTCATTTTTAGAAATGTGAGTGAGGTAGTTAACACTGTCGTGAGCTAGGCGAGTACGCTTATCGGTCACGACCCCCCCTGCTGCGCTGAACGTCCTTTCGGACAGGACACTGGATGAGGGGCAAGCCAACAATTCGATTGCAAATTGGGCAAGCTCTGGCCAGAGGTCAAGCCTGCCCACCCAGTAGTCCAGGGGTTCATCACTCCTCAGAGCATCTACATCGGCCGTTAACCCAATGTAGTCGGACACCTGGCGGTCTAGGCGTTCCCTGATGCTTGGGTCGGATGACACCTGTCGATGGGTCGGCTGAAAGAATGACCTCATATCCGAAGTCACCAACACATCTTCAAACCGGCCTCTTCTTGCAGGCGCTGTTGGATTGGTACCCGCAACTCTTTCTCTGGGAGTGGGAATTGCTCCTCTGCCAGCGCACGCAAAGGCAGAATGCAGCATTTCTCGAAGCAAGGCCTGGAAGTGCTCCATTCTGACAGCCCTCTGTGACGGCGGTAACATTTCCGCCATTTTGTGTTTGTACCGGGGGTCTAAGTACGTTGCCACCCAGTACTGGTCCTTGACCCTTATGCTTTTTATACGGGGGTCCCTATTAAAACACTGGAGCATGAAGGCCCCCATTTGCACTAAAGTGGAAGCGGTGTGGTGGCCTGGCTCCTGCTCATCATCCAGGATAATGTCGTCCCCTTCATTCTCCTCTCCCCATCCACGCACAACAACAGGGATCCCAGAAAGGTTTAAAGTATGCTCTTCTTGCTCCTCCTCATCCGACCCGGCACCATCCTCCTCTGACTCCTCTTCAGACTCCTGTTGTTGACTTTTCTCAGATAGAGTAGCCCCCCCCCCCAGGGAATTCATCCAGCATTGCGACTTCCTCATCTTCCCACTCCTGCTCCTCCACAGCTTGATCAATGACACGACGCAATGCACGCTCCATAAAGAAGGCATAAGGTACCATGTCACTGATGGCGCCATGGCTGCGACTGACCAGTTTGGTGATCTCCTCAAATGTCAGAAGTCTTGAGCAGCCACTGGCGCGGTGAAAAAAAACCCAGCTCCCCAGAACCTGTTCTGCCGCAGAGTTCATACAGGTAGACGTTAACTGCACGTTTCTGCTGGAGCAGCCTATCAAGCATATAGAAGGTTGAGTTCCATCGCGTCGGGCAATCGCAAATAAGACGTCTGACCGGCAGATTGTGCCGCCGCTGAATGTCAGCAAGGCGAGCCATGGCCGTGTAAGATCTTCTGAAATGGCCGAGATTTTCCTTGCCTGCCGCAAGATGTCCTGGACCCCAGGGTATTTGACAACGAATCGCTGCACGACCAAGTTTAAGACGTGTGCCATGCATGGCACGTGCGTCATTTTGCCCTGTTTCAATGCGCTAAGCAGATTGGCACCGTTGTCACACACCACTTTACCAACTGTCAAATTGAGCAGTGTTAGCCACTGATCTGCCTGTGAACGCAAAGCTGAAAGGAGTGCCGGGCCAGTGTGGCTCTTGGCTTCCAGGCACAACAGACGCAGCACGGCATGGCAACGTCTCACCTAGCATGTCGAATCGGTTCTGGGGAGCTTGGGCGGCGCAGCGGAAGAGACGCTAGCAGCGGAAAAGGAGGAGTCAGCCGAGGAGGAGAGGGAGGAGGATGGAGTAGGAGGAGGAGAAGAAGAGCCAGGCCTGCATGCAATCCGTGGCGGTAAAACCAAATCTACACGGGTGCCACGGGTTACATGCTTGACGGCCGTCACAAGGTTCACCCAGTGGGCAGTAAAAGTGATATACCTTCCCTGCCCGTGTTTGCTAGACCACGTGACTGTGGTCAGATGTATCTTGGCACCAACAC
Organism: Lithobates pipiens; assembly: GCF_037356315.1. Lineage (NCBI taxonomy): Eukaryota > Metazoa > Chordata > Amphibia > Anura > Ranidae > Lithobates > Lithobates pipiens. Next base: position 44,913,820 of record NW_027507787.1, read on the forward strand.
TGTGTGCCAGAGATACATTCACTTGCCGCTGAACATGGCCATATAGCTCTGAGATGCCCTTCTGTGAGAAATACTTCCTTCCTGGGACCTTCCATTGTGGTGTTCCAATGGCCACAAATTTTCGAAAGGCCTCCAAGTCCACCAGTTTATATGGCAGTAGTTGGCGGGCTATCAGTTCTGACAAGCCAGCTGTCAACCGTTGGGCAAGAGGGTTATCCGGCGTCATCATTTTTTTTATGCTCGAACATTAGGCCCACGGAAGCCTGCCTTTTTGCAGAAAAACGTGAGCTTGGCGTGATGGAAGGTGGAGTGGAGGACAATTGTGAGGAGAGAGGAGAAGGAGAAGTAGAAGACGAGGCTGGACGGTGAGAGCCTGGAGTGTGGCTTTGTGTGTTCCGTTGCTCCCACTGGGCTCGGTGATGGCTGCTCATGTGCCTTCTTAAGGCGGTCGCCCCTAGGTGAGTGTTGGGCTTACCACGACTAATGCGTTGACTGCAAAGATTGCAGATGGCAATGCTATTGTCAGCAGCGGACACGTTAAAAAAAGCCCACACTGCGGAGCCATGTGCCGGTGTCCTGGGAGCGCCAGATGTGACCGTACATGGTCGATGACTCGCTCCTGATACATTTGCAGTCTGCTTTGTCCCTCCTGTGCAATGTAAGTTATTCCTGCTTCTCCTCCCTATCTGCGGGTCCATATCTCCCTCTGAACTCCCCTCCTCTTCCTCTCTTGTGGGCACCCACGTGACATCACTAGACACGTCATCATCAACGTCACCTTCCCCACCGCTATAAGTAGAGATCTCGGAGTAGGCAGCAACACTGGAGACCAACCTCCTCCTTGGGCTGATCTGGGTACTGTCGTCAGACTGCTGAGTAGCGGTTGTTGCTACCTCCTCTTCCTGATCCAATACCAAGAGTGGCTGCGCATCAGAAATGTCTTGATATGGATCGGAAAATAATTCCTGTGACTCAAGCGGAAGGTATGTGGTGGTGGTGGTGTTGTTGGTGGCAGTGTCTTTGGGGGTGCACATAGCAGAGAGCGAAGAAGAGGGTGCAGATCGAGAGGATGAGGAGGGTGCAGAAGAGTAAGGCTGAGTGAGCCACTCAACCAAGTCTGGTGCGTCCTTTAAAGTAATTGAAAGCACCTTCTGCAACTTCCCACTTTGGCTCAAGCCTGTTGCTCCTACCCTACCCCTACCACCCCTGCGGAAGGGCCTGCCTCTTCCTCTGCCTGTCATTTTTTAAATGACCCTGTGACAAAACTCTCAGTCCCTATACTGATAAAGGACTGCTGCAGTATAGGGCAGCAGTCAGCAGTAGTGCACCTCAACCCTATGTATTGTGGACCTATACCAGTCCTTAAGGAATAGCAGACTGTACCTCACTCAACCCTATGTACTGTAGCACCCTAGACCTTACCAGTCCTTATAAGGACCTTTGTGGAACAAGTAGGTTGTGAATGATTAGCAGACTGTACCTCAGTCCCTATACTGATAAAGGACTGCTGCAGTATAGGGCAGCTGTCAGCAGTAGTGCACCTCAACCCTATGTATTGTGGACCTATACCAGTCCTTAAGGAATAGCAGACTGTACCTCACTCAACCCTATGTACTGTAGCACCCTAGACCTTACCAGTCCTTATAAGGACCTTTGTGGAACAAGTAGGTTGTGAATGATTAGCAGACTGTACCTCAGTCCCTATACTGATAAAGGACTGCTGCAGTATAGGGCAGCAGTCAGCAGTAGTGCACCTCAACCCTATGTATTGTGGACATATACCAGTCCTTAAGGAATAGCAGACTGTACCTCACTCAACCCTATGTACTGTAGCACCCTAGACCTTACCAGTCCTTATAAGGACCTTTGTGGAACAAGTAGGTTGTGAATGATTAGCAGACTGTACCTCAGTCCCTATACTGATAAAGGACTGCTGCAGTATTGGGCAGCAGTCAGCAGTAGTGCACCTCAACCCTATGTATTGTGGACCTATACCAGTCCTTAAGGAATAGCAGACTGTACCTCACTCAACTCTATGTACTGTAGCACCCTAGACCTTACCAGTCCTTATAAGGACCTTTGTGGAACTAGTAGGTTGTGAATGATTAGCAGACTGTACCTCAGTCCCTATACTGATAAAGGACTGCTGCAGTATAGGGCAGCAGTCAGCAGTAGTGCACCTCAACCCTATGTATTGTGGACCTATACCAGTCCTTAAGGAATAGCAGACTGTACCTCACTCAACCCTATGTACTGTAGTACCCTAGACCTTACCAGTCCTTATAAGGACCTTTGTGGAACAAGAAGGTTGTGAATGATTAGCAGACTGTACCTCAGTCCCTATACTGATAAAGGACTGCTGCAGTATAGGGCAGCAGTCAGCAGTAGTGCACCTCAACCCTATGTATTGTGGACCTATACCAGTCCTTAAGGAATAGCAGACTGTACCTCACTCAACCCTATGTACTGTAGCACCCTAGACCTTACCAGTCCTTATAAGGACCTTTGTGGAACAAGTAGGTTGTGAATGATTAGCAGACTGTACCTCAGTCCCTATACTGATAAAGGACTGCTGCAGTATAGGGCAGCAGTCAGCAGTAGTGCACCTCAACCCTATGTATTGTGGACCTATACCAGTCCTTAAGGAATAGCAGACTGTACCTCACTCAACCCTATGTACTGTAGCACCCTAGACCTTACCAGTCCTTATAAGGACCTTTGTGGAACTAGTAGGTTGTGAATGATTAGCAGACTGTACCTCAGTCCCTATACTGATAAGCTTGGTGCCCAGTTTTCTTCCCTCCCCATTGGCCACAGCAGAGGGACAATCAGAAGAGGTCAGGGGAGCATCATGGGATATGCAATCCTGTCCGATTATCAGCCCCATTGTTGTCCACAGGCAGCAGACTTCAGCCCCCAGCAGGCACTCTGCTGGGGGGAAGATTGAGAGCCTGGTACCCAGGAAGAAGCTGAGTGACTGCTACAGGAAAAAGAGAGGACTGTGCTGGGGGAAGCCAGAGAGAGCACCATGCTGTACCTGCACCACCAGAGAAAGAGAGCGCCACGCTGTACCCGCACCACCTCTCTCTAAGCCTGATGCTGTACAGTCTCTCTCTCAGTCTCTCTCTCTCAGCCTGACATTATACAGTCTCGCTCTCAGCCTGACATTGTACAGTCTTTCTCTCAGCCTGTCATTTGAGAAATTGCAGGCACACCATGAGGGCCAGTTCACACCAGATGCAGTTTTGTGAGCTTTTTTCTGCACTAAAAATGCATGCAGTGTTTTCCATGTATTCCAATGGGTGTAGTTCACATCATGCAATGATGCAGAAACTGACCGGAAAGTGACTGCATGGTGTGAACTAGAGCCAATGAAATACGTGGAAAACACTGTACATGCATTTTTAGTGCAGAAAAAAACACACGGAACCGCATCCGGTGTGAACTGGCCCTCGGCTATGGAATGCTCTACCAATAAACATCCGCCTGGAAGAAAATCACCTGGCTTTTAGGAAAAAACTCAAGACCTTCCTCTTTTAGCAGATGATCAAAGCTCGCCACAGCGCCTAGAGGCGATTCAGTTCGCATTGTGCGCTATATAAGTATTTCATTCATTCATTCATTCATTCATTAAGATCCTATAGCAATATATCTGCTGCAGTCCCTCCTGAATAAGGTTGGTGTTGGCATTAGTCCGTCTAGTGTTGGCACGTTCAGCCTGTTGGGTAAGTCCTTTGATTTGCCGTACATTTTACTGTCTTGCTTGTCACACATTCATCAGACTGTCTTTGCTCGTCTTCTTCCATCCTCCTAGACCAGTAGGGTTGCCACCTGTCCGGGATTCCCCTGGACAGTTCGGGTTTTGAATCATGTGTCCAGGTTTCAGACCACCTGAAACCCGGACACATTATTCAGACCAGACTCTGTCTTCCCAGCAGGGTTGCTGCCTGTAGTTGTCTAAGCCAAGAGTGTAATGTGTTCTCAGTGTTCCCCCTTAAATCAGGGTTCCCAGAGCATCCCTTAGGTCAGAGTCCCCGGAGTTCTCCCTTACATCAGTCTGCAGAGTCTCCCTTTACAGTGTAAGGAAACTCTGCAAGTTCAGATGTAAAAGGGGAACTCTGTGGATTCAGGTTTAAAAGGGGAACTCTGCATATATATATATATATATATATATATATAGTATACGCTAAAGTGTTCGGGTTTGACTTAAAGAAAAGGTGGCAACCCTATAGACCAGACATGACTGATGACTGAATATAAAGGGTAGGATAGGAAATCAAGGGAAAGGGAGGGAGCTGATGTTTAGCTCACAGAGCAACAACCTAAGCACAAGCTAAATGAGATTAAATCTAAGAAATTCCAGGGGAAGTGGAAGTGAGCACCTTCCAGAAACAGATATCCCCCAATAAAAAATAAAAAAAAAAGGAGAAAAAAACCTCGAAACGTGTAGGCAAGGAAATAAAGCTAAACTTCCCTTTGCAGGTGAAGTTCCGCTTTAATCTCTGATTTTCTTACAACCCACATTTTATTCTTGACTCCAAAAGTCTACAAAGCACTGTCCGCCTTCTCCGCTACACATAAAGCTTTCAACGTGGAGCGGAAATGACGTAAGGAAACAAAGTTCTCAGCCAATAGGGTCCCGGCCCTGAAAGACCCGCCAAAAGCTGTCATTGCCTGGTCAGTGTGTGTTATTGTGGGTCGCTGTGTGTACGGAGAAGGAAGGAGACAGAATGCCGGGACTTCTGGAGAACTGTGAGCGATACTTCGGGAGCTCCGACCTGTACACTGTGCTCGGGGTGAGGAGGACGGCCGGGGAGGCCGAGGTCCGCCGTGGATATCACAAAACCTCGCTGAAGGTTCACCCGGACCGGGTGTCCGAGGGGGAGAAGGACGAGGCCACACTGAAGTTCCAGGTCAGAGCAGAGCCTTCATCCTGAGGGGACAAGCCGCTGATATACCGTATATTATTACAGAGGGCTGTGTGTTGTTAGAGGTGACATGGTGTGTATATAGGGAGTGTGATGGTGGTATAGGAGTCGTAGCCTGTATTCACATACCAATGTCCACCTTCCAATGTCATTCTCCATTGTGACACACACACACACACACACACACACACACACACACACACACACACCTCTTGAGGACCGATTCACACTACAACATAGTGCAGGAAAGTCACATTCACTGAACATGCTGCTCTATGCGGGATGTACACGGGTGTAGCGTTCTATCGAATAGTGCAGATCGTCAGAGAACTGACTGAGGCGATCCACGGAGGACGTAACGTCCCTCCAGTTCATCTCCCGATCAGCTGGCGTGATGTCGACCATGCACAGATCGTTTGCATTATTGCATCGATGCATTATTTAACAGATTCACACTAGAACGTCTGCGTTCTTGTATCTTCTGTTATAACCACCCACTTATTTCAGTTGGCTGCCAAATGTACAGGAATGTGTTAAGTAGGGATGCACTGGTATCAGTGTATCGGTTCTTGCCCAAATGCTCCCGAAACCGATACTCTACATTGCAGTTTGCGTTAATACAGAATGAATGGCAAAGAAACGCATGCATTTTGAACAGGAATGCAATGCGATACTGAAATGTGATTTTTGCCCTACTGCGTGTGTGTGTGTGTGTGTGTGGAAATTAGAGCTGCACGATTAATCATTAAAAAAATCACAATCTTGTTTCAACCCCCTCACAATCTTAATTTGACATTTCCATGATTCGTGCAGAGCTGACCAGCCGCCCCTCAACTGCCAAGTTTATCACAACATTGCTCAGGCTGAGAGACGAAAAGAAACCCTGTATAATTTTGTTTCTTTTTAGATCAGGGGTAGGCAGCCTCGGCCCTCCAGCTGTGGTGAAACTACATTCCCATCATGCCGCTGAGTCATGCCTGTGATTGTCAGGGTCTTGAAATGTCTCATGGGACTTGTAGTTTCAAAACAGCTGGAGGGCCGAGGTTGCCTAACCCTGTTTTAGATCAAAGGAATGACCTTCAGTCTGTAAATGAGGTCAGTTTAACCACTTAGGCCCCTTTCACACATATGGATCGTTCGCCCTTTGTTTAATTCAGTGGTGGGCTCGAATGACAGCTCCTTCTCTGTGCTATAAAGCATAGAAGGAAAAAAAAAAGCCAGCAATTACATTTAAAAGCTGACAGTGACAGCATCGGCAAGTGAAGGAACCTGTCTGTACAGACTGCCCCCTCGCTGTGTATACTGCTTTGTCCCTCTCCTTGCACACACTGTGAAGGTCCCTAATTGTTACTTGCACCCCAATTGCACCAATTTGCAAACACAGCATGTTTGAGGCCACCAGACCAAACTGCACCATGTAGTTTTGCGCAGCGCGATTTGCAGAAGTAGTACCTGCACTACTCTCTTGCATGTCTTGGTGCATTTTGATGAATAGGCTGTCAAATCAGAACATGCAAAAACGTACATGCTCTAGTGCAGGGGCCCCCAACCCCCGGGCCATGTACCGGCCTGTTGATGGATGGGCCATGCAGCGGGAGGTGAGCAGCGACTGTAGTCCAGACAGGACTATCACACACTGCAGTTGCAGCTCACCCCCTGCTGTGCGGCTGCGTCACTAAACCTGTATGTCTTCTCCCGGGTCGCCCCACCCTGGCGATTTCAACCTGTCAGCAGGAGGAGCTGGAAATCTGCTCTGGAGAGTGGAAGTTTTTCATATTAATGAGTGGGTAATCACCCACTAACGGCAGCTCCCACCCTCTGTCCATATTTGCAGCTCCTCTCGCCCCCTTCCCTGCTGCCAGGTTTATATGCGAGGCCGGGGAGACCAGGGAGGAGGCACACGGCTGAAAACTGCCTCTACCCTGCCACAGGTAGGACTATGCAAGGGAGTCAGAGACTGAAATGGGGCAGTGAGGAGCACTGCTGGGGGCCCTGATTGCAAGGGGTACTGTGATCTAATCGGTTAATCACCAACTTGATTACGAAAATAGTTGTCAGCTATTTTCATAATCGATTAGTTGGCCTGCATACAGAATGCATTATTTGTTTACAAATCAGGAAATGCAGTGCAGCACACATACAGCTCAGTGCACTGTACATACATGTCAGTAAGTGCCCGAGAACTTGTGAATGTGTGAGGAGCAATGCCTCATAGGACATGTAGTCCTGGCAGAAAGTCAGTGGTTCTAAAGGCAGATTTTTTATTTAAATTTTTTTTTTTTACCTTGCTATAGGGGAAATTTTTACTATACTTTGCAGCTTGCTGTTGAAGCACTCTGAAGGCAGGAGGAGCCAAAAGTGTCAGCGGGGGACCCCAGAAGAGGAGGATCTGGGCTGCTCTGTGCAAAACCATTACACAGAGCAGGTAAGTATAACATGTTTGTTAAAAATAATCACTTTAAAGACTCTGTGCAGGGCGGATCAGCATCTGTATACAGAGAAGGTGGAGCCCGATAGATTGGGGGTAATAGAAGGCATTACAATTACTGTAGTTGGTTATTTATATTTACCACTGCATATGGATATTTAAGAATACGTTTCCTTGTCTTTTAGACTTTACATATTAACTAAATTATACACCACACTTTATTTTTTAAGATTATCCAATTTGTCGATTAATCAAAACACTAATCGTTTATGAAAATTATCGTTGGTTGTAGCCCTACTGTGCAGTCCCCATTACATTACTGTAGGGGGGGGGGGGGGGGTGATGTGAAAGGTAATGAAGGACATTGGGACTGCTTTAACCACTTGCTTACTGGGCACTTAAACCCCCCTCATGCCCAGACCAATTTTCAGCTTTCAGCGCTGATGCACTTTGAATGACAATTGCGCGGTCATACAACACTGTACCCAAATGAAATTTTTATAATTTTTTCCCCACAAATGGAGCTTTCTTTTGGTGGTATTTAATTACAGCTGGGAGTTTTATTTTTTGCTAAACAAACAAAGATGCAAAATAAAAAAAAATAAAAAATCATGTTTAATAGTTTGTTATAAAATTTTGCAAACGGGTCATTTTTCTCCTTCATTGAAGGGCACTGGTGGGCGGCACTGGTGGGCGGCACTGGTGGGCGGCACTGGTGGGCGGCACTGGTGGGCGGCACTGGTGGGCGGCACTGGTGGGCGGCACTGGTGGGCGGCACTGGTGGGGTACCACTGATGGGCATGGATATGTGGCGCTGGGATACAGCACCGTTGTTGAGGCAGATTGTGGGTGGCACTTACGGGGGGCACTAATTTATTCCTGAGGGGGGGCAGGTGGGCACTGGTAAGCTGCCGTGATCGGGACTGATGTCCCGATCACGGCCACCGGTGATGGGCTCTTTTTTTTTTTTTTTTCTCCTCGCGCTGTCAGCGCGAGGAGGAATAATAGCCAATTACCGGCTCCGTTGTATCACATGATCAGCTGTCATTGGCTGACAGCTGATCACGTGGTAAGGGGTCGGGATCGACCCCTTGCTCGGATCGGTGATCAGGCGAGTTTCATAGACTCGCCGATCACAGGGCGCGTGCAGGCCGCTCGTGCACGGGACGACGTCAGTAGACGTAGTCCCGGCAAAGGAGGTCCGCGCTGTAGCCGTCATTCGGCTATAGCGCGGGTCTCAAGTGGTTAAATGGGGGACTGTGGACCCTGTAAAGGGGGGGCTAAGGACAGACAGACTGTGAATATCCAGTCCCTAAAGGCTTGTTTACACCATGATCTGTTTAAGTTGCTTTTACTTATGCTTGTGCATGTTCATGTACGTTTGCACACATTTTAAGTTCTTTCCAGTGCATAAAAAAATGCAGTATGTTGTAGAGCAGGCGGATTACAGGTCAGTTAATGCACAGCAGACATGCAAACCCCGCTCTGCTCTATGGGCATCCTGGAGTAAATGAACTAAGCTGTCCATTTCCACCCAGGTGCCTCCAATCTGCCTGAAGGGACACTCCTTCCTTACTGAGGGCCAGTTCACACCAGATGCAGTTCCATTCGCCTTTCTCCTGCGCAAAAAATGCATGCACGGTGTTTTCCATGTATTCCAATGGCTACATTTCACACCAGTGCAGTCAGTTCCTGCACCAGAAACTGAATGGAACTGACTGCACTGATGTGAACTAGAGCCATTGGAATACATGGAAAATGCTGAGCATGCATTTTTAGGGCACTCCGGATACATTCCAGATCGGTTTTACAGTTCACACCATACGCAGTTCCAGTGCATTCTTGATACCATTTGCTTGGTTCCAGTACAGTTGTGCTATCTTTATTGGTTCACTGGCTGTCATTGACAGCAGCGGGAGCCAATGGCTGTGAGTGCCAATGAGGGAAGAGACACAGGTGAGCCAATGCTCTCCTGTACATTGCTGGATCAGGGCTCAGGAAAATATTAGGTGGGCTGCTGCACTCATGTAAAAAACCTTCTGCCTCTAGGACCACTTTAAAACCTGGCATCAATGATAATTACACAATATCGTGTCTGTCAGAATCTTACCACAATTTTTGACTTAATCTGTGGTGCAAGCAATGAAGAAAGTGAAAATCAGTTTCGTGAGCTGTTCTCTTTTTATTATCGGTTTGGTTTGCTATACTTGCACCTGAATCTCAAGTGTAATGGCTATGCTTCAATTTACAGATACTTGGAAAAGTGTATTCAGTTCTCTGTGACAAAGAACAGCGAGCAGTCTATGATGAGCAAGGAATTGTGGATGAGGAGTCCGATGCTATTTCTCAAGACCGTAACTGGGAGGAATATTGGCGTCTGCTGTTTAAAAAGGTTACCTACAACATTCTGAATTGGCAAATGTTTTAAAGCAATTCTATGTTTATTTTTTATTTTTTTTAAGAAGGCCTTGTTCAGACAGGTGCTAACACCCACACTGCATGGAGGAGGCATTCGTTTTGGCATCTCTGTGTGCAGGCAGCCTATGAAAGTGGATGCAGATGCACAGTCTTCGTTCAGGACCGTGGCTCAGCTCCTCCATAAAATGTTGACATTCAGCTGTTTGGTCACTACATCTGCATCCACTTCCATAGGCTGCCTGCATGCAGCTGGGGGGCGGATGTGCTGTCAGCGAAGAAACCCATTCACAGCCCATGACTCTTTGGTTAAGGCTTTCTGGCCCCACTCCTTAACCAGTTTATACTGCACCGATTGGGCAAAGCTTTACCCAATCAGGGCACAAAATTCACTGTGCAGCACGCAGTGCATTGCAGGGTATTTGGCGGTGTGAGCACCCTGCAAATTCAGGTGTTGGATGAACGGGACGAACAGCCAATGTTCGGCCCAAACTCGTGATTGGACTGGACAATTCACCCAACAAGATTAGTTACTATAAGTTATTGCACTTTATGCTTTGTTCATATAGCTGTTGAACATGGCTGATATTAGTAGTACTAATCTGAATGTAGCATATTAGGATCAACCTGACCATACCTAATTGAATTTACTCTTTTTTTTTTTTTTTTTTTCTTCCCCGTGTTAGATAACTGTGGAAGATATCCAAGCATATGAACAAAAGTACATAGGATCAGATGAAGAGAGAGCAGATATTATACAAGCTTATATGGACTTTGAAGGAGACATGGATAATATAATGGACTCTGTAATATTTGCTGATATTGATAATGAGCCGAGGATCAGAGAAATCATCCAGAAAGCCATTAAGAAGAAAGAAGTTCCAACTTACGATACGTATGTAAAAGAACCCAAAAAGAAACGAGAACAGCGCAGGAAAAGGGTAAGCGACACACTTGTTCAATGATGACATTCTAAAGCTGGCCATGCACTAGTAGATTTTCAAACGACTGTTTTGTAAGAATGTTCATATGAATATTCCTAGTATATTCAGTGAGTTGAATATCATTTGCGTTTTAACGTTCAGTGTACACTTTATATCATTACTAAATGAAAATGGCATGCCTGTTTTCCTTTTATCATGCTGCTTTGAATTTTCTTGTCAGTGTGGTAGAATACAATTGTTGATTTGACCCCCACCAATTAAAACATTGAACAATCATTCTTAAGACCCAAAATTTAACGCAATTCTACTTATTGCCAGCTGAAGAGAAGGCGTCCTCATACGGAACTGATTTCCTTTAACATCCTTTTGTCTGTCTCCTGGACAGAAAGTGAAGGGAAATTGGCATAATAGAGGGGTTACGGTTTAACAATTCTCAACTTAATTTTTTTTTTTTTTTTTTTCAGTCAAGCCACCCTTTAAAATGATAGTTTCAAGGCACCCCATTCTAATATGTAAAAAAAAAAAAAAAAACGATTTTAATAGTTTTACACAATGCAGCTTCATTCACACGTAGGTGATTTATTCTTCCAAAGTAAATACACTTTTGCACGCTAGTACTGACTAGGATTCCAATGTATCTCTTCTCCCTCAATTTCTCTTTCAGTCAGCTAATGTCACCCCAGTGCTGAGGGAGAGTGGCAGAAGTGTAGATACAAACATACATGTGGTTGTGCGTGTGGTTGAAAGTATATGTAAATACGCATTAACTACTCTTCTAAGCACGGGTTGTTTTTCAAAAAGGCTGTAGAACGTAACCTCCATGCAGTTTAAAATGGTTAATTTTTTTTTTTTATTATTAAAAAATGGCTTGTTCACAGTGATGTAGTAATCTTCCAATTTGCAAGCTGTCTGGCAGCATAGTGTAGAAGAGATGAGTACAGACACTTCTTCTTTTTATTTTTTATTTTTTTATTTTTTTTTCTCCTAGTAAGTTAAGCAGACATGAGGAACAACTTTTAGTTGCCTGTGTTTGTCTCTCCCTTTTTATGCCTCTGCTTGTGTTACCTAATCCAGGTAATTGCAGGTATTTTTCTTTTCATGTCTAGCTTTAGATTGCTCTGTCTCCAGTGGGGACTTCATGGACACAAGTGTCCACCAGCATCTGCTCTGATCATAACTTCCCATGCATCTGTGCTTTGGACATGGGCAGCATGGAAAGACTGAAAAGATGCAGTCTGTCCACAAGAAAATATGGGCAGAGATCTACAGCAAAACACTGATAAAGGGCACATCTGGTAAATGCTTTTCCCAGTGCTGAACTTTGTTTGCTGTAGGTGTAAGTACTGCTCAGTTCTGCAATACAGATGTGCTATGACTAAACAGGAGTAGGGGTGCACGGAATGGGTTTTTTGGTGCCGAAGCCGATACCGAAAATGAAAAATGCATTAGGCCGAAAACCGATACCGAAACAGCACCGATACCGAAAATTACTGTTTTTAAAAAATATTTTCATACAGGAGATGGTCAGAGACTAGGGACATGGTACAGGAGATGGTCAGAGACTGCGGGCACGGTACAGGAGATGGTCAGACTGCGTGCACGGTACAGGAGATGGTCAGAGACTGCGGGCACGGTACAGGAGAGATCAAAGCAGCCTCACCAGTTCCCCTCAGATGCAGCCTGCCTGATAAAAATACATGCACAGTGTTTTCCATGTATTCCAATGGCTTTAGTTCACACCATGCAGTCAGTTTCCGGTGCAGAAACTGACTGCATGGTGTGAACTAGAGCCATTGGAATACATGGGAAACACTGTGCATGCATTTTGTGCAAAAAAAAAAAAGCACACGGAACTGCATCTGGTGTGAACTGGCCCCAAGCAAGCTACCTGGTTCCGTTCCAACAGACTTCCATTGGGAATGCTCATATCGTTACCTCTACTTGCAATAACTTAACCCTTCCCCATTCTATCACATGGCAATAAAAACCTAGCTGGGTCAAAATCAAGATTATTATTATTATTATTATTATTATTATTATTATTATTATTATTTTATTTTTATTTTTTTATATGGCCAATAAAGGGAGTACAGCCTTTGTCCTGTGACCTGGTTTATATAGCATGGCTACATTCACACAAGTGGCCAGAGGTAGATAGTTTCAGACTTGTACTTTATTTTAATTTTTTTGGGCCAGTTTGATATATGCAGTAAGCAGCATGTTGCATCAAGTACCAATGTGGTCTCTGTAATCAATTTGATTAGTTCTATTACTTTGTCCTAAAAATGATTAAGGCACACTGCCACCAAATATGTATTAAGGATCCAATGTAACACATGCATCTCCACTTACCCATGCCCGGATCAGTGCGGTGATCTCTGTGTGTCACGGAGCTGTGCATTGAATTTCCCGGGCGGCTGCAGTAACAATGTCCCACCTCCTGTAATCGCGTCACGCTGATTCAATGTCCCGCCATTGGATCAGTGTACCGTCTGTCACAGGAGGTGGGACATTGTTACTGCAGCCGCCCGGGAAATTCAATGCACAGCTCCGTGACACAAGGAGATCACCGCACTGTCGGGCGGGAGGAAAGGAGGAGGGAGGACGAGCCAGGAAAACACCCGTGCAATGGGCGGCACCAGGGGGTGGAGCCCCGCACAGGCCCCACACCCATTTTCGGCCCCATTATCGGCAAGATTTTCCTTTCGGCAATTTGCCGAAAACACCATTTTCGACCGATATGTTTCGGCGGCCGAAATTTCGGCGCATCCCTAAACAGGAGTGAGTACAGCTTATGCACGTGCGGATGCAAAGAGGTGGGCACAGAATGTTGGGGTAAAAAAAAGTGCATGCTCCTCCTTTCCACCATTTTATTATGAACACCCCACTTCTAATGTGTTCACATCACTGCTGTGATTTTTGGAGTAATGCCAAAGCCTGCAGCCTTTGTATTCCCAGGTTCTTGCCCTGGAGGAGGGTGTTCAGGGTTTCTGCTGCCCTAAGAATTTTTAGGGATAGAAGGAAAGGGGTGGGAAAGTTCTCTGGAAAGGAGGATATTTATATATATATTACACACACACACACATACATTTTATTTTATTTTCTTTAACATAACCATAATGTGCACTTGTGTTCCTAATGTTTCTTTTAATACAAAATACTGTCTTTTTTTTTTTTTTTTTTTTTTTTTTTTAGGCTGCTGAAGAAGCCCAAGAAGCAGAGGAAATGAAAAAAGAATTGGGACTGGGTGATAAAGAAGATGACTTAAAAGCTTTAATTCAAGTAAGAGAGCACAGGGCCCTTGGCTCTTAGGTTTCTTTTCTAAATGTATCTAATATTTTTATTTTATTCCCCCCCCCCCTTTGTAGAGAAAGCAGAAGGATCGAGAAAAGGATCTTGATGGTTTTATGGCACAATTGGAAGCGAAATACTGCAACAATTCCAAAAAAGGGAAAAAAACCACAGGGGCAAAAAAAGGAAAAAAGTGATATTTTGTTGTTCAATACTTCAGTAATAGAAATACAAATGCTTTATCATCAGACGACCTCGTCTCTACCTTTCTTTCCGCAAGCCTGTTACTACCAGTGTAGCAGTAGAAGTCAACAGAACTTGTTGGGGGATGCGTGTCGGACTTAATGTTTAGTTATTCATATCCTGTATGTTTTGTACATGTTTGTGTGTACAAAGTGGGATTGTTGCTTGAAGAATATTTTTTGAGTCTGATGCAATAGTAAACCATTCTGACTTTGTTAAATGTACATTTGTATATTTCTACAGTTACCTTTTTTTAGCATGGATTACTTTATAAAATTAGGAAAGAAAAATGTGTATTAAATATGTCAGCTGATTAGATGGTAAAATTTAACTGCAGCTGGAAGTCAGCTAAGTTGCTGTAATTAACACTTCCCTTGTTTTTGCTTTTATAACCCAGACTCCCTAAAACATGTAAAGGTATTTTAAGCACACTATTTAAAAAAACAAAAAAAACCGTTAGCACTTGTCTCTGTATAGCAAACGTTTGTAAATGTGTGTATTTTGTCTTGCCTAATCAAAAGCTTTTGCAACTTATAATATTTGGAATTCCACTTTGTTTTTTTTTTCAATAAAATAGTTGAAAATGTTTCCGTTTTCCACTTCTCACACAGAATTCTGAACTTGTATAGATATAACAAAAAATAAAAAATTATAAATGCCCCTTACACCCAAACCCCCCCCCCCCCTTTTTTTTTATTTTTTTTTTATTTATTTTTTTTTATTTTTATTTATTTTTATTTTTTTATTTTTTTTATTTTTTGTGTGATCGCATTCCCTCTGTTCATAGCTGAAGAATAAGAGCTGGTGAAGGAGAAGCAGCTGAGCTTCCTGGTACCAGGCTGTGCAGGAGGGGCGTGTCAGGACAAGTCTGATCATTGGAGGAGAGCAGGCTGAGTTACCAACTGTGGTCAGTTTTTTAATAGGAATGCAGAGGGATTGGTGGGCACACAAAGGAATTAAAGCGGGAGTCCACTTTTTTTTTTATATACTTTATATTTTTTATATACAAATACTGCAGCTGCTGACTTTTAAAATAATGACACTTACCCACCCAGTGCGCCCGTGATGTCGTCACCCGAAGCAGATCTCTCGATCGCCCCTCGGGTGCTGCTGCCGCCATCTTGGGTATGGGAATCAGGAAGTGGAGCCTTGCGGCTTCATTTCCCGGTTCCCTACTGCGCATGCGCGAGTCGCGCTGCGCAGTAAGGATGGTCCCCGCTGTCTCTGGGATCCGTGTGTTTCCCAGCAGGTAGCGGGGGACCTTTGGAAAGGGGCGTAGCTTCTGCAGAATCTACGCCGGAAGTGGGTGCATATACCTGTACTGTACAGGTACCGGCACCCCCTCCCCCCTGAAAGGTGCCAATTGTGGCGCCGGAGGGGGGGGGGGGGTCCAATGAGCGGAAGCTCCACTTTAGGGTGGACCTCCGCTTTAATAGAAAGGACAGGATATATTCTTATACAAGTACATGGTACAGCAGGCACATATCAGGAATATGAAGTGCTGGGGGTAAACAAACACTGTTACAGAATAACAAAATTGGAAAGCACTTTTTATTTAAACTTCTTGTACAAAAAATATTTACAGGGTTGGGGGGTAACAAAAATAATGGTGTTAGCAAATAGCCATAAAATATTTGACATGTTACTGCAATTTCTTTATTTGGCATGCTAAGTAAAACTTTTTTACCATTGGAAAAAATGTAAATGAACCTGAATTCCAGCCATTAACAGTAAGGGGGAAGTTCGTTTACTCCTAAGTAGGACACAAATATAATGCTATAGCCAGTGTAAAACTAGGCAAACAACCATTATCTTTCAAATATAACGCTAACTTTTTCAAACTTTTTTTTTTTTTTTTTTTTTCAGAATGGAGCAAAGGGACATCCTTTTGCAGACAAAATTTTGTGGACAATGTCGCTGCAAAATCTGAAGGGGGGGGGGGGGGAGAGAGAGAGAGAGTTAAAAACTTTTTTTTTTTTTTTTTTTTTTTTTTTACTTTCAGTCACTAACATGAAACACACATGTATATTGGGTGATCTGACTTGGCTTGCTTGTCCAGGGTTTGTGACCAGAGCCGGTCAGCGATAGTGGACTTCATATCTTTTGGTGCTGCCAATTCTTAAAAAGGAATTATGCAAGTCCTTTCTACCTTGGTCCTGGCTTCTCTCTCTCTCTCTCTCTCTCTCGGAAAAATCATAAAA
Source organism: Lithobates pipiens (assembly GCF_037356315.1). Taxonomy (NCBI): domain Eukaryota; kingdom Metazoa; phylum Chordata; class Amphibia; order Anura; family Ranidae; genus Lithobates; species Lithobates pipiens. The sequence continues at coordinate 44,930,270 of NW_027507787.1, forward strand.
TTAAACCTTTAAGGGTCACAAGGTGGTTGTCTGCCAATTCTTTTCTGAAAATGCTAGTTGTCTAAGGCAGTGGTTCTCCACCCTGTCCTCAAGTACCCCCACAGGCCATATTTGCAGGTTTTCCTTTCCTCTTGCACAGGTGCTTTTAAAGAAGAACTTTAGGCAAAACTTTTCTTTTTCATTTTGGATAGAGCAAGGGAGGGTTACAACCCCTCTCAGATTTTTTTTTTTTTTTTTTTCCCCACCATCTGTGTCCCATGGTGATTTCCCTTCACTTCCTGTCACATATCCAAACAGGAAATTCCTGCAAATTAAGGGAATTCCTTGGGGACCCCCAGCACTAGTGTCTCTATTGGAATATTTTCCCTCTATTACCATCCTGGGGACAACCCAAAATTTGAGATCATCTTTTACTTTCAATTTATAATGGTAAATGGGACAAACCGAGGGAATAAACTTAACGGGAGCACAGACAGCGATAAAAACCTGACAGGGGTTCTAATCCCTCTCCACTCTGTCTAAAACTAAAGTTTTGCCTTTTAGTTGTTTTAACCAGTTAAGGACCAGCCGCTGCAGTTATACTGTGGCAGGTTGGCTCCCCTGGGAGAATTTCCGTAGCTGTACGTTGGCCGGTTTAAGAGCTCTGTGATCCTGAGAGACAGAACGGAGATCTGTCAATGTAAACGGACAGATCTGCTGTTCATACTGATTATGTTCCTTCTACTTCGTTCAGACCCCCCCCAAAACTGTAACCATGTCCCCCTGTCCTATTTATGTGTGTGTGTATATATATATATATATATATATATATATATATATATATATATATATATATATATGTGTGTGTGTGTGTGTGTGTGTGTGTGTGTGTGTGTGTGTACTGATGTATAAGTGCATTTTTGGGTCCGGTTCAAATTCAGGCAAACATTTGTACCTGAACCAGTGAACTAAACCGCTCCAGACTGCAAAACCACAGCCAGACCTGTGTGAGCCCAGCCTAAGGGGGTAGCTCCCATATTCTTATCCAGAGAGCTTCCCTTTTAAAGCAGCAGATGTATTTGTACCACCAAAGTTGCAGGTGCCTGCAGTTGCCAAACTTCATTCAATGGACTCAAGTGCTGATATTTCCCTACAGTTGTTTCAGTTTCTGCCCCCTTCCACAACATAATGAAGTCACTCTCTCATGGTTGGACACATTAGTTATTTGTTTCCACATTAAAGTTGCATGGCACCTTTTGGCATTGTAATGAAGGAGGTCATAAGGTGGAACTGAAAATTCCCATTGTATATCTTGGAACTTGAGTCACCAAGAGCTAGAAATAGCTAAAGTGACTCAACCTGCCAGCAATGCATAAAACAAATGTTTTGGATGAGTTCACCTGAACCTTTTCCCCTATTCAGGGCTAAGTAACAGGTTCACCTAACAAGCCCACCTCCAACTGCATATTCTAACCTTATGTGTGCCAACACCAGAGCCAGGTCGGGCTTGTGCACACAGCAGTTATTGTTGACAGCAAAAGGCTGCGTAACTCCTTTACTTGCAAACGCCTCTTTATATGACCTACTGGGGTTGATTTACCAAAACTGGAGAGCGCAAAATCTGGTGCAGCTCTGCATAGAAACCAATCAGCTTCCAGCTTTTATTGTCAAAGCTCAATTGAACAAGCTGAAGTTAGAAGCCAGTTGCCTACCATACACAGCTGCACCGTATTTTGCACTCTCCAGTTTTAGTAAATCAACCCTACTAAGTTCAAAGAGACACAAAGCAGGTCAAATCAACTGAGGTGGACAGGAATGTGCCCACCTATATTTTTACAAATGATTTTTGGGGCTTTGCTTCTTTAAGATAAAATAAATGAAGGTAAGTATAACGAAAGGGAGGACAGTATTAGGTGAAGTTGTTGACTAGCCCTGCATAGGAAACGCACGGGTTCACTTTATGTGAACAAATTCATTTGCCTTTGAGCTGGGCAACGTTGAGTTTTGTGAGCCAACAGGTACACCAACAGGGATTCAGACCTTGTTTTTCCAGCATTGCTCTGACCATATAATACAGTGATGGTGAACCTTGGCACCCCAGATGTTTTGGCACTACAGTTCCCATGATGTTCAACTACACTGCATGAGCATCATGGGAAATGTAGTTCCAAAACATCACCAAGGTTCGCCATTACTGCTATAATACAAGAACAATTCTCATATTCTTTTCAATTCTCTCAAGCCATTAATAACTTCTAAAACTAGGTTGTAGCTTTGAACATATATATTTCTTAACATCCAGGCTATCCTGAGTATAAATGTATTGCTTGATGCAGCAGCTAGTGGAGTGTCACTGAGTAAGCACTCTAATCGTACTGGTTTAACATCTGATTAACTAGCTGTCAGACTTTAATCCACAAGTGACAGTCCTACCATTCATAAACTGTGCTGTACACAGTTCTACGATTTGGCATCCGCTAAATTATGTCTTTATGCTGTGAAGGACTAATCCCATGTGCCATGCATTAGTCTATTTATAGTCCTTGTCTGCTTCTTGCAAGGGCTCCACTACGACTTTGAGATTTGAGTGTTAGGTGGAGTGGATTACCTTTAAAAAAAAAAATAAAAAAATAAAAACATAAGAAAATAGAACTACAGTCAGATTTCTTCTACGCTCAAAACATGAAAATTACATCTCAAACACTAGCTAGATACTCCATAGGTAGACAATATGCATATTGTGTAACTGTTAAAAAGCTGTAATTTATTAAACATGGTTGTTGATTTACTAAAAGTAGAGAGTGCAAAATCTGGTGCAGCTGTGGCTTTTAACTTCAGCTGGTTCAATTAAGTTGACAAAGAAAAACCTGGAAGCTGACTGGTTTCTATGCAGAGCTGCACCAGTATTTTCACTCTCCAGTTTTAGTAAATCTACCCCATAATCTATTTTAAAGGATAATTTCACCTTTGGGAACATGTTACATGTTACATGTTACATGTTACATGTTCCACCCATTTCCCAATGCTGCAGCCGCTGCTCCATCCGCCCCTTGACAGCAGTACAGGGACAAGATCCCCATACTCGCTGTCACTTTTTGAAATAATCAGAGCTCCGCCCACATGGTTGCATCATGCTTTGTGGCTGCCGGCTTGTATTTATCAATGAACTACCACGTGAAGCACTGTGGTAGTTCACCGATTCTTCCTGTTGGTGTATTTGCTTGCCTGTACAGGATATATGGGCACACAGATACACTGACAGATCTGCAGGAGACCTGCACTTTTTTTTTTACCTGCAAGAAAATGTCAATTATTTAATTTATTTTTTTAAAGTGAACTTATCCTTTAAGCCAATAAGTACTCAAACTAACATTTACCTGAGAGTAGCTCTTCGCTGTTGTCTTTCCGATCATAGATTGAATGGCTCCATTGCACTGAACTGGCTGATGAACTGCCAATACCTAAACCAATGCCAGTCACACCAATGCTAATGGAATCTACACACAGAAATAAAAAAAAAAACGAACATTGTTATTTTAACAAAATACACTCTACAACCTATATTTAGCACAGCAAGAAATATTTATAGCACTGTAGGACATTATGGGTTTCATCATGCTTATCGTTCACATGTATGCCTGCTCATCTTTGAGCCTGCTGGAACTTAGACCAAGTGGAACTGCTCTAAGTGGTGAGTTAAAAAACAGAGTTTAAAACAGGAGGTTATAACAGAGGTCATAGTACCTGTGTAGTGTGAGTACCTGAGTGTTGTCTGAGTAGTGTGTGTGGATCATTAGTACTTGTGTATTGTGTACTGCAAGTGCATGTAGGTCTGCGAGTGGTCTGCAAGTGCGCGTAGTTCTGTGAGTACCTGTGTATTGTCTTGTTGAGTATTAATGTCAGGAAGCTAGTTGTTATGCTAGTTGGTAATTTGGTCAGGGTATAATCCCCAATCCTCATTAAATTTAATAGGTATGATGCCCGGCGGGTGTGGAGAGGCAACTCGTACATGTTGCATGTATGTGCTCCTTGGTCATCCGATCGAGGGTGAATACTGCTGTGCAAAATGTAAGCGTATTGTTTCCCTGGAAGCCCAGGTTCTGAATCTGTGGAAGCAACTGTCAGCCTTGAGAAGACCCTCAACACTAAATGAGAGCCAGTAATGTACACGACAGGTGCCGGCAGGGGCTAGCACAGAGGCGGGTGGAGACAAAGAGGTGCAGGCACTAGGAAAGAGTAGATGGGTGACAGTCAGGAAGGGTAGAGGGGGAGGCCGATCCAGGGCTGGAGAATCCCAATAAGTACACTCTATTGAGTGACATTGGTGAAACGAGTCAGGGACCAGCACTGCTGGAGCTTAGGGACTCTCCTAGCTGCCGGGGGAAGAACTCCAGTGAGAGTGGGGGGAAGGGAAAGGATAGACAGATTCTGGTGGTAGGGGACTCAATTCTTAGAAGGACAGAGAGGCCAATCTGTAACAAAGACCTGAAGTGCCGAACAGTATGTTCTCTACCGGGCGATTGGATTTGGCCCATCACGGATCTGGTGGACAGATTACTGGGAGGGGCTGGGGAAGACCCAGCTGTCATGGTGCATGTTGGCACCAATGACAAAGTCAGAGGCAGATGTAGTGTCTAAAGAACCATTTTAGGGACTTAGGAGCTAAATTGAGGAAAAGGACCTCCAAGGCAGTATTCTCAGGAATACTACCGGTACATTGAGCCACACCAGAAAGGTAGAGGAAGATTAGGGAATTAAACAAGTGGCTGAACAGCTGGTGTAGTAAGGAGGGGTTTGGGTTCCTGGAGGACTGGGCCGACTTCTCAGTCGATGACCAGTACTATAGAAGGGACAGACTGCACCTAAATGAGGAGGGTACAGATCAGCTGGGAATGAAGATGGTCAAAAAGTTAGAGGGGTTTTTAAACTAGGCGCTGAGGTGGGAGGGTCCAGAGGTAGAGAGATAGTCAGTGTGAACATATTCCAGATGATAGTATTGGGGGCATTAATGGTAGGTTGACCAAAGCACATAAACCCAAGGTAAGTTTAGTAGGAAGTCCTAGTTGCAATCTCAGGACACCCAATAAGAGGCTAATATGCAACCGGTCTAAACTACGTGGCATGTTCACCAATGCCAGGAGCCTGACAGACAAGATGGGAGAACTAGAGATACTGTTGTACGAGGAGGATTTGGATTTTGTGGGAATTTTAGAGACCTGGTTCAACAGCCCTCATGATTGGCTGGCAAACATTCAAGGGTATACCCTTTATTCGCAAGGATAGAGAGTGTAAAAAAGGGGGAGGGGTATGCCAATATATCAAGTGAATGTGAGAGATGACATCACTAAGGGAGCTAGGGAGGAGGTGTAATCCTTGTGGGTAGAGCTCCAAAAGGGATGAAGCTAAGGGGAAACTAATACAGGGAGTATGCTATAGGCCCCCTAACCTGAGGGAGGAAGGGGAGACAGATCTCCTATCACAATTTGGATTAGCAACAAGGATGGGAAGTGTTATCATAATGGGGGATTTTAACTCTCCAGACAGACTTGGCGGAGGGAACTACGCATTAATCTAAGGCTCACCAGTTCCTAAATGTCTTGCAGGACAATTTTACTAGTCAGATGGTTGATGCACCAACTAGAAATAAAGCGTTACTGGACCTACTGATTACCAACAATACAGACATGATCACAGATGTGGAAATACGGGCAATTTAGATAACAGCAATTACAGGTCAATTGGCGTCAGTGTAAATCACACAAATAGGAAACATAAGGAGAATACAAAGACACTGAATTTCAAAAGAGCCAGCTTCCCTAAACTACGAACCTTGCTAGAAGGCATAAATTGGCATAAAATCTTAGGAACAAAGAACATGGAGGAGAGATGGGTTTGCTTTAAGAGCATATTAAATAAGGGCATTAGCCAATGCATCCCATAATAAATTTAAAAGAGCGAACAAAAGTCCTGTATGGCTTAACTCCAATGTAAAAATGCATATAAAAGCAAAGGAGAAATATATATAAAATATATTTAATATAAAATATAAGAATATAAAAGCAAAGGAGAAATGCATATAAAAGCAAAGGCCTTCAAAAAATACAAGGTTGAGGGATCATCCTCATCAGCATTCAGACTTTATAAAGAATGCAACAAGAAATGTAAGGGTGCAATAAGGACGGCTAAGATAGAACATGAAAGACACATAGCAGAGGAGAGCAAAAAAATCCCAAGAAATTCTTTAAGTATACAAACAGTAAAAAAGGGAGGACAGACCATATTGGCCCCATAAAGAATGAGGAAGGACATTAATAAATCACCGGGACCATATGGCTTGCACCCGAGGGTACTTGGGGAACTCAGTGACGTAATTGCCAGACTATTGTTCCTAATTTTTACTGACAGTCTACTGACTGGAATGGTACCAGTTGATTGGAAAAAAGCCAATGAAGCACCAATATTTAAAAAGGGCCCAAAATACATCCCTGGGAATTACAGACCAGTTAGCCTAACATCAATAGTATGTTAACTCTTGGAGGGGATGATGAGGGACTATATACAAGATTTTAGTAATGAGAACGGTATCATTAGCAGTAATCAGCATGGATTCATGAAGCATGGATTCATGAAGAATCATTCTTGCCAAACCAATCTATTAACCTTCTATGAGGAGGTGAGTTCCCATCTAAATAAAGGAAGGCCCGTAGATGTGATGTATCTGGATTTTGCAAAAGCATTTGACACAGCTCCCCATAAACGTTTACTGTACAAAAAAAGGTCAGTTTGCACGGACCATAGGGTGAATACATGGATTGAAAACTGAACTCACCCTTGTAGCCAGAGGGTGGTGATAAATGGAGAGTACTCGGAATGGTCAGGGGTGGGTAGTGGGGTCCCCCAGCAGGGGCGTAACTATAGGGGGTGCAGCAGTCGTGACCGCAACTGGGTCCTGTGATGCAGGGGGCCCATGCAGCCCCCTCTACATATGGCCGGCAGCAGCATAGGCAGCTAGGGGTACCAGTGCACCATGCACACGGGTGGCTGGAGGTGGAGGGTGACTAGCAGAGCTCCATGCTCCACTATCGCACTGGCTGCTCTTTAGTTGTGCATTCCCCGCATGACCCGTGTCCTCGGCCGGCTCCTCAGAGTACCCCTCTCCTGCTCCATCATTGCCGCTCAGTGCGATGTCTGTTCTCCCCAGCCAGGGACCCTTTCTCACATGGGGACAGGGACCCCTTCTCACCTGGGGGCAGGAACTTCTTCTGCCCTGGAGAAAAGGACCTCATCTCTTCTGGGGACAGGAACCCCATCCTGCCTAGGGACATTCCCCCAATGGGGCACTAAAAATGTAAAAAATTTAAAAAAATAAATAAAATAAAAAACTACTGATACCAGTGGTGGAACTACAGAGCTCACAAAGGTCATACCTGTGACCCCGCCCTGGAGTTCCAGCGCCGGACTTGGAGGGAAGGGCCCTGGCTGGGGTTCAGGGGGGCCCTTCATGGTTTCTTGCATCGGGGCCCTGAAGGTTCTAGTTACGCCACTGTCCCTCAGGGTTCTGTGCTGGGACCAATCCTATTTAATTTGTTCATAAACGACCTGGAGGATGGGGTAAACGGTTCAATCTCTGTATTTGCTGACGATACTAAGCTAAGCAGGGCAATAACTTCTCCGCAGGATGTGGAAACCTTGCAAAAAGATCTGAACAAATTAATGGGGTGGGCAACTACATGGCAAATGAGGTTCAATGTAGAAAAATGTAAAATAATGCATTTGGTGGCAAAAATATGAATGCAATATATACACGGGGGGGGGGGGACCTCTGGGGGAATCTAGGATGGAAAAGGACCTGGGGGTCCTAGTAGAAGATAGGCTCAGCAATGCCAAGCGGATCAACTCCAGAGATAAAATGATAATTCTCCCGCACTATAAGACTCTGGTCCAGCCACACCTGGAGTATGCTGTCCAGTTCTGGGCACCAGTCCTCAGGAAGGATGTATTGGAAGCGAGTACAAAGAAGGGCAACAGCAGCTAATAAAGCGTCTGGAAGGTGGCAACCTATGTTTACTCTAATGGGAACTTTATTGGCATCTAGGTGTCACTTTGATCCTAGAAAACTGGCTCTGTTCTTTTCAAATGCTAATGAAAGAACATATGTGCATGACTGACATAGAATACTATATTTTTAATAACCCAGAATTAAACTACATCTACAGTTACACTACTTCTACAGATCACATCACATCTTGCTAAGGCAAAACGATCCTACGCTTACATTTTCGTTACAGCGCTGAGTGGGTGACCCATAGACCATGGATATGCCTCATTTATCTAAGTAAAATACTATGTGTATGTTGAAAATGCATTAAATAATTGTGAAATTTTTCAAAACATACCAGGACTAGGGGTTGTTTTTAAATATTTACCTTGAGTTGTCCTTTAAACAACATTGATATCAACAACTTGTGCCCATTCTGATCTGTCCATTCTGGTGCATTGGGTCAAGACAGCCTAATCATCTTGAATGGGCTGCCAAGGCACCAGAGTTGACAGAAATTTGTTTTCTGACGTAGTGTACCACCACAATGTCTGGTAGTAAATTCTTGTGTGTTACTGTGCACTGCAATGCTGGTGCATTGGGTTCCATTCAGGATGAATGGCACTGTAATGCATCAATGCATGTAGGGTGCATTGCTGAAATACGGTGCTGAGTCCAGCCTAAGAGCCATAGAGGCACTGCACTGCCAAAAATTCCTCATGCATGATTCTTGGTCCTTTGTGGTGTGTTAGGAAGCCCATGTGGTGACTGCTGTAAAACACGCATGCCTTAAGAAGTGTACTCCATGTTGTACAGGGTTAGTAAACATTACCTATTTCATCAGACCCTCTCCTTTGGCGAAGTAGATTTGGGTGGTCTAAATTTACAAATGATCTTCCCAGGGGGTTATCTGGCTAAAAAATACAAAGCACAATAAAGTCAATGGAACATTTAACATTTTAAAGAAGAACTCTGCTAGGTATGATTTGCATTTTCATTGCCCATATGACCAGTTGTATGCTGTAAATAAAACAATTTGTTTATGGGCCACTATCCCTCCCATAATCATGTGTAAAAGATTTAAAGAACTGGGTATGTGTATGGCCACTGCTCAGTGTCTTGTTGTTGAGTAGGTTTGAACAAGAAAAAAAAAAAGCAGAGGGGTTGATAACAAGCCCGACACATTTTTACAGTGTCAGACACTGGACTAACACCTGCTAAATGCTTATACATGTCCTCACTCACAAAATCCTGTTCCTATTTTAATGAATCAAGCATGAGATCACAAATATGGCAGGACATAATAAGCACAACATGCGCATGTTTGTAAAGAAGACAATCCAGATGAGAAAGCAGGAATAAAAAGGGACACACATGCACACACATTCATGTTTGGAGAATCTAAGGACATCAGCTGAGGGTTGGGGACCTGCCAACCTGTAAAACTTCAATAAATTTGCCTAAGGATAGCCCTGTGGATAGCCCTGTGTGAACAATCCCTCTACAAGTCAAAAGTTAAGAAGTTTAAAAGATTCCAAAATTTCTTTGGGATTCAAATGAATCAATGGGGTTGATTTACGAAAGGCAAATCCACTTTGCACTGCAAGTGAACTGAAAGTGCACTTGAAAGTGCAGTCGCTGTAGATCTGAGCGGAAGATCTGAAATGAGGGGAAGCTCTGCTGATTTTATTATTCAATCATATGCAAGCTAAAATGCTGTTTTTTATTTTACTTGCATGTCCCCCTCAGATCTAAAGCGACTGCACTTCCAAGTGCACTTGTAGTGCAAAATGGATTTGCCTTTAGTAAATCAACCCCAATGTCTCTCTTGGGATAGAAAGGTCCAAATTAGTTGTGTTAAAAAATGTATAGCCATATGTCTTCACCATGCATAGAGAGCCTATTGGCCACTGTGGAAAAGGGAACCAATCCCAAGCACCGTTTTACCCAGAATGCTCGGGATAGTCTTCTATTTAAAGTGTAAACTTTCTTGGTTTTAAAGTGGGGAAGGATTACAACCACTGCCCAGTTTTACTGCTATGTGCGGTTCTGTTAGAAAGATTTATCCTCAATTACTGTCACAGTGGTTATACTATACAGAAAGTAAGGCAAAATCAGCAACAGAGACACAGGTAGCAATACAAAACTGACAGGGGAGACAGTTTTTTCTTTAAAGAAAAAAAATGTTTTTCTTAGTACCATAGTTATCGGCGTATAACACGCACCTTAATTTTAAGAGGGAAGTTTTAGGGGAAAAAAATCTTTGTAGAAAAATAGGGGTCAGTGCCCATCTGCAGACCCACCAGTGCCCATCAATGCATCCTGATCAGTGCCCATCTGTAGCCTCCGCCAGATTACACAGAGCGAGCATCTCCTGTTTACTCAGCGGACACTGTAATACGAAGTCCCGCCTCCTGGATCAGCTCCTATGATAGACATAACACTGGTCCAATGCCCGGACATGTGATGTCTATCATAGGAGCCAGTCCAGAAGGCAGGACTTTGTATTACAGTGGCCGTGGAGTAAACAGGAGATCCTCGCTCTGTGTAATCCGGCAGAGACACCTCCCCCCCCCCCCCCCCTTCCCTCCGAGGTAGCCCAGGTAAAATATCAGCTCATAACACGCACACATGATTTGCCCACTATTTTCAGGGGGGAAAAGTGTGTGTTATACGCCAATATGGTAATTATTTTACAGATGTGTTATACTTAAACTTCCTTCCATATCTTACATTTGGTTGTGTCTAAGAATTACAACTTAAAAGAGAAGTATGGAAACTTTTTTTTTTTAAATCATACTTACCTAGGTGGATGCAGCATCAGTCCAATGATGCATCTGTCCCCCGCTGGCTTTAAAGCTGAGAAACGAGCGATCAAACACCGCTGATTGCTCAGTTCTCAGAGCATCCTGAGCAGAGCTGGTGACTGTGAGTTTGGCTCTCTAAGAGGCTGAGCGGAGTGCTGCCAAGGCAGGTGGGCAGATCCCAAAGATATGATTGCGATCTTTCCCAAGCCTGGACCAGCTCTGAGACATGAAAACAGGTCACAGGAGGGCAGAATGAACTGCACTCTTGTGATCCACAGGAGAAGTACAGCCAAATGAGCGTTGGCTGTGCTTCTCCTTTAAAGGAGCACTAAAGTTCTGCTGTTTGCTACGTTCAGGCAGTTTTTTTTATTGCAGAAGAGACATGCAATAAAATACACTTACCTGCCTATTTGCAGTATCCCTAGGCATGTACTGTAAACTGACCTGCACAGCGCAGATTAGCTTACAGCTTACACATGTGCAGGAGTGGCGTCATCATGCTCTAACCAATGAAGCTGGCTAAAAACCAGCACAGGGGAAAAGATCCTGGTGAGGGTCGGGACAGCTGGAAGAAAGGTAAGTATAAACTGCCTTTAGTGCAGCTTTAAAATGGAACTAAACCCATCAATTTAAAGCACAACAGTTATATTTAAGGCATGTTGTGAATAACTGTCACAGGTGATTGTGCTCTCAACCAATAGGTTGGGCCATCAAATGGTTGATGTCAAAGCTGATCACATGGGCAGAACCATAGCAACTGCAGATCAAACAGAGGCTAAGGTGGCAGCTTCCTTTCCTGCAAAGGATAAATAGGTTTAGTTCCACTTTAATGAAATCCAAAGTGTTGTACTTCCAGCTTAACGGGACAATCTTTGTATACTACGCAACACCTACTTCATGGCACTGTCAACATTCTGTAGCTTTTTACAGTGTGTTTAGTGTGAGATCCATGAAAGCATTTGAGGACTATCCTCCATGTGTGAGCACATGAAGCACACCATCACAAACACACACTGGAGATAGAATGCAGAATTCACAATATGTTTTATATGAAAAACCTACACAGCATATCCCCAGCTCTCAATTCTTAAACAGCTCCTGAAATACACAAAGAAAGAAAAAAAAAAGACACTTGGGAAAAACCACTTTAGCTAAAATGTAACAATAAGCTGAAGCAAATCATTTCAGTAAATGTTCAGTTTAGTGTCCGGGTCAGTTTTATGACTGCTGCATTCATTCAGGTTCTTGGACATGATGTATGACTGGAATAAAACCCACTGTGCCCTAAAAAGTGCCAAGTGAAACCAATCAGTGAACTGGCAATGTTATCCGGCAAATACTCCATATGTGACACAATCTTCACTTGGTTTACGTTAATAGGAGTTATCTGCAGCAACAATTCAGATAACACTGCACAGGGACCCTGGTAGTATACTTCCCAAAGTCTTTATAAATTCTCTCTGCCCCCTGCATTATCAGATTTTTAAGCATTCAGGAAGGCTTGAATATGAGTGGTGACATTAAGAAACATGTCCGTAGTGACATAAAAAAAAAAAAAGAGCCTGCAGTGAGCTGTTTGGGATGGAGAGGTGCCTGGATGGAGCTCTGGTGGAATGAGAAGGTTGTAGTGCCTCCTGAATGCATTTTCAAGTCTTCATTTTAAATGTGGAGTTCAATGTACTATTAAGTTTTTTTTTTTTAATACATTTATACACTTTTATAATTCAGCTATCACTAACCCTGTTGGCAGTCTATAACCTAGTCTGACTAATAGTACCATAAAACTCCTTTCTACAGAAAGTTACCCATCCTAAAACCCTCAATAAGCAAAGTGGATCTCTCAAGTAGCACATATTACTCTATTGAGCAATACAAGTAGCAGAACTGTAGTGTTTAGCTCTACTGCCCATGCTGACAGTAGCTAGTGTGTATAAAGTGTGTACCCATTTGACTGCAGAATGGACCAAATATACATAATATCTTTATTGTTACCATTTGTCTCTGTGATCCAGGTAAGTAGTGGTATTCTGTATCTGATGTACCGATAGGTGGAAGCAGATTATTTCGGTTGAATGGAACTGGGGAGCAGGGCAGCTGGTCATTTGCAGTTTGACTGTCCTCAACAAAACATAAAGAAATTTGTTTTAACTAGAAGTTCAACTAATATTTTCATCCGAATAATTTAAAGTGGTGTTCCACAGAAAAAAAAAATAAAATCATTAAAATTCCTAAAAAAATAAAAAAAAACATTTTTTTTTTTTTTTTTTTTTTAACTCACCTCTAAATGCCTGTTGCTAGGGGGTCCCTGGTAGTCTGCCTCCTACAGTGCCTGGGCTGGTGACATCACTTCCCCATTAGCACAGGAAGGGCTCAGCTCTCGCTCCCTCCCTCTTGTCAGTCATCTGGGACAAGTGACAGGTCCCAGATGACTGCGCGGCCAATCACGGCGCCCAGTGCCCACAGTCAGAATGCCGGTGCCGCTGAGTGGAAGGGGGAACAAGTGGGGCTTCATTCCCCCGCATCGCTGGACCCCGGGACAGGTAAGTGTCCGATTATTAAAAGTCAGCAGCTGCAGTATTTGTAGCTGCTGACTTTTAATTATTTTTTTTAAGGGGGAACACCTCTTTAAGATTAGGATTAGTTATATTATTCTACACCAAAAAAGCAAAAACTACATTAAGGAAGAAAAGACTTCTAGGGCCTATTCACACCACTGTGCAGAACGCACCTTATATGCATTGGCTGCACTCTGTGCCATTCATTTTAAATGGCACCCCCAATGCACCTCCATAATGCACCTGCATTGCAGTGCACTGCAACACATGGTAACACATTACTGCATGTTGCAATGTCATACCTCCCAACTTTTTGAGATGGGAATGAGGGACCATCAGCAAAAGTATGCAGGCATAGGACACACCCCTTGTCACTCCCCCTTAAAGGAGAATTGTTCAAAAAAACAAGATTGGTTGAACCCACAAATGCTTTTTTACTACTATTCCTTTTATATTGGCTTATGGAATTTACAATTGCAGCAATTTAGAAATCAGATGAAAGGTTTAGCGCTGGAAAACACATTTTGAAAGATAAAAAGTGCATTTTATATACATCTATATAGATCAGACCAAAATGAGGGACAAATGAGAAGGAATAAGGGACAGAGGGACATTGCTCCAAATCAGGGACAGTCCATCGAAATCAGGGACCGTTGGGAGCTATGCAATGTGCTGGCAAAAATGCAGTTGGTCCGATTGTTGTTATACAGGATTTATATAGCACCAACAGTCTGTGCATTGCTTTACAAAATAACGACGACAGCACAGTTACAATACAGTTCAATACAGGAGGATTAGGAGGACCCTGCCCATGGAGCTTAAGATTTAAAAGGGAGGAGGAGGCGGTACAAACTGTAACAGCTGTGGGGAATGAGCTTCTTGAAGGTGGTCCACATACAGTTTTTAGGTTAATAATAAAGGGTTATTTTAGGGTAAGGTACCTGGTCTGAGAAGTAAGTCTGGCTTTAAGAGGCCCTAACTGTGAGAGATTATTCTACTACTTGCCTTAACTGCTTGCCGACCAGCCACCATTGTTATATGGCAGCAGGTTGGCTCTCCTACCTGAATAGCCCTAGCTGTAGTAGCATGGCCGCGGGTGGAGTGGACTCGATGTCCGCGGGTGACCCGTAATCGCCTAGTAGAGAGACAGAATGGTAATCTGCCTTTGTAAACAAGGCAAATCCCTGTTCTGACAGGGGACATGACAGAGATCTACTGTTCCCAGTGATCGGGAACAGTGATCTCTGTCATGTCCCTAGCAGCCCACCCCCCCCCCCCCCTACAGTTAGAACACACCCGAGAACACAGTTAACCCCTTGATCGCTTCCTAGTGTTAACCCCTTCCCTGCCAGTGACATTTTTAGATTGATCAGTGCATTTTTATAGCACTGATCAATGTAATGATGTCACGGATTCCCAAAAAGTGTAATTTGGGGTCAGATTTTTCCACCGCAATGTTGCAGTCCTGCTAAAAATTGCAGATCGCCGCCATTACTAGTAAAAACAATAAAAAAAGTCCCTAAATCTATCCCGATAACTTTTGCGCAAACCAATCAATATATGCCTATTGGGATATTTTTACCAAAAATATGTAAAAGAAAATATATCAGCCTAAACTGATGAATAAATGTTTTTAAATTTTGTTTTTGTTGGATATGTATTAGAGCAAAATAGTCGCTTTTTGTTTGTAGCGAAAAACCGCAGAGGTGATTAAATACCACCAAAAGAAAGCTCTATTTGTGGGAAAAAGGACGAATTTTGTTTGGGTACAGTGTCGCACAACCGTACAATTGTCAGTTAAAGCGACGCAGTGCTGCATCTCAAAAAATGGCCTGGTCATTAAGGGGGCAAATCCTTCCGGAGCTGAAGTGGTTAAACCAAAAAAGGAAATAGTACAGGAAAAAAGCAAATTATGCCAATTGGACAGCAGATCCCAGTAACCTAAATACGTACAGTCGTGTTCCCCTGATGACTTCTTCCATTTTTGGTGTCCCAGACCTGGAATTATTAGGGTTATTATTGATTGGGTGTAGAGTTCGTGGAGGGTTACGCCGTCTTGCTGAAGGGACGTTATGAGACAATGAAGAGGTACTGTGTTCTAGTGGTCGGCCTGGTCGGGGTTTCCCAGACATTACAGCAGCAGAAGTTGGTCTAATGTTTGGCTTGTCTTCAGAATCTCTATAAAAAGGACATATAAATCAGGATTACAACGCGCACGTCTACAATGCATTCACATACTCTACATTAAAAAGTGTTTGATTTTAGGTACCTTTTTCATATAAAAGTATTAATATGGATTAACTAGTAACCCTGCTCACCTTTATCATGTTAATTATCTTCCCATGCTACGTAGTTTATCGTTGCTTCTTTCTTCTTGGCAGCCCTTATGTGTTTCCTGGCTGGGGCGTATTACGGCAGTGAAAATGTCTTTGCTGCCCAAATTACTATATCTATATAGAGTGCTCCCGGTTACAGTCCCTACATATTTCCATAACACTATACAAAGCAGGACTCTCAAATATATTTGGGGTAATACTAGACCTAGAATTTCTAAGACGGTCCTCTTTCGGCATAAGCTTCAAGGAGGGCTGGGAATACCATATTTCAAACACTATTACTATGCCGCTCAGTTATCACAAATGACCCTCTACCACGCTGAATCTGAAATTCCACTATGGGTCAGCTTAGAGGCAGTAGAGGCGCATCCTATTTCCGTCTCCAATATGCTTTGGCTCCCCCCCCGGGAGTGTAAAACCCTTATTAACCCTATCACAAGTCATTCCCTTAAAATTTGGCATAAGCTATGTACTCCTTTTAAATTTTTGTCCCCACATCTCCCCCTATTATCATTCTTAGGTCACCCAAACTTTATGCCAGCCTGCATGGAGCCAGGCGCCTTTTCAGCCTGGTCACATGCACGCCTTACTCGGGTATGTGATCTTTTTCGGGGAACCTCTCTCATTCCATTCCCTGACTTACAGGCACAGACACAACTACCCCACAAAGAATGCTTCCGTTACTTGCAGATAGCTCACTTCTTCCAAACCCATATCAAAATGGGCCACAATCTTAGATCTATGTCTCAATTTGAGTCTATATGTTCCTCTGATCCGCATGCCCCGGGCACCATTTCATACCTCTATTCTTACCTCTCCACCGCATCTGAAGACCTTCCGAGTTATGCTAAAGCATGGGCCACTGATTTAACACTTAATCTTGACGCAGAGTCGTGGTCCACCATATGGACTAACACTAAGAACTCCTCACAAAATGTGGTAGCTTCTGAAGCGAACTATAAGGTCCTGATGCGGTGGTACCTAGTCCCCTCTAGAATTGCCAAGTATGTGCCAAACTATTCACCAGACTGCTTTAGAGGTTGCAAAGACCGGGGTACCCACCTCCACATCTGGTGGACCTGTCCCACCGTAACAAATTTTTGGTCTTTAATCTTTCATATATTAACCACACTATTTCATCGCCCCGTGGATCCTGATCCTAAAATAGCACTGTTGAATTGGCTACCACTAAATTTCACCAAACCCCAAATTCGACTTTCCCTCCAAATATTGACTGCAGCTAAGCAAACGATAGCAAGAGCCTGGAGGACACCTACTTTACATGTAGCTGAGACCAAACACAGAGTTACACAGGCGATGATACATGCGAAAATAGAAGCGGTAACGTTGGACAAAATCCCACTGTTTACTAGAATTTGGCAGCCATGGGTAGACAATTTTTTGCCTAAGGACTTTGACACACGCCTTATGGCTCCTTAGTTTAAAATGATCAGTGTTTTGGGGCTTGTGGTTCCCCTGGGTCCGCCGACCATGCTTTTCCTTCTCTCCTTCCTTTCCCTTACTCTGTCACAACTTTGCCCTCTCTCTCTATGACCTTATTTCCTCCTTCTCTTTCCTCTCTTTTTCTATCCCTGTATTTTCTTTTTCCCATTCTCTCTTTTTTCTATGTTGGGTAAAATACCTTAAGCAACGCTGTTCTCCTTCACTACTACCCCGAGTAGGGACTGGAGCTCTGGGTAAAAATGTCTACGGGTTTCTTTTTCCCTACCGACAATAGTTGGCCTAGTTTCATTTGGCCCCCCCTTCCATTGTTTTGACTTTTGTTTACCCTATTCATATGGGAAGTAGGGGCTGATCCTGTGCCTATATCGAGTTATTTACATTTACAATGCTTAAGTAACAGCGTATCTGATCATCTTTCGTTGCTGTTTTTATTGTAAACTGTTCAGTTTATTTTACTGTACCCTGCCTGATTCCTTAATAAAATATTTGAAAAGAAAAGTATTAATATGATTGTTTTCACTATGTAGCTTATTACAGTATGTGGGTATGCCAGGAAGTTTTTAGAATGTGGGAGGAAACCCGAGCACTTGAAAGAAGACCATAGCCTCTAGTGTCTGTGAAAGGAGATGCCTCCAGGATTGAATGCTGTAAGCCTTCATAGTGGCTAATCTATGTAATAATATTCCCAACAGTATGTATGCAACATGCAAAAAACAAGCTATAATGTACCCCTCATAACAACTTTAAGGCTACTTTCACACTGAGGAGCTTTACAGGCACTATAGCACTAAAAATAACGCCTGTTAAGCGCCACTTCTCTCAATCCAGTGTGAAAGCCCAAGAGCTTTCACACTGGAGCAGTGCGCTGGCAGAACGCTGGAAAAAGTCCTGTACAGATCTTTGAGGCTCTGTAGAACACCGCTCCTAAAGCTCCCCTGTCCATTGAAATAGGCGCTTTTAACCCTTTTTCAGCCATTAGTGGGGGATAAAAGCGCTCCGCTAGTGGCCAAAAAGCGCTGCAAAATCGTTGGTAAAGTGCCGCTAAAAATAGTGCCGCTTTACCGCTGACGCACGCCCGCCCTAGTGTGAAAGTGCCCTTAGGGCAGTGATGGCGAACCTTGGCACTCCAGATGTTTTGGAACTACAATTCCCAGGATACTCATCTACACTGCAGAGTGCATGAGCATCATGGGAAATGTAGTTCCAAAACATCTGGGGTGCCAAGGTTCGCCATCACTGCCTTAGGGTATCTGAATCTAAAAACAAAAATGTTATATATATTGCAGCTTACCATTTTTCTTATATGTGGTGGCTACATTAGTTTTCTTTTTGACTAAGTTCACATTGATGCGATTTGACATGTCAAATCACATTCCAAATTAGCAGAAATTGCTGGCAATGACACCGTACGAATAGGTGCAACGCTGCATTTGCGGTGCCGCACCAATTCACAAATGTAGTTTCTGTACTACGGCTTCGGGAGCAATTTCAATAGACATCTGTGCAGGAACCCTCACAGATTTCTCTGAAATCACCCCCTGAAGTCGGACTAATATACGGGTATAAAATCGTGCGAGTTCAGCTGAACTTGCACGATTTCAATCGCACCGTCAGTGTGAGCCTAGGCTTTAAGGCTTTTTCCCCGTTTATTTCCACCTGGTGATCTGGCCAGTAACAGACCTACTGTCTAAAACAGGGTACACAGCTTTTTTTTTTTTTCATACAACTAGCGGGCTGAACAAAAAAAAAAAAACACAGATCCCTGCATCAACACAAGCAATGTGGATGCAGGGATCTCCCTTCCCTACCACGCTATTGTAATTTGACAGTGGGGACACGCACGCCAACCCCCCCCCCCCCCCCCAATCAGAATACATTGTTCAGGAGCTGCAACCATTCATTGCATGCACAGGTTGAATGCTGATTTTCCAGCAGGACCGTTCGACACAAGCTGGATGTTAGTGTACGTTTTTGGAAGAGCTAGTCCAAGCGCCCGGTCCCTAATCTACATGTAGGGCACCAGACACATGGATTCCAACTGGGTTTTTTTTTTTGAAGCACATGATTAGAGCCTAAGGCTCTAATTGGCTTAAAAAAAGGGCGGGCTTGGGGTGCAGTGAGCCCACCTAGTTGTGTGACAATAGCGAATTAATATTCGCTAGTTTCTTCCTGCTTCTCCTCCAGGCCAATCAAGAAGCAGGAAGAGCGCGATTAGCCAAGAGGAGAAGTGAGCGCATCGGCGCCAAGTCAGAGTCCAACCGCGGGGTGGGGTCCGGGGGTTTGTTTGAAGCCACACCCCCCTGGCTGGAGCACCAGCCCCCACTTGTCCACAAATGTGCAAAAATGGTGATGCTTCTCGGAATGACTCCAAGAAAGAGGACAGGCAGACACAAAGGGTTCCCAAACACCAAGTGAAAGTGAAGGTAAGAAGTGGCTGCTTATCAAAAGTTGTTGGCTTTCAAATGAAAGAAAAGCCAGAAAATGCTTTGGGGGATAAACCCCAAACAAATCCACACTGTTTGTAACAGCTTCAAACACCCTCGGCTCCTCGACTCCACTCAAAGTTTCTATAGAACATAGAAACTCATAGTGTAGTATATAATGATGAGAGTTTAATTTAAAAACAAACCATAGTGCACTCACATTTCTGAAGATAAAGAACATGCGTTTCTGTATTGTAACAGCTACAGGTTAATGAAAACTCGGCCACACAGTCCTTCAGGCCTTCCGTACCTAATGTGATGTCACCACGTACATTGGTCGCCGGCCAGAAGGACTTTGTCGCTGAGTTTTCGTTAAGCTGCAGCTTGTACAATACAGAAACGCATGTTTTTTGCCTTCAGAAATGTGAGTGTAATACGTTGTGTTTTTAAATAAACTCTCATCATTATATACTACATTATGAGTTTCTATGTTAAACAGTGCCTTGAAAAAGGTATTCATACCCCTTAAAATTTTCCACATTTTGTTGTGCTACGACCAAAAACGTAAGTGTATTTTATTGGGATTTTATGTGATAGACCAACACAAAGTGGCACATAATGGAAGGAAAATAATAAATGGTTTTCAAATTTTTTTTACAAATAAATATCTGAAAAGTGTGGCGTGCATTTATATTCAGCCCCCTTTACTCTGGTAACCCTAACTAAAATCTAGTGGAACCAATTGCCTTCAGAAGTCACCTAATTAGTAAATAGGGTCCATCTGTGTGCAATTTAATCTCAGTATAAATACAGCTGTTCTGTGAAACCCTCAGAGGTTTGCTAGAGAACCTTAGTGAACAAACATCATCATGAAGGCAAAGGAACACACCAGACAGGTCAGGGATAAAGTTGTGGAAAAGTTTAAAGCAGTGTTAGCTTATAATAAAATACCCCAAGCTTTGAACATCTCACGGAGCACTGTTCAATCCATCAACCGAAAATGGAAAGAGTATAGCACAACTGCAAACCTACCAAGACTTGGCCATCCACCTAAACTGACAGGACAAGAGAGCATTAATCAGGGAAGCAGCCAAGAGGCCCATGGTAGTTCTAGAGGAGCTGCAAAGATCCACAGCTCAGGTGGGACAATCTGTCCACAGGACAACTATTATGCCCCATACACACGATGAGATTATCGGACGAATGAACGTCCGTTTTTTATTGCATGCTAATCTCAGATCGAATCTGATGAGTTTACTAAAGTCACGAAAATTCCCGCACGACATAAAAAAAATTCGTACGTGATGTCATGTGTTGTAATGCATTTGTATTGCATTTTCGAACGATAGCTGTACTGATTACACGAAAATCGTACGATCTAGCATCGTACGAAAAAAATTTCCGTGCACGTCCGATAGAATAATATCGGATGTACTGTTCGAATCGGCTCTCGAAAGCTCTGTACTAACGATCCGATTATCGTACGATCGCATCGAAAGCGGTATTTTCCGTACGATTTTCGTATCGTGTGTACGGGGCATTAGTCATGCACTCCACAAATCTGGCCTTTATGGAAGAGCAGCAAGAAGAAAGCCATTGTTGAAAGAAAGCCATAAGAAGTCCCCTTTGCAGTTTGCGAGAAGCCATGTGGAGGACACAGCAAACAGGTGAAAGAAGGAGCTCTGGTAAGATGAGACCAAATTTGAACTTTTTGGCCTAAAAGCAAAACACTATGTGTGGCGGAAAACTAACACTGCACATCTCCCTGAACACATCATCATGAAACATGGTGGTGGCAGCATCAGGATGTGGGGATGCCTTTCTTCAGCAGGGACAGGGAAGATGGATGGAGCCAAATATGGGACAATCTTAGAAGAAAACCTGTTAGTCCTTGTACACACGGACATTCCGACGGAAAAGGTCCGATCGGACCGTGTTGTCGGATAATCCGACCGTGTGTGGGCTCCATCTGACTTTTTCTGCCGGAATGTCCGACCAACAAATTTTGAAATTTGAAATTTTGATATAAACTTTTCCGACAACATGATCCGATCAAACTTTGTCCAATCGTTTGTAGAGAATTCCGATCGGACAAAGTGCCACGCATGCTCAGATCAAATTACGAGACCAAAGCTATTGGCTACTAGCCTCTACGTAGTCCCGTTGTGTATGCAACACCACTTTCGGACAAAATCCGTCGGATTTTGTTGTCGGAATGTCCGACCGTGTGTACAAGGGCTTAGAGTCTGCAAAAGACTTGAGACAGGGGCAGAGGTTCACCTTCCAGCAGGACCCTAAACATACAGCCAGAGCTACAATGGAATGATTTTGATCAAAGCATATTCATGTGTTAGAATGGCCCAGTCAAAGTCCAGACCTAAATCCAATTGAGAATCTGTGGCAAGACTTGAAAATTGCTGTTCACAGACGCTCTCCATCCAATCTGACAGACCTTGAGCTATTTTGCAAAGAAAAATGGGCAACATTTTCTAGATGTGCAAAGCTGGTATAGACATCCCCAAAAAGACCTTCAGCTGTAATTGCAGTGAAAGTTGGTTCTACAAAAGTATTGACTCAGGGGTCTGAATACAAAACGCACACCACACTTTTCACATATTTATTTCTAAAACATTTTGAAAACCAGTTATCATTTTCCTTCCACTTCACAATTATGTGCCACTTTGTGTTGGTCTATCACATAAAATTCCAATAAAATACATTTATGTTTTGGTTGTAACATGACAAACAATGGAAAATGTCAAAATGTGTGAATACTTTTTCAAGGCACTGTATAGGCCCCCCTATATTGAGAGTGGAGTTGAGGAGCCAAGGGTGTTTGAAGCCATTTCAAACAGTGTGGGATTGTTTGGGGTTTATCCCCTAAAGCAGCGATTCTCAACCAGGGTTCCTCCAGGAGGTTGCTAGGGGTTCCTTCAGCATTGGGCCATTTCTGCTTCTCGGATGAGTTCCCACTGACACCATTGATCTTTTCAGATATCTGTAACAAGGTAATTCTTCCCAATGATCACAAGGTTGAGAAAGGCTGCCCTAAAGCATTTTATGGCTTTTCATTCATTTAAAAGCCAACAACATTTGGTAAGCAGCCACTTCTTACCTTCACTTTCACTTGGTGTTGGGGAGTCTTTGTTTCTGCCTGTCCTCTCTCTTGGAGTCATTGCCGGAAGCATCACCTTCTTTTTTGCACATTTGTGGACTTTTTATTTATTTTACTGTTACAAACACATCATCACTTTTGTATGGGTTGTTTTGAGGACTTTTTTTTTTTTTTATCACCACCTGTAACCACTTATTTTTTTGTAATAATTTTTTTTTTTTTTTTATTTGATGATTATACGCGCTGTACTTTGAACTATATTGATTAGGTTGGTATCTGTTAACCCATGCCAGCAGCTGTCTTTAAACCTTTTATATCATTTTCAATTCATTTTTTTTTTTTGTCTAGCGTGGATTTCCACTGGGTTACCGAAATTTGGCCGCTTCCTGCTTAACCAGCTACATTTTGGTACGTGTATACCCAGCTTTAGGCATTTAGGGTGACTCCACTAAATAGAGGAGCAACAGAGCCACTCTTGGACGGTGGCATTGTCACCCCGTGGAAAGGGTAGTGTTAGATGAAAATTTAAATGGACTTGAATAACAAATTAAATCTGAACTCCAGCAAACACTATATAAGCAGCAGAAGATACAGTTTTCTTTTTCCTTTTGGGATAAAGTTTTTACTTAAATTAATAAAAGCTGACCATTGCAAGTGATAAAAGGTTAAGCTTGGTCTGTTCAAGGAAGATGAAAAATAACAGACCAACTGGCTGTATCACCTGCAGTATATTAAAGGTTTGCTTTAGGTTGAGATCAACTTCAACTTAATTTATAAGCCAGAAGGGGGTGGTATATAAGGAATTGTTTGTTACAATCGCTCTATCCTCTTAATAAAGTTGCTATGGCAACAAAACGCGTTGGGGCAGAGCGATATCGTAGGACAAAAGAGGGAGTCTTGGTGGTGTCTTACATGGAGTAGCCATACAAGCCGGCTACCAGTCCTGTGTGTGAGAGGTGGCTAGCTCAGCTTCCCCAAGAGTATGAGGATCTCTGCAAGCTTTTATCTTGTCTTATGTGAGTAGTTTTCATCACTTTATACAAATTATTTGGAAGGTTTTACACTTTGTCAGTGTTTTCTTTTTATTGGCATTAACCCACTAAAGAGAAGGAGAGCAGTAAAGGGAGCTGTAATTAAAAGGCTTTACTCAGTCCATGGTCTCCCTATTAACTTCTGGAAGAGAGAATGATGTACTGGATGGAATTCATATATTTAAACCCTACTGCATTCCTTTTAAATGAAGTAAGGCAATACTTTCTGGTGAGTGTGGAGTTTTACTCTTTGGGTGGATGGTGTCACCGGTGGAATATTTGGTATGTGGTTCAGTACACGTGGTAAAGCACATCTATGAAGGATTCACATTCATATCATGTTTCTGCCATCAGCACACTATTAGAATCCACTGATTGTTTCACATTGTCTATTATTCTAAGATGTTTCTATAAGATATTTGGACACTGGGGAAACTATACACTTAAGCCCCATACACACTATCAGATATTCTGCAGATTTTTTTCCTTCAGCTTTACCAAAAACCATGTAGTGCAAGGGCCTGCCTGATTGCATACAAATTGAAACTCCTAAGGTTTGACCTCATATTATATGGTTTTGGTAAATCTGAAGGAAAAACTCAGCAGAAAAACTGATAGTGTATATGGGGCTTTATTGTTTATTATTTTACGTTTTTTTTTTTTTGGACACTGAGAGGATTAACTATTTGGACACCATATAACCATCTTTATTTTTGTTTACTTTTATTTTGTCTCAGTTCTACAACATTGTATATTTTTGGTTGGATCTGGATACATTATATTCTCACGTTCTTTCAGATTCAGCTGAGCTTTTGTTGGGTGTTTCTCATCACCCAATAGAATTTTTACACATCTTTGGGGTTGTTTGTAGGAGTTGAGAGGGAATCTTCCAATAATTAAAGCCTAGTATACACTGTATTTTTTTTTTGTTGTTCAACCCAGCAGGCTGAATGAAAAAAAACAAAACTGACAGCTCAGGTCAAAGCCGATGTACTAACTATCTGCTGTCAGTACAGCGATCTTCCCTGCTGCTCTATTGTGTTCTGATGGGACACTGACTCCGGTCAGCACTCTTAGCCACTGGCTGAAAGTGCGAATTAGGAGCCAATTGGCAGACCTTTGTCTAGTCATGCCCCTTCCACAGAAGCTGGCCGAACGGCTGCTGTACACACAGACTGAATGTCATCAGGTTTCTATTGAACTGGCCAATCCCACCCGACATTCAGCCCCCGGTGTATGGGGCTTTAGAAGGGATGTCCCTTCAGAGTGATTTGTTCTTAATTCCTGCTGTGTCTCTGGGACAGGGTCTGAAGGAAAATCCCTCTTTACTCTATCCAAAAACAAAAACAAAATAATGACTCTAATTATACTTTACCATCCATCAGTATTATTTTTTAACAATGGCTAAGACTAAAATGTATAAACACAATTATAAAATGATGATCAGACTCACAGGACTTTGTCCATAAGATGGATATTCCTCTGCTGTAAAGGCATTCCATGAATCATCATTAGTTCATTCAGGTTGCGCTGATTCGTGATGTTACCCCCTTGAGAACGATTGGCCTGCAATTCACAGCAGGTTATTATTCTTATAGTCTAGACATCACAGGGGGTGCTATAGTTGGAATATGCAAAGAGGAGCATTTAAATTTAAATTGATTGTGTTAGCAGCACACCAAGATAGCATTTCTATTTTTATTTTTTTTGGAATGGTCTGTGCAGAAAGAGAGCTTGAACCAGGGCCGTCTTCATACATGGGCACGCTGGGCAGTTTCCCGGGGGCCCCACTTGCCCAGCGACCCCCACCAAGCATCATTCAGTGCGGGGGTGTCAGGCCGGCGCCCCCTCCGAGACTGAAGCAGACTAGCGGAGATAGCGGGCGGGTTAAGGCAGTGGCACGGACTAGCGGAGATAGCGGACAGCAACAGGCACACGGAGAGCCTGAGATGAGCTGCAGTGGCTTTGGCGCACCCATCGGAACACCCAAGACCCGGCCGAAACGATACCCTTCCCTCTCGTGGCCGCAATCAGTCTTGGTTTGGCTGTCTCACACAGCTGAGCAGAGATGAAGCTGCCTCCCCCTCCTCCTTTATGTTTACACATGGGGAGGGGGCCCGACCAGTGCTGCGCATATCCCGCCTGATCATCTGAGGACAGAGATACATTATGGGTCTGAAGTATTGTATTGTGGGGGGGGGGGGTCTGCATTGTAGAGGGGGGTCTGCACTGTGGGGGGGGGAGTCTGTATTGTAGAGGGGGGGTCTACAGTGTACCCACCAGCAGTACCCACGGCAGCATTAATACCCACCAGGCAGCACCAGAGTTTGAGTGTGTACATTAATATATATTTATTTAGTTTTTTTTAGTTGTATGATTTAGTGGTGAAAGATATTAGTGCCCGGGCCCCCCCAAGGTTTGACTGTAATATCTTATGTGTCTCCCTTATATATCAATCTTAGAGTTGCCACTAGTTCGAGGAAGTGTAAGAAAGGTGAGGAAAAATAAACTTTATTACTTGTTGGTGAAAATAACCTTTAGAGCAGAGCTCGTGTTATATTGTCCAAACGTTGTGTTAATGTTTAAACACTGATTTTGTTGGATTTTACTGTACCAATAAATATAGCCTTATTGATAATTTGCATTTTTATTCTGGTGTGTGATTGTGTAGACAGGTCCCCAGTGCACTGTATTGCCCAGGGGGCCTATAATGCTCTTAAGATGGCACTGGCCTGAACAACTGCATTTCAGACAGATACTCATCGTGGGCATGACCAAGAATGTATCCACAGGACCTACAAACCGTACAGACCAAAAACAAAAGACTAAATTTGGAACTGTAGTCTGGTGTACTGATAACACTTCAAGTGGCGTGGTTAGATATAGATAAGGAGTGCTGTCTACGGCTGTGGCGGGGTACAGTGTGACACATGTTTTTATCAGAACATATTGTGCTAGCGATTTTTTAAAACATATAACCACAATGCCCAGCTGACTCCCAATTGCCTCATGATGAACATGATCTGCTTTGATGATTACATCACTTGTCATCAGATTCAAAGTGTTACTAAACCCAGACAGACAGAAGCCCCTCCTCACCCGCAGCCTGCCAAACACTGTAAGTACTCCACTACAGAGGAAAGCTCTGAACTGGAATCTGTGGGGAAGAGAGCTTTGTATTTGGGGGGGGGGGGGGGGGGGGGGAGATGTACACAGATGTAACACAGCGCACCCCCTCAACCCTGCACACTGTACACAGTGCACCCCCTCAACCCTGCACGTCATACACAGCGCAACCCTGCACGTCGTACGCAGCGCACCCCCACAACCCTGCACGGCGTTCACATCGCACCCCCTCAACCCTTCATGCTTTACACAGTGCACCCCCTAAATCCTTCATGCCGTACACAGCGCACCCTTTAACCTTGCATTCTGTACACATTGCACCTCTCAACCCTGAATGCTATACAAAGCACATCTCTTAACCTTGCACTCCATACACAGGGTGGCTGTGGGACATGAAGGGGTACAGAATAGATGAAGGAGACATGGGACATGGCTGGTTGTGAAATATGGTGGGAAGGATGTGGGACATGGGGGGGGATGCGGGACATGGTGAAGGAGGCCTGAGAAATAGCTGGGTGTGGGACATGAAAAGGGTACAAGAGATGACATGCAGAAAAGCAAGACACAGCTATGGTGATTGATGCATAATTTGGTCTTAACTCACTGGTGGTAACTTATTAGTGCAGTTTTCCCCCAAGTGTTTTAAAGAGACTGAAGTGTACAATATCTTAAAGGATAAGTTCAACTGTCATAACCCGTTATATGTTACACCCATATTCAGGGTGTAACATGTTATAAATGCACTGGCCCCGCACCTCCTCGATCTCCGCTGTGCCAGCTAGCGGGGGGATATTCTCCACTCG
The DNA here is from genome assembly GCF_037356315.1 of Lithobates pipiens. Classification (NCBI taxonomy): domain Eukaryota; kingdom Metazoa; phylum Chordata; class Amphibia; order Anura; family Ranidae; genus Lithobates; species Lithobates pipiens. Next base: position 44,957,947 of record NW_027507787.1, read on the forward strand.
CTAGCTGTCAATATTTAAAAAAAGTTGTGGCTGTGTGGGGTTCCATCCACCCAGCCGCGTCACTCATTCACAGCACTCTGTGAATGGAAAACTGCAAGGTCCGGCAGCTTTTGCAGCTTTTCAATGAACTACCACGGCGCTGTAAGCGATGAGGTAGTTCATTTATTCTTCTTGTCTTGGCATCCTTGTATGAGGTACGAGCAAGCAGATACACTGACGGGTCTGCAGGAGACCTGCATGGCATCGTTGATCTGCTGATTGCTGGTGCAATGCTTTACAGGCTCCTGCAAAAAAAAAAAAAACACATGCACATTTTTTTTTACCTGCAAAAATTTGCCTTTATTGTTCTTTCTGAAAAAGTGAACTTAACCTTTGAGCAGTGATGACTGTTAGGTCAATAGTATAGTCAGAAAAGAGCATGATGGTGAATACCAACAGTACATTCACCTACATCTATAAACATTAGTATAGGAATTTGAGTATACTAGTATTGGATGCATTCTACATTAATTACATCTGCATTTTCTTAAAATAGAATACATGTGCTTGGGGGGGGGGGGGGGGGTAAGGTGTTTAATACTGTACTAGTGAAAGGGACTCAGGGAGTGCTTAAAGTCCACAGGTTAGGGGGCACACAATGACTTGCCTTGCCCCAGGGCGCTGACAACCCATGCTTCGCCACTGCCCCCAAGGCTCTGTTCCATCACAGATGGATTGGGGACAGTAAAAGAAGGGGGGGGGGGGGACAGAGAAGGATCCAGCAGCCTTATTACACAATGCAGGGGATTAACCCCTTAGATACCACAGTAAATATAACAAGCATGATTTACTGCATATACAGTCTGATTTGAGGGTTGTGGGTTTAGTAACACTTTAAATGATTTTCTAATTTCTATGAAAGATATTATTTCCATAATTGAAGAATGATCCTTTACATTTTATTCCTTTAACATGGAAGGAGTAGAAGCAGTAAGGCAGCACTAACCACATGAGATTAAAGAAAGTTTTTACGAAATACATACGTGGGAGGATTTCCCTTTCTTCTTTTTCCTGTAGACACGGCCGCACTTTAAGCACTAGCACAACATTTAGGAGACCAAAGCAGAGAGAGCAGGCAGATAGAGAACAGAACAAGATGAACTTAGAGAAAACCCAGAAAGAAGCACAACATCTAGAGAAGGCAGAACAGGAGCAAACAAGGCAGAAATCCTTATAGAAGTGGGAAAAAAAAACAATGTAAAGTATAGCAAATCTTTTGCTACAAGCTATGTTGGCGGGACTTCATTGAATGAATTTTGATTGATTATCGTACAGAGAGTCTACAGTGTAAATAAACCTCCTTTTATGGTAAGCATTTTCACTAAACACTTTCTCTGATATGCTTTAAACTATATTGGGGAATTCACTCAATGGCTATTACTGAATGAAAGTGGATTATCAGGTGGCCCAATAGGACCCCCTCCTTCCCCACATACATGACTCCCCTGGATAATTCAGAACCCTGTGTAAATACATCAACATGCCACATCGCCACCTTCCCCATCTCCAGTTCTAATATCTGCAGCTCCCCTTTTCAAATTTGTAATGCAGCAGTGTATAAAGATGAATCCTAGATTGCACCTTGTCTAATCTGGGCATCTACAGTATATTTGTCCTTTCTCATTCAGTGGCTTTTTATTGAAACAATTCTAAGGCCGGCCATACATGGAACTAATTTCTTTGCTGCAACCACGTGTTGAAGGAGAGAAATTTACTTGATTCACCCATCAACAAAGAGTTGATCCAGAAATCCCTCCCGACGAGCAAATGTCGTCTCCCGGCGTGGAGGGGACGCCCCCACTGGGAGAAGATAAATGAACTTGGTACATTCAGCCTGCCCATTAACGGTTCGAATCTTGGCTGGTTCCTGCTGCACCAGCCAAGATACGAATGGTGTATGGCCGGCCTAAGAGCAATGCGGATATGCCAGGCAAAGTAACCCACAGCAAGTGATTACAAGCAAACTTAAATCTGACTGGTTGCTGATGCACTTGGCAATTCCTTACTGACTAAAGCTAAATTCACACCTGCAAATAAACCTGACACTGATTATGTGCAAGAATCCCAGCAAGGGTTTCTGGTGATTAGAGGCAGCCCTGTTGAAATCAATAAGAAGCTGCTGACTAATCACGGCCACTTGCATGTAATCATTAATGCAGTGATCACCTGCAAATGATTGGCCATGGAGCACTCAGAATCTGATGCATGGTAGCCAATCAGCTTCTAACTTCAGCTTGTTGAATTGAGCTTTGACAATAAAACCTGGAAGCTGATTAGCTTCTATGCTAGAACTGCACCAGATTTTGCACTCCCCAGTTTTAGTAAATATCCCCCAGACTGTGTGCATCCAGGGCAGATCCCTCACAGGTGACTGCTGCATAAACGATTAAATGCAAGCGCCCGCGATTAGCTGCGGAAGCAGGCAGCCTTCCTTTGCTTCCAATAGGGCTGCCTTCCACATCTAACCACCAGGAACCCCCTGGGTGAGGTTTTCGCATGTAATCAGTGTTCTTCAGGTATCATATTCTCCATACAGGAGTTTTTCAATTTGCAGAGAAAGATAAAAGCACAGTACTAATATAGATAGGGTCATTAGTTGTGGATAATATGGGATGCAGAGATCTGTTAAGGTTTCTAATCTGATAAAGCATATATTGTTCATCTGAGCAGATGTTAGGCTTATTGAAAAGGATCACCATCACTAACATAGCCCAATGGAGTTTATTTACTAAAGGCAAATCCACTTTGCACTACAAGTGCACTTGGAAGTGCAGTCACTGTAGATCTGAGGAGGACATACAAAGAACATAATAAACAGCATTTTTGCTTGCACATGATTGGATGATAAAATCAGCAGAGCTTCCCCTCATTTCAGATCTTCCCCTCAGATCTAAAGCAACTGCAATTGCAGTGCACTTGTAGTGCAAAGTGGATTTGCCTTTAGTAAATCAACCCTAATGCATTATGGTATCTGTATGTGGTTAATATCTCTAAAAATAGTATTCAGTATGCAAATTATGCCTGGATTTATGGTATTGTGCCCATTTAGGCTCAGTTTACACATATGCGATGTGGGAACCAGCGGCATTCCAGTGCTGGTTCCCGCATCGCATCTCACTCGCAGGCAGTTCTGCCCTCTGCAAAACACTACCGGTGTAAATGTAAAGTTAATGACACCCCAAATCGGTTTGCAGATTGCAGTGCAAACTGTGAAATCGGACAGGAATCGGATTGCATGGGTCCTGCGCCATTTTGGTCAAAATGCGATGCAAATTCAGCCATACAAACTGTATGGCTTTATTTGCATTGTACAGACATTGCATTTGATGTGCACAGCAATGTAGCGTGAATCACATGTGATGTCTGTGATCGCACCAGTGTGAACCCAGGCTTAAACTCAGACTGAGCTGGAGTTGGTGGGGGCAGGAGTTGGGGCAAAAGACTTGCAATAGTGCTTACAGCAATTCCCTTTTAAGCTGGTCAAAGGAGGGTACATTTTTCTCATTCAGCCGGCAGACTGAAAAAACAAAAACAAAAAACAAAGCAAACAAAAACTGATTCCTCCATCCGCACAACCGAGGTGAATGGGGAAATCCCCCCAATGGGAAATTGTAATCTGCCAGAATACACAGATCAGTGGCTGTAGCCGCTGATTGACAAAGGTTTTCTGGCATGTCTGTAAGACAGAAGTTGATCAAACGATTGACTTCTATCGAGCAGGGAAGGCCACACACACTGATCAAAATTGAATCATTCTATGGCCCACTTTAACGGATGTCTTTCAGCAACTGTTGAAGCACCTCTGGCAGTGTCATAGTTTGATCCAACCCCTGTCACCATTGCTGGACAGCTCAGACCGCATGTAAATATGAAGAAAATAATCAATAAAATCATATGCAATTAAAAAATAATTCATTTACTGAATACAATCACTGCAAATATTAGCCATGCACAGTTAAGGCCGCGTACACACGGGCGGACTGTTCGCCCAACCTTGTCCGCTGAACAGTGTTTGGGCGGACAGTCCGCTCGTGTGTGGGCTTTCAGCGGACAGTTTCAGCGGACAGTTGGACGGACAAAGTCTTTCGGAAATTCCGAAAAACTGTCCGCTGAAACTGTGTTTGAGCGAACAGTCCGCCCGTGTGTGGGCCTGTCCGCTGTACTTTCGAAATGAGCGGACTGTTCCCGCTCGGAAAGTCCGCCCATTTCGAGCGCGTGTACAGGTAGGCGGGGCCCGCGAAGGAGACGTCGCGGGCTCCGCCGCCTGGAATGGGCTTAAAGGGGAACCCCAACGCCAAAAAAAATCGGCGTGGGGGTTCCCCCAAAGTCCACACCAGACCCTTGTCCGAGCACGCTACCCGGCCGGCCAGGAAAGGGGGGCGAGCGAGCGCGCCCCCCCTCCTGAGCCGTACCAGGCCGCGTGCCCTCAACATGGGGGGTGCCTTGGGGAAGGGGGGGCCGCGCGGCCCCCCCACCCCAAAGCACCTTGTCCCCATGTTGATGAGGACAAGGGCCTCTTCCCGACAACCCTGGCCGTTGGTTGTCGGGGTCTGCGGGCGGGGGGCTTATCGGAATCCAGGAGCCCCCTTTAAGAAGGGGGCCCCCGGATACCGGCCCCCCACCCTATGTGAATGAGTATGGGGTACAATGTACCCCTACCCATTCACCTGTGAAATAAAGTACAAAAAAAAACACAACACAGGGGAAAAAATATTTTATTGCACAGCTCCGGGGGTCTTCCGTCTTCGGGGGTCTTCTCGCCGGACTCCTCCGCTATGTGTGTGTAGCTCTTTTACTAGCGGAGGAGTCCGGCTTTCTTCCTCCCCGCCGCCGGCCTCTTCTCCCGACTTCGGGGGTCTTGTCCCCCTCTTCGGTTCTTCTGCCGGGCCACCGCGCCTTCTTGTAGCTCTTTTACAGGCGGTGGCCCGGTCTTCTGTCGCCGCTGCCTTCCGTTCTTCTGTCGCCGCCTTCGGTTCTTCTGCCGGGCCACCGCGCCTTCTTGTAGCTCTTTTACAGGCGGTGGCCCGGTCTTCTGTCGCCGCTGTCGCTGCCTTCCGTTCTTCTTCTTCTTCTTGTTCTTCTTCTTCTTCTCCTGGAGATGTTGACACGTCGCTCCCTCCGGCCGGAATGCCAGGGACACGCTCCGCTGCCACTTATATAGTGACAATGGGGCGGTGTCACATGGTATATGTCACATGGGTTGGTCACATGGTGACCCCGCCCCCTTACGATGTCATAGTCCCCATGTGACATCAACCCATGTGACCAACCCATGTGACATATACCATGTGACCCCGCCCCATTGTCACTATATAAGTGACCGCACAGCGCGGCTCTGGCATTCCGGCCGGAGGGAGCGACGTGTCAACATCTCCTGGAGAAGAAGAAGAAGAAGAACAAGAAGAAGAACAAGAACGGAAGGCGGCGACAGCGACAGCGGCGACAGAAGACCGGGCCACCGCCTGTAAAAGAGCTACAAGAAGGCGCGGTGGCCCGGCAGAAGAACCGAAGGCGGCGACAGAAGAACGGAAGGCAGCGGCGACAGAAGACCGGGCCACCGCCTGTAAAAGAGCTACAAGAAGGCGCGGTGGCCCGGCAGAAGAACCGAAGAGGGGGACAAGACCCCCGAAGTCGGGAGAAGAGGCCGGCGGCGGGGAGGAAGAAAGCCGGACTCCTCCGCTAGTAAAAGAGCTACACACACATAGCGGTGGAGTCCGGCGAGAAGACCCCTGAAGACGGAAGACCCCCGGAGCTGTGCAATAAAATATTTTTTCCCCTGTGTTGTGTTTTTTTTTGTACTTTATTTCACAGGTGAATGGGTAGGGGTACATTGTACCCCATACTCATTCACATAGGGTGGGGGGCCGGTATCCGGGGGCCCCCTTCTTAAAGGGGGCTCCCGGATTCCGATAAGCCCCCCGCCCGCAGACCCCGACAACCAACGGCCAGGGTTGTCGGGAAGAGGCCCTTGTCCTCATCAACATGGGGACAAGGTGCTTTGGGGTGGGGGGGCCGCGCGGCCCCCCCTTCCCCAAGGCACCCCCCATGTTGAGGGCACGCGGCCTGGTACGGCTCAGGAGGGGGGGCGCGCTCGCTCGCCCCCCTTTCCTGGCCGGCCGGGTAGCGTGCTCGGACAAGGGTCTGGTGTGGACTTTGGGGGAACCCCCACGCCGATTTTTTTCGGCGTTGTGGTTCCCCTTTAAGCCCATTCCAGGCGGCGGAGCCCGCGACGTCTCCTTCGCGGGCCCCGCCTACCTGTACACGCGCTCGAAATGGGCGGATTTGCCTCCGCCTTACGTGGGCGAGTCCGTTCATTTCAAAAGTTGAGCGGACTGTTTGGCAAACAGTTCGTTGAAACAGTCCGCTCGTGTGTGGGCAAGTCCGCTCATGCAAATTTTGAGCGGACTGTTTGCCGAAACTGTTTGACGAACAAGGTTGGGCAAACAGTCCGCGCGTGTGTACGCGGCCTTAACAGGACATAACAATTTTAGCAACAGCATTGCTTTTTAAAATGCTGCAATTATTTCCAATTTGAGGAATACAGCCACCAATTTCAGTAGCTGGCTGTAAAGGTACAATTATCATGTCAGTGCGGGATTACTCTTACCACATTGGGGGAGATGGCAGGAATTTTGGAATGTGGAACAGGAGGTAGAACCAATGGAAGACGCTGGAGAGGAGCGTACGGATTAAGAGACTCCACTCTAGTGGTTTTAATTGCTATGTCATGTCTGTCATCATCTGCAAAATAATATATACATATAGAATTATCATCAAATCAGCAAGCAAATAAGGCCATTTGTATCTAAAGGACTTTTATATTATGCAGGAGTGATAGCTAGATCTAAATTTAAAGGGTGAGTATACAATGCTGTGAAAAAGTATTTCTGATTTTTTTGCATATTTATTACACTTAAATGGCTCAGATTAAACAAATTTTATTACACAAAGATAACCCGAGTAAATACAAAATGCAGTTTTTAAATGATGGTTTTATGTATTAAGGCAAAAAAGCTGTCCAAACCTGCCTGGCTTTATGTGAAAATGTAATTGCCCCAAACCTAATAACTGGTTGTGCCACCCTTGGCAGCAACAACTGCAATCAAGCGTCTGCGATAACTGCCAATGAGTCTTTCACATTGCTGTGGAGCAACTTTGGCCTACTATTCTTTTCAGAATTGTTTTAATTCAGCCACATTGAAGGGTTTTCCAGCATGAACGGCCTGTGTAAGGTGATGATACAGCATCTCAATTGGATTTAAGTCCGGGCTTTGACTAGGCCACGCCAAAACCTAAATTTTGCTTTGTTTGAACCATTTGGAGGTGGACTTGCTGTTGTGTTCCGGATCATTGTCCTGCTGCATAACCCAAGTGCTCTTGATCTTGAGGTCGTGAACTGATGGCCAGACATTCTCCTTTAGGATTTTCTGGTAGAGCTCAGTTTTCATGGTTACATCAATTATGGTAAGTCATCCAGGTCCTGAAGCTGCAAAGCAGTCCCAGACCATCACGCTACCACCACCATATCTGACTGTTGGTATGATGTTCTTGTTATGAAATGCTGTATTAGTTTTATGCCAGATGCACAGGGATGCACACCTTCCAAAAAGTTAAATTTTTGTCTCATTAGTCCACAGAATATTTGCCTAAAAGTCTTGGGGATAATCAAGATGTTTTTTGGTGAATGTGAGACGAGCCTTTGTGTTCTTTTTGGTCAGCAGTGACTTTGGCCTTGGAACTCTCCCATGGATGCCATCTTTGCCCGTCTCTTTCTTATTGTTGAATCATCAACACTGATGTTACCTGAGGCAAGTGAGGCCTGCAGTTCTTTAGATGTTGTTCTGGGTTCTTTTATGACTTCCTGGATGACTCGTCGTGCTCTAATTTTTGTAGGCCAGCCACTCCTGGGAAGGCTCGCTACTGTTCCAAGTTATCCCCATTTGTGGATAATGGCTCTTCCCGTGGTTCACTGGAGTTCCAAAGCCTTAGAAATGGCTTTAAACCCCTTCCTAGACCGATACATTTACATTACAGTACTTTGTTTCTAATCTGTTCTTGAATTTTTTTTAGATTGTAGCATGATGTGTGGCTTTTTGTGATCTGTTAGCGTGCTTCACTTTGTCAGCTTCTATTTATGCGATTTCTTGCTTCAACAGGTCTGGCAGTAATCAGGCCTGGGTGTGGCAAATTAAATCGAACTCAGCTTTCCAAAAAGTTGTGGTTAATCACAGTTCATTCATGATTTAGCATGGAAGGGGGAAATACTTTTTCACATAGGGCCAGGCAGGTTTGAACAGCTTTATTCCCTTAATAAATTAAATAATAATTTAAAAAACGCATCATGGGTTTACTCAAGTTATCTTTGTGTAATATTAAAATTTGTTTGATGATCTGAATCATTTAAGTGTGAGAAATATGCAGAAAAAAAATGAATCAGGTGGGGCAAATACTTTTTCACAGCAATGTATTTATCAGTTCAAAATCTCTATGATATACATCTCTGGATATTTGGTTGATTTAATGCCTATGGACTAGGACTAATATCTGAACTAAGACTGAGCTCCTCCCTAATCATGAACCATAAATTATGATTTTTATACTGTACCGTACTTTGTGTAAGCTGCAAGAAGAAGGCAGCCATTATCATTTTAGCTAAGGCATGATCACCACCTGCTGGACAGGTAAGTAATATAATTATTATTCTTTTACAGGCTGCCCCTACCTTTTGGTTTTCTAGCGAGAGTCACTTTAACCACTTTATGTCTGTAGAACATATAAAAAAATCTCAGACTGAAGTTTGGTATAATTTTTTACAGCTGATGATCAGCTGTTTAGTAAAAGTCATCTATACAGCCCAGGGTTTCCCATTTCTCCTGAGAGCCAGAAGTGGTGGTATATGGCTGAGATAGCTAAATACAGAGGAGAGTGAGAAACATCCATTCCCTGATGTCCGCTGTGACTAACAAACCTGGAATTAATAATGATTTCAGAAAGGTTATTCCCTGGCAGTTACAGCCAGGGAAGCAGATAATCAAGCATGATCTGTGCTTGATCAGCTGCACTGAAGGGCAGAGGAGACTTTGTGGGTTTAATAGACCCCTGATTTGCCTATAAAGAGGACCTGTCACCTGCTCACTGCTATCACATAAGGGACTTGTTAACCCTCCTGGGATAGCAATAAAGTTAAATGAAAAATAAATCACGTGTGTATGAACAGTTACAGAGCCATACATGTGAAATATTGTTGCCAATGTTAGAGTGAGAAGAACAATTCAAGTGCCATACTGGTTAACCCTAAACAGATAACCTGTAAAAGATTTTAAAGCATCATCAATGAAAAATGACACCATTTCCCACACATGCCCAATTTTGGAGTTTGGAATTTTTTATCATTTGCTAAAAAAAATGGGTATTATATTGTGTATGTAAGCACCAAAATTTATTTTAGTGTATTTTCCCCTGAAAACTAGAATTTGATAACTGGCTGCACAGATATCCTAGTACATCAAAAATTGCAACAGCCACCATGTTATTCTCAAGGGCCTCTATATTCAGACAATTTCAACACATTTGTGAAAAACGTAAAAAAAATGTCATGGACAGCACATGTGGTTAGAGTGGTGGTAAACGCTTACATATACCCAGTGAAGGGACTATTCTCAGTTGATACACAGAGATGAAACAAATCCTCCTACATAAGTTGTATCTGTCAATCTACAGTCTTCTCTTCTCTACAGCTATTAAAAGTGGCTTGCCTGAGAGTTGTCGAAAAAAAAGTGGTTGAAGCTCTGAGAGCTGACTGGAGGGAAGAGGAGCATCCTCCTTCACACAGCTCACAGGAACAGAGCTGAGGCTGTCAATCTGCTGGAGATCCCTCCCGTCACCCTTTTTCTCTTGGCATCAGGAAAAAACTTGTCAGAAGTGATTCATGCTGATAGCAGAGGAATGAAGCAGCAGACAGATTTTTCACTTATACAGAGGGCTATGGTTTGTTCACATCTCATGTCTGAGGTTTACAACCACTTTAAAGCAGAGCTCAAGACTAAAAGTAAACATGCAAAGTCCCCACAGTATAGCCAACAATGCAATGAACAGTGCAGAAAATTTTAAAAAAGGATCCTGGGGCCTTCCAGGTCACAGGCGACCTAGGCAAATCACTGCCTTTCAAATGCAACATGGGAGATAATATCAAGCTTTCCCTCTCTAAATTGTCCACCCTCCTCCCTAGTGCCACAGGAAACTTTCATAATCCTCTGCATGTATTGGCATCCTTTGGTGCAAGTAGCAGAATGGTATGGTATCAGGCACACTATAATGCTACATTTCCGCACAGTTGCCCCTTCTGGTGCCCCTATTCAAAATGAATCACAGATTAGTTGTTTTCCAGTTGCAGAATGTCTCAATGATACAATGGAATGCAGTTTGGGTGTCTGGAATATACCTCTTTGCTATTTACTCGTAATTACTGATTTCATTTTACTCATGTCTGTTGTATTATGAAAGCATTTCAGCAGTATAAACATCTGAACAAAGAACTGGATTGGAGGAGACCAGGCAATGCAGAGTGCTATCAGAGATTGTTCCCAGTGAAACTCAGGAGGTCAGATTAGAAGAAAACGTATGATTTTTTTAATCTCCTAAAATATTTCTGAAAGGCAATGGACTGCCGGTGTCCAGTTCTGGATAGAATGATTTTTTATTTATCTTCCCATTCTGAAGTATTACACAATATATGTATCATTTTGACTATCCTGTATATTGCACGGGCAGAATTGTCACAATTCAAATCATCCACATGTGAACGGGGCCTAAAGGCAACACTTTTTTCTCTTTGGGGAAAAGTAATGCCTCGTACACACGATCGGAATTTCGGCCAGTAAAAGACCAATGAGAGCTTTTCATCGGAAAATGCGACCGTGTGTATGCTCCATCAGAATTTAGCTGGCCGAATTCCCGCCAGCAAAAATTTGAGAGCATGTTCTCAATTTTTCTGACAGAAAAACTTTCTATCGGACATTTCGATTGTGTGTATGCAATTCCGATGTGCAAAAACTCACGCATGCTCAGATTCAACTTACGAGATGGAAGCTATTGGCTACTACGTATTGAACTTCCTTTTTCTAGTCCCGTTGTACGTGTTGTACATCACCTCATTCTTGACAGTCGGAATTTGGTGTGATCGTGTGTATGCAAGAAGGCTTGAGTAAAATCCCGTCGGAATTCCATCGGGAAAACCATCAGAGCTTTTTCCGATCGTGTGTACGCGGCATAAGGGATGGTAATAACTCCTGTCAGTTTTCTTTGTCCTCTGTGTCCCATTGGAGAGATTTCCCTTCACTTCTTGTCCCGTAGCCAAACAAGGAGTGAGAAGAAATCCCTCCAAAGTTAAGCTGGGTATACACACTGAGTTTTTTTCATTCAAACTTGCAGGCTATAAAAAAACAAAAAAAAGCAAAAAAAAACTCCTGCATCCACACAAACGATATGAGTGCAGGGATCTCCCCCCGTCAGAATGCATTTGCTGAAATGGCTGTTCGATTGCAAGTTTTCAAGCAGGCCCGTTCGACAAAAGCCAGCCTGATTATCGGCTTCCGTTCAATAAAAAAGGGTACACACAGATCGAAATTCGGCCAGTTGCTGCTGAATACCCAGCTGAAGGAAATCCCTGGTTATCACCAGGTCCAACATAACAAATGTGCCCACTGGAAGCTTTCCCCAATATTTATGTTCTGGGTGCAAGGCAAAATTTGGGATTTTCTTTGACCTTCACTTTGGGTGATTATAGTAAATAACAGAGAAGATAAATCTTGTAGCCAGCTTCTTGGTATTGTCGGCTATGGAAGATTTATGTGCAAAGAGAATTATCTTCTTTTGTGGCTGTGAAAAAATATTTTTTAAGTCAGTTTCCTAACGCAGTATAAAGTATGCCTTATAGGTTTTCTATCCAAACAAATTTGTTCAAATGAGGATGGCATCCTCGTCCTTTTACAGTCTACTGGAAGAGCATGGAGGTATGCTCTCAACTGAGCATGGCAAACAAAATCTAGAGTAGTCGAAAATTTGTATATGCTTACCAATTTTCAGGCCAGGTCAGTCACAGGGGACAGGAGGGAACACATGATAAAAGCTGGAATGGCCTAGGAGTCCTGACGTCACTCACAGGCTTACTTATGGTCCACCCGTTGTCTGCGCTCCCTCCTCTCTCATGCAGCCATTGCTGGCTGACACAGGGAAGCTGTATCAAGTGCCCAGACTGTACCGACCTGAAAATAGGTAAGTATATACATCTTTCTTAAACAGGTTAGTCATCATAGGGTGTTCAATGGGAGGAGGGAGCATTTTTAAGATTAGATACCCTGGAATTCTAATTTAAATTTTAGATTTTTTAGCTGATTTACTAAAAGATGTTGGCAATCTCCAAACAAATAAATAAATAGTGGGAATATTCAATTATTCAGTCATGTGAAAAGAAAATTCCTGTGCACTTTGATTGAGTACCCAATCAACTACAGAAGAAATAAGTAAACAAGAATTGTTTTTTACATGATTGGATAAATGAAGTGAATATTCACAAAATAAATTGTGTGATTATTCTCAACTCATTTTGTAAATCAGCCAATTAGGATATGCTTTAACTACAGTGATGTTTTTGTTGTGTATACGTTTCATACTAGCAGGTTTTCACCACACTCACCTGAGATTGATTCTTCCCAATGTCTACAAATGAGTTCCTCTAAACAGCCAACCACTTCCCTCCAGACATCATCGAACAGACAGGCCAACACAGCTTCTTTCTTGCAGTACTGTGGGGAAATAGGGGGGTAACCCATCTTCAGGCTGTCCAAGGACATTACTCGGTGCCATTCAAAGAGCTCATCATCCCTAAGAAAAAAATGTTATCTTCACATTGTCTCATTCTTTATCTGCCTGCAACAGCTGAAATAGTAAAAGTAAATCTTTGACACAAAATTCATTTAATGTCTGACAAGAAATGTCTATGAAGTTAAAACATTTTTTTTTAAATTTGTTTCAGTGTTTTTCTGGAGCAGCAGAAACATACTGCTGCCATATTACCTGCTGGAAAATTACCTTTCAGTGACTATTACTCACTTATCTCGGCTGTCAAAAGCCAAATATTCCTCCATAATGCCATCTGACATGATGACACCTACGGCATCCTCCTCATCATCTTCACCAGAGAGGGAAAAGGACATGGGGGTGCTGGGGTCACTAGTTGTGGAGAGTGGACATTTTGTACCATAAATGCCTAGCCTGAAAAACAGAATTATAAATGAAGATACATCATAATACTAGGATAGTATATTTTGCAAACTTTATAGTCCAATAATGATATGCCCTGTTTCTGTAGGTAATTTCCTCCCCACCTCAAAACATGCTGGACAGGAGACCTACATCATTTAGGCAGGCCTTACACCATTCGAATCTCGGCTGGTACAGCAGGAACCTACCGAGGTTCGAACCGCGTTTGGGCAGGCTGAATTTACCAAGTTAAGCGATTTACTTGGGTACATCCAGCATGCCAAGTTTTATCTGCAATTATCGTAAGCGGCTGCTATAGCCACTAGCAATAATCACTGTCTTCTCCTGGCACAGACAGCTTGCTCCACCCTCGCCTGCTGGGAGAAGACAATGGCCCTGCAGGACAGATTCTCACATTAACACTGTCTGTGTTTATGGAGGAATTAAGCTATTGCAGGAAAGAAATTTGCTTTGTGTAAGACTGTCCTTAGCCAAAAGTTTTGTGACACCTGAGCAACATGCATTAATTTGCTGGAGCTGGACATCCCATCCTAAAGCCATGGGCTTGGAGCTGGTTCCCCTTTGTGACTTCAACAGCCTCCCCTCTTCTCTGAAGGCTCTAACAAGATTTTGAAGTTTGCCTATCGGAATTTGTGCCCATTCAGCAATCAAAGGACTTAAGAGGTTAGGTACTGATGATGGATGAAAATACCTGGCTCTCAATTTGCATTCCAATTCATCCCAAAGGTGTGCAGTAGGATTTATATCAGAGAGTTCCTCCACAACAAACTCATCAAATCTTGTATTTATGGAGCTCAGTGAAGCTGACCCTCACAATCAGCACATAATAAAAACTCCAGTGTGTTTCTTAAGTACTACGTTTGTGCCGTTTTTACATTTTTAAAATTTGTGCTGCTTTTATTTTTAAGATATTAGCAATTGTTTTTGTCCAGGCAAGGACATCACCCAGCCCCCCTATAACAGCAAAAATAAATTAAACCAGGCTGGTTGGTTAGTGCCACGTTTGTACCGTTTTACTCTCTGTAATAGCAGCACAAATTTACATTTTTATAGAACAAAACAGCACAAACCTGGCACTAAAGAAATGCATTGGAGTTTTTATTTGAGCCGATTGCAGGGGGGCCAGCTTCACTGAACTTATTTATGGATCTAGCTTTGTGTACAGGGGCACAGTCATGCTGGATCAGAAGGGCCTTCCCCAAATGTTGCCACAAAGTTGGAAATGCACAATAATATAAAATGTCTTTGTGTGTTTTTTTTTTTTTTTTAAGCCTCAAAATATTACTTTGCTCATTTAATGCTCACTCATTGGAATCTCTGCCATGGGTTGAACTGTAGGCTGTGGAAGAAGCAGCTTCCGAGGGCTGGCTGGAATACCACCTGTACCCATCTTCAACTGGAGCCACTGTCTGCCTGCCTTGTATTCTGAAATAAAAAACATTGATCAGAATAAGCATGGATAGAAACAAATTATCTCCATCAAAGCCATTTATTTATTGATATAGATTGACTGATTTATTGATTGGCTTATTACAATGTTGCTACTATTGTAATTCTCTTTATTGTACCCTGATACTACGTATTGGATACAATTAATTTTCTTCTGAGAGCTATACCGTAATTTCTACACAGCACAGGTCCCCACATATACACAAGCCTAAACATTAAAAATATGTTCTGGAAGAAAATGTCTATGAGGCAATTTGTGAACATCCCACATGACCCCTGCCCCCAATGGTCAGCAAGATTCTGGAGATGTGTACATCTAAAGAGGGGTCTTAATATTCTATATCTAATGTAGAGCCTCATGCGGCTCAACCGTAGGGTTTTACCGCCTTCTAATCTCACAAGGGAACAAGCCCTTAGCGATTCCAGTCTGTGATTGGTAGATACTTTTAGGGTTATCCATGTTTCAGACATAGAAAGTTTCCCCTTTGACCCAATAACTTCCTTCCGGGTTTTATGTGTTCTGTATGGGCATAACTTGGCTTTGTTGTTCTGATCTTCTCCCTGTAGAAAAGCCCTTGTTTTACTCTATACACATCCATCGAGCAAACAACTCAGAAAGCAGATTAAATTACACGTTAGACCAGAGAGATTGACTGGAATCTCAATACATGACCCACGGCCATGAGTGGAGACCAGCCCTGTGTACTATATCTGCCCATTGCGGAATATGTACGGTGTCACTCAGCCATGCTCTGAGGTTCTAGTTATTGTCTAGAAAAGTGGTGGTCAGCACGAAAATCATAGAGGAGCTGAAATGCGGCCCGAAACCTCCAGCGGGCTGCACAATAACAGCATATTTTTGCACCTCAGTGCTCAAAAATGTTGGTCCTGCTGCATTTTTTGCAGCACATTGCAATACACACTGAAGAAATTGGCAGTACAATAATGGTGTCAGTGAGTGCAAAAATAACCCTCTAGCATTGTCAGCGAATGCAAGCCCCGGCATTCGTGTCAATGGACACAATAATAACCCCCAACACTGGTGTCAGTAAATGCAATAATAACTCCCAGAATTGGTATCAGTGGACGCAATAATAAACCCCCAACATTGGTGTCAGCAAACACAATTATAAGCCCCCAACACTGGTGTCAGAAGACGCAATAATAAGCCCCAGCATTGATGTCAGTGGACGCAATAATAAGCCCCAACACTGGTGTCAGTGGACGCAATAATAAGCCCCAACATTGGTGTCAGTGGAAGCAATAATAAGACCCAGCATTGGTGTCAGTGGACGCAATAATAAGCCCCCAAAATTGGTGTCAGCGGACGCCTCCAACATTTGTGTCAGTGAGTAATAACAAACCCCAACATTACATAATTAGTCAGGTTGAAAAAAGACACACGTCCAACTAGTTCAATCATAAAAGAAAAAAAATTAATAAATAAAATAAAAAATATATCATACAATCCCATATACCCAATCTTATACCCACAGTTGATCCAGAGGAAGGCAAAAAAAAAAAAAAACAGAAAAGCAGGATCCAATTTGCTACAGCAGGGGAAAACATTCCTTCCTGATCCCAGAGAGGACATCGGATTTTCCCAGGATCAACTTTACCTATAAATGTCAGTACCCAGTTATATCATGTACATTTAGGAAAGAATCCAGGCCTTTCTTAAAGCAATCTACTGAGCTGGCCAGAACCACCTCTGGAGGGAGTCCACATTTCCACAGCTCTTCCTGTGAAGAAACCTTTCCTTATTTGGAGATGAAATCTCTTTTCCTCTAGATGTAAAGAGTGCCCCCTTGTCCTCAGTGATGACCGTAAAATGAATTACTCAACACCAAGTTCGCTATATGGACCACTTATAAATGTACATATGTTGATCATATCCCCCTTAATCTCCTCTTCTCAAGAGTGAATAAATTCAGTTCCTCTCATCTTTCCTCATAAATGAGCTCCTCCATGCCTCTTTTCAGTTTGATGCAATAATAAGCCCCCAACACTGGTGTCAGTAAACGCAATAACTCCCAACACTGGTGTCAGTGGATGCAACAATAAGCCCCAACACTAGTGTCAGTAAGCATAATAAGAACTGCAAGCACTGGTGTCAGTGGATACAATAAATAACTCCCAGCACTGGCACCAAAACTAAAAGGTCTGCTTATTCTTTCAGCCCCCACTCTTTAGCTCAGAAACCTTCTATTCATCATCCCTTATATCAGAAATACCCCCTTAGTTTATAGTCCCCTTCTGGACCAAGAGAAACTGGATCAGAGCCCACCTATTTCCCCTCCCCCTTAAATCTGGAGCGCCCCTTTAGATCAGAATCTTCCCTTACAAAAGAGCCCTCTTTAAATCAGCTTCCCTTCCTTAGATCACGAGTCCCCCCTTAAATCAGCATTCCACCTTATATCATCAGCCCCCCTGTAGAATCTTCCCTTATATAAAAGAGTCCCCCTTTAGATCAGAAACCTCCTTAGTTCAGAGTCCCCCCTTAGATTTCTCCTTTAGGATAGTTTTACATCCGTGTGTGTGATTACTGCTGCGTGAATACTCCTGTTCCCGCAGCCACAATCACCTGCACAGAAAGGCGCAGGAGTGATGTGTGCCGCACACACTGGAAATCGTACCCACACTGGGAACGGCACTCCACTTGTGGTTCTCGTGCTAGCCGAGATTTCTGAAATGCTGCAGGGACCTTTTTCCTTCCCTTTCAGGAGACATGGCAGCCCATTAAAATGAATGGGCTGCTGTGCCCATGCAAAACACGGCTCGTGCAGCTGCACAGATGTGAACCTAGCCTAGAATCGCGCACAAGCACACTAGGGAAACCGGGCAAGCACGCTACCCAATGCAAACCCTCTAAAGGAGCAGGAGTACCACAAGCTCTCCTGCCCAGGACAGTTTACGCTACAATAGCAGTAGAACCCGACACCCTTGGGTACATCCAATACACCTGGTTTACCTGGCTACATGGATGTCTGCCCCCTGGAGAAGCTGAATCAGAGTGGGAACATGACAGGAAAAAAAAAATTAGGTGGATCTGGAGCGAGGGTGAAAAAAGGAACACTGGGTAAGGGACAGTGGCTCTTTTTTATTTGCTACTAAGGTGGTCCTTCTGTGGTCAGGGGGGCGGAGCTGACCCAAGGTATGTGGTTATACATAGTTACATAGTTAGTAAGGTTGAATAAAGACACCAGTCCATCCAGTTCAACCCGAGTGTGTGTCTACAATTGTCCCTGTTCATACACATTGCACACTCACATCATTCCCTACCCTCAAGGAGCCCACAATCCACTATAAACAGAAAGTTAGAAGCAAGTTTACTGCTACATGACAGATAGGAAAGATGAGCCAATGTAAAACCTGCTCCTAAATTAGTATTTAACACAGAGGTCTACAGGTCACACATTTGTAGGTACTGTATACTGTATGAGTTACCGAGATACCGCTATTGTAATAAATTCATAGTAATAAGCAACCTTCATCTTCTAAGCAAGTCTACACAGGTCCCAATGATGGTACTTCTATAGATGAGAAGCATTTTAATAGCAGTGTCTGGCTTCTACAAACAGTATCTCACAAAAGTGAGTACACCCCTCAAATTTGTGTAAATATTTTATTATATCTTTTCATGTGACAACACTGAATAAATGACACTTTGCTACAATGTAAAGTAGTGAGTGTACAACGGTGTAAATTTGCTGTCCCCTCAAAATAACTCAACACACAGCCATTAATGTCTAAACCTCTGAAAACAAAAGTGATTACACCCCTAAGTGAAAATGTCCAAATTGGGCCCAAAGTGTCAATATTTTGTGTGGTCACCATTATTTTACAGCACTGTCTTAACCCTCTTGGGCATGGAGTTCACCAGAGCTTAACAGGTTGCCACTGGAGTCCTCTTCCACTCCTCCATTATGACATCATGGAACTGGTGAATGTTAGAGATCTTGCGCTCCTCCACCTTCCATTTGAGGATGCCCCACAGATGATCAATAGGGTTTAGATCTGTAAAGCAGCAATACTTTTTTCAGATCCTCAGAGAGTTCTTTGCCATGAGGTGCCATGTTGAACTTCCAGTGACCAGTATGAGAATGAGTATTAGACATTAATTAGTTATTTTGAGGGGATAGCAAATTTACACTGTTATACAAACTGTACACTTACTAATTTACATTGTAGCAAAGTGTCATTTCTTCATTGTTTTCAAATGAAAAGATATAATATAATATTTACACAAATGTGAGGGGTTTATTCACGTTTGTGAGATACTGTATGCATATCTGCAAATACATCAAACTGAGACCTCTGCTTTTATTCATATTTCAGAAGCGGGTTTTAAGTTAGGCCTCTCTTGGTAACTGGCAACACAAAGTACTGGACTTTTTTCTATATACATGCAAAGTCTATTTACAGTTGTGCAATGCTTACAAGATGTGTTCTGCTACAAATGTAATGCTGGAAGACAGCTAAGTCTGCAATCACAGTGACATACCGCAGATGTGGGAAGGAGGACATCCATTGGTGGCACTCTTCCTGTAGACCCTCCACCAATGTGCCGGCCTTCTGTTCATAGAGCAATTCATCAATCTGTTTGAAAATCTTTTGCACCCGACGTGTTGCGGCCTGGTCAAACTCCTGTAAAAAGCAAAATGTATCACATGCCACAGGAGTTACACCTAAAATGACTACATGTATGTAAGCAATTTCTACAATTACTTGGGATATCTTTATCCTTGGTTTCTATCTCTGAGTATAGTTGATACAGTAATAAAAAGATACAAAGATTGATGGTAAGGCAAAGTACATGTAAAAAAAAAAAAAAAGAAAAAGTTAAACATGTTTAGAGGTCGACCGATATGGGTTTCTCTCTGGCCGATGCTGATATTTAGAAATCGCGGAGGCCGATATATGATGCCGTTTTTTTTTTGGGCCGATACGTTAGGCCGTTTTTTTCATTTTTTTCCCTTCATCTCATAAAATCTAACAGTTAGACACCTTTCACACTGGGGCATTTTTCAGGCGCTTTTGGGATAAAAATAGTGCCTGTAAAGTGCCTGCAAAGCAGCTCCACTGCAGTCTGTGTGAAAGCCCGAGTGCTTTAACACTGAGGCGATGCACTGGCAGGACGTTAAAAAGAAAAAAAAAAGAAATCCTGCAAGCAGCATCTTTGGATTGGTGTATACCGCTCCTCCACCACTCCTGCCCATTGAAATGAATGGGCACCGCTGCCTGCAATGCGATTTGGCAGCGGCGGTTCATGGGCACATTTAATTCCTTCCTCGGCCACTAGCTGGGTTATAAGCGCCCCGCTAGCAGCCGAATAGCGTCGCTAAAATGATGGTAAAGTGCCGCTAAAACTAGCAGCGTTTTACTGTCAACGCCTGCCTGCTCCAGTGTGAAAGCAGCCTTCAGTAATAAGTAATACAGAATATTTCTTACTTTTAAACATTTATTAAACAAAACAAACCTCCAATCAGTTCACTTGTATGTATAATTTAGATTTAAAAAAAACGATATAATAAATATAAAAATACGAAAACCAGTTACTCAAAACTTTTGGACGAAAAAAGTTTTTTTTTTTTTTTTTAATCATTAGTGTATTTTTTCCCAAAAAAATTGCGCTTGAAAGACCTCTGCGCAAATACCGTGTGACATAAAATATTGCAACAACCGCTATTTTATTCCCTAGAGTCTCTGCTAAAAAAATATATATAATTTTTGGGGGTTCTAAGTGAGTTTCTAGCAGAAAATACAGGATTTTTACTTGTAAGCATAAAGTGTCAGAAAAGATTTAGTCTTTAAATGGTTAAACTGAGAACTCTACACAGGGAGTTCAGTTCATTGAAGAAGAAACATTGTATCTATTTGATCTTTTTTTGGCAGCCCAGAGAAGAGCAAAGGCTCCACAGATTAAGTTCAGGCAACTTGCATTGACTTCTATTACAGAAGTCTTTTGCAAATCCTGTTGAAGATATAATCTGCCTTTTTTATTAGCACAATCGGGCAATGCCAATTAATTAAAAAACACCAAATATCGGCCGGCTGATATACCGGTCGACCTCTAAACATGTTATAAATTCACTTTCTTTATTGTCCTTTGAGTGACACAGGATTGAAGTCTTGGACATGTGGGTTATACTGCCAACTTCAGGAGGTCTAAAAACTGACAAAACTTGTTAAACCAGCCCACATATAATCCCACCCCCAACCGTCATGACTCATTTTTCGGCTAGTGTCCCAGGAGGTTGGATGCTTTTTCCTCAACTCTGTTGTGGAAACCTCTTAAAAACCTTAGTAAAAAAAAAAAAAAAATGGTCATCTGCAATCAAAATTCTTAATAGAACATGGATATAATCTTCACTTTGGTCAATTCAATAATTTCTTCGTGCTCACAGAGTTCTCATACCTACAGCGCTCTCTTTTGGAGATTACTTTCTATGGGAACATTCCTTTTAATATTCCTCTCCCTGATGTCAAGGATTACCAATCTGTAACCCCTAGCTTCGTTTTTTTTTTTCTAATAAACACGGGTGCAGCGGTGAGGGCAAGACTGGCCTACCGGGAAACCGGCAAGGTCACCCTACCCCGGGGCCGCGGCGCCCATAAAGATATGGCATGTGGGCCCGGGCCGACATGTCAACTGCGAATGCACTGCGGCTCAGGAAAGCCCATACATGCTTAGCCCATTTCAATAATAACAAACCATGGGATCCACACTCAGATATGTAACATAAACATACATATATACACACACACACACACACACACACTTTACTGTTATGGGCTCTAGATCCCCCCCCCCACTGGTGCCTTTCCCCCCAGTGTAGTTTCTAGGCTCTCCCGTTCTTACCAGGGACCCAGGACTGCAACCGCCGACTTCAGGATGGAAAGCGGGGGGACACATCCATGCCTTGATGTCCCCTGTACTGCAAGAAACCATAAGCAATGGCGATTCGTCACTTCCGGTTTCAGATCCTTCATTTTCTCGCAGGTACAAGCTAGGGGAGCATCTAACTAAGCAGATCTGTGCTCAGTTAGATGCTGTGATGAAGGCAGGGGAGACATTGAGATCTATCAGACCCCTCATTTCTATAAAAAGTATCTGTCACCTGCCCAATGCTATCAAATGGGGGAAGGGGGTTATTAATCCACCGTGATAGCAATAAAGTAAAAAAAAAATTAAAAAAATTTACATAAAACTGTAATAAAAAATTAGCTGTAACCAATGTTGCCCCGTACACCAGCAAACGCATGCCCAAGGTGTTCACATGCGTGTAAACTGCATCACACATGTGAGGTATCGCTGTAAATGAGTGAGAGCAGTAATTCTAGCACAAGATCTCCTGGTTAACTTTTAACCTTTCAAAGAGATAGGAGTATCGCCTCTGGTACAAATATATAAACACTGAGTACCATCATCATTAACTTTTAACCTGATGAGCGGTAAAGGCTTTTAAAGCTTCTCTTACAGTATGGAGATTTTTGAGTTCAGTAGTTTTTTGAGATATCATGGGTGATGCAATTTTAAGACTTGCTATGTTTTGTATCTATTTACCCCACGCAACCCCATCTTTTATATTTTAACAAAAAATGGGTATTATATTGTAATTCATGTTATTATATAATTATATTATATAATTCATGTTATTATATTTTTGAAAATTTGCATTCGATAAACAGTTGTGCAAATACTCTACAGAAAATAAAAAATGTTCTGGAGGTTTAAGTAATTTTATGGCCAAAAATGAAGATTTTTCTATACAAATCAAAGGAGGACGGTAATGGGGATAGAGGGAGAGGAATTCCCCCTCTCTACGCTTTGAAAGTAGGAAAAATAGTCACGGGTAAGAAGAAAACAGTATGGTTAATAATAGGATTCATAATGGGGTGATGTAGGTTATAGGGGGTAGATAACCTCCCCCATTCTTTTTTTTTTTCTTTTTTTTTCACAACATGAAGTTGGATAACACGGAGGTAGAGAGGTTAGACTCTCTCTCCTTGAAAGTAAAAGATAAATAGACACGGGTTATGTGGGGATATTGATCTGGAAAATTCCCCCCTCCTTCTCTTTCACTTCCCCCTCCCTTTTTTTTTGTTAATAACTTAGATGGATATGCCGTGGTGTAGATATATATATTTTTTTCTTGAATTTAAACGTATGTTAAGGATCGATCCAGTCAAGTACTTAATGTAAATTTATTTTTATGCATTTATGTGAACCCTGAAAATGTTGAGTATTATTATGAATGATTTGCAAATTGTTTTGCAAAGTATGTAAGATTTTTTTAAATGTGAAAAACTTTAATAAAACAAATTTAAAATAAAGATTTTTCTATGAGTGAAAAAATGAAAAAAAAAATTTCTCTAATGCCAAACTAGTTAATATGAACAGATATAGTGTGTGTCTCATGAAATTCTAAGTCAACCAGTCGCTGTACTTACATCAAAGCCCCAAGATATAACTGAGCTGTTATCAGTGGAGAGTTCAGTACAACTTTGAAATTCTGACCATGAAAGCTCTGTGTCATTTCTCTGGGTTGCAGAATTTTCTGAAACCTCTGAATTACTGAGGGGAAAAAACAAAAACAAAAGATATCTTCACTAATCACCTCATGTAAAACAATTCAAAAGTTTGGTTAACAATCTTCTGGTTTGGTATATATATATGTACATATAATATATATATATATATATATATATATATATATATTATATATATATATATATATATATATATATAATGCATGCTGTAACCAGAAACAATATATTTGTAGTTTGCCATATACAGTAACTGATTGAAAGAGAAAGATATGGTAAATAAAGTGTTTTCTTGTTCAATGAAGCTTCTTTAGCAAATGGCGCTTCACACAGTCTGCAGGTGGTCCACCCAGTATTAGATTGAGCAAATCGTCATGGAATTATTCAAACATAAAAAGGAAAACATAATGAACATCAGATTTAACCTATGCGGAGGTCAACCACAAATTGCTTTGTTCAAGCATATCTGTAGACAAGCAACAAAATAAAAAAATAAAATCTCTACTCTTATCTTATATTACACCTATTAAACATGACCAGCCTAATAATTTGAAGCTGTGGGGGAAATCAATGAAGCTGCTGCGCCACTTTTCTGGCGAAAATCCCTCTTTTTAATGCATTGCGCTAAATTCATGAAGCATTTGCAACACTTTTAGCTCTGACAGCGACTTGTGCACTAAGTCCAGGTAAATGCTAAAATGTGCCACTTTTATAGTGTGTCGCATTGAATGAGGTGTGCGTTTCCGCTTTTGTTAGCCACACTCCATGGAATTCACAAATCCTGGCGCAGAAAAGTGTCTCTCATGCATTCGAAAAGTGGTGAAGAATGCGCATTCATGTACCTGTCTAGAACTTGTACTTGAATTATACTGGGTCACTTTTAAAATGCATGTGAGACACTTTCACAAAATCTGTCTGAGACAGTTTTTCTGAGCTGGTCTTAATTAGCTCCACTTTTACATTTGGTGCATTCAACGCAACACAATGCAAAAGTGGTGCATTCAATGCAACAATGTAAATGTGGCGCATTTTAAAACTATCTGAATTTGGTGCACGAGTTGTTATCAGAACCAAAATTGTTGCAAATGCTTCATGAATTTGGCACAATATATTAACAAGAGGGATTAAAGGATAAATTCACCTTTTGCAACATGCTACAAATCTGCAATGCTTTCCAGGCTCCCAATAAAAAAAAAAAAATTTACATTTCTTTTATGTGCAAAAAAGATGCGCATTTATATTTATTTTTTGTGTGAACCTATCCTTTTAAGCCAGAACAGTGGTGCAGCAGCTTTTATTAAATTTCCCCTGCTGTGTTTTATTATTACTAAGCGCTTCTAAGTGCTTCTACTTTGCTTATAGTCTGAAGACAATCCAGCTAGTACCTTTCATGTTCAGAAGCTGCTACATATCGTTCACTGCCACGAGACGCAGGTAAACTGTCTACTCTGTCCGGAGGAGGATGATTCTCTGCAGCTTTAGCAAGTGTCTGATTTCTGAAAATATACACAAAATATATACACTATTTAAAAATCAACTACGTAGCTCACATTTTTATAGGGTTGGAACACAAGTAAACAGATTATACATATCTCCTGTATGTTTTAACAAGTACTAAATCCAGTTACTAGGTGATGCACAAGCCTCATAAAGTAAACAAAAAACTTCCTTTTGCTTCCCTGAGTCATATCCTTCTTCATTTCACATGCTCCCTCTCCCAGACACTGCAGCTCATAGTGGGAGGATTTCAGCAACAGTGCTCCCTATGCATACTTGTGATCGGGAGCTTTCTGATCATATGACCGCCAAACAGTCACATGGCCCAATGCCCGTCTCTGCATCCCAACTTTTAGAACTCCTAAAGGCATAGCTCCTCGATTGTCCCTGATTTGAAGGGACTGTCCCTCATTCAGAAGACAAAGTCCCTCTATCCCTCTTTTCTTTCTCATTTGTCCCTCATTTTGATCTGACCTATATGTATAGTATATAAAATCCACTACTTATCAATTAAGTGTTTCCCAGTGCTAAACCTTTCATCCAATTTCTAAATTGCTGCATTTGTAGATTACAAAAGCCAATATAAAGGAATAGTAGTAAAATCACTTTTTTTGTACAATTCTTCTTTAAGGGGGTGTGGCAGGGGGGTGTATCCTATGCCTACATACATTCGCTAATAGGTGTTCCTCATTCCCATCCTAGAAAGTTGGGAGGTATGCTAAAGGGCTGGGAGGTGGTTGTAACAAAGGGGTTAATAAACTTTATTTTATTTGTATAGTGAAAAAATGTCAGTCCTAGACACATGGGCAAGGAGGAGGGTGGATCCACATACCCTACATCTCTAGCCACTCTGTGCTGCCTATGTATGTAAGCACACAAAGCAGATGCACATCATTGTATATTCCCATTGGGGGAGCGCAGATGCTGCAGTGGCTCTATAGAGTCTGCTAGTAAAATGAACCACTGCAGAAACGGATGTAATGTACAGGGGAAAAAAAGAATCATGTACTAAAAGGTAGATAGCGGAAAGAAAAAAAAAAAGTAAAGGAGACCCAACAAATTGTAAAAAGGTATATGATATGCACTTTTTTCAAATTACTATTATTATACAGGATTTATATAGCGCAACAGTTTGCACAGTGCTTTACAACATGAGGGCAGACAGTACAGTTAAAATACAATTCAACACAGGAGGAATCAGAGGGCCCTGCTCGTTAGAGCTTACAATCTAGGTAGGTTTAAGGACATTCCATCTAATATTACCCCTAAATGCCAACCCTTTACTATCCTTAAACTAACCACTAAAAGTATGCCAATACTCTCCTACTGCTGACTTTTGAGTAACATCCAGTCAAAACTTAGGAAAGGCACCACATGACTTCAGCATGCCCAATCATGCTGAGGTGTAGAGCAGCCAATCCTGGGAGAGCTGGAGAAGAAAGGAGGAGTGATGTGAAGCTGGAATCGATGCCATGCATGAGATAAAGACATAAGATGTCAGTGACAGCAGTGGGCATACCTCCCAATATTCTGAGATGGGAATGAGGGACACCTATTAGCAAAAGTATGCAGGCCTAGGACACACCCCTGCCATGTCCCTTAAAGGAGAATTGTATTAAAGAAAATGATTGGCTAAAACCACAAGTGCTTTTTTTAACCACTACTATTCCTTTATATTGGCTTTTGAAATTTACAAATGCAGAAATGTAGAAATTAAGTGAAAAGTTTAGCACTGTGAAACACTTTGATAGCTAGATAGATAGATGAATAGTGCATTTTATATACAACTAAACTAAAATGAGGGACAAATGAGGAGGAAAGAGGGACTTTGTTCAAAATAAGGGACAGTCCCTCAAAATCAGGGACAGTTGGGAGCTATGGCAGTGGGGTATGTGGCGACACAAACTTATCTGTGTGTCATTTTTTATCTTACTAAATAAAAAGACCAGAAAATTGCTCAGAGCTGGATTAACTCTTCGTGGCAAGACTGGGCACAGATGACTTGACATCCTCTACTGTACCAGGTAGAAGTCTTCATTAAATAAATAAATCAATTAGATTTACATCCACTTTAATCTGTAGTGGATTTTGTTCTTTCATCACTAACATGCACAGCTCAGGGATGTGTCCAGCAATCCTTTATAGGTCACAACAAAAAAAATAAAAAATACAGACAAAGGCGACAGTGATAGTACAAGAAATCAGAAGGTTACTGGAAACAAGGAATGTGAAATAAACAGAGAAATGTTGTTTCAGTTATAATACATTCAACTTACATGTGCAAAATCTGTGATACTGGTTTCCTTTTGTATCTGGAAATCATTCTAGTCACTTAATCACGACTCCAAGAAGCCTGCATTGTAAAGACATATACATGTTAGTTTGTGATTACAATGAGTGTCCTTTCATTTGTGCTCTTAGTTTATTTGTTTCCATATGTATCCTTAATGTCAAGGAACAAATGCACTATATGTGGCCATTGACCACAGGTTGCAACTCTACTATACAATTATTTTCTACTAAGTTGGGGGATTGGTAGTCCTTGTTTCTTGTCTAATGGTGGCCAAAAACTGAACCATTACATAAATGATGGTATTTTCCATAGATTTACTATCTGATTATAAACACAATCGAATGATTGAAACAATTGTGCAATGCATTTAAAGTGGAACTTTAGTCAGAACATTAAGTCCTGCTAGATCACTTGAGGCTGTCCCTTTTTGCTGGATGGTATGTAAAATATTAAATTAAAAATAAGTTCCTATACTGTGTAAAATCCAGTAATACACTGTCTTACCCTGCTCTGCACACGAGTTGCTCTCCATTTTCCAGCACTCTGCATAAAATGTAGAGACCGATCTGCTGACAGGCTAAAGATTTACTTCTGTTCAGGGGATCTGGGCTTCAACAAAATGGCAGCCTCCAGCAAGAATAAACAGGAGCAATGCTGGATGCAATTTACAGCACATACTAATTTTGGTATCACAATTATTAATGTGGAATGTATGTTCCTTGTTAAAGAACATCATTTTTATAAGTTGTTGTGGGTAAAGTTCCACTATAAATAATAATATTGAGTTACCTATTTTCCTAATGTCTCTGTATCCTGTCTCTATATCCCATTGTGTGTCTGCAGTCTCTGACTCAGTCTCAGTTTTCTGTAGCATTTCATTCACTAAATAATATGTGTGGCCATATAAAGTGATACCAAACCCTTTTTTCTTTGTTTAAATTTTAGCTCAGGAAATCCAGACTTACATTTAATGTGTGGACTGCTTCCTTAAAAATCCACCCTTTCAGGTTGTTTTGGTCCCAAAACTGCTCCTGCCCGAACCCCCCCCCCCTATCCCCCCAGATTGGGAGTGTCTCCTTTGCCATGACGGCTGCAGAGGACACACCCATGCGGCACATTCCCAGCTGGGGCTGTGTGTGTCCATGGAAACACAGAGCACCCAGAAAGAAATGCTCCTGCTCCTTCCTCTCACCTCCAGACAGACAGCTGCAGGAGTCAGTCTCTCCCCTGCCCTCACCTCCCTTCTTCAGCCAGAATGTTTGGGGGAATGGTCGGGATCATGGAGGACCATGGTGGCGGTGACAAGGACAGCAGGTAAGTGTTAGGCCTCATTCACATTGGGTGTTTGAATCTGTGCCCCATGTGCTGACCATGTTTACCTGCAGGGGATGAAAAGGTGTTCAATGCATCCCCATGTGGGCAATGCTATTCTTGTCTATTAGGACTAAGCAGCTGCATGGACACAGCTGTTGCTCCCAATGTGACATTCATGTGGGTGCATGGCACCCAGGGTAAGTTTGGGGCTGCACATGGATGTCACATTGGGAGCAGCAGCTGTGTCTGTGCAGCTGTTTAATCCCAATTGACAGCAATGGGGATGTTCATCCCTGTGCAGGTAAATATGTCCGTCACGCATCATACACCCTGTGTGAACAAGGCTTTAGGGGAGAGGTTGTTTAGCACAAGCACTGTTGTGTATGCATTAAAGTAAAAAATGCTATGCTGAGCTTTACGTACTATATTAAAGTGGAACCAAAGACTATTTTCTTAATTTCGGATAGATTAAGGGAGGGTTATAACCCCAGTCAGTTGTTTTTTGTTTTGTTTTTTTTTTGCCTTCTGTGTCCCATTGAGGATATTTCTCTTTACTTCCTGTCCCATAGCCAACACAAAAAGTGTGAGAAAATCCCTCCAAAGTTAGAGGATCCCTGGTTGTTTCCAGAACTAGTTTAAGAGTTCCCCTCTATTCCTGTTTGAGGGAGAACCCAAATTTTGATTTTCTTTTATTTTCGATGATAACAGTAACCGAGATCAATAGAGAAGGTGAATCTCCCTAATGGGGGGCATAGACAGCAATGAAATCTGACAGGGGTTCTAATCCCTCTCCACTCCAAAACTAAACACAAAAATGTTGCCTTTAGTTCTACTCTAGGATGTCAGGGGTCACACGAGTGAGTTCCCATACATCAGGAAAGCTGAGCAGCACACCCAGTGGGGTCATCCATCCAAAGGTGATTAGGGACACAGCTTGTCATCATGTCAGTGACATCTCTAATATGGGATAAGCCAGTGAATGGCTCAGCCCATCAGACTCCACCTATCAGAGACAGATGGTATTTGGGTGCTGTGATCCTATCCTCTGACTCCCTAAAGGCTGTGACCATCTCCCATACAATCACATCAGGCTTCACACGGCTAGCACAGAGCTGCTGCTCCTCTCATCCTGTAACCATTACACACAGAAGATCGCTCCGTGAAGAAATGTCCCTCTGCTCCACCCTTCACCCTCCGCCCTCCTCACTCCTACATGGACTCCTCTGGCTCCGGGATAACATTCTCACCATCTTCTGCTGTCAGGCCGCGGTCAGGACGCTCCACAGTCGTCATGACAGCTGGAAACGTCAGCCTGTGCGCCGTCGCTAGTCACATGTTCCTCCAGGAGGCGCTGGGTGATGATGTCACCAAGGAAAATATCCATGCAGTGTGTGTAGTGTGACAGCTGGGGAGGAACAAGGTACGTGTACAGGGGGCTTCAGGTCTTATTGATGTTTCCTTTATGACACGTTTTATTGTCTTCAACTCTATTAGATATACTTTAGTGAAAACTGAGGGTGAACTATCGAAGACTTGAGCAGACAGAATCTGGAGCAGCTGTGCCTGGCAGCTAGTCTGCTTTTAGCTCAAGCTTACTCAGTGCAAGAGAAACTTAAAGGGGTTGTAAAGCCTTGTGTGCATGTTTTTTTATTTTATTTTTTTAAAATAACAAACAGGTTATACTTACTGCCTCTGTGCAAGGGTTTTGCATAGAGTGACCCTGATCCTCCTCTACAGGGGTCCCCCAGTGGCGCTCCTGGCTCCTCCCAGCATCGAGTGCCCCCTTAGAGACCCGCTTTCCAAGGGGGCACTCGTGTGGGTGCGCTCCTGAGTCCTGCTGCTGCGTCCATTGACACAGAGAGCAGGACTCTGGCTCCCGCGCCACTGGATTTGATTGATCAGCAGCAGGAGCCAGTGGCCCCTGCTGCTATCACTCTGTCCAATGAGGACCTGAGACAGCAGCTGCTGGGCTTGTTCACATTCCTGGAAAAATTGGGTTCAGGTAAGTAAAGGGGGGGGGGGGGGGGGGGGCGGCGGCGCTGCTGCACTGCAGAAGTTTTTTTTGTTTGTGTTTTTCACCTTAACCACTTCAGCCCCAGAAGGATTTACCCCCTTAATGGCCAGGCCATTTTTTTTTTGTGATTGCCACTGTGTCAATTTAACTAACAATTGCGCGGTCATGCGATGCTGTACACAAACAAAGTTGAAGTCTTTTCCCCACAAATAGAGCTTTCTTTTGGTGGTATTTGATCGCCTGCAGTTTTTATTTTTGCACTATAAAAAAAGTGCCAATTTTGAAAAAAATATATATTTTTTTGCTATAACAACTATTTAAAAAATAAAAAATGTCTTCATCAGTTTAGGTCATTATGTATTCTTTTACATATTTTTGGTAAAAAAAAAAAGCGTATATTGATCGGTTTGCGCAAAAGTTATAGCGTCTACACAATAGGGGCTATATTTATGGCATTTTTTTACTAGTAATGGGGGTGATCAATGATTTTTAGCGGGACTGCGACATTGCGGTGGACAGATCGGACACTTTTGACACTACTGACATTATTGCATGATCAGAGCTAAAAAAAAAGCCACTGATCAATGTATAAATGGCACTGAAGGAGTTAACACTAGGAGGTGCCTGCTATAGCTATTAAGGGGACCGACATACAGCTACAACGATTCACGCAGCCAAGCCATCCTACTTCAGTATAACTGTGGCGGCTGGTCAGCAAGCAGTTAATGCATAGAATGCATTAAACTGAAAAACATTGAGGGTTTACATGCCTTTTAAAATGGAAGTCCATGCTAAAACTAAAATCCCGGCATGTATAGTCACCAACATTCTAACACTAACCTATCTAGCCCTGTAAAGAAAAAATTGGGCTGCAAGCAAACAGAATGTGCTTTTAGTATCTCTTTTCTCACCGACCATGATGTAATAAGCATAAGACATAAGCATAATTTACTATGATAAGCCTTAGCAAGAAAAGGAGACTACAAAGCTATTTAAAGGAGAAGTTCAGCCTTGGCTTGTTTGGCTGGGCTTCTCTTAATGCATTCCTGTGACCCATTTTCAGCAGAGATCGGTCTGAAGTCCGCTCTCTGCCAACGTCACTGGAATCAGTTCAGGCACCGCGTCATCACGATATTAAAGTCTGGATCCGCCAGGTGCCTGGACTGATGCCTGTCTCAGTCTCTCAGCGAGCTGCTGAAAGACTGAGATGGTCACTCCCTGCCCATCCACAGCTCAGCACCCCAGTGAGCACGCTGGGGGGGGATCACAGGTCGGAGAGCTGCTGACTAACAGGCAGTAGCTCTCTGCTCGGAGAGCCGAGAGAACCAAGCCATTGGCGATGTTCAAATGCTCTGTTCTCAGTGCAGAGGCAGAGGGGGACAGATGCTGCATCCACCTAGGTAAGTATGATGGGCAAAAAAACTAAAAACCTTTACTTCTTTTTTCAAATCTGAACATGTATAAAATACACAAATGAATGCAGCTCTTTAATCATTAATACACGCACAAAGTGTATGTACCTGAATTTCACCTGGTATCAGCCTCCTGTACTCCTTGTTTAGCAAATCTGGAGTGTGAGGGGGGACTAACAGCACAGGGAGCAAATCACTTTATGTGCCAACAAAAAGCATGCTGATAGGAGTAGAAAGCAGTGTGGCTCATCACTGTGCTATGTCACTTTTCGCTGTACAATAGCTGGCAGGGGATGCATCTAGGGCTAGAAAGTGGGATGAATGATGCTGGCCATCAGGCTGAGGACATCTAGCAGCAGCATGAAAAGTACTGTGTGTAAATTCTCTGGATTAAGTCTGAATGTCACAAAAAAGCTGGTTTTGGTCATTTTATCGTTTTTTTATATGGGCTATAGGGATGCCATGTGTGGCAACTAATTCCATTCAAAAAATATAGAAGGGACCATAAGCAGAAATCATCGAGCTAATGATTTGATTTTCCCTTAGTTTTAAAATCTTATCTAGGTAAGGATAGCATAGAGATAAGTATAATTAACACATTATCCTTGTCCTTCATTTCTCTTTTCAGTTATATTACCTGAAGCACTCATTTATACTTGCATAATATAAGAGAAAATGTACCACTTTTTGTAATTATGATAAAATTAGCTTTTATTTGTTCATTGTGGGGAAAAAAAATACTTTCTTTATTTCAGAAATGGATGAGCAGCGAAAATTGATGGTTGTGGAAGATTTTGTAGAATATCATCTTTTTCTGGTACACGAGGAAGGTACTGATGATGAGAAGCACAAACATATTCTACAGCAAT
Organism: Lithobates pipiens; assembly: GCF_037356315.1. Taxonomy (NCBI): domain Eukaryota; kingdom Metazoa; phylum Chordata; class Amphibia; order Anura; family Ranidae; genus Lithobates; species Lithobates pipiens. Next base: position 44,990,665 of record NW_027507787.1, read on the forward strand.
ATCTAGAGCAGATACTAGCCCAACTTGCTCCTCTACTGGCTAGCTACATCTGGCAGAATCAACCATTTAACCTTAGGTTAAAATCAAAGAAAGGTAAGTCATGCCCCTCTATGCTATCATGACACTTTGGGGTTGATTTACTAAACCTGAAGAGAAAATCTGGTGTAGCTCTGCATAGAAACCCTTCATCAGCTTCCAGGTGTTTTTTTTTTACTTTTTTTTTTTTTTATCAAAGCATAATTGAACAAGCTGAAGTTAGAAGCTGATTAGCTACCATGCACAGCTGCACCAGATTTTGAACTCTCCAATTTTAGTAAATCAACCCATTTATGTTTTGTGTATTTACATAGGTTTGCAGGGAAAATATATGTACATTTTCAGCCATATTGGGTATCCCAGAATCACAAGAGAGTCAATTAATTAAAGCATAAAACAAGATGACTTTTTGTATAACAGTTACACTTACATTTAACATACACACATTTTTTATGAACCTTTTCAATATTCATAAATTTAACATTTTGAGTTAACTTAAGATATAATGGCAAACAGTTTATAAAAGAAAAAAACACATCTTCGTGAATTGTCTTCATAGGAAGAGAAAAACATGATGTATTTTCTTTGATCACCTGTCTGTGCGTAGATCTATGTTTACTGGCCATCTATAGCTTTATGTAGGTCATAAAATTAATCTCTCCTGTTCTCCAGTCTGGAAAAGGAACATTGTTTTTCAATGTATAAAATGACGTCTGTGTATTCCAGGCTTTGTATTTTAAAAAAACAACCCCGAGGTATTTTCAGCAGTCTCTTAGATTAACCAGTTGGTTTCCTAACTTACAGCAGAACTTAACTCAAAATGTGAAGTACTGCTAGTCTGCTCCATTTCCTCAGTCTATGACTGCGTAACTGCAAGGGTTTTTATTTTATTTTTTTGGAGGTTGTGAGTATACTTTTTTTTTTTTTTTTTCTATTGGTACCTGCTCCTACTTCAAAAGTGATTGTTCTTCGGTCAGCCACAGCCAGCTCCCATGTCCAAGATTGCTGTGCCAAAGATGCACAATAGTAAGATGAAGCAGCTGTGGGAAGTTAAGTACCTGAGTACCTTTTAAAGAAAAAGACCATGTTACACCCATATTTAGGATGTAACATGGTGCAAGTGAACCCACGCCCAAATCCCCCCCCCCCCCCCCCCCCCCACAATCCCAACAGTGTGTGGAAGAACTTGCAGCTCTGGGATGCAAGTGCTATGATTACCACACTTGTAGTCCATTGACACATTCTGCAGCTCTCTAACTTAAACCCTTCCCCCTTTTTTTTTTTTTAAAAGACCACAGGCCTTTCCACCTAAAACTCATATGTTTGGGTAGTTGTTGGCCAGTTGTCAAATGATGGCTTCTATTCTGGGGACTTCATGAGAAAACTCTCCTCACCTGTGGTCCAAGGTCTATGGCATGGCAGGTGATGATACCATGCTAACATCTGGATACTGTAGAATATATTCAAAGATGGGTAATCATTCCACAAGACTGTAATACCTTAATGAGAGCAGTGTTTTTTGAGCAATATACACTTACTACAGGGATCTCATCATTGCTGTCAGTACAGGGATCTCATCATTGCTGTCTTTGAAAAATGATTGGTTTATGGTTTAACATTCTGTGTCCACCTAGAAATGAAAAAAATGTATACTATGTTCTGGGTAATTTTTATGGCTACCATTTTTTTTATTAGAGTTAATAAAGTTTTTTTCTTTTGTTTTGTATTTTTTTTTTTTTTTGTTTAGGTAATACCCCTGCTCATATTGGAGGAAAAACACATTTTGGTGACAACATTGAGGATGAGTGGTTCGTTGTTTATCTAATTAAATACATTACAAAAAAGTTTCCAGAACTAGCAGCCAGGTACAGTGCTTTTTAAAGCTTGCTGTGTTGCTGTCATTGCTTAATTCTGTAAAGCTACTCATTTAATGGTGTGACACATATTAGAATAGACATATTTTTTTTTGGTCATAATTTATTGATTAGGGAAGGATGGACTCCCTTGAAGAGTATTGGATCATTTAATCAGTGAAAGAAGTCCCAGCTTTTATTGATGAGCTCGCAATCAATTAGATATTAATTTCACTTTGTCCGGTTTGGGGAAATCTCAATAAAACCACTTCCATTAAAAAAAAAAAAAAAAAAGACTGCACTTCATATGAAAAACCATACACCCTGGCCAGACTGGCTTAGTTCTCTTTGTAGCCCCAAAACAATGAAACACTAAAGAAGATCGCTAGACTGGTGGAAAGAAAAAGGAATGTATGATTACAAAATGCTATTAAAAATGTTATATGGTTATAACCATTGATAAAAGTATGACATTTGAGTTTAAAGTGGTTGTAAAGTTCAGACATATAATCTGAACAAAGCACATATTTCTATATTGTTTACTAGCTTCTTTCCAAAGTACCAAGTGTCATTTCTCTCTGCTGTCTAGTTCCTCCCTTTATCAGCATATGAACTTCTGACACCAAGCACTAAAAAGTTGACAAGATAGGGAGGTCAAGCACACAGCTTGTGATTGACAGTCACAGCTCTGTTCCTGTGTGCTGTGTGAAGAGGTGGGTTGTCCCTTCCCTTCCCTTCTTTCCCTCCAATCAGCTCTCAGAGGTCTTGTACAGTGTATAACTGCAGCCCTCTGCTTTTGGGATTCTAGGGGAAAAAAATTTCGTCTGAGTTTTACAAAGATGTAAAGGACAAATGACTGCAAATAAACACGTACAATAAATTATGTGGGAGGATTTGTTTCATCTCTGTGTATCACCTGAGGCTAGTCACTTTACTGACTAGAGGTAAGGGTGTACAACCACTTTAAAAGCTGATGGACAACATGACAAAAAAAATTTAATGCATCTCAAAAGTGTATATCTTTTAAAATTCTGAGTTAGACAGTAAAGATGTAAAAAATCACAAATTTTCACTTTTTTTCAGATGTAATGTATGTTATAGTGACAATTTACTTCCAGAACATTGATGCACTGACTTCTCAGGTCAATCATTTCTTTATTTCCTCCCAAGAAATTCAGAGTACACTTACTTTTCTATAGAGGCTTTGAATTCTTGATTTAGGCTCGGTTAACACATGCAAATTGCATCCAATTTGCAAGACAGGAGTGTGACCAGCTCTCAATGGGGCTGGTTCACTCAACTTTGGGGTGGTCGCGGTCCATATTGAAAAAATGGTCCTGGGCTTCTGGTTCGATTCAGGTGGGAATTCAGGCAAAAAGTTGGACCTGAGTCAGTGAACAGGGATGCATCTGTGGGCTGTGGGCCTCAAAGTGGAATTCTACTTGCCTTGAATCCAGCGATGCACTGTCCCCAGTACTCCCTGGCTTCCAGGTCTCGATTGGCATCATTGGCCGGACATAGATGATGTGCACTTTAAGCCTGCACACCCAAGACTTGCTTTCCAATCAAAGGATGTTGTTAATCAGCAAGGCATTCTTACTGGACATGGGGCCAACATGTGGGTAGGGCTTATATCCCTAATTTGTAGTTGGAGCCTAAATTACAGAATAAATGTCATTTTTGATGTCTTTTGAAAAGAGAGAAGAAATAGCAGTCATATTTGTGATGCCTGTTTTTAAACAATCATTTTTATTAAATTGCTACTTTGTGCTTTATATTAAAACACAGACTATAAGAGATCATATATTTACTATCTTCTATAGAGTTGAAGATAATGATGGAGAATTTCTTTTAATTGAAGCAGCTGATTTCTTGCCCAAGTGGCTAAAACCAGAAAATAGCTGCAATCGGGTAAGTAATGTGATGATTGACATCCTCCTTTGTGCAGTAGTTTCTTTACGAAACATCTTGTACAAAATCAAATAACAATTAGTAACTAACATTTGCATTAAACATTTCTGTTCAGGTGTTCTTTTACCGTGGAAAGTTGTGTCTCATCCCACTACGGCAGGATGAAGGAGACCTGCCTGACCCATCATCCAATATGCCTGTACTGCAATCTCTGAAACTCTTTTCTGCACACCCAGATGGTTTCCTGGCACCAGAGTCCATCACAAAGGCTATTGAAAGGCGAATTAAAGGGTATGTAATCGTTTGTGATATAAGTTTATGTAGCGGCCATAACCCGTTGCAGGGCGGCGTTGACTTAATGGGCTTACCAGTTACCTTCTCGTGGCCTGCTCTTCCACGTCTAGGGGTTCCCAGGGTTGATACCCAATGACTTGAACACTAACACAGATGAAGTCCTCTTTAAAAGGGTTTATTTTGCAGTAAGAACTCTCAAATAACACAGTCTCTTAGGGAACCGAGGGCACAGGTGAAGAACTCGGGCACCTTGAACTGCAGGTCTAGCAAAGTCTCTATTTCCACCCAGAGAGTAGCCACTCGCAGCTGGGTACTTCAAGGCTGAACAGATCTCTAGTCAGAGATCATGGCAGTCAGCACGTTGACTCAAATTTGAACAATCAACTAAAGGTGAACAGGAACCTTTATCCGCCGTATCTGGAACGTTTCCCGTATCCTCAATGGTACTAGAAAAGTGTGAATTCATCAATGTCCTTCCCAACTCAGTAACCAGGCACTTCTCAGGATGCCACTTGCTGGCCCTCCTCTGAAGAGTCCTCCCCTGGTCACTTCCACGAGCTGCGGTGTCCCTCCAAGCCGTGAGCACACCCGGACACTTTGAATCCTCCCTCAGTTACTGCACCTCGGACCAGCAGGTTTCGGGACTCGGGAACAGACGGATCCCTACCCCAGACCAGGCAGGTCTACCAGGGGCCACTAACAGGAACATGTTGTGAGGTGTCGAACACCCCGTGACCGGGACCCCTCACGGGGCTACTCCGGTCCTGGAACCAGAACAGACCACATGGGTCTCACGAACGCCTCTCCCAGTCATGTGACCCACACTTCTTAAGTACCCCCCTTCCCAGACTCCCCAGCGGGCCCCGGCACTCCCACTGATTGGCTCTGAGAAGGCCGATACCCAAACATCCAACCAGACCTGGTTCTGGCCTGTCATGTGCATCTCACCGTTCACATGACCAGGCAGAACTTCTAAACACAGCCTGGCCAGACTGGTGTTAAGGCCTACCTACATAATCAACCCTCAGAACCTTTACTGTTCTGAGGCAAAAACTAAATTTACATGCGTATGACATTTTGTCCAAAATGTCATCCGCTACATTTATATTTTAATGTTTCCTATATTCTTATACTCCTGTTCCTGAAGATGAAAAAGGTAGCTGCCAAAGTATTCTTACAGTAGTAGAAAAATCTTTCATGCGTTGTCCAGTGGCAGCCAAATTCTGGATCATTCACATTTAACATGTATTATACTTGATTGTAACTGGAGACAGACAGTGCTAATCAAGGCATTCTGCTATCTTTTGATTCATGTATTCACATTCAAAGAGAGAGTCTAAAGCGGAACTAAATCCCCATCAATTTAACAGTTTCAAAAAGCAGTTACATTCGCAGTACATGTCTGGAATGGAGCTGTCACATTCATTGTGCTCTCAACCAAACCGTCAAACCATCAAATGGCTGGTGTAATAACTGATCACAGATGCAGCATCACGAAGATCAAACAGGCCATGATGGCAGCTTCCTTGGCTGAAAACAATAGGAGTAAGCTCTGCTTTAAATGCTGACACCCCCCCCCCCCTCCCCCCATTGACAGTTTGACTGCCGTCAAAGTACTCTAAGCATCCTGAGTTTTCCAGGATGAAGAAATCCCTACTGCATTCAGATTATAAAGACCTCCAGTTTTATTGTGTGTCTCCATCACTAGCTATCAGAATCTAGCAGCTGGAAGAATCTACAGAAGCAAGCTTTATTTTGTGACAGATATATATTAACACAGTCAGTAATATGAGAGATTTAAAGCCCAAAACTACAATCCAAATGCTGTTTTTTAATAGAATGGGGAGGGGTTCAATCTTTTTTGTCAGGTTTTTATTGCGATCAGGTCATTGCTATATTGTTATAGAAATTTCTCAAATGGGGAAAGTGATGGCAAAAAAAAAGAAAAAAGCTGACAGGTTATAACTCTTCCATAAATTGGATTTGGGATTTGATACCAATAGCGAGAAGTCTGCTATATATAATATGAATTAACTGCTACTCAAAAAAAAAAATTGATACCCAATACTGCTCATAAACACAGTCATTTTTGAGGTATTTCAATCAGATTTGGAGGTACAAAAACCATACAGATCAAGGCAGCCTACCTAACAGTTTTAAGCGTAATATGGTTTTGATTAGTGCTAGGTTTTATTGATATGTTAGTTTCTGTGAAATTACCTTAAAATTACTTTGTGTATGAGTGGCATTAAAGCCTAAAATGTTAAAAAATGTAAAAAAAAAGTGTCAATTTTTTTTGGCTTATTGTTCATTGTCATTGATTGTTTAGATATCCTGAGAAAATTAAGGAATCACTTCATCAAGCCCATTGCTTTGTGCCAGCTGGGATTGCAGTAGTATTAAAGGAGCGCCCACAGCTGTTGGCAGCAGCAGTGCAAGCATTTTATCTCCGAGATCCTTTAGACCTGAAATCCTGCAGGACCTTTCGTCATTTCTTGCCTGAGACACGTGTGCTCACATCGGTATAGATTATGTACATTATTTTCAGTTTAACTGTTAATGTCTCTAGATTCGTGAATATTCTGATTCTTAACGTGGACTTGCATATATACATACAGCAGGTAAAATATGTATTGAACACGTCACCATTTTTCTAGGTAAATCTATATCTAAAGGAGCTATTGACGTGAAATGTTCACCACATGTTGGTAACAACCCATGCAATCCATACATACAAATAAACCAGATTTCAACAGGTGTCTTGGTGTGTAATAAAATGCAATTATACAGGAAAAAAGTATTGAACACATGAAGAATGGGAGGTGCAAAAAGACATGAAAAGCCAAGACACCTGTTGAAATCTGGTTTATTTGTATGTATGGATTGCATGGGTTGTTATTGTCATATGGTGACAATTTCATGTCAATAACACCTTTAGAAATATATTTACCTTGAAAAATGGTGTTCAATACTTATTTTACCCGCTGTGTGTGGTGTTTATATGTACTCACTTTTGTTGCCAGCGGTTTAGACATTAATGGCTGTGTGTTGAGTTATTTTGAGGGGACAGCAAATTTACACTGTTATAGAAGCTGTACGCTCACTACTTTACATTGTAGCAAAGTGTCATTTCTTCAGTGTTGTCACATGAAAAGGTTGATTGATTTTTATATATTGGTTTTCAGCATTTACAGACAAGCTTAAGAATGCTGGGCATTGTCTATGAAAGAAGAACTATAGAACTGTGGGTGTTCATGCTGGTTTGATCATTGACACGGAGCTGTATTTGTATTGCATGAGCATTTTCACAGACCCTCCTACCACTTATCGCTCACTGATTTAAGATTGTACATTTCTCGTAAATCACAAGGTAAAATACAGAAGCAGGATACACAGCTGTATGCAAGAGGTGTACACACAGCTCAGAGCATAGAGCCCAGACACCAGGATTTACATGACTTGCATGACAACTGTCATCTCTGGGTCAGCATCATCATACAGGAAGCACATACTGACTCTGGGTGATGCCCATAAAACGGTGGCTCCATCCTTCTGTTTAGAAACGTTTTTGAAGGTACTGTCAGGGAGTTTACTGTGACCTCTGGCACTGGTAATAAATACCTGTATCTGTTGCACGTACACATTATCTAGTATGCATGCAATCAAAATGACCAAATATATCTAAACCGGAGTCTGCTTTTCCATCATTATTGTTCAGCTTCTTATGAAACATGAATGTACAGTAAATACCAGCATATGCCCCTTTTTGTTTTAATGCTTTTATTTTCTTAACTTTCCTATACCTAGGTGACATTTACAAAGTGTTTGTATGCTCAGCTTGTCCAGCAGAGGTTCCAGCCAGACAAACGCAGTGGATATACTCTTCCTGCCCTTTCACATCCTAAGTATAAAGCATATGAACTTGGGATGAAGCTGGTAATTATTGATCAGTTTTCCCATGATTCATTTTATATTTTACTAAGATTTGCTACTTCTAGTGGTTACTATCTTGTTTTTTCAGCATCAACTATAAGGGCTCATTCACACCAGCCCACATACTATAATGTGTGCATGCCGGTGTGTGTTTTATAGGGGTGGTGGGAAGCATTGCACTATTTACTTTACACACAGCACTGCATTGTACCGCACTGCACTACTGCACTGTGGTGATATAGGTTTGAGGTGTGAACAATCTTTGAACGGACGTGGTCTGTGCACTGTGAAGACAATCCCAAGTCTAAACTATTCTGTGCTGCCTGATCACCTTCAATTAGATTAAACGTTTTCTGCAACACTCACTATGCATGTTTGAGTCTGGTTGGTTGCAATGAGAAACTCAGAATAATTCTTACCTAATACTGATTGTATAAACTGCTGTTCTTGGTTGGTAAGAGTGATAGTTATTCATCTCCCCCAAAGCTATGTAATGGTGTGCAGTTTTTGCATCCAATGTACCATTGTGGGGAACAGAGATGAAGGAAAGGTAGCGGTGCTGACTTCACTAAATTAATAAGATTTAGCTTGTCATTTTCCATGTGCTGAAATGTGTAGCTTTTCTGGTGTGATTAAACCAAATATACTTTTTTTTTTTTTTTTTTTTTTTTTTAGCCTTTAGGGCTCATTTACACTTGCTTTGACTTCAACACACATTAAAGTGCCTGCCTCTTCAGCATACTTTTTTGATGCTTACGTGATGCTTTGAGGATGCTTTATAATGAAGCTTGGCAGATGCCCTGTGCATATGTTGATTTTCTATTTTGTTTTAAAGGGGCCCAGTAGAACCCTGGCTTAGTAGTACCCCCACTCAGCAGATACCCAGCTCCTTAGTACCCCTGTTCAGCATTGGTACCCTTTGTTCAGCAAATCCCCAGCTTATTAGTACCCTTGTCCAGCAGATCCCCTGCTCAGTAGTACCCCTTGCTCTGTTGATGCCCCACTCAGTACCCCAACCTTTACTGATCCTTGGCTCAGTAGGAACCCCCAGTACTACTGATCCTTGGCTCAGTAGTAACCCCAACTCTGCTGATCCCCTACTCAGTAGTAGCCCCCAGCTCTGCTGATACTTTGGTTTTCTGATCCTCCTCTTTCTGCTCACCTCCCGCTATATTGCTCCCATGATGCGCACCACATGTGACATTGCTAGTTTCTCCTTTTCTGGTATGCCAGCTCTGCTGATCCTTCGCCACTCAATCCTCTCTCTCTAGTCCCTGCTCACCTTCAGCTATAGCATTACCATGTCCTTCTGCTAGTTGCTCCGCTTCATTCTGGACCCTGCTCGCCTTCCTGCTACGCCGCGCTGCACGCCAGATGTGACATCTGCACCAGACTCTTCCAGAATATATACACATACACATGAACTGGAAGTGACTGCTGATATCTTTCTGGTTCACTTGTTGGTCTCCCAGTGTATCCCTGGTTATCCCATACGTGCAATACCTCCAAAAGAAAGCAAAACTAAAGCTAAATAAAAACATTTTCAAAAGCTGCAAGTGCTGTAAACGAGCTTTGTCATAACCAGTTAAACAACAATTTCCTCTTTTTGGAGGACTTTTAAACTGGTTATGACTATAAGGATGATGGCAACTGCTGCCCATAGCTGATTGAACACTCATACTTTTCAAAGCGAGCTTAGTCCTAGGCTTCGATGGAGTCTTTGAAGACACTTTGAAGCACCATGAAAGCGACTTGGCGTATAATTTTTGAAGCAAAGCAAATACAATATGTGAACAGGACTGTAAGGTAACTATGTTATTTAGTGACAGGGGCTTTCATTGGCATTCAGAGTGCTTTAAAAAAGCTCGTCCAATGCCACATTTTGAAGCAAGTGTAAAAAGTGTATGAGAACAACTACACTTCTCACAACTCTGGTAAAACTATGCTCATTTTGAGCTTGATAGTGGTAGCAGCATGTTTCATTAGCAAGGTCCAGATCTAGGGCAAACTGAATGGAGCCAAATGCAGTGGAGGGAAAATCCTGTTTCAGTCAGCAAGAAATCGGAGACGGGGTAGAGGGTCACCTTCCACTAGGTAAGTGAACCTAAATAACCAGGACTACATCTGGGGAGGGGGGGTCGGTGTTACAAAAAACTTGAATGTCTTAGAATGGTCCAGAGACATGAGTTCAATTGAGAATTTGTGGCAAGTCTTAAATTTCTATTCACTATTGATTACCTTCAAGTGACAGAACTAGAGAAATTGTCCTTATGTGCACATCTGATAGAGATTTTCCAAAAAAAGGCTTTACAGTCGTGGCAGTAGCCAAAAGAGGTGCTGGCCAGTTTCGGTAGGGCAGCTTTTTTACTCACCTTTTGTGTCATAGTATGAATTATTTGGTACCATCCTAACCTGAATTATGTTGTGTAAATCAATTGGTATATTGCCACTTAAATCGTAAATTTGATTTCTAGGTTGTAACGCTACAAAATATGAAATTCCAAGAGGTGATTACTTATGCAGAAAGCTGTGTAATATGTTATTCTACCTCCCTTTTCATGTTTAGGCACATGGCTTTGAGATTCTGTGTTCAAAATGTACTGCATCACCTATGGAGGTCCCAAAACAGCCCTGTAAAAGTCCACTGTGGACCGGATTCCTGAATTCTTTAAAAAAGAATGATTTCTTCAAGGTATATTTTAGGAGTTTGTTGTATGGATGTATGGTGATATTTTTATAAGAAATGCTTGGCTTGTAGGAAATGTATGGCTTTTTTTTATTTTTTTTTTAAGGAATGTAAATTTATTTTACATCTTTACATGGGACAGCCATCTTTACGTATTTCCCTGGCTCTCCTTTTTATGCTTCACATATATTGGATTTATACATAAAGCTATCTATAGCCAAATTATGTTTTTTGTTTTGTATAGATTGGGGATCGAATAGAACCTTGGACAAGCTGGTTGTTGTTGTCGTGTGTGTGTGTGTGTTTTTGTTTTTTCTGGGGAGCTTCACCTTTTTGATTTGTCCTGGTGACCATTGCAATCAAACATTTTATGGTTGATGCTGAAACAGGAGGTAAAGGGAAATGTTGCAACAAGAACTCCCCTTACTTTGGAGAGATTTCATCTGACTCACTGCTGTGTCCCTGTGGCAATAAGTGAAGGGAGAAAAAAAACTGTTGTGGTATTTCCTGCTCCATTCAAAACCAAAAATGTAAAACCATTTAGGCTACAAATCCATCATAAGTACCCTTTCATTTTTATAGTGATTTATCTACCTCTTTCTTGTCTGTCTGACCCTCTGATTATCTATCTCTCTCCCCACCTCTTCCCCTCCTGTCCTTTACATAATCTTTTAGAATGTAGCCAGAAACATATTTTATTACAGCCACATTTTTTTCCCCCCATTTGCTTTTCAGCCTCAAACCAGCACCTACACACCGACTCCCCATGCCCTTAGCTCACATCACTAGCACCCCTGACCTTCAAACGAAGGAAGAAGACACACTGGGGTCCCTGGTCACTTATTACCTGCCACTACACATTTGTCATCTGGATGACAACACAGCAATTTTCCACAATTGCATGGTGGCAGTACTGATGGCCTGAGCATTAACATGCTGATTTACAATAGCCCTGATCTCTACCCCTGGCAAAGAACTGCTCTAACAAGCACACCGACCCTGACATCCACTCCCAAGACATTCACCCTGATGATCATACAGAGCAATCCCAACTCAGGACTTCTGCAGCGGGGAGCCTGGAAGCATCAATGCCAGGGTGGGCATTTTGAGAGAGCAGAGTTTTCTATGTATAGGTGCAAGGACAAATGTGAAAGTGAGCCAGGAGTCACAAGTTCCTACGACATCTCGCCCGCACCCCTGTACTCCTTCCCCTGTCCAGCTCCAGGAGATCCAGCCCCTGCACTGTGTGAACAGGACAGATCAAAGCTGAAGGACACTGGCGCCATGGGACACCATGCTTCCCATTCTAGCCCCCCCCCCTTCCCCCTTTATGCTTACATCACATTCCAATCCAAACTCCCCACTCTCAGCATACACATTCCTTTCTGCCCATCTCACAGTGCACACCCCTGAGCACAACACATCCCTTCTCAATCATCACACTTCCACTTGCAGCATTCCCTCCCTCCTGGTCACAGCTTGGCCCATCAACTTCTATACACACAAGCACACCTCCTGCATTTGCATCTTCCCCTGAACACATCCTCCCCTGCTTCCTCACCAATCCCCCAACCTTTTCCCATTCTTCACAGCACCACGACTAACAGCCCATCATTCCCTACCTACCAAACATCACCCTCAAAACAAAATGCCCACCTAACAGCAGATCCTTCTACAGCCTGCACCTTGCCACTGAGACTTTGACCCACAACACTCCCTCGTCCCCAGCCACCATAATGTCCAATAATGGCAGATATTGCCCACCACATATTGCCCGTCATCAAATGCTCCACGCTCCTCTTTCATTGTAACCACATTACTCTACTGTATATACTACCGGTCTTTATACCCTCTGCAATTTTTACTACACATACTTCTTGCTGTCATACACTTTGGGATTGATTTACTAAAGATTAATCCACTGTGCACTGCAAGTGCACTTGGAGCTGCAGTTGCTGTAGATCTGAGGGGGACATGCAAGGAAAAAAAATTATATATTTTTGATTGGATGATAGAAATCAGCAACGCTTCCCCCTCATTTAAGATCTTCCCCTCAGATCTAGTGCAACTGCACTTCCAAGTGCACTTGTAGTGCACAGTATATTTGTCTTTAGTAAATCAACCTGTTTGTGCTACTTTCCTGCATATACTGCCTAAAGTCATACCCTTCACACTACTCTTACCCCACTCTATTACTTTCATATATGCCTATCCTGCACACACTGCTCACTGCCATACCCTCTACACTACTGTCTGCTGTCATATTATCCTCCCCAATTCCCTCTATCCACCCCTTCACATTCCTCTGTACACACTACCCAATGGCATACCATCCTTTACTCCTTTTCAAGTATTGGCCACCATCATACCCACCACACTCCTATTCTGCGCACACTGCCCAGTGCCATACATACTGCCTCCTCTAATAGGCGCTATACTCCTCTCATGTACAAATTCCCCTCAGTCACTCAATTCCTACAAATGCTGCCCTCAATCATGGCTCTTCTGCACATACTGCCTACCAACGGCACTTCTCTTCTGCCATTGCTGCCCAATTTTAAACCATCCTTTACTACTCTCTCGCTCCTTTCCTGCACCACTTAATATACCCAACCCTGTCCATTTGGAACATGGACACTTTTGCTGGTAACAAAATAAAAATCATGAAGCACCAGTGTGTTAAAATGTAAAATGCACATACAAGATAACTTCAGGGTTAACACTACAATAGTAACTCGTAATATATGATCATGCTACTTTCCATAAATTAGTTGTCATCTGTAATTTATGTTTTATGTCATTGGTCATATGCTAGTATTGTATGGTTATGGGTTTAAAACAAAAGTTTTAAGATTTGACAATGTATTACCATCCATACTTTTAATGGAAAACTTTGCTGGTGGTGATACTTGATGTTCGCTGTCTGTAAATTTAGGGTGAAATTGAGGGGTCTTCAAGATATTGTGAACTCCTGAAGAAAGCCGAAATGTATTTCCAGCAATCACTATTTAAACCTAGCAGGTAATTCTATCTATCTATCTATCTATCTTCATTCTCAGATTTGAGACTATATAATTTTTATGACAGGCCTTTATATACATATTTGTACCTTCTAAAAATTAGATGGTTCTCCTATATATCAGTAGGATTGGTACCTCATTTTTGATCAGTACCTACAAACAAACATACAGAAGGTGTGCATGTACTCTTCTGAAATGTAATTGTTTGCTGGAGCATTGATATGTCCTACTACCCCCTCTCTAATAATATTCACTCTACTTAGTTTGGTTTATAATTCAAAACAAGTAATACTTCTATGGACAGACTTTCTCCATCAAAAGGTTCTGCAAAATAAGTCCTGCACTGGAGACTGTATATGCAAAGCTTATCCAGCTATGCAGAGAAGATAAGGTTTACATCTGCATTACAGTTCCTTATGGTTTAGCACACACACACTTCTATTGGTCAGCATGTCAGTCCATCATAGCCATGGTCCAACAAGAATGTGCGGGGGTGATACTTAAACTGCAATCTCTGGCACTGAATAGAAGTGAACACATGATTTAAACACAATTTTTTTTACGTATGCAGTGTATTGTGTTTAAATAATTTGGGATGGTGTAAATCTTCATTCAGTAAGTACTTTTCAATCTCTAGTTCAGTAATGTTTAGCACTGGTGAAGAAATCCTGAGCTTGCTTAATATACTACCTGTGAACATGGAAGAGATGAAGAAAGAGGAGGCCAGTCTTCCACCAGATGAAGGTACGTTGCCATGCCTTTTATGTTTTGGTTTTTTTTTTTTTGTCTTTTTTTTTTTTATATACATAAAAAAAAAAAATCTGAGAATTTAGATTTGTGGAGTCTCACCTCTGTGTTCCCCCACTATTGTGGTAACTATAGCATTGTTGGCTAGGCATATTAAATTGGGTAAATATTGGGGCACATACATTGCTACATGGTTTTTGCTTCTTGATCACCACAGCCTCCTGGGAGATCTGGGTGCTCAAAATCCATCCCACAATGGACTGGAACTCTTTTTCATGGTTTTTGAGCTCCCAGCTCTGCAGGAAGGTGCCTCCCATATGTGTAGCAGGCCAACCGTCGGTTAAACTGAACTTTTAACTATTATCTAATCACTGTTAGTGTACAGGTATGCATTTAGTCATATTTATACTTATTCTGCATTGTGCCACTTTGAACTATAATATGCTAATTTTTGTTGAAGATGACAGCTGGTTGGACATCTCACCAGAACAGTTGGAACAGATCTTACAGGATGCTGCAGGTTCGAAGGAAACTGTGCTCCCACCAACCTCTGACAGTGCCCACAATTACAACTTGGCTGAAGTAACCGATAGCATGAAGGCTTTTATTTCAAAGGTGTCATCACATGAAGGAGCAGAGGTGCCCTGGTATGTGTGTAATTATATATTGTGTTTTTGCCTTCTTGGCCATCAGCGCCTGGTGTCCTGAGAATTCCCATAGTCTCAGACTTTAACTGCAAACAGGGGATGGAATCATCTATAATGCCCCATACACACTATCAGATTTTCTGCTGACTTTTGTCTTCAGATTTACCAAAACCATATAATATGAGGTCAAACCTTAGGAGTTTCAATTTGTATGAAATCAGGCAGGCCCTTGCACTACATGGTTTTGGTAAATCTGAAGACAAAAATCAGCAGAAAATCTGATAGTGTGTATGAGGCTTAAGAGAATCTCAAGCAGAGTGCGCCTACAAAGTGCTTGAACCAAAAACCAATATCCATTTTGTACAGAATGCACCAAGAGATTTCCTTGATTATATAATGAAGGAAGAATTTCTGAGCCAAAGGAATATAGCCTTCCTTGGGTTACTCTATTCCAGTGACTGATACCTTTTTTCACTGCATTGTCTTAAAAAATAGTACAGATTCGTAAAAGAAAAGGTTTAACTTTTATTTATCACATTGCACTACAAATTGTAATTTTATTCTTGGAGGCTGTACATTTTATATTATGTTAATCACTATGTTTGCTCCTTACTAATCCAGGTTTCCTTCTGAAGCACCAATCACATTTGACGTTGACTCATTTACAAGCGCCTTGGAAAAAATACTTGGCGAGTATTTATAACTTACTGTTGCATTGTTACCTTCTGTTTGGCAAAAGTAATCCTATTTACATTCATGTTTCACTTGCATTACCAAATCACAAAACAAGACAGACAAATGCTTCTGGGCTCCACCGTGTGACTTGAGCACAAACTCGAGCATAACATTATTTCTTGTTTTTATTGTTAGTTTAGTTCTCTTTGATTAGACTTATGCCCCACACACACGGTCGGAAATTCCGACGTAAAAAGTCTGATCGGATTATGTTGTCGGAAAATCTGATCGTGTGTGGGCTCTATCTGACTTTTTCCGTCAGATTTTCCAACACACAAAGTTTGAGAGCAGAAGCTAAAATTTTCCGACAACAAAATTTGATTGTTTAAATTCCGATTGTGTGTAGACAATTCCGACAGACAAAGTGCCACGCATGCTCAGAATAAACTAAGAGACGAAAGCTATTGGCTACTTGCCCGTTTATACTCCCGACGTACGTGTTTGACATCACCTCATTCCGAACGATCAGATTTTTCGACAACTTTGTGCGACCGTGTATATGCAGGACAAGTTTGGTGAAAAAACGGTCAGATTTTGTGGTCGGAGTATCCGACCGTGTGTATGGGGCATTAGGAGAAAAAGAAATGTTCTGTTCTTTTATTGCTGCCGGTGGCCCCTTTGATGAAACGAAAATAACCTGACGGGTATATGCCCTAATTATCTGTGGAACAAAAACAAAAGTTTGGCTTCAACATCTAGGTGAGTTTTTCATTAGAGAATTCGTGGTACAGTCCCACAATTTGTTCACATTTGATCTGATGGTCAATGGTACCCTGTAGTGCAGCAAGAATTTTGAACTTTTATCCGAAGATGTCTGCATCATCACTTGCTGGCAGCTTCTAATTTGGATAAGTGCAAGGGGGTTATTTGGACCATATTTTCATCATTTTGTTCAGTTTTACTTTTAAGACAGCAACATTTCCATGTATAAAAGCTGCATATTCCAAATAACTATGTTTTTATATGTGTTTTTAGAGTCCGTTACTCTTCCTCCATATATAATAAATTCAGTTGGCAGTCAGCTATGATTTTAATTTTATATTTGACTTGTTTTTCTGAATCTTTTCATGCATTTTTCATACAGGTCCTAGTCCAGAAGAGCTGGATTCTGATGATCTAGAGTCTGAGGAGGATTTTGACCTGCTAGATAGTGATGAGGACGTGGATGGTAATGAAGATTCACCCCTGGGTGCAGACACTCTAAAAAGCTTGCATTCCTATATGGATGTATTGGACAGAGAACTGGCACACACCAACATTGGCAAAAGTTTTGCCAAGAAGAAAAATGAGGTGAGATCCTTACATTGATAAGAAACATAGTTACGTATTTTTTTTTTTTTTGTTACATTTATAAGGGAACACAAGCATGATAAAGCTTGTTATGTATCTGGTTCTTTAAAGTAACCTATCAGGATGGAAATATGGGAGGTGTGTGTGTGTGTGTGTGTGTGTGTGTGTGTGTGTGTGTGTGTGTGTGTGTGTGTGTGTGTTTTTCCAACTGCATGTCCTAATCCATGTTTCTTCACTTTTTGCTGAACATATATTTGTGGCAGCAAGAAAGGTGGGCTTGAACAGCCAGCTGCCGCACATGTGCATCCATGGCAGCATGAGGTTGTGAGCTGAGAGAGTGCTCCCAGCATACTGACCAAGCTGCCAATGGGACAGGCTCCTGATTATGTGATCACTGTGAGGGACAATCACAGAAGCCACATGATACAGAAGCTGTGCTATCTCCCAGGTATTTAAGCCCTCTTAAAGAACTGCCAGGACACAGCATTAAAGGGTTAGAATTTCACTGCTTCTAAACAAAATTATTTGCTCATGATGGTTACATAGTATGGATTGGCATAAAGCTGTAAGGTCCACTCTAATCACTGCAGCTCTCTCACCTGTACACTCCTTCTGGACCAGAGCAATTTTTGTATTTCTGCTTTTGGCTTATTATTTGGCCATAATGTTGCAATTAATTAAGCTGGCTATACATGGATCAAAAATTTGGCTGGTTTAGCAGGGATCAACTTGTGTACAACCAGCTTTTCATGTTTTTTCCCAAACAATCAGGGCCATTGGCTATAGCTGGCAACATTGTATGTGTGAATGGGGGAATGTAATTTTTTTTTTTCTTTAGTTCAATGTATGGGCTGCCTTAAAAGAGAAGTATGGTTTTTTTTGTAGATTTATACTTGCCTCGGTGGATGCAGAATCTGTCCCCAGCCAGCTCTAACACTGAGAACCAAGTGATCCAACACTGCAGATTGCTCAGTTCTCACAGTTTCTCGAGCAAAGAGATGCTGATTTTTAGTCACCACTCTCTGTTCTACCCCCTCCTCGCTCACTGAAGAGTTGGGCTGCAGAGGGGACTGGAGCAGCTGGCTTAGGCTCTCAGCGTCTCGCTGAGCCGGGTGCCGGTCCAGGCATGTGGGTGGATCCTGACTTCAGTGTCGTGAGCCTGGACCAGCCCTGTGATGTCAGCAGACAGCGGACTTCAGCCCGCTGTCTGATGAAAATGGGTCACAGGAGTGCAAAACAAACCACACACCTGTAATCCATAGGAGAAGTACAGCCAACCAAGCTTTGGCTGTACTTCTCCTTTTTAAAGTGGCTCTAATGTATTCAGATAAA
Source organism: Lithobates pipiens (assembly GCF_037356315.1). NCBI lineage: Eukaryota > Metazoa > Chordata > Amphibia > Anura > Ranidae > Lithobates > Lithobates pipiens. The sequence continues at coordinate 45,009,149 of NW_027507787.1, forward strand.
AAAAACCTTCTGTGTGCAGCAGCCCACCTAATACTCACCTGAGCCCCATCTCAATCCAGCAAAGTTGCACAAGAGCCGCTGCTGTCTGGGACTTTCCCTCCTCATTGGCTGAGACAGCAGCAGGCACCATTGGCCCCCACTACTGTCAAAGCCAGTAAGCCAATAAGGAGATCGGGGGTTGAGACTAAACCATGGCTTTGTGTCTGAATGGATACACAGAGCAGTGGGGGGGGTGCTCGGCAGGAGGGAGGGGCCAGGAGCACCGGTGAGGGACCTGGGAAGAGGAGGATCTGGGCTGCTCTGTGCAGAATCGCAGCACAGTGAAGGTAAGTATATGTTTGTTATTTTGAAACAAAAAAAAACAAGACTTTAATCTCAAACTAAAGTAGAGTTCCACTCACTTTTGAAAGGTGGTCTTAAACTAAAGACCACCCCTCGACCACTCCTGACTTCCGTTCCAGCCAGGCCATGGCACAGGATGTCATGTCCTCTTGTGCTGCGAGAGCCCCCCCCCCCCAACTGTGTTCTGCGACCTGTGTGTGTGTCCCAGAATTCAAGCTGGCCATTCACAAAGCGACTTGCGCATGAACAGTAGGAAACCGGCAGTGAAGCCGCAAGGCTCCACTGCCATTTTCCCCCTAGTTACAATAGCGGTGCCTGCACCCAATCCGATGGACAGGTTGGCCTGGGGGGGGTCTGTCTGTCTGCCATAAATGCTTCCCCTCTATCTGGTACCAGCATGGTCCAAAATCCCTCAGAGCACCCAGTCATTAGCCGTAACTCAATGTAGGGTGAAAACAGACTGTTTATTGAAACACGGGTATAAACAGAAAAACACTGAGGGACAATGCCCCCGCCCGGATTCAGGATGGGCTAAACTGTCCAACCGGCAATAAGGAACACACAGGCATTGAAACATTTGAACAATAGACCACCTTATCAGCAGGTAGGGCAGATGGAGGAATTCGCCCCCCCCCTCCCCTTTCTGCCCTGCCCCCGCCCTGGGTTTACATCCCAGGAACACCAATACAAACATCCATCCCATAATACACTTCTCCTAAGGCAGACAGACACAACAGAAAAATGGGACATGGCCACACCCCAAAAGATCCCAGCAAAGCATCCAACGGCATGAGACAACACACAATATATACAACATTCCAGTGTGGCTGTACAGTGAGTCCGACTAGCACAGATCAGACTGGGGTTCTTGGACACAGGGTGATTTACACATAGGAGGGGCCCGGGGGAGCTGAACAAGGAGTTTCCACAGCTCTCCAAGGTAAGCTGAGTTCCACAAGCCCCCCACCCAAAGTGACTCCCGTCACACATCTCCCCTTTCGGCAGGGGACTAACACAGGAGGAGACCCCAGAAAGATTGAATTAGAAAGTTAGTCAGTAGTTCCAGTCCCCCCCCCCCCCCGTATCCACAACGTACCCCAAATTGTCCTAAACATGCCATTACTCACCCAGCCAACCCCTGCCTCTCAGCAAACATGGCCATCAATGGGGAGAAGCATCGACTGGCCCTTCTCCCTGGAGTCCTTTCAGCTGCTAGAGAGAAGACAGACTGACTTGGGTCACTCCATCATGCTGTTGGGGATCTGGGCCTACTGCCCAGAATCCCTGGGGTATACAAGTGGACACTGAAGTCCCATCCACTTTTGGTAGATGAAAATACCCCAGTGCTTTCAAATCATGGCTGACATCCTCCCGTCTCTCAGTGCCAGACCATTTTCTGGGGTTGTGACAGTGGAGACTGGAGTACCATCCACTACCACAGGAATTCCATCTTCTGTTAGTTGTGAGCAGAGGCCAGCAGCACTCTGCCCTGTGGCCAGCCCTTCTTGCTGGCATCATTCTGGGGTGCATCATCTGCTGCTGGGAAGGGAAGCTGGCTGCTTCATCTCACTTAGCCTCATCTGGCTGCTGGGACGACATGTCTCTGGTACTGTCTCCCAGGTGCACGGATCCTTGCTGGGGAGGAAAGACCGCCACCTTCTGGAGTTCCAAGAGTTTCCGTCGCCTCTTCTTTAAATCAAACGTTCCAGAGAAAAATAAATCTTTCTCTCTAGCAGTGGACCATCTTTTGGCAAAAAGTGTTCATTGTGGCCCCATGTAAGAGCAGAGATTGGGATTTGGTTAAAACCAAATGGACATTCTAGGTCTCAAAAATCTAAAATTCAATTGCTGAATATAATCTCTCCCTTTTTGCATGAAGATGCATATCTCCATATGCCTATTTCCTCGCTCACTAGTAATATTTTCTTTCAAAGTGGAAAATCTTCTTTATCAGTGTGTAGCTCTGCTTTCTGCTCTAGTTGCTACACCTTGAGTACAAGGTTCTGGCTCCTTTTCTAGCCAGATTGAGGGCCCAAGGTATGGTTTACCTAGTCATTCTGTTCTTGTTAGACCAGTCGGTAGCCCGCTTAGACCAAAAGTATGGTCACCACATTCGACTACCTGGAATATCTAGGTCAGATTCTCAACCTAGGGGGAATATTCTTTAAAACATGAAGAATGCTTGGGTCTGATCATAGGATCAAGGGTATTCGTACCCCAGGCTAAGATCTGCGCCATAAAGGTCTGATCTAGGTAGTCGAAGCAAGATGTTTTTCTCCTATTCAGCTTTGCGTGAGGTTGTCGGGAAAGATGGGGGGCTTCATTCAAGGCTGTTCTTTATGCGCAGTCTCATTCTAGACAGCTGGAAAGCGGTATCCTATCGGCTTGAAACAGAGAATTCAAGCTCTATATTCCTAATGTGTCTGACTCCAAAGCCTATGGCCACATCACCCTGATGGCACTCGATTTTCATCCGATCTTGGAGGCTAAGCAGGGTCGGGCCTGGTTAGTACCCGGATGAAAGACCACCTGGAAATGCCATGTGATGTAGGCTGAGTGCACTGGAGCCTCCGTTTATGGTTAACATCCAAAAATCTGTGAAGGGGTAAATCCTTCTTTCAGTTCCCTGGGAAATAGTATCAACATATTGCAACTTTTTTTTGGTTTAGCTTGGGGGACAGTCCTTAGAGGCAGCTGTCCAGGAGAAGTGGCCTAGATCAGAAATGGCTTTGCCCATTGACATTTTAAAAATTCAGGCAGAACACTTGGTTCCGAGGCCTGAACGTTCAGTTTAAGGTATTGTCCTGCTAGGAGTCAATCCGTTTATGCCACAGCAATGGCCTATATTAATCACCAAGGGGGCACAAGAAGTTGTGCGGCCCAGAGAAAGGTGAATTTTATCCTATCTTGGGAAGAAAACTGTAAATGTACTTTGCCTATCGTCCGTTTTCATTCTAGGAATAGAAAATTGGCAGGCGGACTACTTGAGTCGCCAGCAGTTTTTCCTGGGAGAATAGTTCCTTCACCCCGATATCTTCCTGTCAATATGTCAAGGATGGGGGATCCCAGACATAGATCTGTTTGCATCCAGGATCCACAAATATGATTGACAACTTTGTGTCAAGAACAAAGGATCCGCTAGCATGTGGAACGGATGCCTTGCTATTCCCGTGGAATCGGTTCTCATTGATTTATGCATTCCCTCCTATTCTTCCTGCATCCACAACTTCTTCACAGGATCAAGCAGGAAGGGAAGTCTTGATTCTTGTAACCCCCAGCGGGGTCCAGGAAATCTTGGTATGCAGAGATCTTAGAGATGGCAGTAGGGAACCCATGGACCTTACCTTTGCAGCCAGACCTTATCTTGCAGGATCCGAAGTTCTATCCTACTTTACAAACGTTAAATAAAGGTTTAGCTATTGAGGCCCACACTCTGAAGAAGTGTGGGCATTCAGGTTCGGTAGTTTTCTACCTTGGTTTATGCAGAGCCAGCCTCCATGGGTATATATTATATTATATTATATTATATTATATATTCGGAAACGTATGTCTCCTGGTGTGAAACCAGGAGCTGCACCCCAGGAAATAAGTCTTTTGATTTTTTTTTTTTTTCTGCAGATGGGGTGAGAAATAAAGCTGGCCTTGAGTGCTTTCTAAGGACAGGTCTCGGCCTTATCGGTATTATTTCAATGACCACTTGTTTTTTTTTTTTTTTCCATAACTTGGCTTAAGGGGGTAACTTGGGGGTAACTCAGGGGGTAACTTGGCTTAATCTCCGGTTAAGTAACCCCTGAACCCTTGGGACTTGAATTTTTTGTTTTGTCGGCATTACAAAAGAGCCTTTTTGGGACAATATGACCTATTCCCTTGATCCTTTTCAAGCATTTACTTTTTTGAATTTTGTGACATGTATGCACTATACCCAGTGAGTAGGCACTGCTTTGTCAGAATATAAAGAGCCTGTCTTCTGAATTAAAGAGGTGCTGAGAGGAGGCAGAGTCGGTGCAGGAATGACTGTTTGCAGGTAGCAATGTACCCTGGAATATGTAGTCTTTAGAAATTTGAAAGTAAATGGCAAAGGAAGAACTCTGCTGTTTGTGTCGAAAGTGATGGCAGCACTTACAACATGAAAGGACATTTTTCAAGTAAGCTTATATTGGATTGTCAAGTTACCTATTGTTTGTATTGAAGAATTTATTGTTAGGCCAGTGGTATTGTGCAGAGGGTAGTGCCACATCCAATATTGGACAAAGACGAAAAGAAATCCCCTGTTTGGATTTTAAGGCACTATGATGTTTCCAAGAATTCTAATAAAGTGTATACATAATTACAAAAATTGGGATTTTTATATACAGCTTACCTGTAAAATCCTTTTCTTGAGAGTACATCACGGGACACAGGAGCTCATTACATAGTGGGTTATATAGGCACCTCTGGTGATTGGACACTGGTTAACCCCAATTAAGGAGAATTCCTCCCCTATATAACCCCTCCTATATGGGAGGCACCTCAGTTTTGTAGCAAAGCAATAAGAAACCACGTAAAACCCAAGAGGGGTGGGAGCCCTGTGTCCTGTGATGTACTCTCAAGAAAAGGATTTTACAGGTAAGCTGTATATAAAAATCCCATTTTCTTGATCATACATCACGGGACACAGGAGCTCATTACATAGTGGGATGTCCCAAAGCAATGCTCAGATTGAGGGGAGGGAGACACAGATCATAATTATAGACCGCCAGGGACCGAGGACCTAAACTGCAGCCTGCAGTACACTGCGCCCAAAGGCGATATCCTCTTGCCCTCTGACATCCACCTGATAGAATCTGATGAATGTGTGGACTGATGACCAATTTGCAGCCTTACAGATCTGAGCCAGTGAGGCCTGGTGATGCACTGCCCAAAAAGCACAGCCCTAGTAGAGTGCGCTTTCACTTGAAAAGGAAGGATTTTCCCTTTAACACTATAGGCTTGAGAAATAACCTGTCTAATCCACCTTGAGAGAGTGGATTTTGACGCCGCCTGGCCCTTCCTAGGGCCTTCCGGCAAAATAAATAAGCAATCAGTTTTCCTCATCTGAGCAGTTGCTTGAAGATATATACTGATTGCTCTAACCACATCCAAAGTGTGCAAAGATTCTTCTTCTGCGGACTGTGGGTCCGGAAAAAAGGATGGTAGGATTACATCTTGATTCAAATGGAATCCTGAAACCACCTTAGGTAGAAAGGACCTGTTGGGACGCATAACCACCCGGTACTTATGAATAATTAGATACGGCTCCTTGCTGGAAAGAGCTGCTAGCTCTGATACTCTTCTAGCCGTGGATAAGGCTACCAAGAAAACCAATTTTTTAGTCAGGAGAACTAATGAAGCCAGATGCAAAGGTTCAAATGGTTGCCCCTGCAAAGCCAAGAGAACCAAATTCAGATCCCATGAGCATACCGGAGGTTTGACTGGCGGTCTTATCCGCATAGCCCCCTGGATGAAAGCCCGTACCAGGGAATGCGATGCAAGTGGCTTCTGAAAAAACACTGACAAGGCCGAAATCTGCACCTTGATAGTGCTTATGGCCAAATTCATTTCTAGGCCTGACTGGAGAAAGGCCAAGATCCTGCTAATGACATACCTTCTAGGATGCCATTTCCTGAGTTCACACCAGGAAACATATGCCCTCCAGATTTTGTAATGCACCCTTGCAAGCTCACTCCTGAGCCACCCTGTGTGTCTATGGGACACAGAGCGTGCCTCAGTCCCGCCCCCTGCTCCCTCCTCACTGGCTGTGATGGACAGCAGCAGAAGGCAATAGCTTCCATTGCTGTGCCTCAGCCAATTAGGAGAGAAAATACCCAGAGAGTCACCGCTCTCGTGCACATTGCTGGATCGAGATCGGGCAGAGGTAAGTATTAGGGGAGCTGCACAATGATTTTTATTATGCCCGTAAAAAATCTTCATCCTTTAGAACCACCTCAAACAGGCTCTTTTGAGGTGGCCCTTCTTTGATATACAGCAGTATGCAGCTGGAATTGGCTAATAAATGTGGCCATGGTGAAGGGCAATACCACACGTGCCCTAAGAATTTAAATGTAGTTTTACGGGGTTTTTGTTTTGTTTTGTTTTTTTTAGATGCAGTATGTCCTAAATTCACAACTAGTTAGCAGAACCATAGTAAGATGCATGATAAAGGAGTTTGTAGCAGCAGCCAAAGGCAGTAGTCAAACATTGCAAAATTGGCAATACAGTACAGTAACTTTATTGACCTATACGTTTACCTTTATGCACGGATACATGTCAATGTTTTTTTATGGCTTTAGGAGAATATAGGCTCCTCTCCAATCACAAATTTTTGTCTCTGTACAGCATTCAGCATCCCATCCTAAGCCCCAGGCGGGCGATGACGGTAGCTCTGAAGAAGAGGTATGCCCAGAAGAGTCGGGTTTGGCTCCTGTAGACGTGGACTTGAATCTAGTGACCAATATCCTTGAATCCTACAGTTCCCAGTCTGGACTGGCTGGGCCAGCTTCCAATTTATTACAGAGTATGGGAGTACACCTGCCTGACAACACTGACCAGGAGACATTTGATAATGCTTCTACGCACTGAGCACATGCCTATTTATTCAGACTTCTTCACATATACTGTGTCACTCAAAAGCCATCTGTGGCAACTGATGCTTCTACCACATGTAAAGAATAAATACCATGGACAATTTCATATATTGATCGGTGAAGTCTATTTTTGAGGCAGAAGGAAGTAGTCGGTGATTAAATTTTGACTCGCATGGAGTGCTTTGAGAATAAAAATGGCAAAAATGTCCTAAGTTAAGAAAAAAAATAATTCCATGTGCTTAAAACACTCCTTTTATTTACACAGTTTAACCACAAAGTACAACCATATGGATGACGCCACTTACAGTTGAGGAATACATTAGTGTGCTCTCACTGCTGACTGGGCAGTGAGAGGGCAGATACAGATCAGTGAGGTCATTGCTCTACTTGCTCTGCTTTCTCCTCCTCCTATCATCATGTCCTTATTGAGACAAATGCATGCAGTGTACTGTACCTGATTGGGTCTTGCCTGTCGCTCTCCCTGTCAAGGTGCTGCTGCATACATTTCAAGAGGCTAATATCAAGTCAAATTCAGATGTTTACTTTAGATGGGTTTAACTCTTTATTTTAGAATACTTTGCTGCATTAGTTGTGTATCTTTTGCATATGCCTAGAATTCAGCTTTAATAAGCTCTCACATTAGTTCAAGTGATGGTGTTAGATAGCTGTTATATGCACCTTTTAAAGACCATGGGATGTCACATACAGCAATTTGTGTAGGGCTTGTGAAGTTGGGCAAATGCAGCCTGGTTTTTGGTGCAATCAGCTTGCAATTAAAATCGGTTTCAGATGCTTCGGAGTTTCTTTAGCAGTTCTCCAAACCTCCTGCCATACTGCTTTTGCATTTCTGTTGATTTGCATGGGAATGAAAGTAGTTCTGATACAGCTCTTAATGAGTCCTAGAGTGTCGCTCACAAATTATATAATGTTCCCATTCTCCTAGATGTACCATCATACAGAATGTTACTGGTCATGTTTAGAAAGCCGGCATTTCCTATGGACATGTACTTGGCACCCACTTATCCACCTCCAGCTTATGGCTGATATGGAAGCACTTAATCCAATCTGGCTAGGAATCAATCACAGTTTTAGGTAGGGTCAAGGGAATCGCACCATGCAGCTAGCTAGATAACTGTTGTAACTGCCAGCCAAGATAGCATAATATATTACCAAAGCACATGACAAAATATGTGGTGCGTGCACAAATTGGGGCTGGAAAATCTCAGCAAATTTAAAAAAATAAATCTGTTTGAATAGTTCCTTTTTTAGAGGATTTAACTGAGCATCCGCAGGAAATGCATATTTATATTATATGAAAAAACTGTTTGGGTGGTCTATAACAACTATCCTGGTCTGTGCTGACACCATGACCCCTGAAACCTGATTTTTTATGGATTACACATATATCAGACATGATAGAGGACATGCTTTTAGGTCTTTTATATGATTCCTGGTTCTCTCTACCATTGTATGAAGACAACACAATGTCATACTTTATATGTGAACGCTTTTCTGTTTCCTTTATTTTTTGAAAAGTATAAAAAAAATCTATTTCCATGTCAAAAGTAATGCAGCTTGCGTGTTTTCCAATATTTTATAGTAAACTAAATAAAATCTATAACTTAAACAAAAGTACATGCTTGCATTGTCTTCTGCTTATCATAGTCTAAATATAACGTTTAAAAGCGGTTTCAAGTCGTTGTCTGCCTGACTCCACACATTACTATGAAACTTTATTCAATATCCTCTCTATGCCGATCAAAAGACGTAGGGCCTATTTGAATTGGCATTTGTTTGCTTCAGGCAGGTTTGGGATTGCTATACTAGTCAATTGGGCTACAAAACCCACTTGAAGCAAATCAACTGCAGATAATTTATCTGTCACTGAATTCTAAATAATCTCCAATGCTTATCAAATTGACACCAATGACTCATACCCTTATTGAAGTGTCTGGTATAATTTTCAATATTATAGCAGTCAATAGGATTTAGGCTTTCACTCTGCAAATGTCAATTTGCAGTGCAGCTTTCAATTCGGTTACTAAGGACTCATTCTCACGAGGTGGATCCGCTTCCGCGGAGTCCGCCTCTGTCCGCCAGCTCAGTGGGAGATTTCTCTGTTGATCTCCGCTGAGGCGGCGGATGACAGGTCCCTCTCTGCTCACTGAGCGGGGAGAGGCTTGTCGAGCGCCGTTGGTCTCTATGGAGAGATCGGATGAAATTAGACAGCATGTCCGTTCTCATCAGATCTTGCTCAATTCGATAGCGATGGATCCCAATGTGGAGCCATCCGTCTGCTTTTGGTGGATCGGACCGGGTTGGATGTCAGCGGACATGTCACCGCTGACATCCGTCGCTCCATAGACTAGCCCGTTCAGGTCCGCCGTCAAAACTGAAAGGCGGACCTGAACGGTCCGACAGTGTGAAAGGGGCCTAACAGTGCCAAGGATAATCTTTACAGTCAATTAAACTTTTGCATATCATTATTTGTATCTGTGATTTAATCAAACCTAACCTGTGTACACAAAGCTTGCTAGCCATACACACATTAAATTGCAATTGGCTGAAATTCAAGCCATGTATGGCCCTGCCAGCACCACCCGGCTCAACAAGAATTTACTTAAATTAAAAAAATGATCAGCCAAACAGTGACTGCATCCTACTAGATGTAATAACTGATCAGGTATTTAGGCAGCTGTGACTGTTTTGGCTGCTTTAATACCATAGCTGGCAGTGGAGATTCCTCCATCCACACTGTTTAACATGAATAGGAGAATCAAGTTATTCTGCAAGTTATTAGAGAAATCTAAACATAAATGGCTTGTCTTAGGTGATATACAAAGTAATCAACGTGGTCACTAATTACATCTGATTAACCAAAAGCCACAGCAAGCCTGACAAAATAGTGGGCTTGACATTGACCACATCAGAATCTGTGTGCATCTTTTATAAAATAACATAAATTTTTTAGTAATATTGCATATATTTTAATTGGTAAAATTTTTGTTCAGTCCATGTTATAACCGGTTTCTTTATTACACCATTGTCCTGTGAAACGTCAGGAAGAAACGTCTATAAAAGGAAAACCAATTCTATTCATTTGTCCAGAGCACCAAAATGTACTTGTAAACAGAATGGTATAAGATCAATCCACTCATAGGTGAAATTTCAGTTTTTGGTAGTTGCTGTAGAGTTAGATCACCAAACAGGTCCTTGCATCTATCAATGGTGAGATCAGTAATTGGAGAGATCTCCATACTCAGAGAGTCATTACAGAAGGATCCCAGTCTTGTTGGACTTTTCATTTCTTACACTAAAGAATTCAAAAAGAGACGAGAGAACATCCAAGGTAGAGGTGAGCACCTAAAATGCCAAAATGGGCAAGCAGAAAGCTGGTAAGCATTTTGAGGAAGATCTCATCACCAGGATCTCGATGGATATAATAAGTTAGTCCAAGTCAGACCATTTAACTTCACCTCTAACTGCAGATAAGTCACATTCAGATAGACGTATCCCTATGCTGGAGTTTGCCCTGAAAATTGAACAGTAGGCCAAAAATTCTCCTGGCACTTAAAACTACTGAGGTAGTATCAGTTTTGCAATCATCAAGCATTAAATGACAGGCAAAACAAAAGATAGGGTTTGTGTTCAGTATGTAAGGCATGTAAGCAGCCCATGTAACATCCTGTCTAAATTGCAATTCTACACTTTAACAGAAATAATCATGCCAATCCATCCTCTGTGTGTACTGGTGTAAGCATGTATGATTTTACTGATCTAAATACTATGCTAGCCTGTACAGGGTTAGCACAGCATTTCTGCACACAATGCCACCTTATTCTAGTAATATCGAGCACATATAATCGACTGATCATGGGGACAAATAAATAGAGTAATAGCTGCCTGACTGATGAAGAGGACAGGCTCTTTGGCTGGTCCCTACCGTGAACTTGCACATACCCTGAGTATAACTGCAGAAAAGGAGCGCTGTGTATGGTAATGATGTAGCATCACCCCCCCCCCCACCCCTGTAAATCAAATGTATATAGAATAGTTAAATTCTAGTGGGGTATAGATGAAATTGCCCACATCCCTAATATGGAACACGGAATCAAAAGAAAACCCTCTGGCGGGACTTTAAAAGACAATGACTCCAAAAGATGCATATGCAAAAATGTATGTAAAATATATGTTTAACAATACAAGATCTACAAATATAGACACAGCATTAGCTATATCAACAGATTACAAAATGAGGTTAAAATTAATGTAGCATATTGTTCATAATGAGATCAGAAACCACAAATTTACATTACTCTTGTACAATTGGACAGAGTGATACCCAACGCGTTTCAAGGTCATGCATTATTCCTCTTCATCAGGAGAAAGTGGTATGAATATCTATACTATCTAATATTTATAAGGTAAAAAAGTAAAACGATAAGTAAAGAATATATGCATAAAGATAAATAAACAAAAGTTTATATACAGACAATGCATGCAATAAATAAAGTGTTTACTGACCATGTAGAAGCACAGGTATCTTGGCATGTCACATCAAGACTTTTAAAAGCAAGGAGGTATGGCTGTGCTACCCCACAATGCCAAATAAGAATTGAGTCGGCAAGGCCACCCCAAATGACAGCCAAAAGGGGGGGGAAGGAGGGGAAAGTCTTGATGTGACATACCAAGATACCTGCATTAATTTTAACCTAATTTTGTAATCTGTTGATATAGCTAATGCTGTGTCTATATTTTTAGATCTTGTATCATTAAACTTTATATATTTTATATACATATTTTTGCATACGCATTTTTTTTTTAAAGTCCCGCCAGAGGGTTTTCTTTTGTTTCTGCTTAAACCAAGTGTAGGCTGTTACAATAAGTGCACAGAGGTAACCATTTGTCTTCAGTTCCTTGTTGCAGAGACTGATGGAAGGCAACGTTCTCATTATAAAAGTGGAAAAAAAAAAAGAGTGAAAGCTATCTAAATGTTATTTATATACTAATTGAACAAGTTTCATCCTGCGAAGGCAGTATAAAATAGAATTAAGAAGTTATTATAATTAGTTTTAAAATGGTATAAAAGAGATAGTCTCAAGTCAGAAGGCAGTTTTAATACTGGCAGACCAACAAAAATACCCTTTCTTTCTGAAATAAACAAACTTTGGTTATTAGATAGATATGGCTAGTATTAGAATACCAGGTGCTGCTATTGCTATAATGTATATATAGGGTGATGTTTAAATATGTGTATTTCTCAAAGTTGTCAGGTATAAGATAAATCATTATAAAAATAACAATCAATGTGCGTGCACATATGTACTAGGCTAGGAGAGATACAATTGCGCTTATGGTGTCTATCTTTTATCTGTACTGTGTGTCATTCCTCGACCATCGTTTGATATTGGCACCGTTGCACTGACAGAGCTGGCACTTTAATAGTATAAGTGGAGCACCAACTTCTGATTGTCCTCAGTAGTTTACTTTATTTTCAATTGCATCTTCTGTTCTTGTACCCACTCCTGGATCAGTTGATGAGCAATGGCAAACCTCGGTGGTACCCATACTGGCATGGTGCCATCTGCCATTTTTTGAGGCATCATTTTCACTTGCAGAGCTTCAATCACTTCATCCAAGCTGAACCACCTGGCGTCTTTCAACTCGGCTTTGTTGATATTGAGCTGTACGGAAGACATTTGAAAGCAATGTTCAGCAGAGAAAATCTTCCTACGCATACAAATTCACTTTTACAATAATATCTGTCTAGTATTTTCACTCTGCATTCTTCATGTATATGTAAAGTAACTCCAGCCCAATTTATTTTATAATTTTAACTATAGCTAGGAAGACTAAATCTCTGTTGTACTTTTATTTCCTGACGCATCTTCATGGCAGCACACACTGGGTTGTGACTCCGCTCCCACAACCTGACAGGATTGGATTAGCTATAAATTTGAAGGGGAGACCCCCCGCTGCATTCTCTTTTTTTTTATCCTCACCTGACAGGTTGGTCGGACGCGTTTTCCTTGTTACAGATGAATAAGCCTCTTACCGCCTTCGCCCCAGCAGGTTCAAGCCTCTCCTGTTTGGAAGTCCCTCCTGTACAGTCTCTAAAGGAGCTTCTATGGAGGGAGCCCCCGCTCTGGTGGTCTCAAGGGGCATCTTATTGGCATATGACAAGCTTTAAAGAAGCTTTTATCTGCAGTGGACTTCCCTTCCTTGCTTTCCCACTCACTTTTCTATATGTATGCAACCTGGCATCTCTTGTGTTAATTATCTTTGTGTTATTGTAAATACCTTTCTTTTTCCAGCGGAGGGAGCAGGACTTGCTGGTACCTGTTATCCCTCATGACCACCGTTCGATTCGCCGCTCTGTGCATGTGCAGACCTAGGATATTCTTCCCTATGTTTTTGATTGAGCTTCCCTCTTCCAAGATGGCACGGGGATGCTCGGGTCACTTCCGCGCATGTGCGGAGTGTCATTCAGCGGCGGTATGGCGCCATTTTTTAAAAACAGTGTCTCTGTGTAAGTTCAATGTATAGTGTATTGCTGGCTACAGCTGAAGAAGACTGCTCTGCATCCCTGATTCCAATATTCCACCCAAGGTAAGTCCCTGTCGGGTTTCTTTTATACATTTTTCCTGCTTGATCTTGTTTTATTATTAATATTTAGTGAATTTAAATATTATTAAAATATTATTAAAATAATTATAAAATAATAAGTTTATATTATAGGTTCATATTTTTGGTGTATTGCGGGCAATTAAATGTTTGAATTTTTTTTCCGGTAGGAGACAAAGTAGTTGCTTCCTACTTATGCGTTCCTTCTTACATTGTAGACTGTCCTGTACCTTTTTCCTTATGGAGTCCACTGCCCACGCAGACCACCATCAGCAAGTTAGGTAAGAGGTTATACCGGTTAGGTAGGTATTGAAGGGGAGATAGAAAAAAGAGTGCCAGATGCTTAGTGCTGCCTTTTTCTCTTTCGGCAGCCCGGCTGAATCAAGAACCACAAGTTCTAGACATGGGAGAAGATCCAGCCATACCTCGAGTAGAAAATCTCGCAGAAGCCGCTCAAGATCCCCTTCACGCCACCGAAGGCATAGCCATTCATGGCATAGCCACTCACACCATAGCCAGTCAGGACGCAGGAGGTCTCCTCCTTCGCAGAGCCACCATGCCCGTCCTGCAGCAAACGCTTGCTGGGTATGCGGTGCTCCGGCTTTGCCAGATAAGCTTGCTTGTCGCTCCTGCTTCAATGAGGCCACTAGAGAGAAGGAAGCAGATGCAAGAATGGCTACGGACCTCATTAGGGAGTCTGTACGGGAAACATTACTGGAGTCCGCAATGCCAGCTTTGGATAGAGCAGTTCCCAGCACATCCTCTGTGGAACCTCATCTCACCCAAGCATCAGAGTCTTCCTCTGAGGGTGAGAGTCAGGATATGTCAGCCGGCTTTGACTTTTCCCTTGTGGAACCTTTTGCAAAATCCGTCAAGGAGGCAATTGGCTGGTAGGAGGACGCAACAAATCCCCCTAAGGTGCGGAAGTATTTTCCGAATTTGAAAAGGGATCCGAAGACATTTCCTTTCATTGAAGAGCTTGAGGATCTCATCAAGGACGAATGGGAGAGATCAGATAAGAGGGCTAGCCTTTCCAATAGACTGGCAAAAATGTATCCTTTAAAGGAAGCGAAAGTGAGACCCCTAATAAATGCTCCCATCGTCGACTCTTCATTAATGCGTCTTGCCCATCACGTAACTTTACCAATCGAGGATGTGGTCTCTTTCCGGGATGTTCTTGATCGAAAGATGGATCTAGAATTAAAAAAAGCTTATTCAATGGCTGGAGGAGCCTGTAGACCAGCGATTCCCACGGCGGCAGTAGCCAGAGCCATCTCAGGATGGGCATCCAGAGTTGAGAAAGACATCCAGAATGGGGAAAATAATATCTTCCCTGCAGGAGATCAGACTAGCAGGAGATTTCGTGGCAGAGGCCTTGATAGATGTTATAAGATCTTCTGCTAGGTCAATGCTGGCAAGAAGAGCTCTATGGCTAAAACCATGGATAGCAGACGCGGCCTCTAAAACGAATTGGTGCAGGATTCCGTATGATGGTTCGAACCTGTTCAGTGCCAAATTAGATTCGGCCATCTCCAAGTTTTCCGGAGGGAAATCCGGTCTGATTCCTTCCGACAGAAGAACCAGGGCACAGAGAGGTCCAGCTTTCAAGCGTAATTTGCCAGACAAATACCGGGAATCCAGATCCTACCGTCCGGGTAGGGAATTTAGAAGAGACTGGAGGAACGCAAAACCCTCCTTTCTCAAATTGCAGAAGTCCAAGGCCACCCCGGCTGGGGATCAGCAAAAATCATTTTGAAAATTCGCCCGCCCACCCGGCCCAGGTGGGCGCCAGGCTAAAAAGCTTTCAAAATTTTGGCGAACCACATAAAAGACTTATGGACACTTTCCACAATCAAATTTGGTCACAGATGGAAATTCAAGAACAGTTTTCCACCAAACTACTTCTGCTCAACCAGACTTCCGTCTTCACTATCCAAGAGGAGTCTGTTCGTAAAGTATATAACAGAGCTGAAACAAAAGGGAGCAATCCTATAAGTGCCATCACACCAAAGAGGGAAGGGGTTCTATTCCCCTCTGTTTTTGGTGAAAAAGAAGACGGGCGACTTGCGACCCATGCTGGACCTCAAGAGACTCAACAGAGGCATCAAAGTGGAATCCTTCAAAATGGAAAGTTTACAGTCCATTCTCCTAGCGATAAATCTAAACGACTGGATGCTTTCTATAGATTTGTCAGACGCTTATCTTCATGTGCCAGTTCACCCGGTTTTTCAAAAATTTCTGCCATTCGCCATCAAACAGCACCATTTCCAGTTTCAGCGTCTTCCGTTCGGAATCTCCTCGGCTCCCAGGACATTTACCAAAATTTTGTTTCCGCTAGTAGCTTTTCTCAGGGAGAAAGGTTTGCGAGTTCACCATTATCTGGACGGCATCCTGCTGTAGAGATCAGGAATCTCTGATTCTCCACCGGGAGATTCTCCTTGCGACACTTCAGAAGTTTGGGTGGATAGTCAACTGGAGGAAGAGCAGTTTAAAATCTACACAGAGGGCAGATCTAGACACCAGATTGAACAGGATACAGCTTCCGCAGGAGAAGGTCAAGCCTCTAATGCGGAAAATGCAGAGACTATTGTCAACAAATCAGTTGCCAGCCAGAGCCTGCCTGAGTGTACTGGGGTCCATGTCGGCAACCATACCTATGATACAGTGGGCACAGTGGCACATGAGAACTCTCCAGAACTCATTTCTCAGGCAGTGGGATGGAGTATCGATGCATCAAATCATCTTTGTCTCCAGATCGGTGAAGCAGTCGATATGGTGGTGGACACACCGCAGCAATCTCGGGAGATACAGACCAATAGTCCCTCCGGATCCAGAATTAGTCACTTCAGATGCCTGCCAGACAGGTTGGGGAGCCCATTTTCAGGACCAGGCAGCCCAGGGACAGTGGCATTTTCAGGCTTTCGGCCTAGTCTCGAACATTCTGGAGCTCAGAGTGGCTTTCCACGCCTTGAGAGCTTTCGCACCACTCCTGAGAGGCAAGAATGTGGTTATCCGTATGGACAACAAAGTGGCAGCGTCCTATATTCAGAAGCAAGGAGGTACCAGGAGTGTCACTTTGATGGAGGAGGTTCGGCCCATTTTAGAATGGGCTCAGATTCATCTTTCGAGTCTAAAAGCGGTGTATGTTCCAGCAACGCAAAACATATTAGCCGACTACCTAAGTCGAGAAACTTTATCCAACAACGAGTGGTCCCTGAACCCTCTAACCTTCTCTCTTCTGACGGAGGTCTGGGGGATGCCAGAGATAGACCTAGCAGCTACCCCAGCGAATACCAAATGCCTCAGGTTCCTATCAAGAGGATCGTTCCCATCGGCAGAGGGGGTGGAATGTCTGAGTCACCTATGGAACTTCAGGCTAGGATACATTTTTCCTCCAACTCCATTAATTGTAAGGTTTCTGTCCAGACTCCGGAGATCCGCAGCGATGGTAATCGCAATTATTCCACTATGGCAGAGGAGGCCGTGGTTCACGACACTTCTTCAACTCAGCCTTCAACCTCCTATTCCCCTTCGAGTAACTCCGGATCTTTTGTCCCAAGGTCAGTTCCTGCATCCAGCTCCGGAGAGGTTGCACCTGATGGCCTGGAGATTGAGAGGGCTAGGCTGAGAGCCCAGGGATGCTCTCAAGAGGTCATATCAACTCTGATGCAAGCCAGAAAAGTTATGACTAATACCATTTATTCTAGAGTTTGGGAAAGATTCTGCTCCGTGGCTCAACAGAAGGGATGGAATAGCGTTTCTCCAGAGCCTGCTCACATTCTGGAATTTTTCCAATCAGGGGTCAACAAGGGCCTGAGTCTAAGTACCCTCAAAGTTCAAGTGTCTGCTCTATCAACCAAAACGGATACGAAGTGGGCTTTTCATCCTCTAGTTATCCAGTTCTTAAGGGCCTATCTGAAAATCAAACCTCCCAGGAAACCAGTCTTTCCGTCATGGGATTTGTCAGTAGTTCTCCATGCCCTGTCTTCACCTCCGTTTAAACCATCTGAAAAAATCTCTCTATGGGACTTGACTTTAAAGCTGACTTTCCTGATTGCAATTACATCAGCAAGAAGGGTATCAGAAATCCAAGCATTAATGATCTCGGAGCCTCATTTAGTTCTTTTTCCCGACAGAGTGGTTCTAAGACCCTCGGAGCAGTTTATACCCAAAGTAGCCACTTCATTCCACTACAACCAGGACATCATTCATTCCATCCTTCTCTAACGATCAGGGGGATCCACACCCTCTGGATGTGAGGTCAACCATCATCCATTATCTAACTGCTACTACCTCATTTAGAAGGACAGATTCTCTCTTGATCATCCCTCACGGATCCAAACGCGGAGAAGCAGCTTCTTCACGTACCATCGCATCCTGGCTGGTCAAAATCATTAAGAAAGCATATTCCTCCCAGCAACTGGCAATTCCGGAAGGCATCAGGGCTCATTCTACAAGGGCAGTGGCTACCTCCTGGGCAGCGTATTGCAGAGTATCTCCAGAGACAATATGCTTGGTCCCCCAGGCATACCTTTATTCCCCATTACAAGGTGGATTCAGCTCACTTGTCCATGACTGACTTCGGCAGATCCATCATTAGAGCAAATTCTATACTCACCTTCTGTAATTTTCCTTTCCTGACGCATCTTCATGGCTGCACACGGTTCCCTCCCTGTCTCTTTGTGATGATATATACAGAGAATGCAGCGGGGGGTCTCCCCTTCAAATTTATAGCTAATCCAATCCTGTCAGGTTGTGGGGGTGGAGTCACAACCCAGTGTGTGCTGCCATGAAGATGCGTCAGGAAAGGAAAATTACGGAAGGTGAGTATACAATTTTCAGTTTTTCCAGCAAAAATGATCCCCCATCGTATTAAGTGCCTCCTCACTACACGTCAAACGCCTCTGAAATGAGATCCGGCCATGAATCGCTTTTCAGAGGAGCAGCGGCAACACATGTGTAAACTTAGCTTTAGGCTACTTTCACACTGAGGCGCTTTACAGGCGTTACAGCACTAACAATAGCACCTGTAAAGCTCCTCTCCGGTGTGAAAGCCCAAGGGCTTTCACACTGGAGTGGTGCACTTGCTGGATGGTCAAAGTCCTGCAAGCCGCATCTCTGCAGCACTGTAAGAGCGGTGTATTCACCACTATTAAAGCACCCCTTCCCATTGAAAACAATGGGGCAGCGACACTAAACCGGTTTTAACCTTTTTTCCAACTTTATTGGAGAAGCTGCAGAAAAACGTGCAATTTTTGCCATGATTTGCATTTGCTGTTTTTAATCTGCCCAATAACAAATTTTCCCCAAAAACCACAAACAATTGCTGTAAAAATCGCACTGCAGAAATGCTCAAAAGCAAACTGTGAATCGAGCCTTAACCAAATCTGAAATTTTTCTTTGCATTGCAGTAATACACAAACATTAATGCTATTGTTTAAAGGATAAGTTCACCTTTGGGAACATGTTACATACATGTTCCAACTGTTTTTAGGGTGCAACATGTAACATGTTCCCAATGCTGCAGCTGCTGCTTGATCCCCCTCCCTGTCACAGCAGTACGAGGAGAAGTTCCCCGTACTAGCTGTCAGTTTTTGAAATCAGCGTTTCATTCATTCACAGAGTTCTGTGGGTGAATAAATTACATCCTTTGCGGCTGTCGGCTTGTAGTCTCAATGAACTGCCACGACGCTGTGGAGCGCTGTAGTAGTTCATTGATTATGCATCAGCTTGTCAGTATGGGATGTATGGATACACTGACAGGTGTGCAGGAGACCTGCATGGCACCAGTGATTTGCTGGTGCAATGCTTTACAGGCTCCAACAAAATATGCAATTATGTGTGTTTTTTTTTTTTTAAGTGAACTTATCCTTTCATAGGAGGCTGAAGGCTACACAGGAGGGTAACAAAAAGTATGAGGAGGTTTGATGTCCATTGTTGGTGGACCAAACAATCTCCTTTTCTGTTATTTTTTTTTTTTGGTCCTTCTTTCCAAAGATGAAAACCAGTCTTGGATGTTCAACCATTCATAAAGTTCAATGGCAGTAGTGTTTGCACAAACTGATACAACTGACACCAGACACAGGAGTTGATTTACTAAAAGTAGAGAGTGCAAAACCTAGTGCAGCTGTGCATAGAAATCAATCACCTTCCAGGTTTTTTTTTGTCAAAGCCTAAGACCCCTTTCCTGACAGACTCCATGGCAGCAACGTGTGGGTTAAGTCCCGCCTCCACTACCCATAGGACACTACTCCCATAAATCTTTGCTCCCTGCCCCTGGCCGTGTTCTTTTTTTGTCCTCCTCCGAAGGACCCAGAAGTGGTCTTCCTACCTGAAGATTTATCATCCCCACGATCGAGGTCGGCCGGTGTGCGACTCTGGGTCTGGAAAGTCGCATTACTCCGCTAAGCCCTAGCTATTAGCAGGGTATGGAGTGGGCAGTGGAAGAGGCGCTGTGAAGAAGCCCATGTCCTGGCCACTGGCAGGCAGGCTGCGCATTGGTCGGATAGCCAGCTATTAGCAGGTGACCTGTTTTGCCCCCTGGAAAGTCCGGTGTCATCTTACCTTATCTTCGGCCGAGTGATCAATCGTGGTGGGAGTGGTGAGAGGTTCTAAAAGTTCTTTATGGCAGCAGTTTTTGTATCTTATTATCTGTCTTCGTTTGTTTCTGTTTGTTTGTATGTGCAGGCATGGCGGCTGGTTCTTCCGCGTTCCAGCCGCCGTTCTACTTCCGGGTTTGCGTTTTCGGCCGTACTGCGCATGCGCGAACGCGGTTGAGTTCGAGGCTTGGTTTCGCGCATGCGCGATAGCGGCAAATTGCCGCTGTTTCGCGCATGCGCACAGGCACGGCGGTGACATCACAGGGGCGGGCTATTTAAATGTGGAATTTGTCTGCAAGCTTTGGGAATGCTTGCGGGCTGTTGCGGTGACTTCCCCCTGCCTCTGTGTTGCATCCACTGGTAAGTGGCATTCTGGGATAGGGAGGCTATCCCTTCCCTGTCCCTTGCACTGATCCCTTGTCATCTTTTCAGCGCGTATGGATATCGCTGAGGACATGGATTCCTTACCGCCTGCTTGTGGCCAGCCCTCTCATAAAAGGTATTTCTAATGATCACCTGAAGGTCTGGTGGGGGAGGGGTATTTATCTGTTAGCTCTGTCCTGATGTCTTGTCTCTTGTGGTTTCTTGTCTTGTTCCTTTTTCAGCCCTTCCAGGTCAGAACAGCATCGCAGCTCTCATAGAGGGAGCGACTCCTCCAAGTCGCATCACCGGCACTCCTCTTCCAAATCTAAACATTATGGTTCCTCCTCAAGATCAGGACACCGTAGTGAAGAAAGATCGCACTCCTCGAGGACTCAATCTAGTCACTCAGCTAGTGCCTGTTGGGGGTGCAGAGCTCTTGTACCGGCAGGAAAATCTTTATGCGACCCTTGCTACGCCAAGGCTTCCAATGAAAGGGGCGACGCGGATCAACAACTTAAAACCCTGGTGGAAAAAGTTGTTAAGGAGTCCCTCAGAAATATTGAGGACCAGTCCTATGTTCCCCCGGCAGAGCCGCCACTTTCTCCAGGAAGGGAGACTCAGCTGCAGGATACTTGGGAATCCTCTGCGCATAGCCACCCCTCAGCTGCCATATCTGACAGTGACTCTGATGAAAGTGATCCCTGTGTGGGCTTTGATTTCGCTCTACTGCCTCCTCTGGTCAGAGCTGTTAGAGAGACACTGAACTGGGAAGATTCTGTGGCTGCTCCTTCCAAACAAAGAAAATTCTTTAAGCAATTAAAGAAGGAACGGATTAATTTTCCTTTTATCTCTGAGCTAGGTGAGATTATCACAGATGAATGGGGCAAGGTGGAGAAGAAAAATTCCATGCTATCAAAGGTTTCGAAACTCTATCCTTTCAATGAAGAAGAGGTGAAGCATTTGGAGTCAGCGCCATTGGTAGACGCAGCAGTCATGCGGCTGGTGAAACATGTCACTCTTCCTTTAGAGGATACCGTGTCTTTTAAGGACGTTCTGGACAGACTAATTGATGCTGATTTGAAGAGAGTGTATCTCACAGCAGGAATGGCCTGTAAGCCAGCGCTAGCTCTGGCCGCTATGTCCAAAGCAATGGAGATATGGACAGATAGTGTAGATGAGACACTTAGAAATATCTCTGAAGATACAGCTAAGAGCTCGCCTATCCAAGAGCTTAGGCTGGCCTCCGCCTTTCTTGGGGAGGCCTCTATCGACATTATACGCCTGGTGGCTCGGGTGATGCTTTCTTCTGTTACGGCTAAACGGGCTCTTTGGCTCCGCCCCTGGCTGGCAGACCCAGCCTCAAAACAAGTATGGTGCCGCATCCCCTTTGAAGGGTCCTCCCTTTTCGGCAATAAGTTGGATGAGGCTATTACCCGAGCCACTGGTGGGAAGTCGGGGTTCCTCCCCCAGGACCGGCATTTGCAAGCCCAGAGAAGGTCTTTTCCAAAGAGACAGTACCAGGAACGAGCCAGGGAAGCTCGCAGTTACAGACCAGGCCGTGAATTTTCCAGGTCCTGGAAATCAAGACAATCCTCTTTTAAAAAATCTACAAAAAGTGATTTGAAGGGAGAGAGGGAACCAACTAAATCCTTTTGAGGTTGGGCCCGCTCAGACAGGGCAGGTGGGGGCTCGTCTTTTCCACTTTCGCCATGTCTGGGCGGCCTCGATCCAAGACTTCTGGACCGTCAAGACCGTCTCCTCAGGTCATGTTTGGACCTTCAAGGAATCTCCCAGACTCAGATGGGTCCCCACCTCTCTCCCGGCCTCAGACGAAAAAAGGCTAATTCTTCTAGCCTACGTGGAATCTTTGTTGGCTCAAGGCGCCATTATCCATGTTCCAGTCATTCAGCGAGGCATGGGAATCTACTCTCCTTTGTTTATGGTCCGGAAAAAGAGCGGGGCCTGGAGGCCGGTCATAGATCTAACCCACTTGAACAGTTTTATCAAAAAAGAAAAATTCAAGATGGAGTCTTTATCCACAATTCAACAATCTGTCCAAGCAGGGGACTGGATGGTCTCCATAGACCTCAGGGACGCCTATTTTCATGTCCCAGTTGCAGAAAATTACCAGCAGTATCTCCGCTTCTCCGTGGGCGAAAGCCATTTTCAATTTACTTGCCTTCCCTTCGGGCTATCAACTTCTCCTCGTGTATTTTCAAAAGTATTGTTGGCAGTGGTAGCTCTTCTGAGAACCAAAGGGATTCGTCTACATCACTACCTAGACGACCTTCTGTTGTTGGCTCAAGACAAGGATCAACTTCTAGTACACAGAAAGCAGGTCATCTCCACCCTACAGGAATTCGGGTGGATCTTGAACTTGGAGAAGAGCCAGCTGGTCCCATCTCAGCGGCTGGTGTTCTTAGGGGCCCTATTCAACACTGTCAGAGGCACCATCTCATTACCAGAAGAGAAGTTGTCAGTGGTCAGGGACAGAATCCGTCCAGCCCTCTCTGCCTCTCATCTCCAGGCTCTCCAGTGCCTGAAAATTATAGGCACTATGGTAGCGACAATCCCGATGGTGAGGTGGTCACAGTGGAGGATGAGGCCCTTTCAGAAGGGTTTCCTTCATCAATGGTCAGGCAACAAAACCCAGCTGATTCGGATCACCTTATCCATGAGGAATTCCCTTCTGTGGTGGCTCCAACGGGAAAATCTCTGCAACTGCCATTCCATTCTCCCCATCTCATGGGTCACCATAACAACAGATGCCAGCAACAGGGGTTGGGGCGCCCACTGTCTGGCGGAAGTGGCTCAGGGCACCTGGATTCTCCCCTCCAGAGGGACGGTGTCGAACATCCTGGAGTTAAGGGCAGCCTTTCAAGCTCTGCTAGCCTTTCGGCATCTGATTTCAGGAGCCTCGGTCTCACTCAGGCTAGACAATACCACAGCAGTGGCGTACATAAGAAGGCAAGGGGGTACCCGAAGTCTATCCCTTCTCCAGGAGGTGGAACCGATCATGACCTGGGCTCAGAGGAACCTGAAGGATCTGACAGCATCTTATGTCCCAGGGTTTCAGAACGTTCAGGCAGACTTTCTTTCCCGGATACTTCTGGACAACAACGAGTGGTCTCTCCACGAGGAAGTGTTCAACTGGATCCTGACAATGGGGCTCTCCCCAGAAGTCGACCTGTTTGCCTCCCCTTGCAACAAAAAACTGGAGAAGTATTATTCAAGGTACAGGGATCCTCAAGCCTACGGGGTGGATGCCTTGACAGAGAAATGGTGGTTCCACAAGGCCTATGCCTTTCCCCCAACTCCTATTATTCATCAGTTCCTGAGGAGACTCAGGTCAGAGTCAGCAGAAGTGATAGCCATAATTCCCTATTGGCCCAACAGACCCTGGTTTCCACTTCTGATGCTCCTCAGTGTCAGGGATCCAATTCCTTTACCATCCAGGCCAGACCTTCTGTCCCAAGGGTCGAGATTACATCCTTGCCCGGATCACCTGCGCCTAAAGGCTTGGTTTTTGAAAGGGGACGGTTGAAGGCTTTAGGCTGTCCTGAAGAAGTCATTCCCACTCTTCTTAGTGCTCGAAGAAGCAGTACTAACCGGGTATATGAGAGAATTTGGGCGAAGTTTGCAGATCACTTGTCTTCAAGGTCCAGTTCCTGTAATACCCTGACAGTCCGGGACGTCTTAAGCTTCTTGCAATCAGGATTGGATATCTCCCTTTCGGTTAGTTCTCTCCGGGTCCAGGTTTCAGCAATTTCAGCTTTTTCTGGAGTCGCATGGGCCAATCATCCCTTGGTCCAACAATTCTTCAAAGGAGCAGTCAGGCTTAGGCCACAAAGGAAGCCTAGATTCCCCAAATGGGACCTTCCATTGGTTCTAGATTTCTTCTCTCAACTTGACAGAACGCTCTCAATCAGAGAATTAACCCTTAAAACCTCTTTTCTGGTAGCCATAACTTCGGCGAAGAGAATCTCCGAAATTCAGTCTCTAGGTACAAAGGAACCTTTTCTCACCTTCTTTCCAGATAGGGTGGTCCTAATTCCGATGTTGGGGACAAATCCCAAGGTGACCTCTGTTTTCCATGAAAACCAGGAAATCACTCTTCCTACCTTCAATTCTGCTGGAAGTCAAGATCCACATCCACTCGATTTGGGAGTTACTCTAAAACAATATCTGGATATTACAGCTTCTTTTCGTCAATCTGACTTCCTCTTCGTACTATTTAACGGGAAAAGTAGAGGCGCCAAGGCCTCCGTTAGATCCATCGCTGCTTGGGTGGTTCAGGCAATTCAATGGGCTTATAGAGAGAAGGGCTTGGCTCCTCCTGAGGCGGTTACAGCTCACTCTACCAGAAGTCTCTCAACCTCATGGGCGGCTTCGCGCCACGTTGCACCTGATGTAATCTGCAGAGCAGCCTCCTGGTCTTCTATTCATACTTTCATGTCTCACTATTGTGTTGAGCCAGCGTCTTTATCCTCTGTTGATTTTGGTTTGAAAGTCCTGTCGGCCGACAGTGTTAAATAAATCTTTTGTTCAGCATTTTTGCCCACCCGGGTGTGTTTGGCGAGTTATTTCCCACACGTTGCTGCCATGGAGTCTGTCAGGAAAATGGAAAATTCCTATCAAAATACTTACCGTAATTTTCCTTTCCTGATGGACTCCATGGCAGCAGGAGTTCCCTCCCAAATGGCTGGAGTAGGCTAGTTACCGAACACGGCCAGGGGCAGGGAGCAAAGATTCATGGGAGTAGTGTCCTATGGGTAGTGGAGGCGGGACTTAACCCACACGTTGCTGCCATGGAGTCCATCAGGAAAGGAAAATTACGGTAAGTATTTTGATAGGAATTTTCCATTTTCACACCAAGCCATCAGTGGTAAAGCTTACTGTCATTTTAGCAGCGCTATTCGGCCGCTAGTGGGTCAGTTTTAACCCCACCCCCCCCGTTAGCAGGCAAAAAGGGGTTAAATCCGCCAGCAAAACACTGCTGGAGTGGCGTTTTGCCGTCGGTATCGCAGCGCTGTCCCATTGATTTCAATGTGGAGAAGCGGTGAGTTCACCGCTACAACAAAGCTGCTGGTGGGACTTCTTGTGACAAGCCGCCGAGGGCTTTCACACTGGAGGGAATGGAGCCGCTTTTTTCAGGCGCTATTTTTAGTGCTGTAGCACCTGAAAAATGCCAGAAGTGTGAAAGGGGTCTAACTGAATAAGCTGCAGCTAGAAGCTCAGCTGCACCCAATTTTGCACTCTCCAGTTTTAGTAAATCAACATTTGGGATCACGCAAATGGTGCAAATGAGACAATGAGGTTGATTTACTAAAGGCAAATAGACTATTTACACTGCAACAATGTTGCACTTTGCAAGGGAGTTTGCCCCAGAGCTTAGTGAATGCGGTGAAATTTCACAATGCAGAGAATAGCCAATCATGCGCAACAAAAAAAAAATGCATTTTTCCTTGCACATGATTTGAAGATGGAAGCCACCAGAGCTTCACCTCCTTCACTAATCCCTAGGGGCATATTCCAGGGCAAAGTGAACAGCCTATTTGTCTTTAGTAAATCAACCCCAATACGTGACAGGGAGTGGTGACTAAGGCAGGCCACAGATTAATCAATGTTCTTACCTTCCACCACCGTCCGAGTTGATGGGAGAATGCCTCTCGCAGTGCTATTGTATTTTGCCGGCTGGGGAATGCGGGAGCCCAACTGGCAGAATGAAATGATTACTGCTATAGCAGCTGGCATTAATTGCATGTAGAAAAAACCCACAGGCTGATTTTACCCAAGCCGATCAATGGATCGACTTGGGGACAATAAGCTGCTCATACATGCATCGAAATTCGGCCGGTCCCTGATGAACCGGACGCACTTAAATCCATGTATGACTGGTTTTAGTAGAAAAATCTATTAACCCCCTGGCGGTATTCCCGAGTCTGGCTTGGGGTGAAAATTTAGTACCATTAGCGGTAACCCTGAGCCAGACTCGGGACCGCATCGCTGAATCCAGCGATGTCCCCCCCCCCCCCCCCCCGGTGTACGATCTATCAAGGAGCCAAGCTCCATTCCCTGCGAGCGTTGCGGCGCACGGGGACAGAGAACGGCGCCAAATTCAAAAAGTGAAACACACACATTACATACAATATAATGTAATCTTACAGATTACATTGCTGTATGTAATTATTTCACATCCCCATTGTCCCTAGTGGTCTGCCCAGTGTCCTACATGTAGTTTTATAATATAAAAACTGTTATTTTATGCCTGGAAACTGGAGATTGTCCATAGCAACCAAAACTGTCCCTTTACATCAAAAATGGTTTTAGAGCAGCTAGAAAACAGCGATAATAAATTAGAATCACATGCAGAATTGAGCGATAGCGATTTGTGGGGAGATCCTTCATCAAATACTGAAAAGTAATGACAGTGACAATTCTGCAACTGAGCAAATTTCTGTGTTTTTGATTTGATTACATTATTGAATATTTTTTATTATTGTTATATTATTATTTGGTATAATTATTCTATTATAATTTATGATTTCATTTTTATCATACCCGGGATGTCTACTAGACTCTGGTTTGGACAGATTTAAGTGAGTTATTCCTAAGAATTACAGGACTACAATACAAAATGCCAAATTTCCATGCAAAATAATGGTACCGCTTTCAGCACCTAAAATCTGAAATAATCATACCGCCAGGGAGGTTAATGAATACCCTGCAGGCTCAGATGCCAAACTGGTTCAAACTGCACTAGTCTAGAAGAAAATGTGCTTATTTTTTAATACTGGTAGAAATGTGAGGCTGGTGATGTTCACCTTGTCATTTTTCACTGTAGCCTGACATGCTACCATCAGGGAACTGTTAGGGAAGGGCCAGTGCTGAGATCCAGAATATCGAAGAGAGTCCACTTCTAACCCAACTTCTTCTGCTACCTCTCTTCGTATAGTCTCCTCCAGTGTTTCACCTTCAATGCAAAAAATAAAAAGAATACATTTAATCAGTGGTCTTTCATGTATTTTAAAAAGCAATTCCAAATTCAAAGTTTCAGGCAAGTTGAAATCTATGGTGGCTGTGGGGAACTTAGTAATGAAAATATTTTTTACATTTAGGATTTCTATATGTGGGTGGTAGGTAGTAAGGAGCCAACTGCTGTGTCTAGAACCCTTCTTCCAGCACAAAGCAAGGGTTCGCAAATCACACTATTACTTAAAAAAAGGGAGTGATGTGGACTGGTATGTTAACAATGTATAAATGAAAATAGATTACAGACGTAGCTCATTGTTTATTTTTAAAAGAGCCTCTATATTAAATGTATAAATTGCGACATAAGAAAGTAACATTCTGGCAATATTTATTCTGAATTATGCAGACGGATTACACAGGGGTAGCAAAGGGGGTTAGAGGTTTCTTGTCTTGCAGTGCTAAATTCCTTGCTTCAATTCTGCCCCAAAACACTATCTGCATGGAGTTTGTATGATTTCCCCATGTTTGCTGTGGGTTCCACCCATAGTACAGATCATGCTGGGAAGTTAAATGGCTTTCACTTACAGCTAGCCCTGTGTGAGCATGTAAAATGTGAAGGGAACATTAGATTGTAAACTCCCTTAGGCTCCATGCACACTGTCTTTAAAAATCACTGTTACTACAGGAGTTATGCGTTTTTGCCTGCATAAGCAGCTCAATGTTATCCTATGTGTCCATGCACATTAGGACGCTTACAGGCATATTTTAAGCTCAATGTTTAGAGGCAGGAAAAACAACCCTTCTGGTTCAAGTTTCTGATTGGAGCTTTCTGTCAGAAAAAAAAGTAAGACTCTCCTAAACGCGTCTAAACTCTGTACAAAAAACTATATATGAATATATATATATTATACATATATATATATATATAAACTCTATATGAGCATTTTTTTTTTCTGCCAATGCAACTGGTATTTTTTTAAGCTCAGTGTACATGGAGCCTTAGGGCCCTTTCACACAGACGTCTCCGTTTACAGACTCCGCTTTACTCAGCAGGGATTGCTCCGTCGATCCCCGCTGAGCAGGCAGATGACAGGTCCGTCTCTGCACACTGTGCACTCTGTATCTGTCAGAGCGCTAATCTCCTCTATGGTAGATCGGATGAAGACGGACCGTAGAGTGAGTTTTCATCCGATCCGCCAGACGGATGGAAAAATAGGGTTTCCATCCGTCACACTTTAGCAGATCGGAGCGGGTCAGATATCAGCGGACATGTCACCACTGACATCAGTCGCTCCATAGACCTATATGGAGCATCCGTTCAGGTCCACTAAAAAACTGACATGTGAAAGGGGCCTTAGGAGGACTGGTTTGAAAGGTTCAAGTTTTTCTGCAAGGCTTCATTCACACCTTGCAAGTGCAGTAAAGCATGCTTTTTTGTTCTCTGCATGTCACGTTTAGGGTAGCCCATGGCATTCAATCAGCTGCCCTATGGGCAAATAACATGCAAAAGAATTGCCTGACCAATTTAAAAAAAAAAAAAAAAACGGTAACAAATGCGTTTTGGCATGCACGTTAGCAAGATGTGTGGGGGTGCCACCAAGAATCACTGGCAACTCAATTTAAACACTTGATTTACAGATATTAAGATGCCTGATGACCCAGCAACGTTTCTCTTACACTTGACATCCGTGTCACTAGAACGCTATAAACGCTCTCTCTTACTACACCACCTTAACGTCGCAAAGGCATGCATACCTGCCTTTTGGAAACAGACGTCTGCCTCCAGCCTAAAACAGTGGTTTGCAAAGATTACCGAAATCGGACAAACGGAGGAATTTATGGCCTCTGCCTATCACAAGGAAGAATGCTTTAATAAAATTTGGTTTTACTTGACTCTACCGAGTATAACACATTGCTGGCCTGCCAGGCCTGATCTCACTTGTCAGTCACTGCTCTGGTCTCTGACTCACGTGGTGCTTGTCATGTCTCCATCCCCTCCTTTCCACCTGCACATCCCCATTAATGATGGACGTGTTCAGATCAATCCCGCCAGGAAGCCATCACTGCACACTGCCAGTCATAGGCAGTGAGGCATTTCCTGACCTGCAGCTGCACATACACACGCTGCCTATGATTGTCGGTGTGCAGTGCCGGCTTCCTGGTGGGATTGACCTGGTTTGATCTGATCACTCCCAAGCCCACCACTAATCCCCATATGTCCCCAACACTTCTAACCCCTCGTTTTTTTTACTGACACTGGCCCAGATTTGGCTAACCTGAGAGAGCAATGGGGCCATGGTTGCAGCATGTTCTTAAAGAGTAACTCCACATTTGTTGAGAAAAACCGACTGGGCACTGAAGGGGATATCTGCTTTAAATGTGATTTCCTATTGGGAGTATCTCACCAAAAATTGCATTTTTGTTCCAGGGGATTCCTGAAATCTGACTTGTATCTTAGTTCAGACTTCTGGGAAAATAGGTGAGCCAATCACACAAGCAGGAAATTATGTTGCATTGCGTTTTCTGAAAATTACAGCAGTTGTAGATTGAAAAGGAAAGGTAATGTTTAATAACATTCAATCACAATATGACACTGGAGCTCATAACTTGCAGTTTATTGGAGTTTGGGCGTTTTTTTTAAAAGCCCATAAACTCCACTCTATGTTAGCCTATGTGTCCATGCACACATGGATGTTTTTTAGCTTTAATGAGTAGTGGAGTTTATGGGCTTTTTTCTGAATGCCAGAAATTCGTGTTCAAAGTGACGTTTTTCACCGGCCAAAAACAATAAACGCTTATAAACGCTCATAAACACGCGTTAATTAGTGTTTGGCATTCTATTTTTTCAATGCATTGTGGGAGTTTGGAATGCACTGTGGGATTTTTGGAGTGTCCTCTGTGTATTTTTATTAAAAGCTTTTTTGAGCTTCACTGTTCATGGAGCCTTATGTCGCAATTGTATAAGCTATATTATTTTTTCTTAATTTGCTATTTTTTTCCCCCTACGAAAGTGGAGTTACCCTTTAAGATAATTTTGCTACTGTACTATTCTAAACACCACAACATGAACATGCTATACAGTATACTGTATCTTGCCCTCCTGGGCTTGTTGTGGACGTTTTCTACTCTCCCAGAGTGTGTTTTTTTTGTGTGTAATGTTTCGAAAGTGTTAAATAAAGAATTTAAAAAAAAAATAATAATTACTGGCACCGCTGCACATCTGCAAAAAAATAAATAAAAAAAGCATGTTTTTGTGGAAAGTGGAAAATGTGCTATTTTGCATGCATTTGGGCAACACACAGGTGTGAACAAAGCCTAAACCTACATTTTATTTTTTGAGCTCTGTATACAAGTGCAATAAAAAAAAAAAAAAAAAAACTTCATGAATCGGCCATGAAATCTGCTGAGCTGATTGCTACCTGCGTTGTCTGCCTGCACTGCATTTTTATCAGTTAGCATCCTCAGTTCTCTGTGTGGAATACAGAACACTCCCCCGGAGATGAGGAAAGGTGTCCTGTCTATAGTACTAGTACTACTACTACTACTACTACTTCCAGTTCTGGGGTGACAATGCAGCTCCTCTAATGATACAGTATGGTGAGTCAGCATTGTCACCTTAGGATAGGAAGTGTGTTAAGACTCCCTTCACATGGAGCAGAGTTCTCTCAATCAGCAGGGGATCTGTGAGCAGGGGATCTGCTGATCCGAGTCGAATGAGATGTAGATCACATCTGTGCCCATTCAGTTTCTGCCCAGTGGACACAGGCGGACCCCCTGGGGTTGCTGGGTCTAAGCATACTCTGCTGTCCATTTACATCAGGCTACCTCCATTCAAATCTTTTTCTTCATTTTAAGCTTTAAAACAAGCCCTCTCTCACCTCTCCAGCTGCTTTTAATGTGAAGTTATTTATTCTCAAACACCTGCTCTCATAGAACAAAACTGAGAGTTTGCTGCCTGTGTTGTAAAACATTGAAAATTAATTTATCCACAATGCTTACAGATACGCATATGAATGAGGGCTCATTTTAAAATGCTTTCTGCTTGTTCAGAATATGTACATACTTTAGTGTGCATGATTTGAGCATGGTTTCACTTTAAAGTGATTCTAAGGGAACTAAAAAAAAAAATAACAAAGCTGTCATACTTACCTGGTCTGTGCAATGGTTTTGCACAGAGCAGCCCTGATCCTTCTCTTCTGGGGAGCCTGTCCGGGGGCTCCTGGCTCTCTCACCCTTCTGAGTGCCCCATAACAAGTCACTTGCTATGGGGGCTAGGGTTGCCACCTGTCCAGGATTCACCCGGACAGTTCGGGTTTGGGTTCATGTGTCCGGGTTTCAGACTGTCTGAAACCCGGACACATTATTTAGACTGAACTATGGCTTTTCAGCAGGATTGCTGGCAGTGGTTGTCTCAGCTGAGAGTGTCTGTTACACTCTTTCACAGCCCCTAAAGCCAGCACTAACAAACCACCCCCCCCGCAAACACATACAGATGGGAGAGGAGAGAGGGCTCGATCTGCACCTCTTCCACTTTTCCACCCCACCCCTACCCCTCTGTGTCTGCTCACACTCCAATCCCCGGCGCTGTGCCTCAGAAAGGGAAAGTGGGAGCTGGAAATTTGAAGTCCAGCAGCCTCAGATCCATCTGGTGCTGACTGCTAAGGGGTGAGTGGGCTCACCACCCACCCATCCATCCCTGTCTGTGACTGAAGTCTCCCCTCTTCTCTCTCTTGCCTCTGAGTAAGTACAGTAAGGCAAATTAGGGTTCTCAGAGCACCCTTACATCAGAGTTCCCCTTTACACCAGTGGCCATAGTGTTCCCCCTTACATTAGAGTCCTCTTCGTACATCAGAGTTCTCAGTGTTCACCCTTAAATGAGGGCTCCCAGTGCATCCCTTATGTTAGAAGCCCCAGAGGTCTCCCTTACATCAGAGTCTGCAGAGCCCCCCCTTACAGTGAAAGGGAACTCTGCGAGTTCAGATGTAAAAGGGGAACTCTGTGGATTCTGATGTAAAGGGGGACTCTTGTTATTAACTTCATATGATTAGAAATGTTATTTAGTAGCAAAATATATGTATAGTTTATACAAAAAATTGCTGTGCACCACAAAAGTGTTCGGGTTTGACTTGAAGAAAAGGTGGCAACCCTAATGGGGGCACTTGTGTGGGCTCACTCCCAAGCCACACTTTGTATGTCCACTGACACAGAGTGCAGCTCGGGCCCGCCCCTCCCTTTCTCCTCATTGGCTGTGATTGACAGCATTAGCTCCTGCTGCTGCCTCTATGTCCAGTGAGCAGAGAAAAGAGCTGAGAGGGATGCTGCTCTGGAGCACATTGCTGGATCAAAATGGGGTTCAATGAAGTATAGGGGAGGGGCTGAACACAGAAGTTTTACCTTAAACGCATATAATGCATGTGGCTAGGTTCACATATGTGCGAATTGGAATGCGGGTTTCCTCGCATTTCAATTCGCATGACACGCGAGTGTGCCCGGCTCGCGATGGAGCCGGTTCACACAGGTCCGAGACAGGGGAGGTCCACATTCCAAAAGGGTCCTGTGCGTCTTAGGGTCCGATCAGACAAAAATTTTAACCGGATTTGCACCTTAACCTGGTGAAAAGACACCCACCAAACTCCATGCTGTGAACTGCAGCCATACATATGTGAACCCGGTCTTAGCCTGTGTTCCCACTGTAGCTATGCGGGAACCAGTGTGATTCCAGCGTCACATCTCTCCCGCAGGCAGTTCACATTGCCTTCTGTGAACCGCTGCGGGTGTCAATACAATGTTAATGGCACTCCAGATCAGTTCACAGATTGCAATGCGAACTGTGGATTCAGCCAAGTATCAGATCGCATTGGGTAAGCGAACACCCATGTGATCCAATTCTAGTTTGAGGGAAAAAAGAAAGTCCCTTCATCTTTTTAGTGCGAATCCAATGTGAGTTCAGCCATACAAACTGTATGGCTGAACTCACATTGCACAGACATTGCATGCGATCAGCACCGTAGCGCGGGTGCGAATCACATGCAATGTCTATATTTGCTACAGTGTGAACCCAGGCTAAAGGTAAAAAAAAAAACCTTCTGCCTTTTGGACCCTCTTTAAATAGGAAATACTGATTTATATATATATATATATATATATATATATATATATGCAAATGACCACTAGAACAAGCATTAGTAAATCTACACATGGAACACAATCAAATGTGCAACAGCAAGCAAGTAAAAATGTGGAAGCCTTGTCAAACAGTTCTATTGTTATATGTTATAATACTAACGTATAGTGTGCTTGTGAAAATAGACCATTGTCTGCTGTAGAATCGCACTATTATAGCTTATGTTGTTTAGGGAAATTCTTTACCAATTTCACAGAAGCCTGCCAGGGCTGTGTACATCCCAGGTGGGAAGGTCTCCTGGTGAGCAAGCAAGCAACGGTTTCCACAAGACACTAGGGTGATGACTACTGGAGACATCTAAAAACACAATGAAATGCAAAGTCAGTTCTTCCCCTAAGCTACATTGGAAATTTTTAATAGCTCAACCACACCACTAAATTAACTTTGATCGCTTGATGAGTGAGTAGCAGTTATGAGATACTATAGCTTACACCATTGGAGAACTATCTGTTCTATAAGTTAGCTATTGATTGCTACTGCTTATTCCCAGGCAGTATGCAGAACACATCAGGGCTGTTTAGATAAGACACAGTGGCCTATGTTAAAGAGTTTCTGTCTTCAACATACTAAACAAAGGTGTAAAAACAACAAGTATACAGAATTTGACCAAAGGTGGCAGTAAAGAGCAGAAAAACCACGTGATTTGGTGAATGTTGGCTGAAAAAGTCCTGCAGTGTGTATGCAATACAAGTTCACGGCCGACGCCCTTTGTACAAAAATCCACATGGAAAGTTTGTACAAAGTCTGATTGTGTGTATGAGGCTTTACATTAGACACTGGGAGTGTTTTGAGGTTCACTAAAGATCTAATTTACTAAAGCCTGGCTAGAAATACCAATGATCATTATGAATAAATACTGAATCCCTTCTGAAATTAGAGCAAGCAACTATCCTACAAAAACAAGAAACATTGTAATGTGTGTATCAGGATGACATTATAGCATATAGTAACAACATTTTTTGAGAATGCTTAAGCCAAAGACAATTCACAGCTCTTTGTATTATAAAGGGCCTATAACTGAGGTCTGTGTCACTATTCATTTATTAGAACAATATAGCTTTCAGTGTGTTCTCCTTTGCATTGTCCCCCCACATAACCTGCACGCTAACTCACCTGGGGGTAATAGATCATTCCATTAGAACTGCAAACTCGCTTACTGCCAGACACATTTTTCTGGGTGGGTTCTCCTGATTTGCTGCAGTATTGATTATTTTCATGCCAACGAAGAAGAGCCTGTCCCTGTATTGGAGAGCAGCATAAGGTAAACGGTAGACCATTTTAAATACAAACACACATATCAATTGAAACATTGCTTGAATTGGAACTTTATTGACAAAAATCGACCATGTCCCTTCTGCATTAAAGTGGCTTACCTGCCTGTCCACCATTTTAGACTGAGCTGTGCATGTGCAGCTCAGTGTAAAAGTTCAGCAATGACGAGCTGATTGCACTCCTGCGCATGCGTGGGAGTGATGTCATCTCAGTCCAGCCAATTAAATCGGCTAGTGTTTGATACCTGGAAGCCTCTGTGCTGAAGATGTCAGCAGCTGGTGCTGCAGTATAGGTAAATATAGTTCTGCTTTAAAGATAAACTTGTAATGAGAGAAATATGTTGGGCTGCTACTTTAGAAAATGTTAATTGCCTGGCTGTAAAACTCGCAATATACATTACAAACTGACTGTGCAATCCACTTTATACCTACTAACAAATGTGTAGTGCACGTGCCTGTCCCTTTGTATAAAAATTGATTGGGTTAGGTAGATCCCCGTATTACATTGTTTTGGCAAATCTAAAAGATATTGTACAGTTAGATTGTAACATATATGGTGAGCTTTATATCAGTTCACTGACTTTAGTTAATCTGTGTCACTGACCCGGCACAAGTACGTGGATCAGGAAAGTCAGAAGTCTGTTTCTGCACCCTTGGTCCCGGATCAAAAACTGAAAGCACTTAGGCTCCGTTCACACAGGGGGCGACACGAGGCGACACGACTTGCCGTGTCGCGACCTGACAAGTCGCCCCCGTTCTGTACTACGGAACCGTTCTAAGAGGAGCGACTCGAGTCGCTCCGACTTAGAAAAAAGGTTCCTGTACTACTTTTGGGCGACCTCGGGCGACTTGCATTGACTTCTATACAGAAGTCATTTGCAAGTAGCCGCTGAGGTCGCGGCGTGGCAAGTCGTGTCGCCTTGCATCGCCCCCTGTGTGAACCGAGCCTCAGGATGTTATCATGAAACCAGACTGCTACCATCTTCAGAAGAAGAGATTGGTTCCTTTAAATCATCCTTTAAAAAACATAGTGCTTTTCATGCTTCAAGTTTTTCAAGTTCTAAAATAAAAGTAATAATTAGTTGATCACCAAAACCATACTATGCCATAGGTAAGTTTTACTGGGCTTATACACAAATAGCTCCCAATTGTCCCTGATTTGGAATCCCTCTTTCATCCTCATTTGTCCCTCATATTGGTCTGATCTATATAATTGTATATAAAATGCACTTTTTATCTTTCAAAAAAGTGTTTCCCAGTGCTAAACCTTTCATCCAATATCTAAATTTCAAAAGCCAATATAAAAGGAATAGTAGTGGTAAAATTAAGCACTTGCAGGTTTAACTAATCATTTGTT
The DNA here is from genome assembly GCF_037356315.1 of Lithobates pipiens. Classification (NCBI taxonomy): domain Eukaryota; kingdom Metazoa; phylum Chordata; class Amphibia; order Anura; family Ranidae; genus Lithobates; species Lithobates pipiens. The sequence continues at coordinate 45,045,463 of NW_027507787.1, forward strand.
TTGTATAATTCTGCTTTAAGGAGGGTGGCAGGGCTCCTATGCCTACATACTTTTGCTAATAGGTGGCCATTGTTTCCAATTAAAAAGTTGGGAGGTATGTATACAGCTCTCTCTGTCTGTCCCTTACTCTGTCCCCCCTCCCTCTCCCTCCCCCCTCCCTCTCTCTCTCTCCCCCCCTCTCTCTCCCCCTTCCCCCTCTCTCTCTCTCCCCCTCTCTCCCCCCCTCTCTCTCCCCCTTCCCCCTCTCTCTCTCTCCCCCTTCCCCCTCTCTCTCTCTCCCCCTCTCTCCCGCCTCTCTCTCCCCCTTCCCCCTCTCTCTCTCTCCCCCTCTCTCCCGCCTCTCTCTCCCCCTTCCCCCTCTCTCTCTCTCCCCCTCTCTCCCGCCTCTCTCTCCCCCTTCCCCCTCTCTCTCTCTCCCCCTCTCTCCCGCCTCTCTCTCCCTCATCCCCTCCCTCTCCCCCTCTCTCCCGCCTCTCTCTCCCCCTTCCCCCTCTCTCTCTCTCCCCCTCTCTCCCGCCTCTCTCTCCCTCATCCCCTCCCTCTCCCCCTCTCTCCCGCCTCTCTCTCCCTCATCCCCTCCCTCTCCCCCTCTCTCCCGCCTCTCTCTCCCTCATCCCCTCCCTCTCCCCCTCCCTCTCCCCCTCTCTCCCGCCTCTCTCTCCCTCATCCCCTCCCTCTCCCCCTCTCCCTCTCCCTCTCCCTCCCCCTCATCCCCTCCCTCTCCCCCTCCCCCTCTCCCTCCCCCTCATCCCCTCCCTCTCCCCCTCTCCCTCTCCCTCCCCCTCTCCCTCATCCCCTCCCTCTCCCCCTCTCTCCCGCCTCTCTCTCCCTCATCCCCTCCCTCTCCCCCTCTCTCCCGCCTCTCTCTCCCTCATCCCCTCCCTCTCCCCCTCCCCCTCTCCCTCATCCCCTCCCCCTCATCCCCTCCCTCCCCCTCCCTCCCCCTCTCCCTCATCCCCTCCCTCTCCCCCTCCCCCTCTCCCTCCCCCTCCCCCTCCCCCTCCCTCCCTCTCTCTCCCCCTCTCTCTCCCCCTCTCTCTCCCCCTCTCTCTCTCCCTCTCCCTCCCCCTCATCCCCTCCCTCTCCCCCTCCCCCTCTCCCTCCCCCCCACTAATGATCCCTGTCAAAGCCTATCATGGACACTTAGCTTCATGAAAGCGGACCGCTCTCCAACATGTCTGGGCAAGAGGTGAGCTAGACCTGCTCCTCGCATGGTATAAAGCTATTAAACAAAATATCTGCTTCTGGCTGTATTATGCTTCTGTTACAGCAAGTCTGTAGACCTCAAGGAAGAAATTCACAGTGAAGATACTGGTATAACTCCCCCCGGAGGCACTTTCACCACCCCCTTCGTTAGAACTTGTAAGATATCCATCATATAGAAAGGAAAATCCCCAGGACGTGCCTGTTACTCAGTATGTTTCAGTGTGACCTTATTTAACAGGGCAATGTGGAAGTCTATTTACATACCTGCAAACAGGGAATGCAGAGGACCCTTGTGCAGAGCGGCTTGACTCTTTTGAGGGCCGGGCACTTGTCTAGGTGCCACCTAACAAGGAGTTTAATGAGGACCTGTGCTGCTTCAGCCTTGTTCAATAAAAACACTTCCACCTCCAGTTTTTGAGTCCCGGCAAAAAAAAAAAAAAATGCTTTCTGAATCCCAACACTGGCCAAACACCAAGGGGTCTTTCAAATGGGAAGATCTATTAGGCCTTCCTGTCCGTTTTTTTTTTAAGAAGACCAGATTGGACTGCCCATAGAGGAGAACGGGCTGTGTTTGTGCCCACTCTGCATAAGCGTAACAGACAAGGACCTGTCATCCATCTGCTCAGTGGGGATCAGCAGACAAATTCCCCGCTGAGCAGATGGACTCCAGGTGGAGTCTGCCCCATGTGAAAGGGGCTTAAGGACTCTTTTAGAGGGGTGGCTGGGAGGAGGTAAAAACAAGTAAAAGAGTCACAGTTTTACTGCCCATCCAAATGCTAACATTACAGTCTGATAGGGCTGTACACATTCCAGGGCTGCGATGCTTTGTGGCATTTTTAATTCAAGTTGCCGAGTTTGAAAGGTGGCACGCGGCGCTTGGCAGGTGGCAGGCACTGAATTTAATGGGAGAGCGCTGGAAACACATGGCTTGCTGTTGCTCTGTAATTTTGTTTACTACATACCCCCTTGGGATGGGAAAAAATTCAGGCATTCAGGAAGTAGCAGGATTGCTGCTAAAATGCCCTCTAAGTAGCGATCCACTGCAGATTTCTTTTTAGAGGGCAGTAAGCACATCACACACACTGTCTGTATATCATTGCTTTAACCACTAGGTTTGGAACAGCAGCTGCAAGTACTAGATTATAAATTTTCACAGTTATATATATTTTCGCACTATATTGCTGTGAGTGTATTTCTATTTTACACCGGCAAGCACTGCTGCCTTTTTTTAAAAAATCTAATAGATTTTTAAACAAATGTTTATTTAATGACTTTGCAAACGTCATCCAAAAGTACTTCTCTGTTAAAGAGGACGTAAACCCTGATGGGTTTACTTCTTCTTTGTCTCCCTTTAAAGGTAAAGCATAATGGGCTACTATGCATCCCATAGTAGCCCATTATGTGTCACTTACCTGACACAGGAGCCAGCGATGTCACCTCTGTCCCCTGTAGTACGGAGTGTCCATCCTCTTCCGGGTATCGCTGCTCGGGCTACTCACAGTGCTGGAGCAGTGATGACATCACTCCCGCGCATGCGCATGGGAGCCGCCACTAACGGCATATCGCCGTTAGCAGCGGCATGCTCAGTGCACCTGCGTGCCGTAGACAGCGGTGCCTTTCTTTTTGTAAATATCTCCTAATCCGTGTAGGTTTAGGAGATATTTACTGGACCTACAGGTAAGCCTTAATCTAGGCTTACCTGTAGGTCAAAGTGGTCTGTACAGGTTTACAACCACTTTAAGGGTCCTTTCACACGGGGCGGATCAGTGCTGATCTGCCCCGTGGATATCCGCTTGCTCAGCGGGGATCGCCGAAGTGATCTCCGCTGAGCAGGAAGATGACAGGTCCGTCTTTGCACACTGCGCTGGGACAGACTTGTCACATCACCGCTCTCGACGACGGACACTGCGGTCCGATACGATGACGGATGGAAAAATAGCTTTTTCCTCCGTCGCCCTTATTCGGATCAAAGCAGGTCGGATGTCAGCGGACATGTCACTGCTGACATCTGACGCTCCATAGAGCTCTATGGAGCATCCGTTCAGGTTCGCTTGAAAAACTGACAGGCGGGCCTGAACGGATCATCCATGTGAAAGGGTCCTTAGGCGCGTACACACGATCAGAAAAACGGAAGTAAACCACGTCCGATTTTCATTTAATTAGTACAGTTTTCGGCTGAAAAAAAATTTGTAAGAGCTAGACTACGCATGCTCAGAAACTAAACATAAAAAATAATTCAACGCACATCACTTCTGACGTTGAATTCTGTCATATGAGAATTTTCGTATGGTGAGTAACCTCTTCACTTTCGATATGAGACTAGTAACATGCAAAAAACGGATGAAAATTCGTCCGATAATCTGGTCATGTATATGGGCCTTTGAAATGTAATTGCTCTAGAAAAATGTTGCATCTTGCTTGTTCGAATTTTCTCATCACTGTGGTGAAAACTGAACATTCAGACTTGTGTGAAGCTTCTTTGTTTCACAGCTTAGCAATGATCTGCCCTCTTATTGAAGTCCCCATGGCAAGATTGTACTTCAGAAACGTTCTAACCAGTGAGGCTCAGATGGGCTCATTTTGTGAAGCTTAGGATCTGAAGATTGAACATGCGTTTGTCAGCACAGCTGTTATTCAATGGAGCCACTTTTCAGCCTCTCGGCTACAGAACATAAAGGAGAATCTCAAGTACTCCTATTGTCTGATACCTGCAAACACTCTATTGCTACATATTTTCTGTGTCAGAGAGAAAAGCTAATGGGGTTCGGGATAACAATTTTCAGCCAGCAAACAGCATCTAGTCTGTATCTGGAGACTATTAAGGGTTACAAAGGACCCCTTTACCAGTTTGTGCGATATTGATATGTGGCCATGGGAACTAGACCGGTGAAGTAGATCAGTTTCAGATTCCCTGGATTGCTGGCATAACAAATCTGAGAGAATTCACCAATCGCTCTTCACGCGCTTTATAAACAAACTGCCATTTATCTGTTTGGCCTATAAATGGCACCCATAAATGCAAATAAATGATTGTATATTGCAATAAGAAGGATGCATGACTTTAAAGCGATAGTAAACCGCAAAAAAGAAAGGAAAAACAATCCTCTCCCGGCAAGTTAAAGTGGAGTGCCACCCAAACGTGGAACAACTTGCTGTAATTAGTCCAAACCCCCTGACATTTGGCATGTTTGTTTTTTTTGGGGGGGGGGGTACCTAGTTTTTGAGAGGTACCCAGCTCCAACTTCTGCCCGCGCTGTCTAGGCATCTCCTCTTCTCCCCTCCTCCCTTCCTGAAATCTTCTGGGACACGTCACAGGTCCCATAAGATTGCTCGGCCATTCAGGACAGCGCAGCGTGACTCGTGCATTTGCAGTGCGCACCCGGCTGTGAAGCCGCAAGCTATCACAGCCGGGTGCCCACACTAGGGATGCCGGCGCCGTGGAGAGGTGGGGGAGAAAGCAGGGGCTTCGGGCAGCCACATCACTGGACCGTGGGACAGGTGAGTGTTTATTAAAAGTCAGCAGCTACACTTTTTGTAGCTGCTGACCTTTAGTGCCGCTTCACACTACTGCGATACAAGAACCCTGCGAATCAACTGCGGGTTCCCGCATCGCACCCGACATGCATGGCAGTTCACACTGCCATATGCAAACTGCTGGGGAGTGTCATTATATGTTAACGACACCCCCATTTCAGCTTGCATATTGCACTGCGAACTTAAAGTTCGGACATGAATCGGATCGCATATTTGTGAACACACATGCGATCCAATTCTGGTCCGACCTGCAAAAAGGGTCCTGTACGCGTTTGGACCGAATACGGTGCGATATCAGCCATACTATCTGTATGGCAGACATCGCACCGCACAGACATCGCATGTAATGTGAACAGCAGTGGCGCTGCGAATTACATGCAATGTCTGGCATCACAATAGTGTGAAGCAGCACTTAACCACTTGCTTACTGGGCACTTAAACACCTTCCTGCCGAGACCAATTTTCAGCTTTCGGTGCTCTCACACTTTGAATGACAATTAAGTCATGCAACACTGTACCCAAATGAATTTTTTGTCCTTTTTTTCCCACAAATAGAGCTTTCTTTTGGTGGTATTTGATCACCTCTGGGGTTTTTATTTTTTGCGCTATAAATGAAAAAAGACTGAAAATTTTGAAAAAAAACGCATATTTCTTTGTTTCTGTGACAGAATTATGCAAATTATTAATTTTTCTTCATAAATTTTGGCCACAATTTATACTGCTACATATCTTTGGTAAAAATAACCCAAATTAGTGGATATTATTTGGTCTTTGTGAAAGTCAGAGAGTCTACAAGCTGTGGTGCGAATCGCACAAAATTGATCACATCTGATGTACTGGTGGCCTATCTCATTTCTTGTGACCCGAACAAGTCAGGAAAGTACAAATACCCCCCAAATGACCCCTTTTTGGAAAGTAGACATTCCAAGGTATTTAGTAAGAGGCATAGTGAGCTTTTTGATGTTGTCATTTTTTTCCCACAATTCTTTGCAAAATGAAGATTTTTCATTTTTTTTATTTTTCTCCACAAAATTGTCATTGTAATAGGTTATTTCTCTCACATGGCATGTGTATACCACAAATGACACCCCCCAAAAAATTCTGCTACTCCTCCTGAGTATTACAATACCACATGTGTGGGACTTTTTCACAGCCTGGCCACATAGAGAGGCCCAACATGCAGGGAGCGCCATCACGTGTTCTAGAAGCATAAATTACACATCTAACTTGTTGACTACTTATTACACTTTTGAAATACCAGGACAATGACACGTGACACTGATGACAGATGGCACTGATACGTGGCAATGATGACACTTATACGTGGCACTGATGACATGTGGCACTGATGACAGATGGCACTAATATGTGGCACTGATGACAGATGACACTAATATGTGGCACTGATGACACGTGGCACTAATACGTGGCACTGATGACACGTGGCACTAATACGTGGCACTGATGACACGTGGCACTAATACGTGGCACTAATACGTGCCACCGGTGACAGATGGCACTAATACGTGGCACCAATGACGCGTGACACTGATGACAGATGGCACTGATAAGTGGCATTGATGACACGTGACACTGACAACAGATGGCACGTGACACTGACAGGTGGCACTGATGACAAATGGCACTGATACGTGGCACTGATGACAGATGGCACTAATACGTGGCACTGATGACAGATGGCACTATGTGGCACTAATAACACGTGGCACTGATGACAGATGCCACTTATACGTGGCACTGATGACAGATGGCACTGGGGACAAATGGCACTGACAACAGGTGGCACTGGGGACAGATAGCACTGCAGGCAGGTGGCACTGGGGTGGGGTGGATTGCACTGGGGTGGATGGCACTGGGGCGGATGGCACTGGGGCAGGATGGCACTGGGGCAGGATGGCACTGGGGGGGGCATGGAACTGGGGGGGGATGGCATGGCACTGGGGGGGATGGCACTGGGGAAGGATGGCACTTTTTTTTAAACTTTTTTTTTACACTTTTTTTTTTTTTTTTCTTCTGTACACTGACGGCTGCTGCAGCCGTTCTTCTCTCCCCTCTCACACGCTGTCTGTGTGAGGAGGGAGAGCGGCGCTGAGAGATGATCTCATATGTTTACATATGAGATCATCTCCCATTGGACACGCCGATCACGCTGTAAACGGCCGCTGTGATTGGCCGTTTACAGCGATCTGTGTTTGCCTGTCCCCGGGGGACACGGCAAACACAGAACTTCCGCGATGCGCGCCCGCGGCGGCGCGCATTGCGGAAGTAAACACCAGGCCGTCCAGGGACGGCCAGGCGAAGGAAGCCGCCCACTCTAAGGCCGTCATTCGGCTATAGGGCGGGTGGGAAGCGGTTAATGAACTGAAAAACTAGTGGAATTTCACTTTAAGTGCATCACACACTAGCACATTATGAAAAAATAAAGATGTAATGTATTGTATCTTTTTTTTTCCCCAAAAAATTGCAGCTTACCAATCAATGGATGTGAGGGCTGCATTCGTTTTCATTTTCTTCAAGCTTCATTCCCTTATTTTCACCTGGTGATCAGCCAGTAGCACATGTTATATTAAAGCAGTATTAAATCCAAAAGCAAACATTTATTATATTGCAGTTTACCAATTCTTAGATGTGGTGGCTGCATTCGTTTTCTTTTTTAGGCTTTCTTTCCGTTATTTTTATCTGGTAACCTGGCCAGTAAGTTTGCAGTTTTTCAACAGAACAAGCTTTCCTGTAAATGTATCAGTTTGAGGGATGTGACAAACCGTTTATCACTGAAGGTGTGCTATGCTAACAATGATCAGCTTTATCTTATTCATCTAAAACTTTTATCCCAAAAGGAAAGAAAAACTGCTGTATCTGCTTTTGTAACTGCAGTGTCCAGCTTTAGTTTGGCTTCAATTTGTTAGTTTTTTCAAATCTGCTAGTACATCCAACACCCCCTTCTGCCAGACTGACAATGCTACTGTCCGAATTTGCCCCTGTGCTCCCTCATCCAGAGTGGGGGCACTCTATTATAGAAGGTGTGTCGCTGGCCAGATTGCCAGGTGATAACAGAGGGGAAGAAAGTGTAAAAAAATAAATCTAATGCAGTCTCAAGCCCCATACACACTATCAGATTTTCTGCAGATTTTTTCCTTCAGATTTACCAAAACCATATAATATGAGGTCAAACCTTAGGAGTTTAAATGTGTATGCAATCAGGCAGGCCCCTTGCACTACATGATTTTGGTAAATCTGAAGACGAAAATCTGCAGAAAATCTGATAGTGTGTATGGGGCTTAATGATTGGTAAGTGGCAACGTGTTACATTTTTGGTTTTGAGTTTAATAACACTTTAATGCTAGTAACAGAATATATACTATATGTAATTTTTTTTTTGCCCATAGTTACACTCTAACGACTTGACCTCCGGAAGGCTTACCCCCCTTCATGACCAAGCATTTTTTTTTTTGCGATATGTCACTATGTTTTCTTGTAACTGACATTCGTGCAGTCTTGCAAAGCTGTACCCAAATAAAGTTTGTATAATTTTTCCCAAAAATAGAGATTTCTTTTGGCACCATTTGATTAAGGCCTCATGCACACGAGACGCAGTTAAACGCGCGTTCAGATGCAGTTGGACAGTTTTTTCAACTGCCCCTGAACTCATTCAATGTTATCCTATGTGTCCATGCACACAGTCTCGTTTTTTTCCGTTTTTATGCAGTTGCGTTTAGTCTCGTTTTTCCAGAAGCAAAAAAATGCGTTCAGAAACAAAAATTTCCACGTTTCAGACGCAAAACGCGGCAAAACGCGGTAAAACGCGGCAAAACGCCGCTACCGTGTTTAGCGCGTTTGCGTTTATATGCGTTTTTAAAGGTGACCTTTTTTTTTTACATTAAAAATCTCAAAAATGATTGCAAATGATGAAAAACCATTAGAAAAATATTTTAAACAATTGCAATTGCAAGTGGACAATCCACAACTTGTGGCAAGTGACATGGCAGGTGGCAAGTGACGTGGCAAGTGGACAATCCACAACTTGTGGCAAGTGACATGGCAGGTGGCAAGTGATGTGGCAAGTGGACAATCCACAACTTGTGGCAGGTGACGTGGCAAGTGACCTGGCAGGTGACGCGGCAAGTGACCTGGCAGGTGACGCGGCAAGTGACCTGGCAGGTGACGTGGCAAGTGGAAAATCCATAACTTGTGGCAGGTGACGTGGCAAGTGACGTGGCAAGTGGACAATCCACTTGTGGCAGGGGACGTGGCAAGTGACGTGGCAAGTGGACAATCCACTTGTGGCAGGGGATGTGGCAAGTGACGTGGAGAGTGGACAATCCACAACTTGTGTCAGGTGACGTGGCAAGTGGACAATCCACAACTTGTGGCAGGTGATGTGGCAAGTGATGTGGCAAGTGGACAATCCACTTGTGGCAGGTGACGTGGCAGGGGACGTGGCAAGTGGACAATCCACAACTTGTGGCAGGTGATGTGGCAAGTGATGTGGCAAGTGGACAATCCACTTGTGGCAGGTGACGTGGCAGGGGACGTGGCAAGGGACGTGGCAAGTGGACAATCCACAACTTGTGGCAGGTGATGTGGCAAGTGATGTGGCAGGTGATGTGACAAGTGGACAATCCACATCTTGTGGCAAGTGACGTGGCAGCTGACGTGGCAAGTGACGTGGCAAGTGGACAATCCAAAACTTGTGGCAGGTGACGTGGCAAGTGACGTGGCAGGTGACGTGGCAAGTGACGTGGCAAGTGGACAATCCACATCTCGTGGCAAGTGACGTGGCAGGTGATGTGGCAAGTGACGTGGCAAGTGGACAATCCACAACTTGTGGCAGGTGACGTGGCAGGTGATGTGGCAAGTGATGTGGCAGGTGATGTGACAAGTGGACAATTCTCATCTTGTGGCAAGTGATGTGGCAGCTGACCTGGCAAGTGACGTGGCAAGTGGACAATCCAAAACTTGTGGCAGGTGACGTGGCAAGTGACGTGACAGGTGACGTGGCAAGTGGACAATCCACAGCTTGTGGCAAGTGACATGGCAGGTGGCAAGTGATGTGGAAAGTGGACAATCCACAACTTGTGACAGGTGACGTGGCAAGTGATGTGGCAGGTCACGTGGCAAGTGGAAATCCACAACTTGTGGCAGGTGATGTGGCTGGTGACGTGGCAAGTGGACAATCCACAACTTGTGGCAGGTGGCATGGCAGGTGACATGGAAAGTGGACAATCCACATCTTGTGGCAAGTGACGTGGCAGGTGATGTGGCAAGTGACGTGGCAAGTGACGTGGCAAGTGGACAATCCAAAACTTGTGGCAGGTGACGTGGCAAGTGACGTGGCAGGTGATGTGGCAAGTCACGTGGCAAGTGGACAATCCACAACTTGTGGCAGGTGACGTGGCAAGTGACGTGGCAGGTGATGTGGCAAGTGACGTGGAAAGTAGACAATCCACAACTTGTGGCAGGTGATGTGGCAAGTGACGTGGCAGGTGATGTGGCAAGTCACGTGGCAAGTGGACAATCCACAACTTGTGGCAGGTGATGTGGCAGGTGACATGGCAAGTGGACAATCCACAGCTTGTGGCAGGTGGCATGGCAGATGACGTGGAAAGTGGACAATGCACATCTCGTGGCAAGTGACGTGGCAGGTGATGTGGCAAGTGACGTGGCAAGTGGACAATCCACAACTTGTGGCAGGTGATGTGGCAAGTGGACAATCCCCAACTTGTGGCAAGTGACGTGGCAAGTGACGTTGCAAGTGGACAATCCACAACTTGTGGCAGATGACATGGCAAGTGACGTGGCAGGTGATGTGGCAAGTCACGTGGCAAGTGGACAATCCACAACTTGTGGCAGGTGCCGTGGCAAGTGACACGCTAAATACAAGTACACTGCAGCTCTCACAGCTGCTGCTACTCACTCTGGTCTCACAAAATTGCTGAAATAGTTAATTTTTGAGCTGGGGAGGGTCTATGATGTTAGCTTAACTAAACGCTTCTAGATGCAAACGCGGTAAAACGCGGTAAAACGCCGCTAAATCGCGGTAAAAATCGCGGCAAAACGCGCGTTTCTAAACGCCGGTTTCAACATGTGTCCAGCAGCGTTTGCATCTGCGTCTCGTGTGCATGAAGCCTAACACTGCGTTTTTTATTTTTTGCGCTATAAACAAAAAAAGAATGACAGTTTTGGAAAAAAAAAAATATATATATATATATATATATATACACTTTCTGCTATAAAACATTCACTAAAAAAATTGTATTCTACTCCATGTTTTTGGTAAAAAAAAAAATTCATTAAAAGTATATTGATTGGTTTACACAAATGTTATAGCGTCTACAAACTATGGGATATATACAGGAATTTTTGTTTGTTATACTAGTAATAGTAGCGATCAGCGACTTATAGTGGGACTGCGATATTGTGGTGGATAATCGGACACTAACGGACACTTTTGACACTTTGCAGGAACCATTGACACAAATACAGATGCTAAAAATATGCACTGTCACTGTACTAATGACACTGGCTGGGAAGGGGTTAAACATCTAGGGTGGTCAAAGGGTTAACTGTGCCTAACCAGTGTTTTTTTGTACTGTATGTGCCGCTTTTACTAGTGGAAGACATGGATTTTTAATCCCTGCTTTGCAGGAACACGAAATTCATCCCTTCCTCCCTGTCAGTCCTAAACTCTGCCTTGTTTACATAGGCAGACCTCTGTTCTGAGTCTCTGCCTGACATTGAGTCCCCAGGACCCGCAGATTGGCTTATGTTGTGAATAATCACAGCAGAAATGGTGCGCCCCCCACAGGTGGAAGTGTGGTATCATGTACTGTATATACACGTGATCCGGTGCACAGCTCACGGCCTGTAGCTTTAAAACTGCTATAGGGCGGTCATCAAGTGGTTAAAGCGGAACTTCAGTCTTATTTTCAACTTTCCATCTATTAGATCTTCTGCCCTTGTTGTTTTAACTTTGGATAGTAAAACATTTTTTTCTGCCAGTAAATACCTTATACAGCCCACTTCCTGTCTCTTGTCTGGTCATTTAGCCTAGGCGTTTGACATCTTGTGAGAGTTTGCCAAGAAGGGAGGGGGGATGAGTCATAAGAGGGCCAATGAGAGGTGTGCCTCTGTATGTCTGTGTAAATCCAGGAAGTGAACAGGCAGCAGCTTCAGCTGCCCACAGTTAAAATGGATACAGCCAGACTCAGTGGAGGGAGATTTCTGCAGCGTATTTGGCAAGTACAGAATCATAGTATATATAAAATAATATGCAAAGCGGTTGGAGGGAAGCTTCAGAATGGCAAAGATGTTTTTATTACAAATTATGTGAACAGACTGCAGTTCCTCTTTAAGGAAACACTCTTATGCCTCGTACACACGATTGGACATTCTGACAACAAAATCCATGTTTTTTTTTCTGACAGATGTTGGCTCAAACTTGTCTTGCATACATACGGTCACATAAAGTTGGTCGGAAATTCCGAACGTCAAGAGCGCGGTGACGTACAACACGTATGACGAGCCGAGAAAAATGAAGTTCAATAGCCAGTGCTGCTCTTCTGCTTCAATCTGAGCATTCGTGGAACTTTGTGTGTCGGAATTGTGTACATACGATCAGAATTTCCAACAGTGGATTTTGTTGTTGGAAAATTTGAGAACCAGTTCTCAAATTTTGTGTGATGGAAAATTTGATGGAAACTGTCCGATGGAGCCTACACATGGTCGGAATTTCTGACAAAAGGCTCCCACTGAACATTTTCCGTTGGAAAATCCGACCGTGTGTACGAGGCATAAGACACTTGAGAACGACAATTGTCCATTTATGTTGGTAGTTGACAGTAAATACGGGCAAGACACTCAATTCACAAAGCTTTATACAGGGATAAGGATTATTACTGCTGACTTTTAAAATATGGACACTTACCTGTCCAGCGCACCCGCGATGTGGGCACCCAAAGCCGATCTGTCGATCGCCTCTCGGGTGCTGCCGCCACTATCTTCGCTATGGGAATCAGGAAGTGAAGCCTTGCGGCTTCACTTCCCAGTTCCCTACTGCGCATGCACTAGTCGCGCTGCACAATACGGACGGTTCCTGCTGTCTCTGTGACCCATGGATTTCCCAGCAGACAGCAGGGAAGGGACAAGAAGTGGTGTAAATACCCGCAGATTCTGCAGCTATCTATGCCCAGAAGTGGGTGCAAATACCTGTATTTTACAGGTATCTGCACCCCACTACCCCCTGAAAGGTGGCAATTGGGGCACCGGAGGGGTGGGGTTCCGATGAGCGGAAGTTTCAATTTAGGGTGGAGCTCCGCTTTAAAAAAAAAAAGTGATTTTTAGTGAGTCCAATGAAATTAAAAAATTACAGTCAAATGGCTGAAATAGAGATTTGTATCCCTAAGGGCCGGTTCACACCGCAATAATACATCCAGAATGGATCTGGAGTGTATCTATGCTCATTTTTAGCGCGTTTTTGATGCATTTCAGTGTGTTTTTGATGTGTTTACGGATGCATTTCAGGTGCTTTTTTTCTTATTTTTTCCTGTTTTTTTTCCATTATACTAGGGTCCAGTTCGTTATTTGATGTGTTCCAGTGCTTTTCACTGCATGTTTGATGCGTTTTACTGCGTTCCAGTACAGTCCAGTGCAAGAAAAATGCAGCATGTTCTACTTTTTTTTTTTGGAGCTGAAAAACCCTGGAACTGACTGCACTGGTGTGAACTATGCCATTGGAAACCATACAACCTACTTTCCATGTGATTTTGATGCAGAACAAAAACGCACTGGACTGCATGTGCTGTGAACTGGCCTTAAGTGTTAGTTTTGTGAACTGAGCCTATAATGTTGAAGAACAATCTTTTTCCAATTGTCTGAACGTGGCCTGAATAATCCAATGAATGTGCATTGGAATGTAGAAAACTGCTGATATAAAGTGTATAGTGAATGAGAGCACAAAACCATTGATCGGATTATCATGCACTGACCTCATCTGTGCACACTCATTGGTCAGTTTGTGTATTTGATATAGAACTGGGAAGCAAATTTCTTTTCTATAGGTTACCCACATTACCGGAAGAAAGCCTTTCTAGCTTAGTAGAATGGATGAATGGATGCTTTATACCCAAGGATATCCTAGTAATACAATACTTGTGCAATCCAGCTAAATATTGAATATGAAAATGAACAAAAACATAAAAAGTGTTAAAAAAAAGAAAAATATGAACATGAATGAAATACCCGAGACAACAAGGATCCGTCTCTTCCATCAATTTTCACAATAGCTTTACGGAAATCTGTAAACTTTCCTGATAATTCTTTCTCCAAATTGGATTGTTCCAGGGTCCCTAGGAAAAATGAACATATACCAATTATAAGGCAGAGGACAATATTCACATTGATGTAACACAGGGTCATCAGGCTGATGTACTACATTGTTTTTCAGCTCTTTAGCGCCACCCTTTGGGTTCCTTCTGCTAATTTTGTGTTAGTAGAAGTTTGGCGAGTGTTGGTTCATGCTTTTCATTTCGCACTTTTCAGTTCCTTTCTGAGCGGCCGTTCGTCAATCAGCCATGTTGCGGAATCGGAAGAAATAACGTGTTTATTATTGGCCTTGAAGTTATTGCTTTGACCCAAGTCCAGTTCAGGAACAGGAGGAGGAGGAGTTCTTTGACCAAAAATTGGTTTCTTTATTAAAACGTGACAAATTATGTCATATGCCTTTGCTACGGGAGCTCCAGGAGAATAATCCAGATGTTTTTCGGAATTAACTCCAGATGACGGACCCCTGCATTCGCCAACTCTTGGCATTGCTGACCCCCTATATTAAGAAGCAGGACACATGCATGAGGCTTTTATTTTATTTTTTGGTTGAATAATAATGATTTTATTTGGTATATTTTCTATATTTTTGGATGCATAGAATGCACTTTTTGGTTAAGTTCTATTGGCAGATAGCATGTCTAATTTTATTTGTTTTCTTTTTTTAATGCACAATGAATATATTGCGGGGAATAATATTAGGCTGTTTTCCTTCAAATGACAGCTTGGGAGTAGGCAGTTACATAAAAAAAAATACAATGTAAAATTGACAAGGGACACCAACATAGTTGTATCTTTGGCATAATGGTGTTGTGGTAACTTGGTAAACAATGGGCGCTACGGCATAACGGAACATCAGGTGTAAGCTAGATCGAGAGATGCATGCTGGTTACCCAGCATGCACCTCTTCATCTCTAATCCAGGAAGAGGTTGCGATTGGGCTTCACATGCCCACAATCATCATGGCAATGGCCAGAAGAGGATTTTCTAAATCGTAAGTATAAAAAAAAAAGATATAGTTCATATACACTAGCAAACATATATATACTTTATTTGGGTTATTAATGCATTATGATGGGATGCCTGTAAAAAAAAAAAATACTGTGGCCGGAACTCCGCTTTAAGGTTTGACCTCATATTATATGGTTTTGGTAAATCTGAAGACAAAAATTTGCAGGAATTCTAATAGTGTGTATGGGGGTCTAACCCTGGACTAAAGAAGCATTTAACCTTTGCAGTGTGGTTGGGGGCCAAGGATAGATTTTGTCACATTTTTGGAGTTCAGTTTTAACCGGTTCCCGACCAGCGCACGCCGATGTACGTCGGCAGAATGGCACGGGCAGTCAAATGGGCGTACCTCTACATCCCTTTAAATTTGCCGCCCTGCCATCGCGAGCGCACCGCCGGCGGCACACTCGCGTGCTGGTCGGGACCCCCGTGAGTCCAGTCACGGGTCCCGCGGACTCGATCGCCGCGGGCGTACCCGCGATCGTCTCATGGGCCGACTGAACGGAGAGATGCCGTTGTAAACAGCATCTCCCTGTTCGGCCTAGCAACAAGTGACGCTGATCTCTGCTCCATGTGATTGGAGCAGAGATCAGTGTTCACTAATAGAAAGCCCAGCCCCCAACAGTTAGTAACACACCCCTAAGAACACTTAACCCCTACACTGCCACCCACTGGTTAACCCCTTCACTGCCAGTGTCATTTACACAGGAATCACTGCATTTGTATATGGTCCCAAAAATGTGTCTAAATGTCCGATGTGTCTGCCATAATGTCGCAGTCACAATAAAAATCGCTGATCGCCGCCATTACTAGTAAAAAAAAAAAATTATTAATAAAAATGACATAAAACTATCCCCTATTTTGTAAACGATATAACTTTTGCGCAAACCAATCAATAATCGCTTATTGCGATTTTTTTTTACCAAAAATATGTAGAAGAATACGTATCGGCCTAAACTGAGGGAAAAAAATTTTTTTTATATATTTTTGGGGGATATTTATTATAACAAAAAGTAAAAAATAATGTGTTTTTTTCAAAATTGTCGCTCTATTTTTGTTTATAGCGCAAAAAATAAAAACCGCAGGAGTGATCAAATACCACCAAAAGAAATCTCTGTTTGTGGGAAAAAAAAGGCGTCAATTTTGTTTGGGAGCCACGTCACACGACCACGCAACTGTCAGTTAAAGCCACGCAGTGCCGAATCGCAAAAAGTGGTCTGGTCTTTGGCCAGCAAAATGGTCCGGGCTGAAGTGGTTAATGTAAGGGCCGGTTCACACAGCAGGCGAGGCGAGGCGACTCCGACTTACCTCGCCGCGACCTGCCACGGCCTCAGCGGCGACTTGCAAATGACTTCTGTATAGAAGTCAATGCAAGTCGCCCCGAGGTCGCCCAAAAGTAGTACAGGAACCTTTTTTCTGAGTCGGAGCGACTCGAGTCGCTCCTCTCAGAACGGTTCCATTGTACAGAATGGGGGCGACTTGCGAGAGCGAGGCGAGGCGAGTCGTGTCGCCTCGCATTGCCCGCTGTGTGAACCGGCTCTTACACGGCAATAATATAGCTGGAATTCTTATAACCATACATTTGTATTGTTGAAGTATCAACTGTTGAAGTATCAACAACAAAATAAGCTTATGCTGTAAATAAATAAATCGTTCTCATAGGCTTCATTCAAACTTATTTGACTTGTCAACTTGTCATGTAAGTTTGGACACTAAATTAGAATGACAAGTCAGACCCCATGTTTTTCAATGACAATCGTTCAAATATGTGCGACTTAAAGCTTTTAAAAAGGTTCCTGCACTACTTTGGTCTGACTTTAATGCAACTTGAGTGTCATAGACTGCAATGTAAACCCTCAAAAGTCAAACCTGAATGTTATATGTGCGACAGTTGTGCATTATCATTTGTCAAAGCCAAAATTGCATCCAAGTCGCACCCCTCCAAAATTGCGTCAAAGTTTTACTCCAATTCGCATGACTCTGGAGTCATACACGTGTGAATGTAACCTTATAGCAGTTGTGAATAACAGAAAATACAATGCAAAAGAAACATTAATAGTATAATCTTACTTGCCATTTACAACATTTGTATTTTCCATCAAAATGTATAGAAGACTGACAAAATCCACTTACCTAGGTCCAGTGCAAATTCCGCAGTGTATGATTCTGAGCAACCAATAAGAACTGACTCCTCTAAGGTCAACTTGTCTGTTCCGTGCTGGCTGAGGGTTTTCATTAACTCTATAAAGCCAAAAGTGCATATTATAAAGTTATTATAAAAACGTGGTCCATACAGCACTTGATAATGTCTTGTCCCATAGTGTAACTAAAGGCACTATTTTTGTTTGGATAGAGTGGAGAGAGTTTAGAACCCCTGCCACTATTAGGGAGATTTGTCCTGTTTACCGTTATCATTGAAAATAAAATCTGTGAAAATAAAAGAAAATCCCAAATTTTGGGTAGACACAAGAACATTAATGGAGGGGAAATCTTCCAATGGGGACACTAGTTCTGGTAATTCAGGTGACACCCCAGGATTCCCTCACTTCCTGTCTTGGCTATAGGAGAGAAAATTATAGGAAATTTCCCAAAGGGGACACAGATGTAAAAAAAAGACCTGACAGGGGTTATAACCCTTCCTTTATTCTATCCAAAATTAAAAAAAATAAGAAGTTTGCCTTTAGCTACACTTTAACTTACTATAGTTAATACTTACTATATATAGCTATACTTACTAAAATAAGTCAGAGATGAAAGGTCACATGATCACTGGTCTGAGCTTGGAGTAGGTTACTAATTCACAATCATTACTGTCAAAGCCTGCAGTTCCTGCTGTGATAAAGGTTTGACTTGGGGGAGGGGAGCATAGGATACCCCAAATAAAGGAACTTTGAGTAAATAGAGGCCACTTTTTTCTGCCAGCTTGTCTGTGTCATAAAGCCAAGAAGGTAGATGACACTAAGTTCCCACGATGATCTCTTCTGACCGAGTAATCAGCTAGGGCCTTCTTGTAGAGCTGAACACTCCCCACAGTCACTAAGCCTCCAAAATCTGGTCAATTTACCAGACACTCTTCAGTGAGGGTGAAACAAGTTCACAATACCAAAGGACAGCTAGACATCCTCCTCCAACTTCCACCGGGTACTCTTCAATGAGCTCTACAAACCAAAATTTAAACCCAGGCTTTTGAATAGGCCCCCCCAGCAAACCTACAGCTGGAATCTCGATGACCTTCCAGCAACTTTTCAGCAGAATGCGCCTAGGGGCAGGGGCCCCTCTGGCCAGGGTCTCTTCCTGTAGGATGGGACCCAGGACCAACTCAACTCCTGCTCCAAGCTTTACAATTTTTACTATTTATGAGCTCTCCAACCACCTTCTGGGCACACCTTCCTGGGGAAGTAATCAGACCAGCAGCCTTGTTTCACAACAAATCGGAACCAATAAAAGGAAATTCGTACGGAAATTCTCATACGACACAGGTTTTTTTTTTTTTTTTATTGTTTCTGATCATACGCAATCTTTATTTTCTGAATTTTCTTGTACGAAAATAGTACGAAAACGGTACACATTAAACAAAAATCATTCGTTCTGTTCCCGTACAATAAAAATTTTGGAGTTTGTCTACTGGGGAATTTTCATACGAGAAATCAGAATCGGCTGTCAAAAGTTGTTTCACACTATACGAAAATTGTACGAAAAATTCTTTGGACGAAAATGTTCGCCCGATTAGTGTGTCATTTTTTGTACTCACAGGGTCTTTAAAGGGATAACACATGGGGGAATGTGCACGTATTGAAAAGATATACTGTGTATGTTTTTTGGGGTTTTTTGCCTTGACATACACTTGAGGCCTTATGCACTCTGGGCATCCAGCACCATTGCCCACTTTATAAAAGATTGAAATAAACTGTGGCTGAATGCTGTACTGAGTGGCCCTAAGGCTTGATTCACACTTATGCATTTTTAACATTTTTTGCATTTTGCTACAGAATGTGTTCCATAGTTAACCATGTTAAATGGACTGTAGTTCAAATCTGCAAAATGCAAAAAGCATGAAAAATGCATTAGGTGTGAATCAGGCCTAGGAGTTCAGGAACATATGCCTGGCACACCTGTGTAGCACCCTGATGTTTAGGCAGGGTTGCTATTACATTTATTTGCCAAGTGATAGTTGCCTTGGCCAACTGATAGGACGTCAATTGATTTCAAGCTAATTCTGGAATTGCTGCACTTCTCTTCTGTCACTAGATGACCGGGTATCTGGTGACATTAGATAAGACAAGAGCATTGCAAGGACAGATTAGGAATGAATGGGGTGTCTCAGCCAATGGGCAGTGATTTTCTTGGGTCCCTTGGCCTGCTGGGAGACCCTATTTATTTGAGTGGAGTCGTGTAATCGGGGTTCTGTGCCACCTGGATGGCTGTCTGGGTGGACGTGTGTCGTATTGCCCTGGGCTGCTAGGCCAGAAACCTAAGGCCTATCCCGGCAGACATTTGGCTGCAAGGCTATCTGAGAGCCTATCCAGAAGTAGTGCAGGGTTGGGACTGCGGGCTTGTAGTCCAACAAAAAGTAACAGTTCCGCCGGCCAGGGAACCTGTTGTGGTCAGAGGTATAGGGGAAGCTTTTGCCACAAGGGGACCATCCATCTTGCTACCGGAGACTATTGTGAGTAAGCTGAGGCCAGTATCAGGGCAGACTTCTTGCCAACCGGGGATGGTGAAGAAGTGGGAAACCATCAGCGAGCGCCAAGTCAGGGACCCAGTGGGACAGCAGAGGTGATGCTTGTGGAGTGCCAAGCCAGTGACCTAACGTGTCAAGGGGGTGAAGTGGGGGTGACGCTTTAGGAAGATGCTGAGTGCTACAGTGAAAGAGCTCAGGGGATCCAATGGCTAGTGGATCTGAAGTCTAGTGAGAGAGACTGGGAGCTCGTTGAGTGAAGACCCACAGTGAGTGATTGTGGGGTAAAGAGAACTGTTCGTATTGCAAAAAGTTGAATACCTTACCGTAGTAACAGCTACGAGATTGTTGCCATAGGAGACAGTGGTCCTACCTATACAGAAGTGGTGTCCGGCTGGAGGCCTTTGCCTATATAGCTGTCTACCTATAGAAGTCTCGGAGTCTGCCAATTAACATTGCATCTACCTAAGGGTGTCCTGGCCCTAACCCTCTCTCCCACAGTTCTGTTTAAGAGACAATAAATCTCTTTGCATTCAAAAAGTGTCTGGCGCCCACCTGTTCATCTTGCATTACACCTACCATGCCTTGTAACCCAATCTACATTAAAGAATGTCAGCTGTCCTTAACTCTGGAGGTCACCATTAGACTTCATGGGCCCCCGGAGCTTTGCTACACCTGCATTCAGGGCATATGTCCCTGAACCCATATTGCTCTAAACACAAGTACCACTAGGTACAGCACCCCAACTTGCAGCGTATTTCAGTCTGTCATAAATTGACCAGCTGCAGGCAATGGGGCTAGATCCTGCACCTAGATGCATGAAGATGCTGGGATTTAATGGACAGCATGCATAAGGCCTTAACAATATCTCTTAAGAACTAGCAATCATTTGTGCTGTACATACTGTAAGAATGTCATGTGATAATGCCAAAACTATTTGTGTTATATGTCTCCATGCATTCGTAGTTTAGAGGTAGTCTGAAATGTAGGTGTTGCCATCAGTAACAGAAACTGTAAGTAACATTGAGAATCATCTACATTCTAAAGTTTAGCATCTGGTACATTCATTTCCAGAAAACATGTTTAACGTAAAAAATATTGTCAAAACAACAAACTGCCATAAAAAACATACCTCATATAGTATGGCCAATGCTATTAAATTCATACTCCTTTTGTGAGTCACAGGGCTGCACTTACTTATGTTTTCCAGTGACCCAGAGTCGCCTGACAGCAGGTTATTGCAGTGCCGAAAACAACTGCGCCCGTCCCCTCGCCAGACTGGCGCTCCAGTGAGCGCTGGGGGGCAGAATGAAGCGCGATGATTGCAGGCCTAGAACTCAGAGATCATTGGCCATGTGATTGCTCAGTTCCCAGTCTTAGAGCTGACATGGGACAGCTGCACCATACAGGTAAGTATGAACATTTGTTTTTTCTACACCCCAAACTTCTTTAATTAAGAACTCATGTCATTTTCTGACTGGAGGACACCCAGCATTATGGCCTTTCCTCCCCAAAACTGTCTTTGGCCCGCCCCTTTCAACCACTGGATATCACTTCTTTCAATCACAGACACATCACATGTAAGTGGTAGATAGGACAGTCTGCATGCAAATGCAGCCTGCCTAGGAAAACCCACTCCTCCAGACTGACATCAACCCATCAAGGCATTTTGATATTTGCATAACCCCTCCTAAAAGTCAAACTACTGCTTGTATCAGGGCTGAGGGCTCTTAGGAGTAGTGCTGAGGCAGGGCACTGCGATGTTTTTTAGGATGTTATTTACAGCACCCTGCCTACACCTCCCACTAGGTGCAATCTGACTGCATTGCATTGCATAGAGAAGCACAGAGACCCAGTAATAACATCACTGGGTCCTAAATAAGATAAGTAATGTAGGATCCAAGGTTATATTTAAAGCAGATCATTTTTTCATCTATCCATCTATTAAATCTTCTGCTCTTGTTTTTTTACTTTGGATAGTAAAACATTTTTTTTCTGCCAGTAAATACTTTTACAGCCCACTTCCTGTTTCTTGTCTGGTCATTAGCCTAGGCTTATGACATCATGCACAGCTCTCACTCACTCTTGTGAGAGTTTGCCAGGAAGGGATGGGGATGAGTCATAAGAGGGTCAATGAAAGCTGCGGAGCAGGAGGTGTGCCTCTGTGTGTCTGTGTAAATCCAGGAAGTGAACAGGCAGCAGCTTCAGCTGCCCACAGTTAAAATGGATGCAGCCAGACTCAGTGGAGGGAGATTTCTGCAGCATATTTGGCATGTACAGAATCACAGTATATATAAAATAATATGCAAAGTGGTTGGAGGGAAGCTTCAGAATGGCAAAGATGTTTTTATTACAAATTATGTGAGAAGACTGCAGTTCCTCTTTAACTTAAATGTAATTTAAAATTGAATTTGTATATTGTTGAGGGGGAAGAGGAAAGAACCAAGCAAAGCAAATATATTATTATTACATATTGCAACATTTGGCAAACAAGAAGATCAAATTTACCTGAACAGCTTACAACTGGTGCATAATAAGTACTGTCAGACTTCCGTACAAGGGGTGAAAGATTGTGGAACAGATAAAATGATCCTAATTTTAGCGCTTGGCGACAAATTTCATCATTTTCCTTTAATTCAAACAGGAAGCTGTGGATAAATAAGAGCATAATGTTAAGCAATATATTAGCACAGAACACGGAAAAGCGAGAAGAGGAACTATTATGTTTTATTGTTCGTTTGCACAATGAATGCACCCCCCCCCCGAGAATAATAGCACAGTAAATAGGTTTCTCCTTGGGAAGTGGCATTCTGCTTTAGTTATTCTGTCATGATGAGTAATCTTTATCAACCTTACCAGATTGTGTATGTCACCTTTTCTAGTGCATGAGGGTGGGCTAGCCTCCCTCCCAATAACCACCAACAAGATGTTTACATGTTCTGATTTAAGTGTCTTTATATCTGAATGTACAAGCTGCAAGGCTAACTTTTCATATGCTGTATGAATGTATAAGGCTGGGTTCACACTCAATTCAGATGCGGCTCACACGGCCCAAATTTTTGCCTGAATTTGGACCTGAAATGCAGCCAAAGACGCACAGGACCCTTCTGCTGTGTGCTTAACGCCCACTCCAGAGATGTATGAACCCGGCTCCGTAGAGAGCCGGTCACAATCTCCTGTTATGCAAATTGGATGCAGGGAAACCCGCATCCAATTCGCATAGGTGTGAGCCCAGCCTGAAAGATAAGTACAGTTTACTCTTATTGAACACACAATTTGAGCTATTATTGTAGAATTTACTTTAACTCCTTCAGATCTGCGCTATAGCCGAATGACGGCTACAGCGCAGACCTACTTTGCTAGGAAGTGGTCAATAGACATCCTCCCCTTTGCACGCTCCCTACGTGTGCCCTGCAGCGCTGTGATCACCTAGTCACAGATCGATCCCGGCCCCTTAACACGTGATCAGCTGTCAGCCAATGACAGCTGATCACATGTAGTAAACAGAAGATTGGTAATCGTTTTTTTATTTTCTCCTCACGCTAGCAGCATGAGAAGGAAAAACAGCCGATCATCGGCTTTAGTGCAAGGGACACCGGTCCCGAAGAGGAAAAGGCGAAGCTGCCTTGTCTGTGCCCACCAATACCTCCTTCCAGTGCCACCTGCCAGTGCCCACACAGTGCCATGAATCAGTGCATAAGTGCCAGCAATCGGTGCCACCAATCAAAGCCTACAGGTGCCAATCAATGCCCACCAGTGATGCCAATCAGTGCCTCATCAGTGCCACCTAGCAGTGTTGCCTATCAGTGTCACCTACCAGTACCGACCAGTGCCCATCACTGTCACCTATACGTGCCGCCCATCAATGCCGCCCATCAGTACCACCCATCACCATCAATGCCCTTCAGTGCCACCTCAGTGCCCACCAGTGCCGCCTCTTAGTGCCCATGAGTGCCACCTATTAGTGCCCATCAGTGCCCCCTATTAGTACCCATCAATGCAGATAAAGGGTCTCTGATTTATACCTTGGACAGAACCATACAAAGGGAGAAGGTAAAAAAGAGATGGACGAGTCATTGTTCCCACTGATTCATGTGTGTGGATTACAGCTTAAACTATTTTTACAACAGAGGAGGTATGGAAATGAATGAAAGGGGCTTAAAGTGGTTGTAAACCCTTACAAACCACTTTGACCTACAGGTAAGCCTAGATTAAGGCTTACCTGTAGGTCCAAGAAATATCTCCTAAACCTACACGGTTTAGGAGATATTTACTAAAAGACAGTCACAGCTGTCTACGGCGCATGCAGGCGCACTATCGACGTTAGCGGCATGCCGCTGCTAACAGCGATATGCAGTTAGTGGTGGCTCCCGTGCGCATGCGCGGGAGTGACGTCATCGCTGCTCCGCCGCTGTGAGTGGCCAGAGCAGCGATACCCGGAAGAAGATGGATGCTCCGTGCTACAGGGGACAGCGGTAACTTTGCTGGCTCCTGTGTCAGGTAAGTGACACATAATGGGCTACTATGCGATGCATAGTAGCCCATTATGCTTTACCTTTGCAGGGAGACAAAGAGGAAGTAAACCCATCAGGGTTTACTTCCTCTTTAAAGCTCCATCTGCTGCCTAGAAAGCAGAATACATAATGTAGCAAAGTTGTGGGGCCCCTGAAGCCCAATGGTAACCGCCAGAGTTAAGGACAGCTGACATCCTTCAGTATAGAGTGGGTTACAAGGCTTGGTGGGTCTAATTCAAGATGAGACAAAAGGAGAGAGGTGCCTCTGGGATCAGATATAGGACAAGTTTAATAACACTTAGTGCAGGCAACTCACATTTGAGAAGTCAGAAGTAGGCATGGATAAGTCCCAGCATGGGGCCAATCTGGTTATAAGTTTGTCAATCCGTTCCTGTGAGAAAGTGGTGCTTTGCTCGATACAACACCGCTCGTTGTAGGAAGCCGGCATCGGTGGAGACCATTCAGAATGAGACTTGAGGCACAGTTGGTATGCGGGCGAGGAGGGATGACGTTGCTGGAAAGCGACGCGTTTCTTGAACGTATGTGCTGCGGATGACACAGCTCCTTTTTCAAGCTGCCATGTGGAACTTGGGAGCTACAATATAAAGTGTGCGGGGGGAGGGGCCATTTCAATGGGTACATAGTGATTGGCGGCACAGTGAGGCAATGGCTGATTCTATATCTAGGTAGAAGACATCACTAAGTAATGGCAATTAATATCGGATGGGGGACGGTGGGTTTATAAAATCTGCTGGATAAAACTTTTTAAGAAGAAATTGATTAAAAAGCAATGATGTACAATCACAAACATACAATAAACAGTTCCCCTTGATGGCAGTCCTGAGTGTGGGACCCCCATTACCATCCTATATGGTCCTTGGACTATTAAATATACTGAACGATCATGGACTCTTGTCATTTCATTATTATGTTTGCATAGATCATGCTTTTAATTTATGTTTAATAACGCTGTGGGATATATATTGCTCTAGTTCCCTGTGCCTATAGTATAGTATATAATGCAAGAGGAACAGGTGGGCGCCAGACACTTTTTGAATGCAAAGAGATTTATTGTCTCTTAAACAGAACTGTGGGAGAGAGGGTTAGGGCCAGGACACCCTTAGGTAGAGGCAATGTTAATTGGCAGACTCAGAGACTTCTATAGGTGGACAGCTATATAGGTGAAGGCCTCTAGTCAGGCACCACTTCTGTATAGGTAGGACCGCCATCTCCTATAGCAACAATCTTGTAGCTATTACTAACGGTAATGGTATTTGACTTTCTGCAACACGAACAGTTCTCTTTACCCCCCACTCACTGTGGGTGTACACTCAATGAGCTCCCAGTCTCTCTCACTAGACTTCAGATCCACTAGCCACTGGATCCTCTGAGCTCTTTCACTGTAGCATTCAGTATCTTCCTCAAGCATCAACTCTGCTTCACTGCTGGGTCCCTGACTTGGTCCTCACAGATACTCCTCAAGCTTCACCCTTGCTGACATGTTAGGTCCCTGGCTTGGCACTCTACAAGTGTCACTTCTACTGTCCCACTGGGTCCTTGACTTGGCACTTGCTGATGCTTTCCCACTTCTTCATCGTCCCCAGTTGGTGAGAAGATTGCTCTGGTACTGGCCTTGGCTTACTTACAGTGGTCTCCGGTAGCAAGATGGATGGTCCCTTTGTGGCGACAGCTTTCCCTCTACCTCCGACCATGACAGGTTCCCCGGCCGGCGGAAGCGTTACTTCTAGGTGGACTACAAGCCTGCAGTCCCAACTCTGCACTACTTCTGGATTGGCTCTCAAATACCCTAGCAGCCAGACATCCCCGGGAAAGACGTTAGGTTTCTGGCCTGGCAGCCTGGGGCAATACGACACACGTCCATCCAGACAGCCATCCAGGTGGCACAGAACACCGGTCACCTGACTCCACCCAAATAAATAGGTTGTCCCAGCAGGCCAAGGGACCCAAGAAAATCCTTGCTCATTGGCTGAGATACCCCATTCATTCCTAATCTGTCCTTGCAATGCTCTTGTCTAATCTAATGTCACCAGATACCCGTCCATCTAGTGACAGAAGAGAGAATTGCAGCAATTCCAGAATTAGGGTGAACTCAATTGACCGCCTAATAATTGGCCAAGGCAACTATCACTTGGCAAATACATTTAATAGCAACCCTGCCTAAACATCAGGGTGCTACATCTGAAATATTTCCTAATAAAAAATATCTTTAAAATATTTGTTTCTACTCCTGAACATAATAAAGAAAGAAAATATGTATAAAACATCACTCTCTCTTTTTTTTTATATAAACTTGCTCTTCAATTTTGATAATATTATTAACATTAAATTACAATATGGCTTGTGTAGCAATTGTATATTCTATATTTTTTTTTAATTGGTATATTTTCTTCCACATAAGTGGAGTTACCCATTAATGGAATAATTGTACCTTCTGTCATGAGATCAGATGGGGCTGCCATTGCTGACCACCCTCTGAAAAAACAAATGGCCTGGCTATTCTGTTGACCGCTTGGCTTCAGTAGTTCTGGGAGTCACTGACCTGAAACAAGTATTCAGCACAACCATTGTGTAATACTGCAAAGCAGGAAACAGAGCCTGTGTACATAATGAGCAAATATGACTATCCTTATGTATTTATAGCATTACAAAATATATACAGAAATTGGGTTTTTTCAAAACATCTTTTTTTCACAAATGTCCATTAGGTCTGAACTAGAGGTACATATAATTAATTGTACTATTTAAAGCAGAGCGCCAGTCGTTTTTGTGTTTATAAAAGTCAGCAGCTACAAAAAGTGTAGCTGCTGACTTTTAATAAACACACCCACCTGTCTCAGGATCCAGTGATGTGGTCACCCGAACCCAAAAGCGCATCTATTGAAAATGGCGCCTATGGCAAGCACTGAAACTGCGCCCCTGTCAAAACAAGCCAAAAAAAACAGCTAACAAAACTACAAGTCAAGCTCTTTAATCGTTCAATTAATAAACTATGGATTGGCACTACATAAAAGTGCCCAAATGCCCCGATGGGTCAGTCCACCCCTGCTCATTAAGCAGTCTATATTCAGTGAAAGTTCATGTACTGCAAAGTTTGAACTTTCACTGAATGTGAACAGTTTAATGAGATTGTTGCACTAATCACTTTATTACACTTTATTTATGATATCTATTTATTTAATCCATATTGAGCACTATATTTGGCTGCTTCTGCTTGGCATACACACACAATCGTACATGATGATGACAGACGCACATCATGTACGAATGTGCGTGTGTGCCAGGCCCAAGAAGAAGCAAGCAGCCAATCAAATATAATGCTTAAAATTGATTCAATAAATATGCATAGCCATAGATATCATAAATAAAGTGTAATAAAGTGATTTGTGCAGTGCAACAGCAGGTACTACTTTTACGTAGACTGTGAATGTGACTACAGGAGATGACCAGAGACTGCAATTGCGACTACAGGAGATGACCAGAGACTGCGCTTGCGACTACAGCAGATGACCAGACTGCGGATGCGACTACAGGAGATGACCAGACTGCGGATGCGACTACAGGAGATGACCAGACTGCGGATGCGACTACAGGAGATGAGCAGACTGCGGATGCGACTACAGGAGATGACTAGACTGCGTTTGTGACTACAGGAGATGAGCAGACTGCGGATGCAACTACAGGAGATGACCAGACTGCGGATGCGACTATAGGAGATGGCCAGACTGCCGATGCGACTACAGGAGCTGACCAGACTGCGATTGAAACTACAGGAGATGACCAGACTGCGGATGGGACTACAGGAGATGACCAGACTGCGATTGCGACTGCAGGAGATGACCAGACTGCGGATGCAATTACAGGAAATGACTAGAGACTGCGGAGTCAGTGTTCTATCGAATAGTGCCCACGCATGTGCAGTACGGAAGAGCACTCCAGCTCCCGATCAGCTGGCGTGACATCACCATAGCGCATGCGAACATCGTAGAAGGCATTTTTCAACAGGACATTGACAGGCACAATTGAAAGCTATGAAGACAGCAGGGGGACACCGTAGTTGTGAAATTGTGCATTGCTGTTGCAAGGCCAGTTTATGGTGGTCGGGTTTTGTCTGTGTTGCAGGGTGGGTTTGGTGTGTTGAACGGTGGGTTTTGCCTGTGTCTAAGGGCAGGTTGCAACACAGACAAAACTCACCCTTCAACACAGCCACAACCTGTCCTGCAACAGCGAGGCACAATCTGACAACTACAGTCTCCCTCCGCTCTTTGTATAGCTTTCAATTGTGGCCATCAAATGGTATCTCCCGTCGAAAAATGGCTCCTACGATGTGTGTATGTGCCATGGTGAGGTTGCACCAGCTGATCGAGAAATCAGCTGGTGTGCCCTTCTATACTGCGCATACGGAGTATCTCCTCCGGGAATGCCATAAACCTGCCAGATGTACAGTAAAGTAATAGAGATGTCAAGAAGATGGTATACACTTCACTGGATTTAACTCATTGTCTGCCTGGACATAACTCAAAGTAGCTGAATGTCTGTAATTCAGTTTCGAGGCAGAACTAAACACTCCTATTCTTTACAGCCAAGGAAGCTGCCATCTTAGCATTTGTTTGAACTGCAATTATCATGGTGCTGTTCATATGATCAGTTATGACACCAAACATTTGATGGATTTACAGTTATTTTGAGAGCACAAGCTCTCAAAATAATAATAATTAATGGGTTTAGATCAGTGTTTTTCAACTCCAGTCCTCAAGGTGTCCCAACAGGTCATGTTTTCAGGATTTCCATTATTTTGCACAGGTGATTCGATCAGTTTTACTGCCTTAGTATTTACCACATCTGAGGGAAATCCTAAAAACATGACCTGTTGGGGTGCCTTGAGGACTGGAGTTGAGAAGCACTGGTTTAGATCTTTTAAAGGTGTCCCTCTTTCCCATCTCAGGATGTTGAAAGGTATGCAAATAAGGACATATCTTATCACTAAAACTGCTGCACACTGTACCTGGCAATTTATATACCGGTACCCTCCCTGTCCACAACTCAATAGTGCTCAAACAAATCAATAGCCCCCTCCCCATTCTACAACACTACATTTTCCCTGGAACAGTCACTCCCAGGCATTGCACTTATATGCTATTGCCAGATCAGTAACACAATAGGCTCAGCTCACAAAGCTTACAGACTAGGACAGGGGTCTCCAAGAGTCAGTTTACTGTCCTTCAGACTTTAGGGTGGCAGGACTGTATCCAGTGGGAGTAAACAATGCCTGATCTTTGATATTAGGGGGAGAAATAGTTGGTGTCGTTGGGAGGAATAGTGCCCTGTTTTTGTTGTCAGTGGAAGGAATAGTGCCCTATTGTTTGTGTCAGTGGAAGAAACAGTGCCCCACTCTGTTGGTGTCAGTGGCTGGCAGGAATCATGTCCCACTGTTGGTGTCAGTGGCAGGAATAATGCCTCAAGGGCCAGATAAAGGCAAGCAAAGGGACGAAGTGTGGAGACCACTTCACTAGAATAAACATACTTTTTTTTTAAATGACTGTTATTATAAACTAAGTTTAAAAATAATAAAAAAAATACCAGTCACATAGTTAAAAAAAGATCCTTATCCCCATGTTAAAGCTTTGTTAACTGAGCCTAATGTCTTTGGAAATACTCCTCTACCTATCCCAGACTCAACTGTATCTTTTCCTTGGAAAACTTATTCCCACCCATCTCTGACTCAGCAGTCTTCTTGTAAATGCCACTGCCGGTGTTCTGGCATATACAACCTGGGCATCGGATACTGTCCAGCCCGTACTGCGCAGGTGCAGCACTTGCGCAGTAAGGAGCAGAAGGAGCTTCGGAAAATCTCTGAAGATGAACGGCGCCTGCGCCGTGAGTTGAGGTGGTAGCCCCACCATCCAAGAGGACATAGGGCTACCGATATTAGAGGGCATGCGCAGTACACAGCGGACACTATCCGATAGGGGACACAATATGATAGGACACCCGCAGCACCAGGACATCCCTGGAAATTATACTATCCCATCTGTAACTTAGAATCTAAGTATACCTGGAATCTCCCATGGCCACTGGTCCTTCCTGGACTTGTGCATTCTACTGAAGAGAAGAGGAGAAATAAAGCAGCCCAGAGCAAGAAGGATGCAGTAACCTATAGCAACCATAAATTACATCTTGCTCAAACTAAAATTAGTCTGGTGATTCCCTGTTTACATCCCTGTTGCCAATTGTTCTGAAAAAGCGTGAAATTGCATTCAACTAAATGTGGCTTTGCTGGAGCACTTGCTAACCAGGCTGTTGGTTGCCATGGGGAGAATACAAGCAGTGGTGGATTAGGTGTAGCTTGGGCCTTTGACTATTTTCAGTTCAGGAGCAACCTACCCTACGAGTGCTGTTTATATGGCTTAATAAACCCTAAAAGCAGCAGATGTGAGGTCTGAACAATTTAACAGAATGTAACTGCCAGCAAGTAGGGATGAGCCGAACACCCTCCTGTTCGGTTCGCAGCAGAACATGTGAACAGGCAAAAAAATTGTCACATGAACACCGTTAACGTCTATGGAACACGAACATGTATAATCGAAAGTGCTAATTTTAAAGGCTTATATGCAAGTTATTGTCATACAAAGTGTTTGGGGAACCGGGTCCTGCCCAGGGGACATGTATGAAGGCAAAACATTTTTTTTAAAACGCCCGTTTTTTCGGGAGCAGTGTTTTTTTATTGCTTAAAGTGAAACAATAAAAAAGGAATATTCCTTTAACCACTTCAGCTCCGGACCAATAAACACCTTAAGGACCAGAGGTCTTTTTGCAATTTCGCACTGCGCTGCTTTAACTGGTAATTGCGCGGTCATGCAATATTGCACCCAAACGAAATTTGCGTCCTTTTCTTCCCACAAATAGAGCTTTCTTTTGATGGTATTTGATTGCCTCTGCGATTTTTTTTTTTTGCGATATAAATGGAAAAAGAGCGAAAATTTTGAAAAAAAAAGATATTTTCTTCTTTTTGTTATAAGAAAAATCGAATAAACTAAATTTTAGTCATACATTGAGGGCAAAATTTATTCAGCCACATGTCTTTAGTAAAAAAAATGTCAATAAGCGTATATTTTTTGGTTTGCGCAAAAGTTATAGCGTCTACAAACTAGAGTACATTTTCTGGAATTTACACAGCTTTTAATTTATGACTGCCGATCTCATTTCTTGAGGTGCTAAAATGGCAGGGCAGTACAAATCCCCCCCAAATGACCCCATTTTGGAAAGTAGACACCCCAAGGAAATTGCTGATGGGTATGTTGAGCCCATTGAATATTTATTTTTTTTGTCCTAAGGGATTGAATAATGACAAAAAAAAAAAAAAAAAAATTTTTTTTACAAAAAGTTGTCACTAAATGATATATTGCTCACACATGCCATGGTTATATGTGGAATTGCACCCCAAAATATATTCCGCTACTTCTCCCGAGTATGGCGATACCACGTGTGTGGGACTTTTTGGGAGTCTAGTCGCGCACGGCACCCCGAAAACCAATCACCACCTTCAGGATTTCTAAGGGTGCAAATTTTTGATTTAACTCCTCACTACCTATCACAGTTTCGAAGGCCATAAAATGCCAAAAATAGCACAAAACCCCCCAAAATGACCCCATTTTGGAAAGTAGACACCCCAAGCTATTTACTGAGAGGCATGTTGAGTCCATGGAATATTTTATATTTTGCCACAAGTTGCGGGAATATTACAAACTTTTTTTTTTTTGCACCAAGTTGTCACTAAATGATATATTGCTCACACATGCTATGGGCATATGTGAAATGACACCCCAAAATACATTCTGCTGCTTCTCCCGAGTACGGGGATACCACATGTGTGGGACTTTTTGGGAGTCTAGTCGCGCACGGCACCCCGAAAACCAATCACCACCTTCAGGATTTCTAAGGGTGCAAATTTTTGATTTAACTCCTCACTACCTATCACAGTTTCGAAGGCCATAAAATGCCAAAATAGCACAAAACCCCCCCAAATGACCCCATTTTGGAAAGTAGACACCCCAAGCTATTTACTGAGAGGTATGTTGAGTCCATGGAATATTTTATATTTTGCCAAAAGTTGCGGGAATATTACAAACTTTTTTTTTTTTTGCACAAAGTTGTCACTAAATGATATATTGCTCACACATGCTATGGGCAGAAGTCAAATTACACCCCAAAATAAATTCTGCTGCTTCTCCCGAGTACGGGGATACCACATGTGGGGGACTTTTTGGGAGCCTAGCCACGTACGGGACCCCGAAAACCAAGCACTGCCTTCCGGATTTGAATATAAAATGCTATAAAAAACAAACTAACCAGAGTCACCCGTAACACTTATACGGTGATCAGTGGTGAAAGGGTTAACTAGGGGCAATCAGGGGGTTCAAATTTTTATTAGGTAGTATATGGGGGTCCCTGGCGCTATATAAAAACCTGACGGGGAACCTAAATAACTAACTGGCTAACCAGCGTCACCAGTGACACTTATACTGTGATCGCTGGTGAAAGGGGGTGAAAGGGTTAACTAGCAGCAATCAGGGGGTTAAAACCATTATTGGGTAGTATATCGGGGTACCTAGCGCTATAAAAACCTGGCGGTGAACCTAAAAAAATAACTAGCTACCTAGCGACACTAGCGACACTGATGCAGCGTTCAGAAAAATTATCGCTTAGTGACACTGGCAAAAGGGGGTGAAAGGGTTAACTAGCGGAAATCAGGGGGTTAAAACCATTATTGGGTAGTATATCGGGGTACCTAGCGCTATAAAAACCTGGCGGTGAACCTAAAAAAATAACTAGCTACCTAGCGACTGTAGCGACACTAATGCAGCGATCAGAAAAACGATCGCTTAGTGACACTGGCAAAAGGGGGTGAAAGGGTTAACTAGCGGCAATCAGGGGGTTAAAACCATTATTGGGTAGTATATCGGGGTACCTAGCGATATAAAAACCTGGCGGTGAACCTAAAAAAATAACTAGCTACCTAGCGACACATGCAGCGATCAGAAAAATGATCGCTTAGTGACACTGGCAAAAGGGGGTGAAAGGGTTAACTCTAGGGGCAATCAGGGGGTTAAATCTTTATTGGGGGGTGATAGGGGGCTACCCTGGACCTAACACTAACTGTCCTGACAGTTTTTACTGTCACAACTGACACTGAATGCATTGATCAGTAAAGAAATGATCAATGCAATCAGTGACACTGTGACTGGGGGGGGAGGGGGGGCGGGGGGGGATCGGGGGGCGATCGGGGGGGGGATCGGGGGGGGTTTGTGTGCCTGTGTGTACCTACATGTCAGTGTAGTGTTGGTGCACACTTACTTTTACTCTTCTCCTCGTAGTCCGGTCAAAAAGACCGCCCCGAGGAGAATGACATCACTTCCTCCTTCCTGTGTAAACAATACACAGGGGAGGAAGCTTCTCATTGGCCAGAAGCGATCCAGAGGGGGTGGCCGAAAACCAACGGCCATCCCCTCATCACGGAGCGCTCCTGGACCGAATCGGACCGCCGTAAACAGCGGGAGGGGGTCCGATCGGACCCCCCACCCGCTGGAAGGCAATCACGTAGATGTACGTGATTGTGCCTGCCTGTGCCATTGTGCTGACGTACAATGGCAATACGGCGGTCCTCAAGTGGTTAAATATCGTGCTTGGGGAGTGTCTACAGTATTCCTGCAAAGTGGCACAACAAAATTACGTTTCTAAAGGAAAAATTGTAATTTAAAACTGATCGCGGCTGTAATGAATTGTCAGCATAAATCATATTGAAAAAAAGAGCATGGGATCCCCCCCCCCCAGTCCATTACCAGGCCCTTTGGGTCTGGTATGAATATTAAGGGGAACCCCAAACCAAAATGAAAAAAAAAAATTGCGTGGGCGTCCCCCTAAAATCCATACCAGGCCCTTCGGGTCTGATAGGAAAATTAAGGGGAACCCTGCTTCAAATTGAAAAAAAAGGGCATAAGGGTCTCCCCCAAAATCCATACCAGACCCTTTATCCGAGCACGCAACCTAGCAGGCTGCAGGAAAAGAGGGGGGTGAGAGAGCGCCCCCCCCCTGAACTGTACCAGGCCACATGCCCTCAACATGGGGAGGGTGCTTTGGGGTAGTCCCCCAAAGCACCTTGTCCCCATGTTGATGGGGACAAGGGCCTCATCCCTACAATCATTGCCCGGTGGTTGTGGGTGTCTGTGACCGGGGGGCTTATCGGAATCTGGAAGCCCCCTTTAACAAAGGGACTCCCAGATCCCGGCCTCCCCCCGTGTGGTAACGGAGTACCCAATCGTACCCCTACCATTTTCCAAAAAAGTGTCAAAATGGTAAAAAAGATAAGAGACAGGGCCGGGATCGGTTGCAGCTTTTATTTATTTTTATTTATTTTTCGGTCAGTCGGGTGGCGTGAACTTAGATTGTGGAACATTTTTATTTTTTCATTTTTTTAATTAAGGACTTGTCCCAAACTGTCTCTTGTCTTTTTTACCCTTTTTGACACTTTTTTGTGAAATGGTAGGGGTACATCTGTACTAGAGGTCGACCGTTATATCGGCCGATATTTGCCGTTTTTTAAATAATCGGCATCGGCCGATTGTGCTGATAAAAAGCCGATTTAGAACTACTGTGGGACTTTGAAATGACTTCTGTATAGAAGTCAGTGGAAGTTGACTGAGTCGTCATAGCAACCCTTTCCTCCTCTCTGGGCAGGCTGCCAAGAAAAGAACAAAATGATACAATGTTTACACTTGAATGAATGAAGTCATCTCTGTGTGTAGAGTTCTCAGTTTAACCATTTAAAGACTAAATCTTTTCTGACACTTGTTGCTTACAAGTAAAAATCCTGTATTTTCTGCCAGAAAATCACTTAGACCCCCCAAAAATTATATATATTTTTTTAGCAGAGATCCTAGGGAATAAAATAGCGGTTGTTGCAATATTTTATGTCACACGGCATTTGCACAGTGGTCTTTCAAATGCATTTTTATGGAAAAAAAATACACCATTTAAAAAATAAAAATAAAATAAAAACAGTAAAGTTAGCCCATTTTTTTTTTTTGTCCAAAAGTTTTGACTACCTGTTTTTATTTAATATATTAGGTTTTTTTTTTTTTTATCTAAATCATACATACAAGTAAACTGATTGGAGGTTTGTTTTGTTTAATAAATGTTTAAGTGTAAGACATTTTCTGTATCACTTATGAAGACTGCTTTCACACTGGAGCGGGCAGGCGTTGATGGTAAAATGCAAGTTTTAGCGGCTCTTTACCATCATTTTAGCGGTGCTATTTGGCTGCTAGTGGGGCACATATAACCCAGCTAGCGGCCAAGGAAGAGGTTAAATGCGCCCATGAAGCACCGCTGCCAAATCGCATTGCATGCGCTTCGGCAGTGGTGCCCATTCATATCAATGGGCAGGAATGGTGGAGGAGCGGTATACACCACTCCAAACGTGCTGCTTGCAGGACTTTTTTTTTTTAAGATCCTGCCAGCGCATCGCCTCAGTGTGAAAGCACTCTGTCTTTCACGCAGACTGCAGGGGAGCCATTTTGCAGGCACTTTACAGGCGCTATTTTTAGCCCAAAAGCGCCTTAAAAAACGCCCCAGTGGGAAAGGTGTGTTAGATCAAGGGGGATTAAAAATAAATAAATAAAATAAAATCGGCCTAACATATCGGCCCAAAACAATCGGCATCATATATCGGCTATCGGCCGCCATGATTTCTAAATATCTGCATCGGCATCGGCCAGAGAAAAACCTATATCGGTCGACCTCTAATCTGTACCCGTTACCAATTCACACGGGGAGGGGGAGGCCAGATCTGGGGGTCCCCTTGTTAAAGGAGGCTTCCAGATTCCAATAAGCCCCCGGCCCGCAGACCCCCACAACCACTGGGCAAGGGTTGTGGGGATGAGGCCCTTGTCCCCATAAACATGGGGACAAGGTGCTTTGGGGGTGCTACCCCAAAGCACCCTCCCCATGTTGAGGGCGTGTGGCCTGGTATGGTTCAGGAGGGGGGCCACTCTCTCGTCCCTCCCTCTTTTCCTGTGGCCTACCAGGTTGCATGCTCAGATAAGGGTCTGGTATGGATTTTGGGAGGGGCCCCTGCGCCATTTTTTTAATTTGGTGCAGGGTTCCCCTTAAAATCCATACCAGACCTGAAGGGTTTTGGGGGGGGGCCCTACGCCATTTAAAAAAAAACTTTGGCGCAGGGTTCCCCTTAATTTGCATATCAGACCAGAAGGGCCTGGTATGGATTTTAGGGGGACCTCTACGCAATTTTTTTAAACTTTTTTATTCTGGTTCGGGGTTCCCCTTAATATTCATACCAGACCCAAAGGGCCTGGTAATGGA
The DNA here is from genome assembly GCF_037356315.1 of Lithobates pipiens. Taxonomy (NCBI): domain Eukaryota; kingdom Metazoa; phylum Chordata; class Amphibia; order Anura; family Ranidae; genus Lithobates; species Lithobates pipiens. The sequence continues at coordinate 45,082,138 of NW_027507787.1, forward strand.
CTGGGGGGAGGGGGGATCCTATGCTCTTTTTTTCAATAATTTTCATTTATATTGCTGAGACCCAACAATACATTACAGTCGTGATCAGTTTTAAATGGCAATTTTTCCTTTAGAAATGTAATTTTGCTGTGTTACTGTTCTAAACACGGGACACATGCGCCACTTTTACAGGCATACTATAGACACCCCCCAGGCACAATATTTAAAGGGATAATTTTAATTGTTTCACTTTACACATTAAAAAAAAAAAATCACTGCTCCCAAAAATCGTCTGTTTAAAAAAAATAAAATTTGCATTGATACATGTCCCCTGGAGCAGGACCTAGGTCCCCAAAGATTTTTTATGACAATAACTTCCATATAAGCCTTTAAAATGAACACTTTTGATTTTTCATGTTAGTGACCCATAGACTTTAACAGTGTTTCGCCAGCTTTCGAATTTGCCGCGAACACCGCATATTGTTCACTGTTCGGTAAACAACTTACGTCGAACATCGGCTCATCCCTACCAGCAAGTGAGGCATTAAAATCTTGCATATACTGTATGTATCACTGCAGTAGAAATGTCATGCCACTAGACCATTCCTATCAAGGGCTTATTTAGAAAGAGCCCTGTCCTCCATAAAGATCCACATTTTGCTGCGTCTTCATCCACATGTATGCAGCACAGACACAGTCGCATATCAAAATTTGACATGCAGGAAGGAGCAGGTGCATGGATTTGGATGTAGACACTGCACAAATATGGCTCTGAACGGAGGATAAGGCTCATCACCCATCTGAATGAGCCCTTATAAAGACATTAAAATTATGTTTCTGGTAGAAAAAATTGCAAAGTTATTTACAAAAAAGTTGTTTTTTTTCTTAATCCAAAGCTAAAAATGAACTGAATCAACTGAAAACCCCTCAAAAAATTGCATGGTTGCTGGTTGCCAGGGTTTTTTGCACAACCCAGATCAGGTGTGCTCTGGAGCGCCTCAATGCAGCCATTTCTTCTGCACAGCCTATTTGCACATTAAGGCATACTTACCTTGTAAAGTGCCCCCCTCCAGTGATGGGACATCCATGTTCCTTCTTGTCACTGGTGCTTCCATCTTCTTAGTCTTAGGCCCTTTTGAATGGTGGAGCCATGATGACATAACTCCCATGTGCACAGTAGGTTGGACCACGTCAGCAGCATAGGTTGCAGTCACTGACCTTTTTACACCCCCACTTGCTGAAGCGCTCAAGACGGCTGCTTCCGCACAAAATATCTGCATGTTATGAGTAGGGATGAGCCGAACACCCCCCGGTTCGGTTCGCACCAGAACTTTTGAACGGACCGAAAATTCGTACGAACTTTAGAACCCCATGAAGTCTATGGGACTTGAACGTTCAAAATAAAAAGTGCTAATTTTAACGGCTAATATGCAAGATGCTGTCCTAAAAAGGGTTTGGGGACCTGGCTCCTGCCCCAGGGGACATGGGTCAATGCCTAAAATGTTTTTAAAAATGGCCGTTTTGGCGGGAGCACTGATTTTAATGACGATCAAAGTGAAAAAAAAGTATATTCCTTTAAATATCGTGCCTGGGGGGTGTCTATAGTATGCCTGTGAAGTGCCACGTGTTTCCCGTGTTTAGAACAGTCCCTGCACAAAATGACATTTAACGGAAAAAAAGTAATTTCAAACTGCTTGCTTTTTTAATGTAATATCTGGTTTTGGCAATATGGATGAAAATCATTGAGAAAAATGGCATGGGTAGCCCCCCTGCCCATTACCAGCCCCTTTGGGTCTTGTACGGATATTAAGGGGAACCCTGTACCCATATTAAAAAAAGGAAAGATGTGGGGCCCCCAGGCCCTATATACTCAGAACAGCAGTATACAGGCGGTGCAAACAAGACAGGGACTGTGTAGATTTCTTGTGTTAAGTAGAATCTGTTTGTAATGTTTGTAATTTTGAACTGGTACATTTTTAAAGTGTAGCTCCAGTCAAAAAATCTATTTTTAAGCTTTTTGGAAAACATAGGGAAGGGTTATCACCCCTGTATAATTTGTTTTGCCGTCCGTCTTTTTTCATCTCACTTCCTGTTGTCTCCTTCCGTTTGCAAGTAGGAGACGTTTGTAAGTTGGATGTTTGAAAGTAGGGGCCTGCCCTATATGCTCTGCAGAAATGGCGGAACAAGGTGTTGGTGTTGCCACAACATTGTAAGCCCTCAAAGTGACTCTTGGTGGGCGCTGGAGTGCCCTGCTGTGAACGATTATATTAAGAATTGTAATTACATGTCATTGTTGAACAGTGGTAGAAAAATTGACCTTTGGTGGTTGTGGTGCTGGTGCTGGTGCCACAACACTGTAAGTCCTCACAGTTACTCTGGGAGGGCACAGGAATGGGCCCTGCTGTGAAATATTATATCAAGAATTGTAATTACATGCTCCTGTTAAACATGGGGCTGAAAAATTGGGCCTTAGGCACTGGTGCTGGTGCCACGACACTGCAACCTCTCCCATATACTCTAGTTGTAGTACAGGAATGAGTCCTGCTGCAAAGCATTGCATCAAAAATTGTAATTGAATGCCCCTGTTAAACAGGGCTGCAAAATTGGGCCTTAGGCACTGGTGCTGGTGCCACGACACTGCAACCTCTCCCATATACTCTAGTTGTGGTGCAGGAATGAGCCCTGCTACAAAGCATTGCATAAAAAATTGTAATTAAATGCCCCTGTTAAACAGGGGCTGAAAAATTGGGCTGGTGGCACTGGTGCTGGTGCCACGACACTGCAACCTCTCCCATATACTCTAGTTGTAGTGCAGGAATGAATCCTGCTGCAAAGCATTGCATCAAAAATTGTAATTAAATGCCCCTGTTAAACAGGGGCTGAAAAATTGGGCTGGTGGCACTGGTGCTGGTGCCACGACACTGCAACCTCTTCCATATACTCTAGTTGTAGTGCAGGAATGAGCCCTGCTGCAAAGCATTGCATCAAAAATTGTAATTAAATGCCCCTGTTAAACAGGGGCTGAAAAATTGGTCTGGTGGCACTGGTGCTGGTGCCACGACACTGCAACCTCTTCCATATACTCTAGTTGTAGTGCAGGAATGAGCCCTGCTGCAAAGCATTGCATCAAAAATTGTAATTAAACGCCCCTGCTAAACAGGGGCTGAAAAATTGGGCCTTAGGCACTGGTGCTGGTGCCACGACACTGCAACCTCTCCCATATACTCTAGTTGTAGTGCAGGAATGAGCCCTGCTGCAAAGCATTGCATCAAAAAATTTAATTAAATGCCCCTGTTAAACAGGGGCTGAAAAATTGGGCTGGTGGCATCACCCAGAACCAAAAATGTTCTTCCAACATATCAGCGGAGGAGGAAGAGGATAGACAATCAACATAACAGGACAGTCAATCAGCATCAGCATAGGCAGTCTTGAAGGGATGTGATATTTCAAAAAAAAATTATTCGGTTACATCAGCTTCAGGTGCTTGGTAGCTGTGGGTGATCCAAGACTGATTCATCTTTATGAAGGTCAGTCGATCAACTGAGTCGGTAGACAGGCGCACCCTGTGATCAGTAACAAAGCCACCAGCTTGCCCCTAGGTATTCCTTGCCCCTAGGTATTCCTGCACCATGTAAATCAGACGCTGGCGATGGTTGCTGGAACCGATCATACCTTGGGGCTGCGGACTAAAAAATTGTCTGAACGCATCGGTCAGGCGGCCACCTTCTCCACCGCTCTTTCTGACCGATGCCTCAGCAACACGTTGTCCAGGACTAGGAGTTTGTAACCTCCCAGTCTCTGGGAACGCGTTGCACAGACCTTTCTGCAAGGCCTCCCGGAGATGTCTCATCCTCTGCTACGGTCAGACGGCCACCTTCTCCACCGCTCTTTGTGACCGATGCCTCAGCAACACGTTGTCCAGGACTAGGAGTTTGTAACCTCCCAGTCTCTGGGAACGCGTTGCACAGACCTTTCTACAAGGCTTCCCGGAGATGTCTCATCCTCTGCTCCCTCTGCGATGGCAAGATAAGGTCGGCAACCTTACCCTAGTACCGTGGATCAAGGAGAGTGGCCAGGCAGTACGAGGATTCTTCCGCAGGCTTTGCAGGATCAGGCAGGCCATGCAGCATAGGTTAGTTGAGGCATTAGGTCCGGAGTCCTCTGGGTCACTAAGGGCAACATGATAAGCAAATACCTCCTCCCAGCCACGTACAAGTCCACGGGTTTCTTGGGACTGTAAATCATCCCTACAAGACTGCTGCTGCTGATGCTGAGTGCCAGACTCAACCTCTATGCTGACACAATCATCCTCCTCCTCCTCCTCCTCCTCCTCTTCCTGAGTGATGGGTGGAACAGCAGGAACACTGTCTGGATAAAGAGGGCCTTGAGAGGCAAGGAAGTCCTCTTCTTCCTGCCTCTGTTCTGCCTCAAGTGCCCTGTCCATTATTCCATGCAGCGTATGCTCCAACAGGTGGACAAGAGGTACAGTGTCACTGATGCATGCACTGTCACTGCTCACCATCCTTGTGGCCTCCTCGAACGGTGACAGGACAGTGCATGCATCCCTGATCATGCCCCACTGGCGTGGTGAGAAAAAAAAGAGCTCCCCTGACCCTGGCCTGGTGCCCTAGTCGCACAGATACTCATTGATGGCCCTCTGCTGCATGTGCAGCCGCTGCAGCATGGCCAACATTGAGTTCCACCTGGTGGGGATGTCACATATAAGGCGGTTCTTGGGCAGGTTCAACTTCTTTTGGAGCTCAGTCAGCCGAGCACAGGCATTAAATGATCGGCAGAAATGCACACAGACTTTCCTGGCCTGCTTCAGGACATCCTGTAAGCCTGGGTACCTGCACAAGAACCGCTGCACCACCAGGTTAAGGACGTGAGCCACACAGGGCACATGGGTCAGTTGTCCCTGTCGGAGGGCGGAGAGGAGGTTGGTGCCATTGTCGCAAACCACCATTCCTGGCTTAAGCTGGCGTGGTGTCAACCACCTCTCGGCCTGCCCCTGCAGAGCTGACAAAATATCTGCCCCAGTGTGGCTCCTGTCCCCCAAACAAACCAGCGCAAGCATGGCATGCCATCGTTTTGCCTGCATACTTGCGTAGCCCCTTGAACGCCTACGGAGCACCGCTGGTTCTGAGGACAGAGCACTGGAAGAGGCCATGGAGGAAGAAGAGGAGGGGGTGGAGGAGAGAGGTGTGTCACAACCAGTAGTAGCATTTTGGAGGCGTGGTGGCGGAACAACCTCCAACACTACTGCACCTTGTCCTGCATCCTTCCCAGCTGCCAGAAGAGTGACCCAATGGGCTGTGAAAGACAGGTAACGTCCCTGTTCATGCCTGCTGGACCATGAGTCAGCGGTAATATGCACCTTACCACTGACCTCCCTGTCCAGCGAGGCAAGGACATGCCTTCCACATGCCGTTAGAGAGCTGGAATCGCGTTCCGTGAGAAAAAGTGGTGTTTGGGGACCTGCCACTGAGGAACCGCACATTGTACAAACTCACGGAAGGGGGCCGAGTCTACCAACTGAAAAGGCAGCAGTTGAAGGGCTAGCAATTTAGCCAAGTTGCATTCAACTGCTGGGCATGTGGATGGCTGGGAGTGAACTTCTTTTGATGGTCCAGCAGCTGGGGCAGGGAAATTTGCCTGCTATAATCGAACGTGGGTGTACTGCTAGCAGAGTGCCCGGAAGCACTTGGCTGTGACACACCTAATTCTACACCTTCATTCCTCTCAGAGCAGGTTTCAGAGAGGACTGAAGGTCTAGTGGGGTTGGAGATCCCAGCTGATGAGGAGCAAGGAGAGGTCCGCTTTGTTCTTTGGTGTGAGTATTTGAGGTACGGTTGCCAACAAGCTGCATGGCAGATCAACATATGTCTGGTCAAGCATGTGGTGCCCAAGCAGCTGATGTTTTGGCCACGCGAGATACGCTTGAGACATATGTTGCAAATAGCAGCAGTGCGATCTGATGCACTCATCCCAAAAAAGGCCCACACCAAAGAACTTTTAGGATAACGCGCAGAGGCAGCGCCCTGCACAGGAGGAGCTCTGCGGTGTGATTCAGTCGGTGTGCTGCCCCTAAGCTGGCCCCCGGAGGGCATCCTGCCTCGTTGGACAGGTGCCTCCTCCTCCTCTCTCCTACCAGGCACCCACGTGGAGTCAGTGCCCTCATCATCCCCTCCCTCTTCATCGCTGGAGCAAACCTGGCAGTATGCTGCAGCTTGTGGGACATGACTGCCAGATTGCTGTCCTTCTTAAGCATCCCCTCTCTCTGCGCTCACGCTACTGCCTTCCTCTAGCTGAGTATCATTATCAGAGCCTACAAAACACTGGGCATCCTCCTGGAGCATGTACCCAACACTGTGCTCAAAGAGTTCAGGGGACTCCTCAGGAGGACTTGGTGGGTCTAGGGAAGGAGTCACTGATGATGACATTGAGACGAGGGAAGACGATGCATTGGCAGCTGCTTTGCTAGTACCCTGAACCTGGTTGAGAGAGGATGAGGAGGATGAAAAGGGCTTGGTCATCCACTCTACCAAGTCTTTGGCATGATGCGGCTCAACACGTCCAGCTGCCGAAAAGAAGGACAAGCGTGTCCCATGGCCACGTGCTAATGATGACAATGCACCGTGTCCACGACCAGCACCGTTGTCTCTAGACACAGAGCCTGCTTGCCCTCTTTTATCGGCTCGCGCCTGTCTGCCTCTCCTTGTTGGCCTTCCAGACATGGTAATGGCCTGAAGGGAGATGGGAAAACCAGCAATTGGGTAGTGTATATTGTGCTGGAGGCACACAACACCCACTAACTCCTGCATTTGGCAGATGGCTCAATTAGAGAAGAGCTATATAGGTGGATATAATGGTGTATAGTGCGCTCAGGGCATGCAGACACCACGCACAATCTCCTACAACTGACTGCAAGCTCTATTACAGAAGAGCAATATAGCTAGCTATATAGGTGGATATAATGGTGTATACTGCGGTCAGGGCACGCAGACAACACACACAATCTCCTACAACTGACTGCAAACTCTATTACAGAAGAGCAATATAGCTAGCTATATAGGTGGATATAATGGTGTATAGTGCGCTCAGGGCACGCAGACAACACGCACAATCTCCTACAACTGACTGCAAGCTCTATTACAGAAGAGCAATATAGCTAGCTATATAGGTGGATATAATGGTGTATATTGCGGTCAGGGCACACAGACAACACCCACAAACTCCTGCAGATTGCTAACAGCTCAATTCCAGAAGAGCAAGAACGCAAAATCGGCCGATAACGAACGGTGTATTCTGTGCTGAAGGTACACAGAGAACACCCACTAACTCCTACAGACACCAACACACTACACAAGGCCGCCACGCTGGCGGCCTTATATAGTGTGTTGGGCGTGTACTACACAGCCTGAGCTATTATTGGCCACAGGCATCCTGCCTGTGGCCAATCATGGCTCTCCTCGCTGCCGGCGCTGTGATTGGCCAAGCATGCGGGGTCATAGTACATGCTTGGCCAATCATGAGCCAGCAATGCACTGCGATGGTGCAGTGCATTGTGGGCCTTGAGCGCCACACGAATTTGGCGCTAACGGCCCATAACGTTCGGTATTCGCCGAACGTGCGAACAGCCGATGTTCGAGTCGAACGTATGTTCGAGTCGAACACGAAGCTCATCCCTAGTTATGAGACACTTGCCTTGCAAAGTGCCTGTCCAGCGATGGGACATTCCAGTTCCCCCCACCTTAATTGTACAGAGCAAGAGAGAGCGCACACCAGCCCTAGTGCATTAACGTTTATTAAATCCAATAAATAAGTAAAAAGCCAAGTTCACACTCACATGTTGCCGATATTGTTATGACATTGGAATCAAGAGCCTCCACGGCTGCCTCATCTCCCGATTTTCCTGCTCCCTATAATGGCTTGCAGCTGGGGTAACCAGGCATTCAGTTCGCCTGCTTGTTATGGATACTCTATCCCTCTCTCTGCGTCTCACACGCACGGACCAGCCGGCTGTGGATGACATCACTCGCGGCCAGGGGGAGGATCTCTCGGCGTGCGTGCTAACTCCTCGGCTATATATCAGAATGTTTCCGTGACTACATGTTTTGGAGGCGTGGCCTCCTTCTTCAGGTCCCACCTTAAATAAAGGGGTTGGAAAGCTTTGTTTTTTATTTTCTAAATAGGTTCCTTTAAGCTAGTGCATTGTTTGGTTCACTTACCTTTTCCTTCGATTTTCCTTCTAAATTTATTTTTCTTTGTCTGAATTTCTCACTTCCTGTTTCTCCTCAGTAAACTTCACACCATCATCCGAGCGGTGTTTAGTCAGCCAGAACAGCTTACTGAGGAGGAACAGGAAGTGAGAAATTCAGACAAAGAAAACAAATAAAAAAAAACATTTAGAAGGTAAATCGAAGGAAAAGGTAAGTAAACCGACAATGCACTAGCATAAAGGAACCTATTTAGAAAATAAAAAAATTAACCTTTACAACCCCTTTAACAGTGTTTCATCTTCTTTTGGTCTTCTTCCAGGTCCGGCGTCTTTGACCTTCTTGAATGGTGAGGTAGGACATGTGCACAATAGTTACTTCATCCTGGCACCCAGGACTTACCACCAGCATGCACAGCTGCCAGTGTAAAAAAATCCAAAAATCTACTGTCAGGAAGATTTTATTGCAGAAGAGTAAAAGGATGGCTTTCCGGATTCTTCAACCAGGATAACAGCATCCTGGACAACTAAACTGTAACTGATTTTAACCAGTTTTGTCCTCCCATTTTTACCAAATTATCTGTATGTGTAGAATAAAGATTTGTACATTTTTAAATTTCAATAGTTTTTGTATTTATTAGACCCTACAAGGTATAGGTAAAGTCCCACACACATTTGTTCTAGTATGGTTTATTGCAGAAGATACATGGGGTTGAGTTACTAAAAGTGGAGGGTGCAAAATCTGGTTCAGCTGTGAATGGTAGCCAATCAGCTTCCAACTTCAGCTTTTTAAATTAAGCTTTGATAACAAAAAATGGAAGCTGATTGGTTTCTATGCAGAGCTGCACCAGATTTTGCACTCTCCAGTTTTAGTAAATTAACCCTATAGTATCTGCCATAAGCATCTCCTTGCTAGCAGCTTTTTACATTAAATAAAAGGTCATATACATACACTAAATGCCCACATATGTTTTATATTAGGTTAAAAAAAAAAACTTTAAACTTCTGAATGGGCACACATGGGCTGATCTGTTTACTGAGAAAGGGGAAATAAGGTTGTCATTTGCATACTGTAGCTTTGTGCCACTCCTGCATACACTGTAATTATGTTTTAAAATATCAAATAAAAAGCACTGAATTCATTCTGAAAATAGCTCAGTTTCACCAGATTTCCAAGCCATGTTATTTTACTGCTGGAAATTTCATCATACGATCCTGCCCAGAGCTAAGTACACTGACATTCCTAAGCGCAGAGTATTAAATGGCAGTTGGGTGTTCCCTCTGGAGTTCTTCTCATACTTAAAGAAGGCGAATCAAATAAAGGTTTTATAGAGTTAGAAGCAATAGTAATAGAAATAAAATGAATACTTCCATGACTAACTATACATGTTTTTATCAGCAGATATTAAGCTAACATTTCCTTAGTAATAATGAAAAGCTGACTGAGCAAAGCCAAAGCAGAATATAATATACTAAACATGTGGTTATCTTCTATATCAGGGATATGCAATTAGCGGACCTCCAGCTGTTGCAGAACTACAAATCCCATGAGGCATAGCAAGACTCTGGCAACCACAAGCATGACATCCAGAAGCAGAGGCATTATGGCACTTGTAGTTTTGCAACAGCTGGAGGTCCACTAATTGCATATCCCTGTTCTATATTATATGTAGCACTAACCCCCGAAGGAGCTGCTGGTTTTTGTTGGGCTTACCGTTACCTCACCTGTCCACTGTGTCCATCTTAGGGGTCTTGTAAAAAGGGTTGATCAAAGAATAGTGCTCCGACACTTTTCTGGATATTTATTTAACAAAAACACACACTTTTGCAATAGAGGGCCTCTACCCCTCTAAGGGGGGATTCAGGTAACTTTTGTAGTTTTGTGGGTTAAAGGTATTCCCTTGATCCAGAGGACAAACAATTTCCACAGACTGGATCTAACAAACACCGGACAGGCCTTTCACACTGACCTAGTAGCCGATGTTATGTTCAGTCAAAGTCTCTGCCACAGACTTGATAAGTGTAGCGATCTTGTTATGCAATCCTCTGCCACAGGAAGGCACAATAAGCTTCTGGTTGCAACGTTAAAGAGTTTCCCCACAGTACCTGATTCTTTCAGCTGCCCCGGCGATACTGTGTGGTAGACAACCCAGGATGCATCCTCCAACTGAGTCTCCAGGCTTTTCCATGAGGCACCAGCCTTGTTGCTCGGTACCTCTTCAGAAAAAGTCCTCCCCTGGATTCTCCAGTTGCATGGCTTCTCCCCTCAGGCAAGACAGCACAGGATCATCTCTGGATCAGTAGGCCCCAGAGCCTCTGGGCCTATTTTTCAGTTGCGGGCCTCAGGCCAGCCAGCCCCCAAGACATTGAATAAGGCAGCACACACCTCAGGCTAGGAGGGCCATGAGGTCGGAAAAAAAACAAACCCAAAAATATGGCGCCTGTACCTTAACTACCCTTACCCAGAATGCAAAGTGGGTAGACCACTCCCACCATGCTGTTTCTGAGTAAAAGGGGTTCCCAATGCATTCAGCCTGTTGCAATTCCAACACTTACCAGTGGTGACAGCGACACCCATGGTCAAGTGGAAATTAGCACAGCCCACCCAAACTGGTACAGAAGACAGAACTTTAGCATAATTAGCCAAACTGCAGCTTCAGACAAACTTAAAATGACAAAATACTAGCATCGGTATTAAAAATACCAGCGCTACATATATAAGGACTGTGTGCATTACATTCAGTGCATTAAAGGAGACCTGTATGGAAATTGGAAATGCTGTTACCGACCTGTCATTTTTTTTTTATCCATCATCTACTACTTGATCACTCACTTACCGGGGACAAGCAATTGCATATTTATTCCTGGGGCAAGGCTAAGAATAACAGCCCAGGGACCTGCACCTTTAAGTTCCCATACACATTGAATGTTTAGCACCAATGCATGGGGCTCCAGGATTTAGGGCACATGTGCGCCATCCAGTCCTGCTATCAGCAGTCTGTCAAGCACTATGAGAGGCTGACAGCTGCTGTGGCTGAATGGGGCTGTGCGGTGAACTCAGCGGTACTTTCATTTACGTCAGTATGCGCCCACAACCAAATGCCCAGAATGCAAGAAGGCCGACTGAATACAAGGCTTTCCTCTGAATAGCTGAGGTGGAGATCCTGACGTTATATGCCCACATCTCAGCCAATAAAGGGAAGTCCTGTATTCATTCATAAAAATACAAGAGTTCCTATGAATGGCTGAGCAGCATTCAGCCCTACTCTATTTTGTTCCAGTAACAAAAGGAGATGTCCCCTTTCCAATGCCAAAAAGCAGCACTGTACACTTACAGTCTATGCAGTGTTCACAGCAGGCATACCTGTTGGTAAAGAAAATAGTTTGTTTGGGCCAACTAAAGTCATCTAAAGTTATTGTAAACCTGGAGTTAGGCTTTAAAACAGCTGCAGCTTCCAGTATATTTGTGCAAAGGCCAAAGTAACCTGTATAACTATATCTATTACAAAAAAAAGTTCAAAATCTGGATTTGGATCCCAAAAAACAAATAAAGAATTGAAAAACTTTACATTTCTATATGTATAATTAGGATGAGGAATTCATAATATACATGAAATCATTTTCAAAACTAGGAAATCAGGCTCTGAAAATGCTATCAGTCTGACTTACCGTGTCTGTTTGACGTAGGATGAGCACCATCTGACGTACAGGCATCTGGCAGGACATCTAACAGCATTAAACATCTTCTGCTTCTAATTTCTACAACATAAAAAACACCAAAAACCAAAACATAAATGCTGATGCATATAAAAAGAAAACTGTGCAATTAAATTATATTAATTGCTTACTTGTGTAATTTCTGCTGATATATTAAATCTTTCTACCTAATCCTATGACACGCAAAATCCTTTAAAGTGTTCTTCCAGTCAAATAGTTTTATTTATAATTTTGCATAGAGTAGGGAAGATGTATAGGGGTTGATTTACTAAAGCCAAATAGACTGTGCACTTTGCAAAGTCAGCAGAGCTTCTGCTCATTTACTAAGCTCTGGAGCAACTGCACTGTGCAAAGTGCATAGTGTATTTGCCTTTAGTAAATCAACCCCACAGGCTTTTATTGCTGTCTGTGTCCCCAATGTATGTGTCTATTTTTCCCGATGACCAACATGGTCAAAAAGTGATGGGAAGTCCAAAAATGTTACAGCTGTCATTGGAAAAGGAGGGGAGGAGACATTTTCCATTGAGCACACCTGCTCTGGTAACAATTGCCTATTTCTGGATATCCCTCTCTCTGGAGAGATTCTTCTGACTTCCTGTTGTGTCTCAGGGATAGGAAGTCAAGAGAAATCTCCCCAACAGGGCACAGACAACGCAAAAAACAAAGGATTTACCATACTATATTATAGCCAATCCATCCAAAAACATTTTGGCTAAAAATATCTTTTAATCAAGTTATTTTCAAGTAATCATTTTCAGACTTGGAAAACAATTCTGCCAGATCTATTTACATTTATAACAGATTGTAAAAGCTACAACCATGCACAAATGTGTTACAGATAAAGTGCACTGTCTATAAAATCTCAGCATGAAAACTTTCAATTTTTGGTTTCAATTTTAGACAGCGAAAGGGAAGAACATCAAAACAAACTGACAAAAGATTCACTGGGGAATTCATTTTGTTGGGGTGCAGCACTAAAAGCGTTTGTGCCCAATTCAACTGCAGAATCTATAAAACAATCTATAAAATTCCTAAAAAGTCTGTGTTTAAAAGAAGCTGTATAAATATCCAAATTGGATAGTAACAAATGAATCACAAAAATATAGCACTTACCAAAAAAAAATAAAAATAAAATACGTACCTAAAAATCTATACCACAAATCATACAATAATTCACAAAAATTCAACTTTCTGAAATAAATAAATCAAATACATATCATATAAATAATAAAATTCATAAAATTCAGTGTATCACAGTCATAAGTCCATAAGCAACTTTAGTCTTCATATGATACATTAAGTGTAAAAAATGTGCTTATTTTCACTCTTAGTAGTATAAAGACCAAAAATAATGTAAGTCCACAAACCACCTTAGTGCCCATTTGATAAAAACACGTAAAAATCTCCACTCTGAAAGTAGTAGTAAACTCCGCAGTATTTTTTTTTTTTTTTTTTGGGACCACCAAATGGGTTTTGTCATGCACCACAAATTAGGCCATTATGACAGACTTACCTGCTAAAGAAGCCATCCAGCGATGTGGTGTCACCGATCCGACAAGTCTGACTGCTTTCATCTTTCACCAGGCCTTCCTTCCGGGTTCTGTTTCTTTAGTCACTTGACAGGCTGGGCTGCAATGGTGTCACTCCCATGCATGCGCCTGGAAATCATATCACTGCAGCAGGGATTGGGTCTGTAAATATATGCTGAGCTCCACTTGCAGACAGGCAAGAGAAAGCTTTTATGGCAGAGAAGACAGGTAGCAAGTTTTTATAAAGTGCATTTAATACCCCTTTAATGATATAAAAAGCGAGTGATTTGTAACCTTCAAACATGCACCTTGGTCGCTCAGAATCACTCACTAGATGTATTTTACCTATTATCAAAAGATGGCCAAAAAGCTCTGAGTATTGATCTCAGATAAACTGGAAGGTAAAAGACATACTGGGGTTGATTTACTAAAGGCAAATGGACTGTTCACTTTGCAAGTGCAGTTGCACACTCACCCCGCATTGGAATTTATACATCCGGCGTCCTGAAAGGGGGAGGGGGGGTGTGACGCCCGTGTGCCCTTAATTGACAGGCCGCCCCTGCTCTTAGGGGAGCTATCCTTAGAGTTTAGTGAATAAGGTAAAGCTCTACTGACTTCATCATCCAATTGTGTGCAAAAACAAATGCTGTTTTTTGGGGGGGGTTTTACGCATGTGATTGGGTATTCTTTGCAAAGCGAGGGCCAGTTCACACCACATGCAGTCCAGTGAATTTTTTTATGTATTATTATTGTTTTATGTTTTTATCAAAAATGCATGGAAAGTAGGTTATATGGTTTTCAATGGCATCGTTCACACCAGTGCGTTCCAGTTCCATAAAAAAAAAAAAGTAGAGCATGTTGCATTTTTCCTGCACTGGACTGTACTGGAACACTGAAAAACGCATCAAAAACACACTGAAATGCACCGAAATTCACCACAAAACACACTGGAATACACATGTCCTTATTTAAGGTTAAGAAAAAAGAGGGGGGGGGGGGATTTACTAGACTGCCTCAAAAAACGCAACTAAAAACACACCAGAATGCATCAAAAATGTGGTAAAAACGCGTATGCGCAAGCATCTGGAACGCATCCGAACTGCATTTCTATGGTGTGATTTGGCCCTGAAGCTTCACCCACCGTATTCACTAAGCTCTGGGAAAAATTCCCTTGCAGACTGCAACTTCAATTGCAATGTGAACAGCGTATCTGCCATTTGTAAATCAACTCCACTGGCTCCTATTTCCTCATGGTTCCATAGAAAAGCATAAAGAAGAGAGAGGTTCATAGTGCAACAATGTATCTTTAAGAAAACATCAGGATAAAAACAAATAGTACTCACAAAGCAAGTGCTCTGCCCAGCACTCAGAAATGGCAGCATATAAAATGAATGAATGGAGCACCACACCCTGCATACTCTGATCTCAAAGTCCACTACAGTATCTGGGTCTAGCATTGGACATAGAGCGGTCAGGGTGTTTCTGACACAAAAGAAACACAAGACTCTCTAATCTCAGATTTGAGATTTTCAGTCTAGGGGTTCTTCAATGCTGTACAGTACTTTTGCATGAGAGTCTTGGGTTTCATGATAGCTTCCTTTGAGGCAATCTCATTTTTCCAGTTTCACTCCACACCTCTACAGCGCAGCATTCTGTCATGTGGGACAAGTCAGTTCAGTCCCTGGACAGAGTGATCCATTTGGCACCAAGGATCGGGTTGTCCCTGGCTTAGTGGCTCATGAATCCTCATGATGGTTTTTAGCCTGTTGGAATGGGGGGGGGGGGGTAGCTTTATTCCCCCCCCTTTGCCTCATGGGGCTGCGGCTATATAATCAATTTTACATTACATTGATTTGAATGGGGCCTATTTTGATAGGTGGGTTAGGGTTAAGCAGAGGTTAAGCAGAGATTGGGCAGTTAGGGTCAGGTGACCTTTAGAACATTCTGGAAGGCTTTTGGGGGGCTATTTAAGGAGCCTTCTGACAGAGCCTTTAAAAGATGTTATAAAATTTGGGATTTAAACCAATAAACCGGGTCGTGGCCTATTTTATCCAAATGTATTTGTTTGGTGTTCTTTATTTATGTGCATGTTTGCAGGTTTAGCCTGGCATCTGCGGTCCCAAAGGGAATTAGTTCTGGGCCCCCCCCTTTTGGTTCGGAGGACTTGGTCGTTGGAAGAGTCTTACCTCCTGATTAACATCATGGAGCTTCAGGCAATTTAACTGCCTTTGCGGTGCTGGACCATTTTGCTGGAGGGTCACCTGATGCAGACTTAGTCAGCCAACGCCATACTGGTGACACGCATTAACCATCAAGGAAGGAACCAGAAATCTCATTGAGGCAACAGAGTTAGATTGCATGTTTTTTCTTTTTTCTGGACAGAACTTCCAGCTCTGGCTTTGTTTGCTTTGTACATCCCAAGCGTGGACAATAAGCAGGCAGATTTCCTCAGCCTGCAACACCTAGGTCCTGGGGAGTGTGTTCTTCGCATGGAGATGTTCCAAAATCTGTGTCATAGGTGGCGGATGCCGGATGTGCACCTGCTGGCTTCAAGGATGAATATGCAACTGGGTAGGTTTTCCTTCACGTAAAAAGGTTCTCTAGCGGAAGCAGTGGATTCTCTGGTGACTCTGTGGGATCAGCACACCCTGATCTATGTTCTTCTTTCTCTGAAACATTTTTGTCTGCATTGCAGGATTAGAATGGAGGGCAAACCTGTAATCTTCATTGCTCCAGATTGGTCCATGCGGTAGGCTGACCTGGTGGAGACTCCTGGTAGATTCTCCATGGGAACCACCAGATTGTTCAGATCTCTGAATGGGTATTTCCTAGGATTCCTACTAGTTAGTCTAATTCCTGCAAGGTCCATCATCAGATATGGAAGGTCTTCTTCACTTGATGTAAGTCTTAGGGCTTCAACCCTTGGAAGTTCCTCCATGAAACGAATCCTATCCTTCCAACAGCTGGGTCTGGACAAGTGTTTGACGCTCAGCATTATTATAGTTCAGGTTTCTGCCTTTTCTGTCTTGTTTCAGACACAACTAGCTGATCCTTCTTTGATTAAGACCTTTGTACAGGGAGTCTCCCATGTAGCTTCCCCTTTTCATTTCACTTGTGACTATGTGGGATCTGAATCTGTTTTTGTGTGCATCAGAAACTGCCATTCAAACCCATTCAATACATTTTTCTCTCTACTCTCACCCACAAGGTGGTATTCTAACACTTCTGCCAGGTGGGTGCCTGAACTTGTCATGGGGATAAGGTGGTGGTGAAGGCACGCATGTAGTTTCTGCTTTTCCTGTCAACCGGGCCATTGTTCTTCTGTCCCTTTGTCTGGCTGCGTTATATATAAGGTAAGTACCCCCCCCCCCCCCCCCCAGTACAAAAGGGACTTTAAGGGCAAACTTTTTGAAGAAATAATCCATTTTCAATTTTTCTAAAATATTTGTAAGTAAAAACCCTGTCATAAACAAACATGACAGTGATGCACAGAGTAATATACAGTATTCATATGTAGCATATGAGCAAAACAATACAACACTTCTCCTGCAACTCTTTTGGGTTACAGGAGAAGTGTTGTATTGTTTTTCTCATATGCTGCACATGAATACTGTATATTACTCTGTACATCACTGTCATGTTTATCTTGTTTACTTAATACATTTTCAATTTTTCTAAAATATTTGTATTTATTCAAAAAGGTCGCCCTTAAAGTCCCTTTTGCATGGGGGGGAGCTAATTACCTTTATATATAATATAGCGGGACAACAACAAATGGAGATTTGTCTCCACAATGGTTCTTTTCAAAGAACTTTGTCTGGCTCCAGTTCCCTCCATTGCAGTGGCGGTTCTCCACCCCAAGGTCGGGTCGGGTCGGTCAGTTTTTCGGCATCACGAGCGGGCGTCTCTTTCCCCTGCTCAGCGGCTTCTGTCTCCTCCCTCCTCCTTGGCGGCTAATCAGAACACTTCTCCTTTCAGCCAATTGGGAAATGCGTCCCACACCCGCGCTTTCTGATCGGTGGAGAGGCGATCCAGTGTTAGATTAGCGAATATTCATTTGCTAATCTAACACACCTGGGTGGGCTCCGAGCGCAATGCTCTGCATCTGGAGCCCACCCTATTTTGAAGCTTATTAGAGCCTCTGGCTCTAATCAGGTGCTTCCAAAAAATATGCTGCTGTAATTTATGCGCCCAGTGTCCTGAAAGGAGCCAGACGCATGAATAGAGGGTGGCGGTGGTGATGGAAAGGGGAGGCGGCACCCGTGCACCCTTAATGGATGGGCCGCCCCTGCTTTATTGTCTAGATGTAGTTTGAGTCTATCTCTCAGCCCCTGGTTCTTTCAAAAAGATGAATGTAGTTTACTCATCCCAGAGGGTACACTGTTTTTTATTCCATCTCGAGATGGCTCAGACAGACCACTGTCCAAACTTTTGGTCTCAAAGATCAGGTTCCACCCTTTACTGTCAAGGCCCACTCTACAGAATCCGTGGGTGCTTCTTGAGTTTTTTGGCATTAAGGAACTGTTTCCCAGATTTGCCAGGCTGCCACCTGGTCTTTTGTTCATATGTTCTCTAAGTTCTACCAGGTGGATGTTGCAGCCTCATTTGTTACCAGCTCTAATTGTAGGGTTCTTCAAGCAGCTCTCTGAGCAGCAGGCAGTCTCCAGTTTTCTGTTGTTTTCTTAGACCTGTTAATGTGAGTTTGTTGTGTTGCCCACAGTCTTTAGGCCTGTTTGGTCTTGGCCATTTGGACTGCTTTTAGACCTCCTAAAGTCTTTCCGGTGTCCCTCAATGGCCAAGAAAAAAATATGACTTATGTACTCACCATAAAAATCCTTTTCTTGGCATCCTTTGAGGAGCACAGGTCTCACCCATCTGTGTTTATGATGATGCTCACGGTACTGCTTTGCAGCAAAATTAGGGCATGCTGGTAGTAGTAGTGGGTCAAACCCTTAGCTGGCCTACAGATTATTTGTCAGTGTCTAATCCTCCTGTAGGTGGCAGTATAATGCATATATGAAAGACCTCCTGTGTCCCTCCATTGACTCCAAGAGAAAGATTTTATGGTAAGTATAAAAATTATATTTTTACCCTTTTTCAGTGTTTTCTACTATTTATATCCACAATAGAACAGTTTCTTAGCTGGCATCTAGCTACCGACTCTCCATACTCTCAGCTCAGTCATCCAAACACAAGGCCAAAATTCTGCTATAGTTATTATATCTTATCTTAAGGAAATATGTAAGGTGTCATTGCTAATGTCTTTCTGAAATTGTTAGGTGCCTGGCTATATATCCTGGAACAGGCATTTAGCAAGTAATGAAGAGCTACTGATTTGCATATTTGTTCCAGGCCACAGACTTGGATGGAACTGAAGCCATTTGATCAGTATCATAGCCATAAAATTTGCATTTCCAGAAGGAAACGTCAGCATTGGCAACCTGTGTACTTCCATCAGTACATCACAAACCATAAAAAAAACAAAAAAACAATACATTTCCAGCAGTATAGGTTGCCTTTAGGCTGGATTAACATTACCCCAAAGCGTCTTTCCGATGCACCGTCATTGCAACACACCGCAAAACACGGTAATGCACTAGCCCTGCCTTTTTGTGTTCTGGTGTGTTTGGCAACCTGTTCAAATGAATGCAAGTAAATGCAGCACCTCAGAAAGCAATGATGTGATTGGGCCTTTAAACAAAAACAGGTCTTTGTTACTGTTAATGGATCCCAATACTCTTGTACTTTAAGCAAAGTAAACAGCTGCGTTCCCCAATGATCTTGTAACAGCCAAGTACAAATATTTCATAAAGGAATTACCAGATTTTATTTGTGTTTGTTTTGATAGGAATCCACATCGCAATAAAAAGAAATATACACAAGGTCAGTCTAAAAAGTATGCAGCCATGTAGTATGAAAAATAGAGACATTTATCAAAGAAGATACATTTGTACATAGGACAATGACGCTTCAGTCCCCTTCAAATCTCGGACACAATAGTGTGCGGAATCCCCAGATCAGCTTCTAGTTATTGCATTGTCAGTTCTGCTTGCTGCAGGCCTTCCAGAATGTCAATCACTTTCAACAGATTCTCAACCATCTTTGAAGGGTTTGCGCTACAATTTTATTTGCTCTGCACTCAGCATCATCCCTGAAAGCCTTCTGAATCATCAGAATCTTTTCCACAGAGGAATGTTTCAGCTTAAAGAGGTTGTAAAGTCACATAACACAATTACTTGTATCATCTCTGTTTTTGCAAGATATAAAGTGCAGTGTGTGTGTTTCTTTTAAATTATAATCCTAAATACCTTTTTTCACAGCTCCTCTGTGCAGTCACGTGATCTTCCTCTGCTCTCCTTCCTTGATCTAAGAACAGCAGTGGGAGGGGTTGAGATTCACCAGTGATGTCAGCCAGCCAGCAGAGGTGGATCGTGTGACCACACAGAGGAGTTGTGCAAAAAGGTATTTAGGATTATTGTTTTAAAAAAACTGACATACTGCACTGAATATCTTGCTACAACAGAAAGGATACAAGTCATTGTGTTATGTAATGCATTGGAATTTAGGCTGGAGGAGAGGGGAGGGGCTTGGAGGAGATTGGCTCTGAAGACACAGACTGGAGCTAACAGGCAAGGAGGGAGAGGGAGAGGGGAAAGGAAGAGACACTCAGAACACTGCAGAATGACGGAATCACGTAAACTGACCACGGTGGTCAAGGCTCAGCAGCCATGATTTCCGTGGTCAGCACACAGGACACAGGGACTGCCAGGATCAACCAGGTATTTTAGATTTAAAAAAAAAAGGACAAATTACAATTCCACAGCACTATGCTACTGATCACACTTTAAAGGAACAGGAGCATTTTTTTTTTTTTTTTTAAGGGTAACAACCAACTTAGAGAGAGAGAGGAGTTATATACCTTGTTAAAGGGGGCTTCAAGATTCCGATAGGTCTGCTCCTCCTGCACCCCCACAACCACCGGTGCCACGGATGTGGGGAAGAGCCCCTTAGCCTTATCAAAATGTGGACAAGGTGCTTTGTCAGGGGGTTTTGATTGACAACTAAGCCAGCGAGACCCAGAAGCGAGGGGAAAGCAGACGTGAACATCACTGGATCGAAGGAGGGCTCAGGGAAGTAAAAGGGGGGATGGGGGGGGGGATGCTGACACCTAGATATTTGTGACCTTAATACAAGGAATGCATTAAGGTAAAATATGTTTAGGCTTTACAACCACTTTAATGATGCTGCAGGTGCCAGATCCCGAGCAGCCAGCTTTTCACTGGTTATTAAAGCAGAGTTCCATCAAAAAGTGGAACTTCTGCTTATCTGATTCCTCCCCCCCTCCGGTGCCACTTTTGGCACCTTTTGGGGGGGAGGGGAGAGTGGGTACCTGTACCTCAGGGAGATGAGGCCGCGGCGCAGTACGTCAGCAGCTCGGCCCCCCTCCTCCTCCCTCCCCTTCTGTTGGGCCAGTGAGAGAGTGCAGCGGTCTTCATGCATGTGCAGTAGGGACCCATCCGTGAACCAAAAAGGCTACACTACTGGGTTCCCTTACCACCAATTGCAGCGGTAGTACTCAACCAGCCAATGTAAACATCGGCTGCGGTGCCAACATCGCTGGACTCCAGGACATATAGGTGTCCTATTGTTAAAAGTCAGCAGCTACAGTATGTGTAGCTGCTGACTTTTAATTTTTAAAGGGGAGGGCAGAACTTCTCTTTAGGAACCCGGCGGGTGCCAGCTCCCTAACATCCAGCTATTCCCTGGTTATTAAAGATATTGGTGGGTGCTGGTTCCGTAACAAACAGCTATTCCCTGATTCTTACCCCCCCCCATTCACACCTATGCCAATTAGATGTGCTTTTCCCCACATCTTTTCCCCACATCTAATTCGCATAGTTGGAGAATGTGACTGGCTCCCTATGGAGCCGGTTCACATATCTCCGGGGAGGCTGCGGAGCCCACTGCAGAAAAATGCTGTGCGTCTTTGGCTCCGTTTCAGGGCCGAATTCAGGCATAGAATTGGCCCTGATTCGTCCCTGAAACGGGGAACAGGGATGCACAGCGCTCCTGTGCAATCCGCAGCATGTTATAGTGTGGACTCAGGCTTAAGGATGCTGGCAGGCACCAGCCCCTTAACAATCATCTAGCATTCAAAAAATAGTGTGTGGCTAGACAACTTATTTATCAAATCTTTTTTTACTGTTTTTTTATGAATTGACTTTTAGACAGGTATATAAGGTATTTACTGAGCATTTCTTATTTTTGCAGCAAATACCACATAAACCTGTAGCGATCATATGTGATATTTGTGTTAAATGTGTCACATGGCCCAAATGTCTCATGCAATATCCTTTTGTGAACTGACCCCATAGTTTGTTTTGTGTGTCATATTCAATAATGACTATATTTCATTGTATATGTGTTGTGGGCATCAATGCCTTTGTTATCAAGGAACAGAAATTGAGATAGTTTACATTTACGTAACTTTGTTGGTCTATATATTGTTCTATTTTAGCCGCCAGTTATCAGTCGCATTCTATAGGAATATGGAGCTGCAGAAAACTCCCCCTCCTTCCCAGTCATATACACACTTTATTATGCCACCATCATTTTACATAACTTCAGCTCTGCAAGTTCCTGAAAACGATTGATCCCTAAATTGTATTTAAAGCCTTTGTAGAAAACTCTTTTATTTATTTATTAGTGGGCCTTGAAGACTGGATTCAAACCTATGCAGTTTTAGTGCTTTTTGCAGATTTGCACTACAGTCCATTTACCATGGTCTCCTATGAAACACGTTCTGTAGTGCAAATCTGCAAAATGCAAAAAGCATTAAAAATGCCATAGGTGTGAATCCAGCCTAACGCACAAGTTGGAGAGCAATGACATGTATTCAAACTTCCCAAACATCAGCTAGTGCGTATAATTAAAAAAAGGCAGAATTGAAATGTATTCTGATTCGCTACAAAGTTAACTTTTTCTGGTGGGATGCACAAACAGCATCTGTGCTTTACAGCCTTGGCCCACCTGCACAAACAAGTCTTTTATTTGCTTTAACAATCACACACTGCTGACATTCTTCAACTTATTTAACATACGTATTCTAAGCAGGCCTGTGCAATGCAAATCCTCACTCCTATTTGCTGCTTTAAAAGGGAAGCTCTCTGGATAAGAATATGGAAGCTGCCCCAAGAGCCTGGGTTCACACTAGATGCAAATTTGTTGCAGGTTCGGCAGCGCATCTAAATCGCAACCCATCCATGCGAACCAATTGTGGAGTGTATGTTAACAACACCCCGCAAGCGGTTTACAAAACACAGTGGGATATGCAGAATTGGATCGCATGGGTGTGAACACCCTTTGCGATCTGATTTTGGTGCGGAGAAAAAAGGGTCCTGTGCCAGTTTGGTGCGAATGCGGTGCGATTTGCGACATACAAATTCATGGCTTAAATCGCACCCCAGAGATGCTGCATGTAATTCACACAGAAATGTGCTGCGATTTCTGTGCAAATTACATACGTTGCTAAGACAAGAAAAGCCAGTGCAGTAAACCACTTAGTGAACTGAGGCTGTCAGGTGTAGAAGCACAATATTACTCCAGTCTGATCTCCAGGTATTGCAGACAAGGGACACACAGTGGGGTTGATTTACCAGAATTGGAGATTGCAAAACCTGGTGCAGCTCTGCATGGAAGCTTTCAGGTTTTTTTTTTGTCAAAGCTTAATTAACCACTCGCCTACTGGGCACCATCACCCCCTTCGTACCCAGGCCAATTTTCAGCATTCAGTGCTGTCGCATTTTGAATGACAATTGTGCAGTCATGCAACACAGTACCAAAATTTAATTTGTATAATTTTTTTGAGACGGAAAGGGTTTTCTTTTGGTTGCATTTAGTCATCACTGGGTTTTTTATTTTTTGCTAAACAAACTAAAAAAGCCTGTTTGGCTTTTTGAAAAAAAAAGTTTTGAAAAACAATTTTCTTTGTTTCTGTTATAAAAGTTTGCAAATACAGTAATACTTTGGTTTGCGAGTAACGTGGCAATACGAGCGTTTTGGGAGACGAGCAACATTTTTTTTTAAATTGTAATTTAATTTGCGAGCACTGTCTTGCATGATGAGTAGAAGGATCAGTTTCAATGTAAAATTACACTCAAATTGGAATTACACTTACAATGTATATTTTAAAGTGGTTGTAAACCAGGTAAGCTTATACTAAGGAGATACCCCTGTCTCTGCATGTGCCGACATCATCGCCACATGCACACTGAAGAAATTGCACGTATGTGCCGTTTGCTCCAGTGAGTGTGCCATTACCGGCAGCTCCCATGTGCATGCGCGGGAGTGACATCATCGCGAATCACAGTGCAGGAGCTACGATACACAGAAGTAACCCCGGTGAGAAATGTCGCCGGTCAGTGCTGTGTATGGGCATCACAGCAGAGGCTTCGATCTCAAGTGAGTATTACATAATGAGCTAGTATGCTATGCATACTAGCTCATTATGCCTTTGTCTTGCAGGTGTTCATTTTTTTTTATTGGGTTTACAACCACTTTAAGGAGTCTCGTGTTTATCTATGTAAAGCCACTGGTGTATATAGTAAACTGACTGGTGTATACAGTACTGTATATGGCCAATGGTCCGGGAACGCTGGTGGCTCCCTGCACTTCCTGGAGAACTTGGAGACACTCCCAGCTGGGTGGGGATGACATAACGTTCGTTTGGAGAACTCGGAAGTTTCAACAGTTCCTAAGTGTCTGAGTTCTCCAGAAAGAATAAATGGTTGTGGAACGAATCATCTGAGTTTCCATTATTTCTTATGGGGAAATTCACTTTGATATACAAGTGCTTTGGATTTCAAGCATGTTTCTGTAACAAATTATGCTCGCAATCCAAGTTATTACTGTAATTTCTCTTCTTCGCTGATGTGCGCTGATGAGACTACATTGATGGGCAATAATGAAGAGGCACTAATAAGGCGGTACTGATATGCTGTCCTGATTGGCACTGATAGGACTGCACTGATGATCAGTGCCCTGATTATCAATGTAAATGTTTACTGTTGGTTATCAGCTTTCCTTTTCTCACACATTGACAGCGCTGAGGAAATTAAGTGCCAATAGCTGGCATTTGGTTACATGGGAACAGCTATGATGGGACACAGCTGAAAACCAGGTAAAGAGCCAATGTCATTGGCTCCTTACCCTGATCGGTGATGCGCTGTGTCCGAGGGACATGACTCACCACTGAACGCTGCACTGCGCCAGCGTGCAAGAGCGGCGTGACTGGGAGGACGCCATATGATGTCCACTTGGAAGGAGGAGAGTCCCACCTGGCGGTCAATCTGCTATGGGCTGGGCGAGAACTAGTTAAAGAAGCTGAAGTTAGAAGCTGATTGGCTACCATGCAAAGTTGTACCAGATTTTGCGCTCTCCAGTTTTAGTAAATTAGCCCCACAGGCAGCCTTTTCAGAGATCCTGCGGCTGGCAATTTGTCATTAGCATCAGAATCAACATTGCGTCATCAGCCTAGCATGTTGTTAATGAACAAAATAGTCATTTCCCAAGAAGGTTCTGCTTCTGGAAGATATATTTTCCTAAGACATATGCAATACAGCATGTATGATTTTTCTCTACCAGTAATCAAACACACAAATTCAAATTTGATGAAACAAAAGAAAAAAAAATTCCATCCAGATCCTTTAGGCTGGGTTCACACTATTGCGAATTGGATGCAGGTTTCCCTACATCCAATTTGCATGACAGGAAAGTGTGTGTCTGGTCTCAGTGGAGACAGTTCACACATCTCGGGGGGTGGCCACGCGGCACAGAGCAAAAGGGTCCTGTGCGTCTTTGGCTCCGTTCTCAGGTATGATTTCAGGTAACAATTCGAACCTGGGTCGGTGAATGGGGATGCACCGGACCCCCTGCTGTGCTCCGTGGCCGCACATATTGTGAACCCAGCTTTAGACCTATACGGACCGTCCGTCGGTTTCCAATAATGCATCAAAAATCCAATGTTGAAAATGATAGGTTCTGAATGAAAATCTATATGTGTTATGTCCAGCCTTATTCTGAATTGTTTACACAACAGTTTTAGGCTGGGTTCACACTATTGTGAATTGGATGCGGATTCACTGCATCCAGTTTGCAATAGCAGGGTATTTTAAACGGCTCTCTATGGAGTCGGTTCACACATCTCCGCTGCAGCTCCTGTGTGAATTTGCACAGGGGTCCTGTGCGTCTTTTGGTCCGTTTCAGGTCTGAAATTTAGCCAAAAATTCAGGCTAAAATCGGATCTGAAGCGGTGAACTGGGACGCACTAATCCCGTGATGTGAGTCGCATGCGAAGATGGTGTGAACCCAGCCTTAAAGGAAAATATTTACATACAAAATAAACTATATTGCCCCCATGGAACTTAAAGAGGAAGTAAACCCTGATGAGTTTACTTCCTCTTTCATTCCTTGTAAAGGCAAAGAATAATGGACTACTATGCATCGCATAGTAGTCCATTATGTGTCACTTACATGACACAGGAGCCAGCGAAGTCACCGCTGTCCCCTGTAGTTCCGAGCGTCCATCTTCTTGGTGGGTCTCTGAGGTTCTCGCTGCTCCGGCGCTGTGATTCGCCGGAGCAGCGATGACGTCACTCCTGCGCATGCGCACGGGAGCCGAGACTCGCGGCATTGCCGTCATCGACGATGCCCCGCTCAGTGCGCCGCTGTCTACGGCGCATGCGCCGTATATAGCGGTGCCCGTCTTCGGGCAAATATCTCCTAAACCGTATAGGTTTGGGAGATATTTCTTGGACCTACAGGTAAGCCTTAATCTAGGCTTACCTGTAGGTCAAAGTGGTTTGTAAGGGTTTACAACCACTTTAAATATACAATACAACAAATAACAGAAAATACATCCAGCAGATTAATAGGATTATGTAAAAATAATAATACAGAACACACATAACATTTTAGCAGTAAAATAATACATGCTGGTTTGTTTGATGAGATCTAATAAGGTTCTAACTTATGTAAAACAATGAAGACAACTCATTTGAATTTCTAATCAATATGTGATCACCATAGATTGCTATGAGAATCTGGAGCAATCACAACATTCAAAGCTCAGCCCCTTTAAAATGTATGCTCATGGGGGAATCATGGCCAGCTTCTAATTGTTGTATAGTTTTATTGAATCTATTTACTTACTTTCGCTTTTCAAGATCAGCCTTGAGCTCTGAGTCAGAGGATCCTGACCTTAGAGCAAGCAGCGAGGGATGATGGGAAATGTAGTCCAGCTATGCTCTGGAACTTGCTGTTAGTTCTGACTTGTCCACTAAATAAACTACATTTCCCACAAAGCTATGCACACTCTATGTAGACGCCCTCCGCTGGCTGGGGAGAGGAGTGCATTATGGGTAGTGTAGTTTATTAGATCTCTTGGCTATGAGAATTAACAACCAGAATTTACTAGTGTGTTGTCAGCAGACTAGACTGTGTACATGTACAGTTTCTGTATGGCAGCAGCAGGAAAAAGGCACCTATTGCTCTACACATAATGCACTACTTTTAAAGGACAGTGTTAGATCATTTTATTTCAACTCATTGTGAACTAATCGTATTGTTTTTAAAGGCTGAGCAATATTTTCCCTTGCTGACATTTCTTAAACTGGCCATATACACTACACCCTGATTGTACATATTCTGTACAATTTATAATGGGCATACACGCTTATATTTTATTATCTGATCGATATGTGATCAAAGAGGCTGAATCCGCACACAGCCAAATACGCATAATTTCCCTCCGGATCAATTTGGACTCCAAAATTAGAACCAATTCAATCAAAGTGAGTGGGTCAGCCAGGGCAGAAAGCTCTCAACCTCTTTCCATCGATCAGCAGCACTGCAATGCTTTGATTTAGTTTGTATTTCGATCGATCTGATTTTGAGATTGTATGGGGAAAACAAAGATGCAATCAATAACTGACAATCATATCATCTAATGATAAAAATCCACTTCTCCATGTGAGTCATATTGATTAAATGGGTTGTCGACTAGATCAGTTGATCCTATTGTGGGAGATTGATCGGAAAAGAAATCCAAGCGTGTATGACCACCATTAGGCTCGGTTCACATTCCCGTGACTTGGGATCCGACTTGTGAGACCCCAAGTCACATGACATGTGAAATCCCCTGTTAGTCGCCTCCAAGTCAGATCCTCATCTATATTGATGTGATTTGGATCTAACATTACAGGACAATTACCCAGGCATTCCTGAAAGTCGCATCAAAGTAGTACTTAAGTCACCAGGAAGTTACCTGGTAAAGTCGCACCTTAAGTTGTGGAACTTTCAGGTCCCAGTAGTGTGAACCGAGCATTAGGGTTCTTTCACACAGGCCATAAGCTTACCGCCCTCTGAAAAGTGATCTGATTTTTGTGGTTTTCTTTTATTTATATTTGTAACTGCTGAAGGGCAATTTTACAGTGTGGATGTGTGTCCCGGAATGCAGGCAGGGGACCCGCACACCCACGGATGTCAGATTGTGAGCAGCAGCTGTGTCCATGCAGCTGCTGCATCCCAATGGACATGAGTAGGACTGCATGTACAGGGATGCACAGTAAAACAAGCCCCTCCAAGGGTGTATTTTCATTCCCCGTGGTCTCAATGTATATAGTAATGTAGCCACCCTCTCCTGCTTACTCTGAGGTGGACTAGAGTCTATGGACTACGAGATTTGTAGTGCGCATGGAGCAGTACATGACTGCAGCTAATGTGCACTGTTCATTCCAAACAAAGGGAACTGGGAGGGAAAATGTGAGGTTGGGGAGCTCACAAAGGACTTTACAAATAGGAAGAAAAACACAGTAAGAAACAAATGCATGAAAAACAGATTACAGGGACATTAGGTAGTGGATGTGTTTGGAATATTTTTGGAGAATAAGGATATCACTTATGCCGCATACACACGACCGGACTTTTTGACAGCAAAGGTTCGATCGTGTGTGGGCTCCATTGGACCTTTGCTTGCCAAAAATCCGACGGTCTTTAGAAATAGAACATGTTTTAAATTTTCCAGCCGGAACTCCCCCAGACCCAGTTCCTAGTGGGAAACAAGTTCCTCTGTATAGTGGTCCGACGGACCAAATACGACGCGCGGGCAGCTACAGCACCTGTCCGCGAGAATGTTTCCAGTGCGATCCTATCACTCTGGTTCTCGGCAACAGGGTACTGTACATCTCACGCTCGCTGCAATAGGAAAAACACACTTTCCTATCGCAGCGAGCATGAGAGGGAATGCCTCTCCAGGGGCATACCAGGCCCTTAGGTCTAGTATGGATTTTAAGGGGAACCCCCTATGCTGAAAAAACAATGTGGGGGTCCCCCCAAAATCCATACCAGACCCTTATCTGAGCATGCAGCCCGGCCGGTCAGGAAAGGGGGTGGGGATGAGCAAGCACCCCCCCCCCGAACCATACCAGGCAGTTTGCACTCGATGGTAGGGTGACAGTCTAGAACAGTGATTGTCAACTTATGAGCTAAAAGGGGTCTTAAATGTGACCCCACCAGTGGTGTATTTTGGTTTTGTGCTGCCCTAGGCAAGACTAAAATCAGGTGCCCCCCAATATAAATTTTCCACACCGCTTCTTGTGTAAGACCCACCCCTTCACCTGTAAGCTCCACTCCTTCCTCTTTAGTCTCCACCTCTTCTTATTAGAGCTCCACCTCAGGAGTTAGTAAGAGACTGCAGACATACTATAGGAGCTGGTCAGAGACTGCAGATATTATACAAGAGATGATCAGAGACTGCGGACATAATACAAGAGATGGTCAGAGACTGCGGACAGGATACAGGAGACGATCAGAGACTGCAGACATGATACAAGAGACAGTCGGAGACTGCAGACGTGATACAGGAGACGGTCAGAGGCTGCAGAAAGGATGATACAGGAGACGGTCAGGGACTGCAGAAATGATGATACACGAGACGGTCAGAGACTGTAGACATCAGAAACTGCAGACATGATACAGGAGATGGTCAGAGGCTGGGGACATGATCAGATGCTGCGTAACATGGTCAGAGGCTGGGGACAAGATCAAAGGCTGGGGACATGATCAGAGGCTGCATAACATGGTCAGAGGCTGGGGACATGGTCAGAGGCTGCGTAACATGGTCAGAGGCTGTGGACATGATCAGAGGCTGCGGACACGGTCAGGGGCTGCGGACATGGTCAGGGGCTGCGGACATGGTCAGGGGCTGCGGACATGGTCAGGGGCTGCGGACATGGTCAGGGGCTGCGGACATGGTCAGGGGCTGCGGACATGGTGCGGGGCTGCGGATATGATTAGAGGCTGTGCACATGGTCAGGGGCTGCGGACAAGGCCAGGGGCTGTGCACATGGTCAGGGGCTGCGGACATGGCCAGGGGCTGTGCACATGGTCAGGGGCTGCGGACATTCTAATACATCTTCTAATACATTTGCCGGTCATTATTACTTACATGATACATCACTGTGAACGTCTCCTCCGCTGAACCCAGCCAAGCCAACGTGATTCAAGACCGCCCACTCAAGCATAGCCGAGGTGAGTTGAGCGGGGACCACCCCGCACAGCCGAACACAGCACAGCCGAGGTGAGCTGAGATCGCCCCTCTGCTCGAGCACAGCCAAGTGGGTATTGCCTCCCCCGACTGAGCATAGCCAATCCGAGCTAACCACAGCCAAGGTGAGCTGAGTGGGAACTGCCCCTCCCCCCTGCCCGAGCTGAACCGATGCACGTGAGGCTGCCAGAAATTGCTTCCTCCTTGGCGGCTTCAAGCCTGCGGCTCTGGCTTCACGGCAGCTTCGTTCTCTGCGACTTCCCTCCCCCTTCCCTTGGCAGCCAAAACGATCGCTTCTCCTCTTAGCCAATCGGGTCTTAAGACACGGTTCATGATTGGCCGAGAGCAGAATCAGAAAGACAATAGCGAATATTAATTCGCTATTGCTACACAACTGAGTGGGCTCTGGGTGCAGTGTTCTGCGCCCAGAGGCCACCCTTTTTTGAAGCCATTTAGAGCCTCAGGCTCTAATCATGTGCTTAAAAAAAAAAAAACATTGAAATCCATTCGTCTGGCACCCTGCATGTATATTGGTGGCTGGATGCATGGATTAGAGGGGCAGAGCCCCTGCACCCCTAATTTATGAGCTTGCCACTGGTTCCAAGTATAGACTGCTGAGGTCCGACAGCCATACATCATATACCAAAGGGCTGCATGCAGCCCTCAGGTCGCATGTTGGGCACCAGGGTGCTAGAATGTTTTAGTATCTATGGAAATGGGTTACAGAAGGATGAACAGCGTTTTTGGCAAAAACAGCCTCCCAGTGAAAGAGAGGAGTAACTAGAACCTTCTGGTGCAATAAACCATGAAGGGTCACCCTGGTCCCAGACAGGGGCCCTCTCCACTAATCCCGGGGGCCCTTTACTCCCATCATGGGACCCTTTATTATGGTCTCACAGCGGGCCACCTTCCTACTGTCTCGGGGTCCCCCTATGAAGGAGAAATGCCAGAGCCCAGTTGCAAGAGTGACCTTTGCGAATCTGGTAGTTTTTTTACTTTTATTGTTTTTTTTGCTTTTTTTACTATTTTATTTTTTTAGTATTTTTTACATATTTTTTAGGACCCCCATTGGGGAGGTTTGGTGAAATATCAGGGGTCTAAACAGACCCCTGATGTCTCACTTTTGAGACACAGAAAGGGACTGCTGACAGATTCATAAATCCCTTTCTCTGCAGCCTCAGCTGCACAGAATAAATGGACAGGAATAGCTCTGTACAGAACTTTCTGTTAATTTGAAAACACAGGCATATTTAACACAGTTTACTATGCCCCAGCTATGAATGAATAAAAACAAAAAAACTTAACAAAAAAAAAAACAGTGATCAGTACCACATTTTCACTGGCAATTTGTACACTTGCAGAGCACTAGAATCACAAGTTCTAGTTGACACTTTTCCCATTTGTAGCAATAGAGTGTGGCAAAGGCAAAGTTGCACTGGTGAGTCTACAGCAAGAGCTCTGCAAGTCCCAGTGACCCCTGTGGTGGGATGACTATTGCACAACATAACTGAACCAGAACTTGCAGCAGACTTGCAGAATGTTTGCAAAGAAAGTTGTTCTGGAGTCATGCAATGCGGACTTGTGCAACAAACTTGTGAGGCTTGTCAAATCTAGCCATAGCTTAGCAAGTCATTTTCAAACTTGCAGCTCAATTGCTTACTATCTAGGATGGAGCGATTGGTTCCTCTACACACCGCCGCCCCCGCCGCCCCCGCCGCCTTCCTACTCAGGTGTACAAGGAGGGGTACATTTAGGGCAGATTAGATTCTTTAATTTACAGCAGTTTTTTTTTATATTGCATGATATATGAGCAACATGTCAAGCCGTAAATTGATTGTAAACCAAATTTTTTTTTTAATAACATGCCATACTTACCTGCTCTGTGCAGTGGTTTTGCACAGCGCAGGCCCAGTCCTCCTCTTCTGGAGCCCCCCTCCGGCACCTCAGGCTCCTCCCCCTCTGCCGAGTGCCCATATAGCAAGCCACTTGCTATGAGGGCACTCCTGTGTGCCCGCTCCCAAGTCCTGCTCTGTGTGTCCATTGACACAGAGTACAGCTTGGCCTGCCCCTACCTCTCCTCACTGGCTGAGATTGACAGAAGCAGATGCCAATGGCTCCGGCTGCTTTGTCTGAGCCAATGAGGAGGAAGAAAGTCGAGAGAGCTGCTGCTCATGCGCACAGCGCTGGATCGAGATAGAGCTCAAGCATGGAGGGGGGGGGGGGCGGGCAAGGGGGAAGCAGACCGCAGAAGTGTTTTTTTATGATGCCCAAGCTCTCCATAGGTGATGCTTTTTAAGCTTTTACGGGTTATCAGTTTAGAGTTAAGCATGGATTATAGCCCTAGAATTATTGCTTTCAGTCTGACATTCACAGTGATACCTCAAATGCGTGGGATGTTCCCCCGATCTCATCCTGCTCTCACTATTACAGCCATTTACTGTGGTCCCGGGCATCCCAGGGGAACCTTCAGATCCCCCTAAAAGTTATTGGATGGTTCTAGAGCCTCCTGAATCACCTTTACTTGAAAGCGCATTCCAAACCTACCACTGAAGCGGCAGCAGCTTGTTTTAACCCCTTGAATATTCGGAAGTTTATAAATGTAGTTTAGTAGAAAAGGGGTTAAGCATAGATGTCAATCCAGCCTAGATATTCAGGAAGAGTATTTCTCTTCAATAAACTTACCTTTATCAACATCACTTCTGACAATGTGAGAAAACCAAATTCCTGAAGCCATAGAAACTGAAATAGTTTAAAATATCTGTTTCCACTAAAAGCAGGTGTTGGATTCTGCATTATACATATAATATATACAGTACAATAATGTCACTCTGAAAAGCCCACCTTTTCTCGTCAGAACACATAACAATGCATTTGCATACCAATGCAGAGTCATTACTGAATATCGTCGCTCACAAAACTGAATTTTCTGGTTTGTGTGGTTTTATTTTTACAAGCATTCTGCGTATGTGAGTTTTATCTTTGCAGTCGTTCAGCAGGTCTGTGATCACTTACAGGGCAGATTTAGGACACGGTGGGCCCAGAGCACACATCCAGCTTTGAATTAAGTGGGGAAGTTTTAGAACCTTTGTCAGGCTTTTATTGCTATGTGGCCCTCTGGGGAGATTCACCCTCTTTTCTCCTGGGCATTGTCACTGGGAGAGAGAAGAAACGTTATTGCTCTGTGCCTATCTGGAGAGATTTACCCACACTCCAACATGTTTCGCCCCGACCATGGGGCTTAATCATGATTTCCCATGATTAAGCCCCCTGTGCTGGGCAAAACATGTTGGGGTGCAGCCTGGATGGAGCCCGTGCCAAGGCTGTTTTCACTTTCTACATACAGGGTATTGTTGTAATGTGTAGCTTATGGGACTCTTCTTTCCTTGCACTTTTCCATTAGTAATAGCACTGCACATTAAAAAGGCTATGCTATTTTTTGAGGCACATGTGTGCATGCAGAGATGACTCAAGATAGCAAGCACAGTGAAACAGGAAGTTTATGGTGCTATGTTATGTCTGCAGAGTGCTGGAGCTTATTTCACTCCCACACAACAAACAATATTGATTACACTGCCCTATTGAAATAAAAGAGAATATGGGGACTTGAGTGTAACATACACTTGAAACACTCATCCAATGCAGAACAATGCCTTTCTGTATGAGTTCTTTGGTAGAAACTTGTATTGTAGAATGGTCAGGAAATCTAAAGGCGATGTCACAGAGATTGTCCATCATCACACTGTAATTTGTGCAGCCATCGTAAAGCTCCAGGAACTCCTTGGAATTTAGACACTTTCTGAAATGTGCCCCATTACTACGGGTTCAAACAACCTAGTAGGCTTATCTCTTTAACTTACAATTTAAAATTTCCTGAGCACTAGGAGCATAGCTATCTCTATAGTTCTGGTGCTCTGACGCTGGACCTTCTGGTCTCAGTTCCTGCAGCTTCAGAGTTGTGTGCAGCTGCTGCTTCTGCCCCTCCTCTCCTCTTGCCCAATCACAGAGTGCTTTGTATTTTCTGAACCTTTTTTAAAATACAAAGCCTTCTCTTAATGGCTAGTGGAGGGGAGAGGCAGGCAAAGTGGTTGCTGTTTGAGAAAGCAGCATCGCTCCTGTCAGAGTGCCGGTGTTCTGTCGAATACTGCCCCCCCCCCGTCGAAAAATGCCTCCAATGGGTCTGCATATGCGTAGTACCAATCGTCACTCCAGCTGATATGTCAATCAGCTGGCGTGATGTCAACACAGTGCATGCACAGGCATATTCTGACAAAACGCAAAAAGTGCAGGGAGAACATACTTGTCACATTCTGCCTCGCTGTTGTGGGGCGTGTTTTCTGTGTTGCAGGGCGGGTTCAGTGTGTCTAATGGCGGCTTGCATTACACACAAAAGCTGCCCTTCAACACACTGAATCTGGCCTGCAACACACACAAATCATGCCCCACAACAGTGCAGACCCTTCGGAGGCATATCAGACAGGGGGCAAAAATTAATACAACATCCGCGCTCAGCAGATTGTTGATAGTGCCTCTGACGATCTGCGCATTTCTGCCGTCACGCCAGCTGAACGGGAAATCAACTGGAGTGTGGTGCCGTACTGCGCATACGCAGCCCGTTGGAGGCACTATCTGACAGGGGACACTTTTTGATAGAACACTGGGAGTATGGTGATAGCTGTACTCAGTAAAACTGTCAGTTGTAAATAGCAGTCCATGAGGTGATATGCACATTCTTGGACTTAACCCATAGTAAGCCAACACATTTTAGAAATTTTCTCCATACTGTGGCAGCACAGCCCCACTAGGATACACTTACAACAAGTACAGAGGCCAAAGAGTGTTGGGGGTATTGCATTTCCAAACCCCTGGCTCTATTATTTGGCAGCCCAATTACAATACATGGTGGTTGGCCTGGCTCAGAGTGTTGAACAGGAAAAAAAGGCTTAAGATTGTTCCCTTTCTATAGTATTGCATTTCACCCACTCGCATTCCCTCCTGGATGGCTTGGAATCCCAAGACCTTGTTAAGTCTGATAGGTTATTCCCCACTTATAGAAAGTTTTCCGCATTATAGCCATACATGGAATAACTTAACGTACCCCAAATTGGCAAAGCTTTAATTTGCGAAGAAATGGTTTATATACGGCATTACACATATGAAACACATATTTCGAGGAGGTTCCTTTCTCTTCGTTGCAATGCCAATACGGACTGCCCCAGTCTATGCAATTCTATTATTTGCAGCTTTAGCACGGAGTTGTGGCTCAACACTTATTTAGCTACAACTAAGGCTATTGCTGAAACACGTCAACTATATTGTTTTATTGTCACTCTGATGTACCAATAAATGACACTTCAAGGATTACAGTTTTGTCGGCTCTTCGTATTACTGGCTGAACACTTATTACTGGGTTTTCCCCTTTCCCCTACCCCCTCTTTAGTATGATGCAGCAGAGCCCTATACAAAAAGGGTTTATATCTCAATGTTATTTCACGCTCTTGCCTACCTATTTGACAACATACCCCCTACAAGGTGTTGGAAAAATGGGTACCAGATGTAGGTGATTTAACTGTTAAGCAATGGGAGATGGAGCTGGAAGTGGGGCACAACAGCTCCTTAAAAACATCTTAACATCTGTCCCAGTTATACCACCTGTCCTCATGCTCTGGATCTTTAAAATAGCATTCATTAATTAGAGCCAGGGCCGGCCCTACCATGAGGCCCAGTGGGCCCATGGTCCCAGGCGGCATCTTAAGAGGGGCGGCAGTCGGCAGTGACAAGCTGTACCCATACGTCACCTGTGCCAGCTGTGGGGTTGCCACCTTTTCTTCAAACCCAAACACTTTAGCGGCACACAGCAATTTTATTTTTATATTATAAACTATACATATAATTTGCTATTAAATAAAATTTCTAATCATATAAAGTTAATTACAAGAGTCATCCTTTACATCAGAGTCCACAGAGTTCCCCTTTTACATCTGAACTCGCAGAGTTCCCTTTCACTGTAAGAGGAGACTCTGCACTGATGTAAGGGAGAACATTAGGAACTCTAACATAAGGGATGCTCTGGGAACCTGATTTAAGGGGGAACACTGAGAACTCTGATGTACAGAGAGGACTCTGATGTAAAGGGGAACCCTGTGGCCTTCGGTGTAAAGGGGAATTCTGATGCAAGGAGTGCTCTAGGAACCCTGATCTACCTTAGTGTTCTCACTGAGAGGCAAGAGAGAGAAGGGGGAGACTTCAATCACAGACAGGGATGGATGGTGAGCTCACTCACCCCTTGGCAGTCAGCACCTCTCATCCAGATGTATCTGAGGCTACAGGACTTCACGTTCCTTTTCTGAGGCACAGTGCCTGGGATTGGAGTTCTCGCTTCTGTGTGTGTTTAAGGAGGCTTTTTAGTGCTGGCTTTGGGCAGTGTAAAAGAGAGTGTAATAGACACTCTCAGCTTAGACAACTGCAGCCAGAAACCCTGCTGGGAAGCCATAATCCAGTCTGAATCATGTGTCCGGGTTTCAGGCAGTCTGAAACCCAGGCGCATGATTCCAAACCCGAACTCTCCAGGTGAATCCCAGACAGGTGGAAACCCTAGCCAGCTGTCTCCCGAGATCTGCTGTGGGACTGCTGTGAAATGTTGCATCCAATGAGTGTGCAGTCCATGCTGCCTGTGTGAGTTTCACACTGAGCCGATATTGATGCTTGCCAGAGCTGCACAGTGTGTGAAACGTTCATGTAATGTAACTGAATGCAGAGAGAGGCCAGTATCAACATGCATTTTCTCCTGTGTATTTCTTACACTGAACTTCTGCTATGATCACTAACATCCAGTCAAAACCCAGAAAAGTCCCCACATGACTTCAGCATGCCAAATCATGCTGAGGTGTGGAACAGCCAATCATTGCAGAGCGGCAGAAGAAAGGAGTGGGAGGGAATTAAAAAATAATGCATGTCTCTTAGGCTAGTGCACGAGATATGTAAATCACCTGTCACTGACCGCAAGGGGGAGGATTTGACAAAGTTTTTCTCTGTTTGTCAAGATTTAGCTCACTGAACAATAAAAGAGGATTGCTCAGAGCTGGATTAACTTTTTGTGGTAAGACCGGGCTCAAATGATAGGAAATCTTATACTCTACATTATGACAAAAAAAAAAAAAAGGAAAATTTTCAGGTTTATATCCACTTTAACCTTGTGTTGATATTAATTCCCAGCCAACAGTGGCTACAGCACCCATCAGTCATAAGCAACTTCCAGGAATATGTGTGATGGGAATATTTGACTAAAAATACTAAAGCTGACAGTAATGCAAACCAACCCCTATAGTGTAAACACGTGTTTTTAATGCATTTAATATGCACTTAATGGACATTTAAAATGGTTGTACACGTTTAGATATAAAGAGATGTGAAGAAAATCCTCCTACATAAGTTGTATCTGTTTATCTGCAGTCTTCTCCTCTCTACATCTGTTCAAAGTGCTGAATTTATAAAGCTTCTCTGAGAGTTCCCAAAAAAAGGGGCGGGAAGCTGAAACAAAGCGCTCCACAAACTGTTGGCGCTATATAAATCCTCTTTAATAATAATAATAATAATAATAACTACACTCTGCACCCCTTTCCACACAGCACACAGGAACAGAGCTGAGGCTGTCAATCAGATGGAACTCCTTCCCCTGTCATCATTTTTCTCTTGGTGTCAGGAAAACTTGTCAGACATGATTCCTGCTGATAGCAAAGGAATGAAGCAGCAGACAGAAATGACACTGTGGGGGAGATTTACTAAAACTAGAGCACTTAGAACCTGGTGCAGCTGGGCATGGTAGCCAATCAGCTTCTAACTTCAGCTTGTTCAATTAAAGGGGTTGTAAAGGCACAAGGTTTTTTACCTTCATGCATTCTATACATGAACGTAAAAATCCTTCTGTGTACAGCAGCCCCCCCCCCCACCATACTTACCCGAGCCCTCTCTTGATCCAGCGATGTCCAGGAGAGCCTTGCGGGGACTCACACTCCTGATTGGCTTTTGGCAGCAGCGGAAGCCATTGGGAGCCACAGCTCCGTGTCTGAATGGACACAGAGAGCAGCGACTCAGTTCGGGTGCCCCCATAGAAAGCTGCTTGCTGTGGAGGCACTCGACAGGAGGGAGGGGCCAGGAGTGCCAATGTGGGGCCCGAAAAGAGGAGGATCTGGCTGCAAATTTACTGCAATAGTAAGTATGCTATAAAGGAACGCACCCTAGATGCCCACCAAGTGTTTTTTTTTGCACCTTACTGGTATTTCACCTCACTAATCTATGCTACAGGTGTGTTTACATTGCGCTACCATAGACTTGAATGGAAGGACATGACAAGCTTCAGCTCCTCCCAGACTCGACGTGTAACTTCATTTTTGCTGCATATCGACACAAAGTGATGCAAATGCTACGTTTTCCAAATGTGAACAACAGCTGAATGTGCATATTATCCATTGTAGGCTGGTTTACTAGATGGCAAAAACATGCCTTAAATGCCTGTTTCTAATGCAAACAGGGACGTACTGAAGTCTATTTTCCCGCCACCAGAGATTTGTCACCAACCCAGTGCTCACTGAGCTGACTGAAGATCTGCCAAGCAACTGCTGTAAATCCTGTTGTCAACAACAGGCAGCTTATAACCTGAAACACAAAACAGAAAGAACCAGCAAAGCCTTCCCAGAGAAATATGCACTTAAAGAGGAAGTAAACCCTCTCTTTAAAAATAAAAATAAAAAAAAACACCTTGCGTCGCTGACATGTTGAGTCGGCGTGTCTTCTGGGTATCGCTGCTCCGGCGCTGTGACTGGCCGGAGCAGCGATGATGTCACTCCCACACATGCGCATGATTGCCGTTAGAAACGGCACGCACAGTGTGCCTGAGCCCGATGTCTACGGTGCATGCGCCATTGACATTGGTGCGCTATTTCTGTCTCCTAAAACTTTTAAATTTGGGAGATATTTCTTGCACCTACAGGTAAGCCTTCATCTAGCCTCACCTGTAGGTTAAAGTGGTTGTAATCGGTTTACAACCACTTTAACAATCATCATAGCCCTCTATTAAGAATAGAATTGATTTAAAAACAAATGGGTGATAAAGGTGACAATACTATGGGCCACTTTCAATGCAACACAAACGCAGTTTTCCACTCGTTGCCCTCCTTAATCCTCACGAGATTGTATGTCCCTCTCAAATCAAGCTTCGTGAAAACTGTTACTCCCTTGAGGCAGTCAAATAACTCCGTAATCAACAGAATCGGATAGGCATTTTTAATCGTGAAATGATTGAGACCCCTATAATAAATACAAGGTCTCAGTTCACCACTCTTCTTCTTCACAAAGAAGAAACCAGTACAAGAAGGAGACGAGGATTTGCGGATGAAACCTTGAGAAAGTGCATCTGCAACATACTCCTCCATTGCCTTATCCTCCAAGACCGACAAAGGGTAAACCCGGCCACGTGGGGGTAAGGCACCGGGTTGAAGATCAATTACACAAACTGCTGGCTTGACCTTTGTCAAAAACCACTAAAATCGTGGTACACCTCCGGCAGGAAGGAGAATGAAGAGGTGCACAGGACCTTGGCTACCTTCTGGAAGCATGTCTTACTGCACTGTGGTGACCGGGAGAGGACCTCAGTATGAAACCAATCAAAAAAGGGGTTGTGCCTCTGTAGCCAAGGAAAACCAATAACCAGCGAAAACTTAGGTGAGGAAATAAGTTGGAATTGGATTATCTCATGGTGAAGAGCCCCTACGGCTATGGACAACGGAACCATCTCAAGAGTCACATGGGCAGGCTGTAGAGGTCTCCCTTCAAGAGCCTCAATGGCAAGAGGAGTGTCACGCAGCTGCAGCGGAATCAAGTACTTTGATACAAAGGCAGCACAAATGAATAGGCCTGCAGCCCCAGAGTCAATTAGAGCCTGTATCTTGAGGGAGGACTCAGGCCAAGAAAGGGTAACTGAAACCAGGGGCTTATCCTTCTGGATAAGTGAGGACGAAACAATGACACCTAAGGTCTGTCCATGACAGGGCCTCAAGGTTTGGGCGTTCCATGGACAGGTAGGACAAGACTTCAAAAAGTGATTTGACTGGCCACAATAAAGACACAATATCTCCCTCCTCCTAAGGGTTCTTTCATCCGCAGAGAGACGCGTGATACCCAAGTGCATGGGTTCACCTTCACTGACTGACTCGGTACTAGGAGGCATGAGAGGTGAGGGAGGCATGGGTGGGACTGCAAAGCTCGAAGACAAATGTACAGGAGGCTTCCACAAGCACTCCTTAAAAGTGAGTCTCTCTCTGAGTCTGGAGTCAATGATGAGGGGAAACATGGCCAACTTCTCCAGTTCAGTGGGTATATCTCGGGCTGCTATCTCATCTTTGATGGTATCCGAGAGACCATGAGAAAAAGCAGCCACGGGAGCCTCATTCTTCCAAGCAACCTCTGCTGCCAGAGTTCGGAATTCAACTGGCAAAAGTTCTCATACTCTGTTTGATGGACATGAGAC
The DNA here is from genome assembly GCF_037356315.1 of Lithobates pipiens. Lineage (NCBI taxonomy): Eukaryota > Metazoa > Chordata > Amphibia > Anura > Ranidae > Lithobates > Lithobates pipiens. The sequence goes on from NW_027507787.1 coordinate 45,122,706, forward strand.
ACTTGGCAGCAGAAGCGGAGCATGCGGGAACGTCAAATACCCTTTTAAAAGAAGCCACAAACTCCGGGTAACTCAAGACAACAGGTTTTTGCGTCTCCCATAGAGGATTTGCCCAGGCCAAGGCTCTCTTAGAAAGCAAACATATCACAAAACCTACTTTGCTTTTGTCCGTGGGAAATGCCTCAACCTGTTCTCAACCTGGTTGACAAACCCTCTGCATTGGACTGGATTGCCCCCAAATCGCAGGGGAAGCGGAGTGGAACCAGACATACCTCTTCTAGAGGTATTACTCGAGGCAGGGGCCTGCACAGAGACTGGAGCAGCAGCAGGGATGGCCTACAACACAAGTTGTACCAGAGCAGCCACAGTGGGAGACTGCAGGAGAATTTGTAACGCCATGGCAAGCTGATCCATGCAGTGATCCTGCTCATCCAATCTGGAAAAAATATTACCAACAAGTGGATTGACTTCATCTCCTTAATTGATGGCCTTTGCCTACTGTCAGAAACCATGAATAAGACTGAGACAGAAGTACAGTTAAATCACACTTGTTTAACCACCTCAATACAGTGCACTTACACCCCCTTCCTGTCCAGACCAATTTTCAGTTTTCAGCGCTCTCACAGTTTGAATGACAATTACTCAGTCATGCAACACTGTACCCATATGAAACTTGCGTCCTTTTTTCCACACAAATAGAGCTTTTTTTAGTGGTATTTAACCACTAGTGGATTTATTTTTATTTTTTGTGCTATAAATAAAAAAAAAACTTAAATTTTGTGAAAAAAATGCCTTTTTCTTTGTTTCTGTCATAACATTTTGCTAATTAGTAATTTTTCTTCATACATTTTGGCCAAAATTACATATCTTTGGTAAAAATAACCCTCGGTGGCGAGTGGAACTGACTGGCTCCTGCCCAAGCAGGATCTGGAGCCAGTAGGAATGTCAGTCGAGCAAGTCTTTAACAGTCTCTGTGATGTTGACTAAGGCAAAGGCAGAGATCATCTGGGCTGGACAGCTTAAAGGGGAGGGCCAGCAGGGAATTTTTTTTTTTTTAAAGTCAACAGCTACAAACACTGTAGCTGCTGACTTTTAATAAGGACACTTACCTGTCCTGGGTGCCCGCGATGTCGGCCGCCCAGGGCCGACCATCCCTCGGCTCTCGGGTCCCAGCATTGCCATTCCAACTAAGGGAAACAGGCAGTGGAGCCTTGTGGCTTCAATGCTCATTTCCTACTGCACATGCGCGATTCGCGCAGCGCTTTGGGAATGGGGTGTGCTGTGTTCTGGGACACACACAGTTCCCAGAACCCATGTAGGGGAGCACACAGAGGGGTCCCCCATATAGGGGAGCACACAGAAGGGTCCCCCATGTAGGGGAGTACACAGAGGAGTCCCCCATGTAGGGGAGTACACAGAGGAGTCCCCCATGTAGAATAGCACACTGAGGGGTCCCCATGTAAAGGAGTCCCCCATGTAGGTGAGTACACAGAGGAGTGATAACAGGTGTCAGAGGAGGGTCCTTCCACAGGACACATGGCAGGCAGCATGGTGAGTTTGGCACACAGGAAATTTGAGGCAGCATGGTGAGGTTGGCACACAGGACACATGGCAGGCAGGGTGGTGGGGTTGGCACAAAGGAGACATGGCAGGCAGGGTGGTGAGGTTGGCACACAGGACACATCAGGCAGGTTGGTGAGGTTGGCACACAGGACACATGGCAGGCAGGGCGGTGAGGTTGGCACACAGGACACGTTAGACAAGTTTTTTTTTTTTTGCTGTATGTGCCTCTAAAGTCCACCAATAGGGATCCCCTTCTTTTTTGTTAGACAGGGTGGTGAGGTTGGCACACAGGAGACATGGCAGGCAGGGTGGTGAGGTTAGCACACAGGACACATGGCAGACAGGGCAGTGAGGTTGGCGCACAGGAGACATGGCAGGCAAGGTGGTGAGGTTACCACAAGGCAGACATGGCAGGTAAGGCGGTGAGGTTGGTACACAGGAGACATGGCAGGCAGGGCGGTGAGGTTGGCACACAGGACACGTCAGACAGGGGAGAGAGGTTGGTACACAGGATACATGGCAGGCAGGGCGGTGAGGTTGGTACACAGAACACGTCAGGCAGGGTGGTGAGGTTGGCACACAGGAGACAAGGCAGGTGGGGCGGTGAGGTTGGCACACAGGACACATGGCAGGCAGGGTGGTGAGGTTGGCACACAGGAGACATGGCAGACAGGGTGGTGAGGTTGGCACACAGGAGACATGGACACACATCAGGCAGGGTGGTGAGGTTGGCACACAGGAGATATGGACACACATCAGGCAGGGCGGTGAGGTTGGCACACAGGACACATGGACACACGTCAGGCAGGGCGGTGAGGTTGGCACACAGGACACATGGACACACATCAGGCAGGATGGTGAGGTTGGCACACAGGACACACGTCAGGCAGGGTGGTGAGGTTGGCACACAGGACACATGGACACACATCAGGCAGGATGGTGAGGTTAGCACACAGGACACATGGACACACGTCAGGCAGGGCGATGAGGTTGGCACACAGGACACATGGACACACATTAGGCAGGATGGTGAGGTTGGAACACTTGACACATGGACACACGTCAGGCAGGGTGTTGAGGTTGGCACACAGGACACACGTCAGGCAGGGCGGTGAGGTTGGCACACAGGACACATGGACACACGTGACTTCAGGCAAGCAGGGTGGAAACATCAGATTCTTTAATTGTCATGTTCTCTAATTCAATCGCTCATATATGTCACCTGCTGTTCATATAACTCTTTAATCTTCTGCAATCCTCTCCAATTTCAGCTGATCACATGATGTAAACAAAAGATCGGTAATCATTTCTTTTTTCTCCTCACACTGATAGTGTGAGGAGAAAAAAAAGCTGATCACTGGCTTATGTTCCAGGGACATCGGTCCCGAAAAAGGAAGGAGGCACATCTACTTCCTCTGTGCCAACAGTACCTCCTGTCAGTGCCACCTGCCAATGCCCACAGTGCCCATTTGTTCCACCTATCAATGCCCATGAGTGCCACCTATCAATGCTCACCAGTGGTGCCAATCACTGCCACCTAGCAGTGCTGTCTATCAGTGTAACCGATCAGCGCCCATTATTGCCACCCATCAGTGCCCATCACTGCCACCTATCGGTGCCCATCAGTGCTGCCTCATCAGCGTACATCAATGAAGGAGAAAAATTACCTGTTTGCAAAAGTTTATTTAAAAAAATGATTCATTTGGGTACAGTGTTGTATGTAGTTCAAAGTGCATCAGCGCTGAAAGCTGAAAATTGGTCTGGACAGGAGGGGGGGTTTAAGTGCCCAGTAAGCAATGGCCTGGTCATGAAGTGGGTAAAACCCTCCAGAGGGAAAGTGGTTAAAATAAAATAGAAAGCGGTTACTATGCTGTAACCCACTTCTAAAGCTAAGTTCACAGTGGCATTGAAAGCAGGCATTTGAGGGGCATTTTAGCCCCCCCCCCCCCAGTGCCTATGCAAATGGTGCAATGGACAGCACACAGTGTCAAAACATGAAGCATTAGCGGCGCTTTGCTTCAAAATGAAAGCCTCATGTAGAGTCTAGAGGCGTTTGAAGCCTTTCATTGCCTCCCATTCAAGTCTATGGTAATGTACCGCAACTGCGTTACAGTGTAGCTGTGGTGCGTTAGTACATTAGTTAACAATGGGGCGTTTGTGGTGTGGTTTTTCTTAACGCACCAAAAAACACTTGTCAACTGCACTGCAAGCGCACATAGGGCGTTTGGGGTGGGGTTTTTAATGCTCATTAAACACTTAGCAAATGCACCTATTAATGTGCATTATTGCTATGGGCGCGTTTGATAAGCGTCAGTATTTTGAGCAAGTGTGAATAAGCACTAATATATACTGTATATATACTGTATGTATAAATGATTTAACGCTTTTCATCAACTATGGGGGATTTGTGTTTTTCAGCAATATGGGGGATTTGTGTTTTTCAGCAATATGAGGGATTTGTGTTTTTCAGCAATATGGGGGATTTGTGTTTTTCAGCAATATGGGGGATTTGTGTTTTTCAGTGTGACCAGGTTGGAACCTATTTGGGAAGAGCGGGAAGTCTTCCTGTGAAAACCTCCACTGCACCTCCAGAGGAATGCCACAGCTCGTACGCTTCGGCCACACTCGGCAATGTTCGGAAGCCGCATGCGCGCTTCTGCCTTGTCCTGCGCTTGCGTCGGCTCCCAGTGCCAGTGTGAGCAATCTCACGTAGAGGAGTGCGGGGGGCTAGAGGGGAAGCGGTGGAAGAGGGGTGGAGGGGACAGCAGGATATAAAATCAGGGCCACAGCCTGGCGGTGACACTCTGGCGGAAGAGGACACGGAGAATAGATTGAATACAGAAGAGAAGAGCCTGGAAAGTGATAAGAGGTGAGATCTCACACTGTCTATGGGACACCCAGCCAGGCAGCTCCGAAAAGTTCCTGCAAACTTCCCTTGACCCTCATCACAGCCATTCCTGCCCTCTATTCTGTATGTAGATGGGTATCCAGGCTCTCCTATACATGTCGATTGTATGTAGGATCTCCTATACATGTCGGATCTCCTAATACATGTCGATTGTATGTAGGATCTCCTAACGCATGTAGAGAGCAGTAATGAATGATGGGCACTGATTGTATGCAGAGCTACCCATCAGATGACTGATCTGGTACTTCTAGAATCTGAATGATTAGACTTTTATTTTGATTTATTGTGTTTGTTTATTTCTGTGTAATTCAGTCTTGTGGTGGCCATGCAAGCTTTGATAAATGATCAATTTATTTTCCAATCAATCTTTTCTGATAGGGATAAGTGATCTATATATGCCGCACGTGTGGAAGTGGATTTCGATCAATAGTTTACAATCTTGTGTATCTTATTGATTTGCATCCCTGTAATCTCCTAATCTGATCACTCAAAATATGATGCTGTCAATTGACGCAACGCGGTTTTATTTATTTTTATTTTTTTCTATTCTGGCCGATCAATCAGAATGGAGCCTAAATCGATCAGAAGATATGGGTATTCCATTAATCAAATCCAAATTGGGTCTAAATCGATTGGAAGGGAAGTTATGCCTATTCGATTGACTCTAAATTGATCAAGTGGGTCGTTATGGCTATTTGTTTACGGAGTCGATCGTTTTGATTGACTTCCTTATTGATCAACTTTTTTTATTTATTTTTTTAAAGTTGTGCCTTTGCATATCATTTTATTTATTATACACTGTGGGCCATCACAGAAGATCCAGCATTATGAAGCGGAGTCGGTAAGCGTTCCTCCCCAGCGACCGCTCTTCCTTGGCCTGTCTTGGTGACTGCTCGTCCCATCCGCACGTTAGCAAGTGCGCAATTTGTGCGTTTTTGGTGATGCTGTGATCTGCCATTAATCATTATGGGATGGCGCTGCCATGGCACAGTCTGCCCATTCAATGAAAGCCTCTGCAGAAGCTGTTTCTCTTTTTTTTTTTTTTTTTTTCCCCTTCCTTCTTTCTAATAAGATTCCCCCTCGCCTGCCAAGCTATTTAACTCCCAGCTTTAGTAGGATCCAATGCCAGAAGAGGTTGGATGTTTTCTTGGAGTCTTCTCAGCAGTAGCAGTAGAGGAGTCAGATGGAATCTTCTAGTCTAATCATTACGTTATTTTTTTTTTATTTTTTTTTTTCCGTCTTGAGGATGGGAAGGGGGCCATGGGCTGAGATTGGGATGGAGGCAGCGATGAGATTTGTGAGCACTGACGTGACGGGAAAGAAATCAGTAATGTCCAAATCATTTTATGGACTGATCTTCTTCCTTCTGCAGAAGGTCTGGAGGGGTCTGGCGGGGGAGAATGACATTCCCCAGCTGGGGGAGGGACATCTGTATGGATATATACGTGGCACAGAATTCCAACAGCAACCTTTCCTCCTGCACTCAGCATCCGCCGGACTATTCACTTTACGTTGGTCCCACGAAACTTAACCCCCCCCCCCCCCCTTTTTTTTTTTCTCTTTTAAAACTGAAATCTATATGAAGCATTGTGGTTTGTGTTTTTTTTTTTTATATTTTTTTTTGTTATTTTTTTTTATTTTATTTATTTATTACAAAACATACATTGTATTTTTAAGCTTGTACATTGTTACATGGAAAATGACTGATCCTATTGGGATGCCCCAAATTCTGCACTCCCATCCCACATCCTCTATTAGCGATGACTTTTATTTATTAGCTTTTTAGGGATTGTTAACCCCACATTTTTTATTTTTTTTTTATGTAATCACTCGAGGAAAATGTGACACGTAACTGAAAGCTGAATTTTTGCCCATGTACTAACAGGTCTGGATTTGACTGCAGGCTCAAGGCTACGTGTGGTTGGATGCCACACGTACTCTTTCCAACCTGTCTGTAAAACTCATCATCTTCAGCGTTTGAAATGTATTTGTAGGGTACACCCTCAAGGGGGTGTGACCAGACTCTTTGACCCTCAATGACTACGTGACTTGCGGGATTCCAATAATGGTCTGCATATGGTGTGTGCGTGTGTGTGCGCACGTGGAAAGCACTACAGTACAGTTTGTGGTGTTTTGGCTATGTATTATGTCTAGCCATTAGATTTACACACTTGTGTAGCTTTTTAATTGGTATGAAGAATTGTCACATTGGTAATTTAGAGGTGGCAAATTCTGCTGACGTTTTGTATTATATGGTGTGAGTCGGAATGGATGATCCAGATGTTCCCTGCTGAGGTGGCTGGAAGGAGCTATTAAAGTACTACTATTGCTGTTACTCGTATGCAGTCAGACCAAATTCTTTGCTGTTACTCATTACAAGCATGCTTTATTTGTAGGTTTTGTTAACCGTATTTCTATTTTACCCAGCTGTGGCATTTTTGCAGTGTCTGGCTTTTCCACATTTTGTTTTATTTTTTTGCTGTGAAGGAACAAGTTTGGCCAACGCTCCTAATGCTTTACTAGCCCAGTTATGCATACAGCCGTGCAGGCCTGGACACATCTAGGTGGTAAATTACTTCTCTGAGAAATTCCTGCAGATCCTTTCAGAGATTGGCGACTTTGATTCCTTTTTAAATATGAATCTGGCGAACAGACGGATATGTAGGAACCTACATCACAGGACGTGCAAGCTATTCCTACATCACGCTTATTGCTCTTTGGGGGACTCCTAATGCAGAGCACGTTAAATACAGGGAAGAGCTGCACAGAGAAGGTACATGCCTGTAGAAAGGATTCTTCCCCACATGTTCTCTCTGATCACGTGATCTGATGTCACATGATCAGTTGCAGGGGAGTTGTCTCTGGGGGCAGAGCTCGATAGATCCCAGGTGCAATAGTGACTAGATATTGCATACTGGTGCCTGGGCTTTTGTCAGCTGTCCACATCTGCCTCCCACTTGCAAACCGTGCTATAGCCAAAAGATAGCTACAGTTCGTCCAGTTCTGGGAGGGCATCTATTGATGTCCTCTTAGAACCCCAGGGCACGCATCGGGCAGACATGCATCCTTTGCACACAGCTGATCACAAATCAGGCTGGGTTCACACCTAAAACTAATGTGGCTTACAGCAGGGGTCCAGTGCTTCCCTGTTCTCGGTTTCGGGGATGAATTGGGCCCGACTTTTTGCCTGAATTTGGATCTGAAACAGAGCCAAAGATGCACAGAACCCCTGCGATATTTGCTCCGCAGCCAATCCAGAGGTGTGTGTGAACCGGCTCCATTGAGAGCCAATCCGTCTCCTGTCATGTGAATTGCATGCAGAGAAACCAGCATAAAATCTGCATAAGTGTGAACCCAGCCTCAAGGTAAAAGGCCAATCACAGCTGCCCTTTACCATGTGATCAGCGGATCCCATGTAAGTAAATGCTGGTTATCGGCATTTCCTATCCTGTGGCGGGGTAATGGTCATCCGTGCAGACTTATTGCCACACATTAGTGAAGAAGAAAAATAACTTTCTCATATCGTCTTCCAGGACAGCCTTTGAGATATAGGGCTCCTCCCTCCGGGACAGGAAACACGTCAAGCCAATTAAATAAAAGGTGTGGTCCTCCAGGCCCTCCTCAGTTTTTGTGTTTCCTGCCGGACGGGAAGGAGCACGTCTTGGAACTGGTAAGGGGAGCTCCTTCTCAGGGGTTTTACCTGGGGAGAGCGCCTTGATGGACCTGGCCCTTAGCACCCCTCGGTCCGAACGAAGGGAGGAGAGGGTAGCTTTCAGTCCCCGCTGCCATTTAAACGTTCGGAGAGAACGGGACCCCGATACGCGGCAATCTCCCCCTCGGAGCGCTAACCGCTCGTACCTGTCGGTCGGAGGCGGCGGGAGACGTTCGCTCTACCGACCGGCGTTCGGGTACTGTGAGCGGTACGTTCGTAAGAACGCACGGCGTCGGGGCGGAGTTTTTGCGCTCTGGTGTACGGAAGTGCGAGAGACGCACTTCCGCCGGATTCGCGTCATCAGGGGGCGCCGCAGGACCCGTTCCAGTCCTTTGGGCGCGGCGGTGTGACTACAGGGTTGCCTGGAGCAGTGTGAAGGCTCAGAGAGACTGAGTGATACACAGGAACCATGGAGAGTGCGGTTGTGCAGGTGGACTCCGGTTCAACAGGCTCCAGTACCTCTCAGGTAAGCTTGGTGAGGGCAGACCAGGACTTACACTGGGGGGTGGGGGGTCACTCTGACCCGTAGCACCTTCCCGGGGTGGAGAACCTGCTGGTGAAGGGGGGCACTTCCTAAACAGACCCTAGAAGCACAGTGGTGTGGTCAGGGGTGGTATTTTAATGGGACCCTGTTTTTCTTTGTTTTTAGGTTAAACAGGACAGAGCCCAGATACCTTTACCCAGAAGGAAATGTGCCGTGTGTGGGGCTAAGTTAGGCACCGGTTGGGAGAAGCCGCTTTGCCCAGATTGTGTCAGTAGCCTGGTAAAAGAGGACTCGGTGACAGCTTGTCACAATGTTTTAACATCCGTAAAGGATGAGATTGCATCCACCTTCCAATCTTTTAAAAACATGATGGATAGGATGCAGGGTCCTTCTGTCTCTTTACCCAGAGCCGTGAGTATGCCTTCCTTATCCGAACCAAGTCAGGAGGAGGAGGTGGATAGGGAGAGGTTATCCAGGTCATTAGCCTCCTCTAGGACAGAGTCTACTTCAGAATCTGAGGGGGAGGAAGAGGCCATTAGATCAGCCAGATACAAGCTGTCTTTGGATGATGTGGGTGACCTCCTCAAGGCTATATATGACACCTTAGAGACAGAGAAGAACAGGTCCAGCTTTCAAAACACGACATGATGTATCAAGGGTCGAGTGTAATGAAAGACAGGGTATTCCCCGTCCATAAGTCGCTAGTGGAGGCGATTCTGCTGGAGTGGGAACAACCGGAAAAAAGGCCATTTTTTTCAGGTAGCCTTAGAAGGAGGTTCCCTTTTGAATCGGATGCGGTGCATCCCTGGAACAAGGTTCCCAAATTAGACGCTCCCTTGGCTAAGGTCTCTAAGAAGACAGATTTGGCCTTTGATGATATGGGTTCACTCAGGGACCCTATGGATAAGAGGGGAGATCTGCTGCTCAAGAGAGCCTGGGATGCCTCTTCCATTGGGCTTAAGCCGGCCCTAGCAGCTACCTGTGTGGCCAGAAACTTGGAGCCTACTGCCACAACACTCTGAATGCGCTCGATCTCGTCTGATCTCGGATGCTAAGCAGGGTTGGGCCTGGTTAGTACCTGGATGGGAGAGTGTTGGCTTACACAGTTACAATCACATATTTCTGCAGGTACTTCTAGGCAACAACTGTTGAAGTCCTTTCCGCTACTGTTTAAAGCGGTGGGCTTTTTAGCGGATGCCTCTGCAGAATCAGTCAAACTGGCTGCTAGATCAGCAGCACTAGTGAACGCTGCCAGAAGGGCCGTTTGGCTTAAAACCTGGTCAGGAGACACAGCTTCAAAACTAAAGTTGTGTGGATTACCCTTTTCAGGGGACCATTTGTTTGGGCCCGGCCTACAAGAGGCGTTAGAGCGCACGCAGGATAGGAAGAAAGCTTTCCCAGAAAGGAAAAAGAGACCTGAAGGGAAACGCCTTTTTCGAAGCCCCAGGCAGCAAAACCTGCAGGAAAGGGAGGTTCGCCCCAAAAAGCATTGGACGGGTCACAAGGGAAGAGGCAGAGGAGGTATCTTATTCAATCCTCCTCAGCCCTCCCCTAAAACCCAGTGACTCCTGCGTCCCGGTGGGAGGAAGACTGGGGAAGTTCCTCCCACAGTGGGAAGCTTCAACCGAAAGTCCGTTCATTCGAGATCTTGTAAGGAACGGCTACAGGTTGGAGTTTGGTTCAGTTCCCCTCCCGAACTTTCAAGTAACAAGGTTACCAAGGGACCAAGAGAAAGCAGAGGCTTTGGCTCTTCTTCTGGGGGATCTGGTGGACCAAGAAGTAATGGTGCAGGTACCTCAGGAGGAGCGAGGCTTGGGGGTTTACTCCCACGTATTTGTGGTAAAGAAACCTTCGGGGAAGTTCAGGTTAATACTGAATCTCCGTCCCCTGAACAGATTTATAAAATACAAGCGGTTCCGGATGGAGTCAATCTTCTCGGTAACCAAATTCCTGTTTCAGGGCTGTCACATGGCCACAGTGGATCTCAGGGATGCATATTTACATATCCCGATTCATCCGGAATCTCAGAGATTTCTCAGGTTGGCGGTGAGGTTGAACACGGGGGTGTTACACCTCCAGTTTCGAGCTCTCCCCTTCGGGCTTTCAGCCTCACCAAGAGTCTTTACAAAAGTTCTGGCAGAGGCACTGGCCCCATTAAGGCTCAAGGCTATAACAGTGATCCCATATCTGGACGATCTACTGTTCATAGCCCAGTCGGCCCAACAGCTGCAGAGGGACATACAGGAGGCCTTGGTTTTCCTGCGCTCACTGGGGTGGCTGATAAACCAGGAAAAATCCCAGCTGACCCCCTCACAGGAGGTCCTGTATCTAGGATACAGGATTTCTTCAGTGGAAATGAGAGTATTTCTTCCGGAGGAGAAGATCGGCAAGCTAGAGCAGGCGGTAGCCCAGCTTCAATCTGGTCGGGAAGCCCAGATCAGGGAGGTAATGAGAGTCCTAGGGTTGATGACATCATGCTTTCCAGCGGTGGCCTGGGCAAGACATCATCAGCGTCCTTTACAAAGACTCATGCTCCGTTATTGGGATGGCAGGCAGGAGAGCCTGGATCAGGCTATGCCCCTATCCTCGGCAGTCAGGAGGTCTCTTTGGTGGTGGCGGGCCAAGGTCAACCTAGACAGGGGTCTTCCCTGGTCCCCACAAGCTACGGTGGTGGTCACGACCGATGCCAGTGCGCTGGGTTGGGGTGCACACCTAGAGGGAACCTTAGCCCAGGGTTCCTGGTCGAACCTAGAGACAGGTCGTTCCTCAAACCAGAAGGAACTTCTGGCAGTCTGGAAAGCTATAGAAACATTCCAGTCCCGGTTACATGGCAGGGATCTACAAGTTCGCTCAGACAATGTGACAGCAGTAGCCTACCTGAACAAGCAAGGGGGAACCAGAAGCCCTGCACTGCAGGTAATTGCGGACAAAATCTTCTGCTGGGCAGAGAAGAATTTGTCCTCAATATCAGCCATTCACCTAAAGGGAACCCAGAATTTCCTGGCCGACTTTCTCAGTCGCCAGAAAATAGGTCAGGACGAGTGGGCCCTCAACAAGGAAGTGTTCGAGGAGATAGTGTCATGCTGGGGAAGGCCAGAAATAGACCTATTTGCAACAGAAGGCAACAGGAAGGTGACACAATTTTTTTCGGTTCACCCACAGGATCGGGCCAGGGGGATAGACGCCCTTGCCAATCCATGGATGTTTGGCCTGTGTTACGCCTTTCCTCCCGTAAGGATGGTGGCGGAGGTTCTGCAGAAGTTCCGTTCGGAAACTACGGACCTCATTTTAGTAGCTCCTTTTTGGCCAAGGAGACCCTGGTTTGCCAGCATAAAGAGATTGGCCGTACATCCTCCGCTGTTTCTACCAGTCAGGGAGGACTTACTTTCCCAGGGGCCGATCCTGTGCCCTCAGATAGAGAGGCTCAAGCTTGCGGCCTGGTATCTGAGGAACAAATCTTAAGGTCACAGGGTTTCTCAGAGAGAGTGATTAAGACCTTGTTAGAATGCCGTAAACCTGTTACTAGGGCAATTTACGCCAAGGTAGGAAAGAGGTTTAATTCCTGGTTGCGAGAACAGGGGATTGCAAGTCCCGGGGTCCCGGCAGTCCTAGATTTTCTACAAGCAGGGGTAGAACTGGGCCTATCTATCAGCACTCTAAAGGTACAGGTGGCGGCCTTAAGTGTTTTCCTTCAGTCCTCCCTTCAGCAGAATCCATTTGTCAGGAACTTCTTCAAGGCTCTATCTAGATCCAGGCCTGTGAGAATGAAGTCCTGTCCTACTTGGGATTTGGCCTTGGTTCTTAGAGCTCTGACCCAAGATCCATTTGAACCATTAGAGGGAGCTTCACTTAAGTGGGTTGTACTAAAGACTGTATTTTTGATAGCGATCACGTCAGCTAGAAGGGTCAGTGATCTACAAGCGCTCTCGGTCAGAGAGCCATTTCTGTTAATCTTAGAGGACAGGGTAGTACTTAAGACTGATCCTAGTTTTCTTCCTAAAGTCGTGTCCACTTTTCATAGGACACAGGATATTATTTTGCCAACTTTTTTCTCAACCTCAGACAAGGATGAGGCGAGATCTTTAAGTTTGTTAGACGTCAGGAGAAGTCTATTGATTTTTTTAGAAGCCACTAAGGTCTTCAGGAAGTCAGACTCACTTTTTGTTAATTTTTCGGGCGCCCGCAAGGGCTGCAAGGCGTCCAAAGCGTCTATCGCCAGGTGGATACGAATGGCGATAGTTAAAGCCTACGAGTTAGAGGGGAAGCAGGCACCCTTAGTTAAGGCACACTCTACAAGGGCGGTTTCCGCATCATGGGCAGAGAGGGCTGGAGCCTCTCCGGAGGAGATCTGCAAAGCAGCAACGTGGTCCAGCTACTCAACGTTCGCAAGACATTACCGTCTGGATTTATGGTCTGATAAAGAGCAGACTTTTGGACGTAAGGTCCTCCAGGCAGTGGTCCCGCCCTGACAAGGTGAGCTCCTTGCTTATCATCTCAAAGGCTGTCCTGGAAGACGATATGAGAAAACCGGAGTTAGACTTACCGGTAACTCTTTTTCTAGGAGTCTTCCAGGACAGCCTGGCTTCCCACCCAAAGTTGTTTAAATTGGACTAAGTGGTGAGGATGTGTATTAACATGATTGTTAGTGTGTTATGTCTTTCAGAGCCTCCCGGCGGTTCTTGGAGTAAAACTGAGGAGGGCCTGGAGGACCACACCTTTTATTTAATTGGCTTGACGTGTTTCCTGTCCCGGAGGGAGGAGCCCTATATCTCAAAGGCTGTCCTGGAAGACTCCTAGAAAAAGAGTTACCGGTAAGTCTAACTCCGGTTTTTTTGCAAAAGTTTTTAATGTACATCAAGGAAGGGGGGGGGGGTGTGTTTTTTTTTTTTGTGTGTTTGTTTGTTTAATTCAATGGTAATTAACTGCTTAAGGACCGCCTCATGCTGATATACGTCGGCAGAATGGGACGGCTGGGCACAATCGCGTACCTGTACGTGGCTCTTTAAGTACCCAGCCGTGGGTCTGGGAGCACCGCCGCTGGTATCTTGCGATCGGGTCACAAAGCTGAAGAACGAGGAGAGGTCTGTGTAAACAAACCTCCGCCCGTGCTTCCTACTGTGGCTGTCACAGATCGTCTGTTCCCTGTTATAGGGAAAGACGATCAGTGACGTCACATGCCAGGCCACGCCCCCCTACAATAAAAAAACACATAACGTCACACATAACCCCTCCTCACCCCCTAGTGGTTAACTCCTTTACTCCCAGTGTCATTTACACAGGAATCGGTGCATTTAAATAGCACCGATTTGCTGTATAAATGACAATGGTCCCAAAAATGTCCGCTGTGTCCACCATAATGTCGATGTCACAATAAAAATCGCTGATCGCCGCCATTACTAGTAAAAATAATAATAATAATAATAATAAAAATGCTATAAAACTATACCCTATTTTGTAAACGTTATAACTTTTGCACATACCAAACAATAATTACGATTATTTTTTTTTGGGGGGGGGGGGGGGGAATGTAGAAGAATATGTATCGGTCTAAACTGAGGAAAATTATTATTTTTTTTTTTATATACGAATCACAAAACGAATCGCAAAACGGGGCTTAAATGGTTAAATGCCACTAAAAGAAAGCTCTAGTTGTGTGAAAAAACAATAAAAATGTCATATGGGCACAGTGTTGCATGACTTTGCAGATGTCATTCAGAGTGGCAAACTGGCTCCCAACTTTTTTAGCTTTCTCCTAGATTCAAAGCAAGTTTGTCAAGCAATGAGGTAAGGGCATACTAAATTGGGATTGAATCCCCCTGGGTGAAGGGATGGAAGCAGAATTCTGTGTAGTTAAGCATTTCTCATCTGCTACGGTAAAGCAAAACTCTGGTCAAAATAAAAATTGCCTATTAAAAAGTAGATTTTGCTGCAATTCATGCTTTAAAGTGATTGTAAAGGTAAGTAAAAAAAACAACCCTTTATACTTGCCTGCACTGTGCAATGGAATTGCACAAAGCAACTGCAAACCTCCTCTTTTCGGGGCCACTCCCCTCTGTCCAGTGCCCACATAGGATGCTGCTTCCCATGGGGCACTCGTGCATGCTCTCACCTGAGCCCTGCTGCTGCGTCCATTGATACAGAGACAGCAGGATTCGGCCCTGCTCCCTCTTCAATGGCTTTGATTGAGAGCACTGAGAGCCAATGGCTCCCCGTGCCCCAACAAAGCCAGTGAGACCCGGAAGTGAAGAGCTGCAGATGTGCACGCCGCTGGATTGAATGAGGGCTCAGGTAAGTAAAAAGGGTGAGGGGGGGATGCTGATGCCTGAACCTTCTTATTCTTTTTTCAATCGTGCTAGGAATGTAGGAAGGTAAAAAATGTTTAGGCTTTACAACTACTTTAATACAGAACTGCACCCAGCAGTACTTCTTTTTCTGCCACTAGTTGCCCTCAGTCTTCCAGGTTGAATGATGGCCATCTTCATACTTCCACTGAGCCCAAACTGCCATGGGGTCACCTCCAGGCAGAGACCGGACAATGAAGGGGAAGCTGCCCGATGGGAAGTTTATCTGTCTTAGTCATAGGCTGTTGGATAAACTTGTAACCACAGCTCACAAATCATTAATTCAAATCCAGGAATAACCAACAATCCAGATTCCACTCACAATAAATCTTAGCCCTGATGATGGTGGGGGTTTTGTACTTAACCCCTAAAACCCATGGTCTGTTAACTCTTGATAGACTTTCATTCTCCCCAATAGGAATTCTTATCTGGACCAAGTCTATTTATCTTTGAACTCTCATGTTTCATTCAATACAAAGTGATTCTCCCAGGGTCCTTGTAGGGGCTCCACCACAGGCAAGAGCTACTACAGAGCTACTACATGCCTGCAGCTATTGGCTTTATTTGGAAGCTCTACTACCTTGTTTTTTTTTTTTTTTTTTTTTTTTTTTGGACCTCTTCATATCTTCTAAAGGGGTAGTACAGGAAACATCATTACTTCCATTAGAACACGTATGATCGGATGCTGGGAAGCCTTTTACACGTGAATACCTTTTTCTAACGGTTGTACGGTTCTTTTATAGTTCAGCTAGGTTTCTTCTTTTTATTTTTTTTCTCATTGAGTTAACACCCCTAATCCCAGGCTTATATGAAAGAACCAGAAACTTGGAACGCTAAGGTGGAAAAAAGCAGCTGCTGGTGATGGTTTCAGCAGCAAGTACTGGAACGACATTCAGAAAAAGTGTAATCTGTATTTCTAAATCGCTGTACACTTCAGATATTCCATATCAAAGCCATGTGATAACTATGGATGAGGTCTTTGCCTGTGAGGTCTCCTCTATATGCTGAATTGAGAGTGTTTTCACCCATTTTTGTTTTCAGACGTGTGGCTTTCACACAAGGCTGTATAGTTCCACATTTCACCCAGCATCAGGGAGTTAAGAGTGGGAGAGGCTCCCTTAGGAAAAAACATTCCAGAGCTGCCTGGAGTAAAGTGTGAGCAGGCAGACGGCAGCCATGGCTCTGCACTTCAGCACCATGCCCCTCTCACTGGTTCCTGTGTGTGCTGGACAGGACTGCTTTTGTTTCTAGAAAGTAGACAGCAGTAATTGTATCCTGTATAAAGACAACGTTTCCTATGGGGGTGCTACTATACACGTGTCACTTCTTCTTTTTTTATTTTTTTTTTTTTTTTCAGAAATGGCTTCTTTGCTGCAGCAATTCCATTTCAGCCAAAGCTGCTCTATTTCACCAATGCATGCAGTCCTAACAAATTCTGGCTGCTTTCCCAACAGTATGATCCAGACATTGCATGTGCATTCCATAGCAAACATAACAGTGTTATACCAATGTAATCAGGTGAATACTGCATCAATAGGCATTTTGGATGGAAAATACAGATTTTAATGCAGGGATTTACCCCCCCCCCCCCCCCCCCATGCTTGATCTTTAAAAATGCATCTAGGGGAAACTCCATAACATGGGTGTTGGCATTCATCAAAGTGCCAAAACACAAGTAGATCTAGCCTCTACATTAAAAATTGCTTTTATGCTGTTTGAGTACACCTTATATTGAGACGATCCTTATATTCTCGTGTATAATGTTCTCATTGTACTCAGCACTTTGCAGCACTGCATCCATTTTGGGTGATGAAATGATCATCATGCCACTGGCAAAAAGGCTCGGAACCTTATGAGGCAATGAACTGACCTGCTTAGAGATGTTGAAACATTTGGAGAATGTAATAAATGCATGGTGAAAGTGGAAGGAGCAAGAAATGAGAAATGAACATTCTGTTCTATGCACTTCATATTTCACAGTGAATAGCTTTAGAAATCGCTATCTCTAATCTCTATCTCCTCTAGTGGTTTCATGAAAACTTTGGGTTGGGTTGTTTACGCATGTCTACAGTAGACTGTTCCCTGGAAGTACAAACCATAATACTGGCTATACAAAGATATAGTGTGGGTGTTGTTTTTTTTTTATTTTTTTTTCCTTGTGTTAAAGTCTGCTGGATTCACACTTTTTGCTTGACATGTTTTCAAACCAATGGAAAGCCATGCTGTTATGACGCATGTTACATTTGGATGGAAGACTTCTTTGTTAACGAATGGCTTTTTCATTTCCATACACAAGCTGGATTCACACAACTTCTGTTGCATTTACTGCATGTTTAAAAAGCACTAAATGCCCTTGAGTTGGCTCCCCCCCCCCCCCTTTATGCGCTCTGGGGGTCTGTGCATTCATTACATGTTACACCCTGCAAATGGGTGTAACTGTTGTGAAAGGTGCACTTATCCTTTAATGCAAGGAATGCCTTTTTTTTTTTCTCTGGCAATGAACGCAGCCCAATGCATGCAGTGAGAACAGATCCCAACAAATTCCCATTGTAGCTGACACCAGTAATTAATGGTGCACGGAAATTAAAACTTTGGTACCGAAAATTCAGGATGCACTTGGCAGAAACCAAAATTGCCGGTTAATAAAAAAAAAAAAAAAAAACACCGTATTCAACTTTTTTTATTACTATAATGAATTTAAAGGAATATGAAATTATCAGCACCTTTTTTTTTTTTTTTTTTTTTTTTTTTGAAGCGGTGTTAAATCCTGCTTGCTGCATTTTTGGTGCATATTTGGCAAACCACTCCAAAAACGCACCTCCCTCCATTGAAATGCATTTAAAATGCACCTTTTAATGCATTGAGTCACATGACCTTTGAAAAGAAAACATAAGCAAGGTAAAATCAAGGGAGGTTTTTCACACCTTCCCTAATGGATCTCTATCTCTCCCTCTCCAGTGTGCCATTTTTCTGCAGCATTCTGGGTCAGCGGGGGCAAGTGGTTGCCCATCTGACATCAGCCTTCTTGTAGTTATGTTAGTTTTATTGTTCAGAATATTTGTTCGGAAATCCCCTTTATTCAGTGAACCTTGTCTGCTATTCTGTATGAACCCTGCCTGCCTCACTATACATTGTGTGTGTGTGTGTGTGTGTGTGTGTGTGTGTACATGGCATCTGTTTATTGTTCTCCACATACAAGAAAAATAAAAGCTTTTTGTAATGGACAAACCGGTTTCCTGAGGCTACAATGAGGGTGATGCCAGAGGGCTACACATTTCAGCCAGTGCATCTAGGTAGGCTGAGGCTTCCTTGAAGCACCTTGTAGACATCTGGCTTTGGTTATTTTAGGAAAATCCAAGAAAGCCAATGTTGTCTTCCGAGATGCATGTTGGAGGAATTTATGCAGCGACTGTTTTTGAGCAATGTAGTCTAGTCACACTAATGGGTTGATTGCTGTGTTACGAAGACCTTGTTGGGTTTAGTTTAATAAGAAAAAGAGCAATGTCCCGTGACCCACCACCAGCGATCAGAATTTATTTCTGCTGCAATTTTTACATAGTAAGGCTGCTTTCACACTGGGGCGGTATTCAGGCGTTACAGCGCTAAAAATAGCGCCTGTGTAACGCCTGAAAAAAACCGGCCCCTTTAACTCCAGTGTGAAAGCCGGAGGGTCGGATGGTGAAAAAAGTCCAGCTAGTCGCATCTTTGCAGCGGTGAAGGAGCGGTGTATTCACCGCTCCTAAACCGCTCCTACCCATTGAAATCAATGGGACACCGCGGCAATACCGCCGGCAAAGCGCCGCTGCAGCGGCCCTTTGCGGGTGGGTTTAACCCCTTTTCGGCCGCTAGCGGGGGTTAAAACCACCCCGCTAGCGCCCGCACACCGCCGCTAAAAATAGCGGCACTTTACCGCCGACGCCGCTCCCGCTGCAGTGTGAAAGCAGCCTTAGTAAGGTTGAATAAAGACACCAGTCCATCCAATTCAACCTGAGTGAGTGTCTACAATTGTCCCTATCCCTGTACATTGCACACTCACATCGGTCCCTACCCTCAAGGAGCCCACAATCCAAGGTCCCCATTCATATACTGGGGCCAATTTTGGACAGAAGCCAATTAACCTAACTGCATGTCTTTGGAGTGTGAGAGGAAACCGGAGTACCCGGGAAAAAACCCACGCAGGCACAGGGAGAATATATATGTATATGCTTACCTGTAGGTAAAAGTTATAAAAAAAAAAAAGACTATACAAACTTGTCCCGCCCCCTCCATGGCAGCCAGCATGTCTATCTTTTGTGGCCTCCGGCGCTCGCGGATTCGTTGGGGGGCCACAAAAGATATATATGTCAACATTACCAGGCGGGCCGTCCAGAACGTGGGCTGCGATTGGCCCACGGGCCGGACTTTGGACATGCCTGGTGTATGCGTATATAATGAATTGAAGTGAATATAAATTTGTCGGCCGTTGTGGGGAAGAAAAATTATTTTCATTTTGGATAGAGTAAAACCCTTGTCAGATGATTTTATTTTACCATTTGTGTCCTATTGCAGAGATTTTTTTTTTTTTTGGCCACTTCCTGTACCTTAGCCAAACAGGAAGTGCGAGGAAATTCTGCGAATTAAGAACATTTCTTGGAAATCTCCAATGTCCCCATTGGAAGATTTCCCCTCTTATTTTATAGGGACAACCCAAAATGTTTTCTTTTAAGGCCTCATGCACACGAGACGCAGTTAAACGCGTGTTCAGAGGCAGTTGGACACTTTTTTCAACTGCTCCTGAACTCCTTCAATGTTATCCTATGTGTCCATGCACACAGTCTCGTTTTTTGCCGTTTTTATGCAGTTGCGTTTAACCTCGATTTTCCAGAAGCAAAAAAATGGGTTCAGACGCAAAAGTTTCCACGTTTCAGACGCAAAACGCAGTAAAACACAGCTACCGCGTTTTCGTTTATAAGCGTTTTTAAAGGTGACCTTTTTTTTTTTTTTTTTTTTTTTTTTTTTACATTAAAAATCTCAAAAATGATTGCAAATGATGAAAAACCATTAGAAAAATATTTTAAACAATTGCAATTGCAAGTGGACAATCCACAACTTGTGGCAAGTGATGTGGCAAGTGGACAATCCACAACTTGTGGCAAGTGGACAATCCACAACTTGTGGCAAGTGACGTGGAAAGTGGACAATCCACAACTTGTGGCAGGTGACGCGGCAAGTGACCTGGCAGGTGACGCGGCAAGTGACCTGGCAGGTGACGCGGCAAGTGGAAAATCCACAACTTGTGGCAGGTGACTGGCATGTGACATGGCAAGTGGACAATCCACTTGTGGCAGGGGACGTGGCAAGTGGACAATCCACTCCACTTGTGGCAGGGGACATGGCAAGTGAGGTGGCAAGTGGACAATCCACAACTTGTGGCAGGTGATGTGGCAAGTGGACAATCCACTTGTGGCAGGGGACGTGGCAAGTGAAGTGGCAATTGGACAATCCACAACTTGTGGCAGGTGACGTGGAAAGTGATGTGGCAAGTGGACAATCCACAACTTGTGGCAGGTGATGTGGCTGGTGACGTGGCAAGTGGACAATCCACAACTTGTGGCAGGTGATGTGGCTGGTGACGGGGAAAGTGGACAATCCACATCTTGTGGCAAGTGACGTAGCAAGTGGACAATCCACAACTTGTGGCAGGTGATGTGGCAAGTGACGTGGCAGGTGATGTGGCAAGTGGACAATCCACATCTTGTGGCAAGTGGACAATCCACAACTTGTGGCAAGTGACGTGGCAGGTGATGTGGAAATCCACAACTTGTGGCAGGGGATGTGGCTGGTGACGTGGCAAGTGGACAATCCACATCTTGTGGCTAGTGACATGGCAAGTGGACAATCCCCAACTTGTGGCAGGTGACGTGGCAAGTGACATGGCAAGTAGACAATCCACAACTTGTGGCAGGTGATGTGGCAAGTGACATGGCAGGTGATGTGGCAAGTGGACAATCCAAAACTTGTGGCAGGTGATGTGGCAAGTCACGTGGCAAGTGGCCAATCCACAACTTGTGGCAGTTGGACAATCCACAACTTGTGGCAGGTGATGTGGCAAGTGGACAATCCACAACTTGTGGCAGGTGCCGTGGCAAGTGACACGCTAAATACAAGTACACTGCAGCTCTCACAGCTGCTGCTACTCACTCTGGTCTCACAAAATTGCTGAAATAGTTAATAATACTGTTTTTTGAGCTGGGGAGGGTCTATGATGTTAGCTTAACTAAACGCTTCTAGACGCAAACGCGGTAAAACGCCACTAAATCGCGGCAAAACGCGCATTTTTAAACGCCGGTTTCAGCTTTTAAAAACATGTGTCCAGCAGAGTTTGCATCTGCGTCTCGTGTGCATGAAGCCTTACTCTTAGTGCTCATGCACACGGACGTTTTAAAAAACTGGCTGCAAAGCTAGCTCCGACACCTGGAAAAATCGGCGTTAAAAATGCGTTTTTCATTGGCGTTTTTGCACGTTTTTTTAGCGTTAAGTAGCGTTTTTAAAGAAACACATCTCTTGGCTATAGCACTCAGAAAACAAAGAAAATATGTTGCGCGTTTTTCCCGCGATTCGCGTTTTTTACAGCTCTAGCTCCACGCCAGGGAACGCACTGGTCCTGGGTTTTTTTTTTACAGCTTAAAAACGCCTATGCCATTTGCAGCTCAAAAACGCCTAGGTGGGCATGAAGCCATAGACTAACATGGACAGGCCTTTTTAAGCTGCAAAAAAGCGGCTGTAAAAACGTCCGTGTGCATGAGGCCTTACTTTCAACGATTTTCAAGGACAAATGGAGAGGGTGTCTAATCCCTCCCCACTCTATCCAAAACAAAAAAGGTTTCAATTTAGTTATACTATAAACCACAGTTAGTGTGTACTGGATCTTCACATATTTGGATGTGATACAAGTATGCAATAAATTTGCAATTTATTTAAAAAGACGGAACACATCATGTGCTAACCATGTGTACGAAACCATTTGTTCACATTAGAAGCTGGGGAAAAAAAAAAGCACAGATGATAACCTTTTATATTAGGTGAAGGCTACAGTTGAACGGATAAATGCAACACTAAAATTCCAAGTAAGCTGACAAAATATTTTTATTTTGGTTTACACCATTGTGATATTTGACAAGCCCTTCCCACACTATATAGGCAAAGGGTGACCTCACTAGTTTTAGCTGGTGCCTTTCCTCACTTCTCATAAATCAAACTCCAACCTGTTCGATTTTTATTTTTATTTTTCAGTAGACTGGTGTTTTATTGTTTGTCCCCCTCCTCTTTGTTATTATAAAAAAAAAAGTTTAATTACCTCCTATGTGCTGTGGTTTTGGAGAGGGCAGCCTGGATCCTCCTCTTCTCAGGTCCCTCTTTGCTGCTCTTTGCCCCTCCCTCCTGTCGAGTGCCCCCACAGTGAAAAGCTTGCTATGGGGGCACTGCTGTGTCTCAGCCAATTAGGAGGAAGAGTCGTGAACAGAGATGGGGTTGCTGGTGAGGCTGGCTACACACAAAAGGCTTTTTATCTTAATGCATTAAGATAAAAAAAAAAAACCCTATAACCATTTAAGCCCTGTAACATTTGCCCCCTTAATGACAAGGCCATCTTTTGCGATATGGCACTGATTCGCTTTAACTGACAGTTTACTAGCATTTACAAAATGGGGGATATATTTATGGCATTTTTATTGTCGGGGGGGGGGGGTTATTTATTTTGGACTGCTGTGTTGCTGACAGATCAGACACTTTTTTTGGGACCATTGACATTTATACAGCGATCAGTGCTTAAAAAATAAATAAAAACCCACTGATTACTGTATAAACCAGTTAAAGTGGAATTCAAGCCATCTATACTTTACAGCCAAGGAAGCTGCTTCTGTTTGATTTGCAACTGCCGCACTTGTGATCAGTTATAACACCAGCCATTTGACAGTTTGGTTGAAGACACAAGAAAATGTGACAGCAATCCCACATTCCAGGAGTTTGGTTTTTGAAACTGTTAAATTTATGGGTTTATTTCCCCTTTATGATTTACTGCTGTTCAGGGGCTCTGGGCTTCGGAAAAATGGCAGCCTCCGGTAAGAAGAAACGGGAACAATGCTGGAGGCAATTTACGGCAAACACTAATTTTGGTTTCATAATTTAATGTGGAATATATGTTCCTTTGCTAAAGAACATTATTTTTTTTGCCTAGAATTTATGGGTAAAGTCCTGCGGAACTTGTGGAAGATAAACCAATCCAAACTGGCCCTGAATTTACTGAGCCTGTGCCAGTGATGTAAGACTTCTTTCACACAAGCATATAAAAATAGGCATTGATGTCATGTTGTGTTGTACACTATGGTGTAAAGGTCAGTTGTGAATATTGTCCATTATAGATATTTTCATTAGGATACACTAAGTGTAATTTAAAAAAAAAATCCCTGCCATCTGGACCGGCATAAAATCATCTCTTCATTTTTTGACCGTGAGAATTTGTGGGCAGCATCCCAACTTGGTTTGGCATCTGCTCAAAATGCATCTGACATGTGGAGGTCGATGGCTTCAGCTCTCTGCAACCGAGTAGAATTATTAACACTTGTCAGCAAATAGAGGAGATTCATAGATGGTGGCAAAGAGAAAATTCTCTAGACAGAATCAGTTTTTGGTCTTCATCTAATGCATTTTTTTTTTTTTTTTTTATTAATCAGGTCATGACTCATCTGTACTTTTCACAGGGCTTCACATTTATTATTGCTTATTTTACGAAGGGAAATCAACGTCTATTCTGGCCATTGGGCTGTCCATAGATGGATAAACTTTTAAATTTGTATGAGGAGAATTCTCAGGACATTCGACTGTTGTACAAAAGATTTAGTTTGCTTTTAACATTTTGATTTAGGAATGAATGAACTTGCCAAATGAAAACCACACAATGTTAGAAATGTGTGTGTGTGTGTGTGTGTGTTCCAGAAAAAATGGCAATCCTGCGGTCAAAAACGCATTTCGATTTGACCCCATTATTGATTAGGAAAAACAAACTTTACTAAACTCCTTCTTCTTTTTTCTAAATTTCATTTGAAATTCTACCCATCTATGGCCAGCTGTTGATAAGCGCTGTTTTTCCCTGCTTCTGGTTTTACTAAGACCCCTTTCACACCGAGGCGTTTTCCAGTCGCTTTTGGGCTAAAAGTAGCGCCTGAAAAAAAAACGGCCCCCCTGCTGTCCTGGTATGAAAGTCCGAGGGCCTTCACACTGAGGCGAGATGCGCTGGCAGGACATAAAAAAAAAAAAAAAAAAAAAAACAAAAAAAAAAAACTTCTTCAAGCAGCATCTTTGGGCGGTGTGTATACCTCTCTTAAACTGCTCCTGCCCATTGAAATGTATGGACAGCGCCACCAAATCGGTGGCACTTTGCTTGTTTGAATCCCTTTTCTGCTGCTAGCGGAGGTTAAAAGTGCCCCACTAGCGGCCAAAAACCTCCGCCGCTGATGCCCCAGTGTGAAAGCAGCCTAAAGGCAAATGGACTGTTCATTTTGCAAGTAAATTTTCCCCAATAATGTGCAAGCAAAAGGCTGTTTTCCCCTCACCCTTGCACGTGACTGGGTATCCTTTGCAAAGTGAAACTTCATCACTTTCACTGACCTCTGGGGCCACTTCCCTTCTCAAATACCATGATTTTGATTCATCTCTAGACCTACCACAATACATATCTCAACAGCAGCCTCTACAGTTTGACCCACCAACAGGGTTTTTTGTTGTTGTTTTCTGTCTCCCCCCCATAATATGTACATCAACTCCTTGATGTTGCCTCTGACCAAGAACTGGGAACCCCCGAGGCATCCAGGGCAACCTATTTATTTAATTTTTTTAGACTGCCGTATTCACCACTTGCGCCCACAGAAAGTTGAGGGTTCTATCCTCTTGGGTTCTGGCAACCTTGCAGAATGGAAATTCCCATATTCATTCTAGCTAAATCGGCACTCTTGGAGTTGTAGATTGGGCTGCATATAAAAATATTAAGGACGTGTGTTTTTTTTTTATTTATTTTTTTTATTTTTTGCCTGTCCTTATTTTTTCAGTGGACATCCTTGGTTGTTCTTGGGGCCTTTACCTTGCTCTCAGCTCCACCCTGGACCCCTTACAACTACCACCATACAAGTTCTATCAGACTTCAAGTTGACCTTGCTTGCAAAGATGTCCTGGAACAGTGATTTAAAATGTATTTAAGCTGTTTATTGTGTTGGCTTATTGCAGCTTTTACATTTCCAACCTGAGTGCTTTGTGTTTTTTAAAGGTGCTCTTAGCTAGGAAGTCCTCTGGTCCAGGGTTTTCATTGAATTAGATTTCATGTCTATGGTAGCTGTTTTTTTGGAAATGGTGATGTCACTAAAGATGAGGAATTTTGCTTCCCCCTACATTCTTTTCAGATTTTTGTATTACCTCTTGATGATCTTCTACAGCCTTATCGCATAGACCTGAGATTATATATATATATATATATATATATATATATATATATATATATATATATATATATATATATATATATAATCTCTCTGATAATCATAGCAAGATTGATTGCACAGCATCATCCAAAATCTGCCATGTTTTTTGTAAACCCAGACCTAATTCCATATTCCTTTATACCGTAAAACATTTGGCTGACAATGACAGGTGCACTTTGTTTCAAAACTGCAAAATCTCTAAAGCCAGTTATAGAGCTATTCCATTTCCTCCATAGATTTGCAGGATTTTTACAGAAATTGTGTCTAATTCATTCAAGTATAACCTAAATGACTGCAAATATTTAAAGCATGCTAGATTTCCAGCCAAGAGCTAGTTATGTAATGTTGTTTGTATTTCCAAATGAGAGACCATAAAAAGGAAATGTTTATGTAACAACTAGGTTCACATCTTTAACATTTTGCCCGCAGGATAAATTTGATTTGAATAGTTGATCTAAATTGCTAGTAAAACTTGATTGATTTATTTTTTTCATAATTTTTAAAGAACAACTGTCATGTCTGTCCCGCAGTGGTTCCTCCTCCTTCGACCTGCTATTGACTCACCGACAGTCCCATTCACTTTAATGGGACAGCTGGTGATGCGGCAGTGTGACACAACAAGGTGAGGGATGTGGCGGCAGTAGGTGAGTGGATGCCCCGCTAACAGGTGCTGCCATGATAGATCTGAAATGACAGGTGCTCTTTAAATGTTAAAAAGGACTTATTCTTGCTGGTAGTTGGAATATTTAATATTTGCAAACAAAATGAAGATTTCCTATTTAGAATAAGATATCAGGTTAGTAAAACAGTGATATAAGAACCAATTCAATCATATAGTTTATAGTGTACATAGATTTGCAAAACAATCGGATAAAGCAGGGCTTGACAAACCCCAGGTCGCCAATGCGACCAGAAATCACAACCTGGTGCCTAAGCTGCCACCAGCCCACTCACTATTGATGCCCCAGACATGCAGCGCATTAATACTGACTACCGTCCTCCTCCCTCCTCCACACTCAGTGGCGCCACGCTAAGTGTGTGAAACTGACAAGCAATAGAGAGAAGAGGATCTGTCAGATTTCAGCTTGATGTTGGGATGGGCGGGACCCGGACCCGGCAGCTATCAAACACCAGCCAATGGGATCTGGGCGGGCCGCTACGTGTATGTGACCCCGCCCCTTTTCTTAACCACTTCAGACCCAGGCCAATTCTGACATTTCTCTCCTACATGTAAAATTCCTAATTTTTTTTGCTAGAAAATTACATAGAACCCCCAAACATTATATATGTTTTTTTAGCAAAGACCCTAGAGAATACAATGGCAGTCATTGCAACTTTTTATCTCGCACGGTATTTGCGCAGAAATTTTTCAAACACGTTTTTTTCAGAAAAAAAACAGTTTCATGCTTAAAAAAAAAAAAAAAAAACAGTAAAGTTAGCCCAATTTTTTTCACGCGCTCGTGGAATGGTGCCAAACTTTGGTATTTAAAAATCCCCATAGGCGACGCAGAGGAGGTCTAGGGCTAGAATTATTGCTCTCGCTCTAACGTTCGCGGCGATACCTCACATGTGTGGTTTGAACACCGTTTTCATATGTGGGTGGGACTTACATATGCGTTCGCTTCTGTGTGCGAGCTCACGGGGACAGGGGCGCTTAACATTTTTATTTTATTTTTTTTAGTTTTACACTTAAAAAATAAAATTGATGACTTTTATTCCTATTACAAGGAATGTAAACATCCCTTGTAATAGGAATATGGCACGATCGGACCTATTTTACAGTGAAATATGGGGTCAATAAGACCCCATATCTCACCTCTAGGCTGGGAAGAATAAAAAAAAAAAAACGATCATGGCTTCCTAGCCAGATCGGCGCTGTTAATTTGAATACCGAGGCCGGGCGTGACGTCATAACATCACGCCCGGCCTCCGAACGATCATAGAGAGTCCGGGGACAATCTAGTCCGCCGGAAATCTCTATGATCACATGCTGGGGCCGGCGGATCCTGTGACCGACTCACCGATGGAAACGGTGAGTCGGTAGAAGCACCGGAACAGCCGCTATGATCGTTCTTATGGTGTAGGGAATCGCCGGCTGAAAACGGCAATATTTGAATGATGTCTGTGGACTCAGGCATCATTTAGATATAACCAGCGAAACCCCATGACGTCAATAGACGTAGTGCGGGTCTCAAGTGGTTAAGCAGCCCAGTCTTTGGCTGGTGTTTGATAGCTGCTGAGACCCGGCCGGGCCCCGCTCACCCCGACATCAAGCTCAAATGTGACAGATCCACCTCTCTGTTACTTGTCAGTTTCACACCCCAGCTGGGTCCCGCCCATTCCAACATTAAGCTCAATTCTGACAGCTCCTCTGTTACATTTCAGTAACGGAGTGCTCCATGTGAAACCTGCCAGTGTCGCCTAGTGCCACCGCCAATCAAAACCACCTGCCACAACCAACCAGTGCCACCGCTAATCAGTGCCACCTGCCACCACCTACCAGTGCCACCGCCAATCAATGCCAACTAGTGCCATCTGCCAGTGACAACTAGTGCCACTTCCAAACCAGTGCCATCTGGCAGTTCCACGTGCCTGCCAGTGCCACCTGTTGCCAGCCTTACTCTTTCTGGTCAGCCCATAACCCTGATGTAACAGCGTTTCATTGGAGTTATTGACTGGGTGCTCCATTGTGAGTTGGGGATAGGGGGTGAAAATTAGTGGCCTTACCCCGGGAGCTGACAATCCATACCACTGTATAAAAAAAAAAAAAAAAAAAACGGGCTCCTAACTTTAACTGGCTCCTAAATTCAAAGCAAATTTGTCAACCCCTGGGATAAAGGAATATTCTTGAACTTTGGTTTATCTCATGGTTACTGGGAAATTGTTTGAATGCATTAATGCAGTGTATGTTCTCAGCTTGTGGAGCTTGGATTCGTTTAAACGAGTTTAATATAAATGTAAATATTGCAGTATATACAGCCTCGTGCTTCATAACCAAGCTCCGTTTCATGCTGAATAGATTAATGGTTTAGTTTTATCTTAAATAGAAAACTATTTTTAGATAGAAATTTTTTTTTTTTTTTTTTTTCACAAATTGACGCAAAAACACTCCGGGGGTTAATTACGAAAGGCAAATCCACTTTGCACTTGGAAGTGCAGTCGCTGTAGATCTGAGATCTTGTAGCGCAAAGTGGATTTGCCTTTAGTAAATAACCCCCACTATATGCTTTTCTGCAGCTTCTCCATTAAAGTATGGTGAACCAAAAAGCACAATTTTTGCATTTGAAAAAAGTCCTTGAGACTTTCCAAATACGCAGTGGCTGGAAAAAAAACATGTGAAAGAGTCCCATAGGAAACAATGTTCTATGAACTGTATTTCTGCAAAAAGCACCAAATCGCATAGATGTGAACTAAGACGTTTAGTAAAATGGGTTAAAAAAAAAGATTAACCCTTTATAGTACAAAAAGAGCAAATTGCTACTGTAAGGGGTTAATTACTGTGGAACAGTGAAAGTAATACTTATGCTGGCCATACACGGTTAGAATATCGTTCGTAAAAACGATTAGTAGTGTAATCGAACGAAAATAGTTTGGAAAATCTACAGCGCATACGCGTTTCCACTGCTTATATAATCGATTGAGGGCAATTGTACTATTGATGTTATCGATTGCTAATATGTTGAATATTGGGCGGCATCTATTGATACAATGTTGGCGTTCTCGCATGCACGTTCGACAAATTTTACAATTTGCGACCTTTTTTCCCGAACGATATTGTATGGCCGGCATTAAAGTAGTGACTATTTACTCTCTTTGTGCTTTAAAGGGCTATTTTTTAGTTTTTAAAGTGGTTGTAAACCCTTACAAACTACTTTGACCTACAGGTAAGCCTAGATTAAGGCTTACCTGTAGGTCCAAGAAATATCTCCTAAACCTACACGGTTTAGGAGATATTTGCCCGAAGACAGGCACCGGTGTCTACGGCGCATGCACCGTAGACAGCGGCGCGCAGGCGCACTGAGCACGGCATTTCCAACAACGGAGCTGCCGCGCATGTCGGCTCCCGTGCGCATGCACGGGAGTGACGTCATCGCGGCTCCGCCGAATGACAGCGGCGGAGCTGCGAGACCCCACCGAAAAGATGGATGCGCCGGACTACAGGGGACAGCGGTGACTTCGCTGGCTCCTGTGTCAGGTAAGTGACACATAATGGGCTACTATGCGATGCATAGTAGTCCATTATGCTTTGCCTTTGCAGGGAATGAAAGGGGAAGTAAACCCATCAGGGTTTACTTCCTCTTTAACCCCATTATGTTACTGGCCGATTAATTTCATAATCGATTAGTAGCCTCGGGCCTACTGAAATACATATGCATATTTCTGCTTTAGGTTTACTTTAAAGTCATGGTCAGGCATCATTGATCTCCATGAATAAAGCTGTCAACACTTGTTGGTATATGTGTGGTTTGTAATTGCAGCTGGTTATGTGTATGAGCCTTGGCCACCCTCAGGGAACATGCTATTGTTCACTGACAGCTGCTGTCATAGTTGATGTCTGTCTGTGTAGGGGTTGTGATAAGGGCTACCTTGCCAGACAGAGAAATGCTGTAATCTCATCTGGCCATGTGGGGCCTTGCACTATAGCGTATTTCACTGCTTGTGTACAAATGGGTTTGCTCTGTAATATTCAAAGCTGCAACTCTAAATGTGTTGTATTTTTCTATAGGTTCACAATGAAGGAGATGAAGGTTTTCCATTACTTGCCCATCTTGTTGCTGTTTTCTATATGCCAAGGACATGCAGACTTCTTCACTTCAATTGGTAAGACGACTCTTTATTTTTTTTATTTTTTTTCCTTGATCTAAACTCCGCAACCGTCATCTAATTAACAATGCTCTGTCCCTATTTTTTTTCCAACTGCTCTCGGATCTCGCTGTTCTACGTGGTTCTGGTGGGGATTAAAAGCAAACACAGAAATGTTGCTTGTTCTCCACGGTTTGTCATGATTAGGAAGCCTAGTTAGAGCAATGACGTAGGGCTGCCACTGGAGCAAGTGCTTGAGGATGCTGGAGATCAGAACTGAGATTAAAAAATAAATAATTCAGCATTCGTTTGATACAATATGCTTGAGATTCTGTTAGTTTCTACATATTTTAATTTTGAGCTATATAATTTACCCCATCTATCTAGAATATATTTCCAATGAGGAGGAAAATCCCATATTACCCTTGACAACCAATTATATTCCAGCTATGTGGAAGCGCCAGTACAGATCAGAAGGCTTTGATTGGATGTTGTATAAGTGTTTGTCCTTCCTCCAATGTTTAGAAATCAACAATATTCTGCCACGTACACACAAGCGGAATGTCTGACAGAAAAAGTCCAACGGAAGCTTTTAATCGTATATTTCGATTGTGTGACTGTTTTTTTTTTTTTTTATTTTTTTTTTTTATTTTTTTTAAAGAAAATTCTGACGGACCTAGAAATTAGAACATGTGTTAAATATTTCTGACTCAACCAATTCCTATCGGGAAAACCGCTCGTCTGTATGCTGTTCCGATGGACCAAAAACGACGCATGCTCTGAAGCAAGTACGAGATGGAAGCTATTGGCTATTTAACTTCCATTTTCTAGTCCCGTCATATGTGCTGTACGTCACCATGTTCTTAACGATCGGACTTTAGTGTGATCTTGTGTACGCACGCAGTTTCAGCGGAACTCCTTCGGAAAAAACCTTCAGAGTTTATTCCGACCGGAAAACCGGTTGTGTACGCGGCATAAGGCCTCTTGCACATGATACTCCTGTTTGAGCATCTACTTTTTCAGCTGTATTTACTATTTTCAGGTGGGTTGTTTCTTATATAGATCTATATTTTTTTCTGACAAATGCACAGCACCTGTGTGCATAGGCCCATTACAATTAATGGGATGCGTTTTAACTCAGTAAAAAAAAGAAAAACTGGTCTGAGCTTTTTCAAGCTGCAGTGTACAAGAGGCCTAATGATTCCCATTATGCCAAGATTGTATGTAAACATGGCACCATACTGAAGTATAAAACTTTTATTAACCCGTTTCCTTTTGAAGATTACTTTTAATAACTAAGCAAAAGGTCAAGTAAGGCAAAGCTGCAAATAATTGGCCTCCCTATGTGTTAATCATCTCCGTTTTTAGTTAACAGTCCATATATCCTAATGGGGCTCTTTTCATACAGGCTTCCCGATCCAGTCTGCCTGTCAGTTTTTCAGGTGGACATGATCGGAGCCTCATTCACCCCTATGGAGCGCCGGATGTCAGCTGTGAGATGTCCGCTGACACCTGCTGCTATCTGATCCGGTCCTGTCCGTGAAATCCAAACATCTCCCCATAGAGGCGACAGTGAGCGGAGACGGGCCTGTCATCCGCCTGCTCAGTGGGGGTGAGCGGATCGATTCCCCCCCCCCCCCCCCCCGCTAAGCAAGCAGAGTCTGCCTGGTGGATAAGCCCGTGTGTAAGGACCCTTTTGCTGCTCTGACACCTCCTCCTCCCTGGGAAGTTTTTTAAAGCATTTTATAATATGAAATTGTCTTTAGTGACCCACAGGGACATTTGACAGTACAGCTTTATTTAAAAGGACTGACTTCTGCCAGTCCCCAGTTCTGCGTTTGGGAAGCTTTCAATGTTCTGTTTTTTTACTTTTAACCTTCTTCATGAAAGCAAAGGGGTTTGCGTGGGGGAAAAAAAAAAACCTGCTGTGATAATGCCTCAATCAGTCCACACAGCTGACAACAATCATGTTTTTGCTATGATCGCCAGTTCCATCCAGTGGTTATATAGCAGTATTTTCCTGAAGGAGGTATTTAGGAAAATGGTGCATTATGCCTGCTTGATAGGGCTAATGATCAAAGAAAAAAAAGCAAACTATAGAGACCCCCATAGTTTTTTGATATACTGTATGGTGGTTCATCAGGCCAACCTTAAAGCTGGCTTCCACTGCTTCCGAGGTGTTTGTTTTGTTTTTTGGGACATTTAAAAAGGAATTCGTGTTTAAATCGTTTACTCACCGGTTTTTGTTCTCTGCCCATTGCTATTTGCCAATAAAAGATTGATTTAAAAAAAAAAATCTACACAGTTTCCATTTTGCCTGTGGGCATGTGAAGCCCACAGGCATTCTCTTCCAGGCTTCTATGACGTAAATCAATGGGCGTGCTAGCTCCGATTTCGCGCAGTAAGGGAATTTTGGCGTATCGGAGCGCCGTCAACAGCTTCGGTTGCTATCACAACGGGCGGTGACGTCAGAAGTCCACAGATGGCAACTGAGATAAAAATGGTTTCGTAATCCCGCGATAACTCATGGCTGGCCAACGCACAGACTCCTGGGATCAATAAGAAAAGATCCCAGGAGACAGTGAGAGTTGCGGAAATGACAGGTTAGCCGCAGAAGCCACGCCCATATCCGCAAGACTCACATTCCAGAAGCAGAGAGAGAAAAAAAGAAAAGTGACCTTTTTTTGTTTGTTTAAAATGTAAGTTTTAGACATATAAAATCTAACGGGTGGAGCTCCGCTTTAAATCATCTTTTGGATTGTAGTGTCATAAAACAATTGGCCTAAATCCTTAATCCTTATGTATGAAGCAGCCTGTTTGTTTTACAAATAGAGCATAAACTAAAGTATTACAGTCGCAAGTGTCATTGGAATGTTACAATTTAAATATTTGTCTGCAATAATGGTGACTTTGTACTGGGTGTACACTTTACAGCGTATCCAGGAACTACCAATCTTTAGTGTAAACATTGCCTAGCGTTTGTCATTTGTATTATTTAGCATATGGAATGCCAGTAATGTATGAGACTTTACCCATATAACAATGACTGCTGGCATGAAGGAGAACATGTATTGTTAAGCCCCATTGAACACCAAAATGCATTGCGGGAAACCTGCGTTTCCTGCACCATGTTCAAAACGCTCTGCAGAGGCTGTTAATGACACTACAAATGCAGTTTGTTTGCCTGCACAGGATCGCATTCAGTTGCAGTAAGTTTCTGATATTCATGCATTACTTTTTGGTGCAGTGTGATTTGAGCCCATTCAAAATTGAATGGGCTCAAATCACACTTCGCTGAACAGCAGTACGTTCCTGTGTGATTCCTAATGTGAGCTGGCCATTAAACTGCAAGCAAGCTAGGAAAATGTATGGTTCACTGGGGAAGCAAATTAATATTTTGTCCACGTAATCTGATTAAAAGCTGTTTAAAGCAACCCTGTTGCGTCGTTATAACTAAAGGTTTATATATACAGCCAGCTACCTCCCTGCTAACTGAACCACTAAATACACTTTTCTCTGGCAGGCAGCAAGTGAGAACTTTGCTCTCCATCACTTTGGGGGTTTGTGTGTATGTGTGTGTGTGTGTGTGTGTGTCTGTCAGATAATGTGTCCCGACTGCCCCCACTTTGGAACCACAATGGTCAGCTGGAATTGCTATGCAAAACACCTAGAGGTTTCTGATAGCAGTGACACCCAGAGCTCATGTAGACTGCTTGATTTCACTTGCAGCCTGCTAGAAAGGTAAGTATTCTGCTTCTGTCGGGGGAGCAGCTGGCCGGATGTCTGTATTAAAAAAAAATTATATAGAGAGATCTCTATCATCTCGCCTCTCCGCCCCCTCCACAGCTCAGAGCTCATGATGAGCAGAGACAAAACAAATGCACGAATGTTCCATGACCCAAGTTGAGCTTATTTCATTATACCCTCGGCCAGCCATGCTCCTGGATGGACCCATTTCAGGCTGTGGTTAAGCTTTCCCAGCTGTCCTTTAGATCTCTGCATTTACAGTTGTGGTTTTCTTACTTCGTACCAGGCTTACACTAGGTTCACACCTATGTTTTTGTGTGCCACGTTTGCGTGGACATGGCAGCTCATTGTTTCTGCAAAAAAGATGCATACGCCCTTTAAAAAAAAAATAAATAAAAAAAAAAAAAAACGCGACCACTGGGAAATCACGTGGTCTTTTTGGACTATGGAATGACCTTGCGGGTCCCATACACGCACTGTGACTTTTACATGCTTGGGGGTGCCATTTAGCATGAATGGCAGCCCTCTGCATTTTCTTAGAGAAGTAAGTTTTTGGTGTGGGAAACATTGCGATGCCCGCAGCCACACCTAGAAGTGTGAACCTAGCCTTATTGGTTTTAATTATCACTTCTAGGCTTGCAACTGCTAACCTCCCTGAGCCTGTGTGTTTATGCCCCTGATGTCGAGTGATCCTTGAAACATGTCGGGCAGCTTTTATAATAAAGCTGGTACACCAAGGCCTATGAGGGTTATATATGTGGTTTCTCTAGTTGTCTTTCCAGGACAGCACGAGAGGGGCTCCACCTCCAGAGGCAGGAGAAACAGAGGGTTAAATCCATAAAGGGTGGCTATCATCCCTCTTTCCCAGTCTTTTTTGTATTTGGAGGAGGCTGGCTAGAGCTAGGCTAAAGAGCCTTGCAAGTCCGGTCAGCGGCTAGTGTGGGCGTTTGGCGGAGGTACACACCCTTTGTCTTTTTGTGTGTAAACGTCCTGACAGCAGCATGTCCTCTTGTTTCTTGCCTCCCTTCTCTTCTCTCCATTTCTTGTTTTCGGGCTTAGCTCAAAGAACCAGAGAGGTCATGGAGGAAGAAGAGGTGCCCGTCTTGCATAAATAAATTCAGAGGTGGTATACAAGGAAGCAACAGGGGCACGTAAGGATTTGATTTCAAGCGTGCGGAAAGAAATGAAGGCTATGAAATTTATGCTATCGAACCTTCAAACCCCTAAGCAACCAGCCAAAGTACCCCTCGCTTAACCCCCAGTGGAGGGTGATGAAATGGGGGGGGGGAATCTGATTCTTTGGAGGCACTCATGAACAGCTCTTTATGTTTGGAGCCTTTTGACGTCTCCTTTGTCCCCCACACTACGCAATCCCTGCGCAGTACAGGGCGTACGCTATCTGATGGGGGACAGTTCTCGACAGGACATCGGCAATGGCAGCTCGTAATCTGGAAGTCTGGTTAGACCAGCTTCAGGCCCACCTGGAAAGAGGGACCTCACGGAAAGGAATCCTGGCTTCCCTACCTATGCTGCAGAAGGCGGCTGGTTTTATGGCAGACACTTCTCTTGGCTAAAACGCAGCTCTAGTAAATTCTTGTCGGGCCCTATGGTTAAAATCTTGGTCCGGGTACCAGGCCTCAAAAGTAGGGCTTTGCAGCATCCCATTTGAGGGTGACCTTTTTTGTTCGGACAGGATCTAGTGAAAGAGTCCGAACTCCGGATAAAAAAAAGCTTTTCTGATTAACCACTTAAGGTGTGGTGTTTACAAGTTGAAAACTTGTAGTAAAGTTAGCCTAATTTCTTTTTTTTTTTTTTTTTTTTTTTTTTATTGAGAAAGATCATGTTACGCTGAGTAAATTTGATACCCAACATGTCGCGCTTCAAAATTGCGCCCGCTCATGGAATGACAAACTTTTACCCTTAAATCTCCATAGGCGATTTTTAAATTCTACAGGCTGCATGTTTTGCGTTACAGTGGAGATCTAGGACCAGAATTATTGCTCTCGCCATACAGATCGCGGCGATACCTCACACGTGGGGTTTGAACACAGTTTTCATATGCGGGCGCTACTCATGTATGTGTTCCCTTCTGCACACGAGCTCAGAATTATTATTTTTTTTCTTTTACTTTTTTACTTTTATACTGTTTTAAAAAATAAAAATAAAAATTGTGTCACTTTTATTCCTATTTCAAGGAACATAAACATCCCTTGTAATAGAAAAAAAGCATGACAGGACCTCTTAAATATGAGATCTGGGGTCAAAAAGACCTCAGATCGCATATTTACACTAAAATGCAATAAAAAACGTTGACGTAGCTTCCGCCCTGCAGTGTCATGGAGACTGGTGGGGGCCCATCTTTCAACTCGTCTCCATACACAGCCACCGAGAGGACTGGATCGCCTCCTCCACTGCCGACGGCTCCGGTAAGCTGAGGAGCACACTGGATCGCGGCGGGAGGGTGCCCTCTCCTGGCGCTAAGTGATCTTGCGGTGAATCCATCACAGAGACCACTTTTATCTTGCACCGGACCTTTCATTTTTTGCCCCCTCCGCGCTCCAATTACAAGGGGACCTGTGGGTGGCCATTTCGTTTCTTGAAGAGCTGGGGTGGTTGATAAACAGAAAAATCGAACCTGGCACAGGCTTTGAGTGTTTAGAGTTTACTAAGAACCCTATCTCGCAGAGGAGAAAGTAAAAAAAAAAAAAGAGAGGCAAGAGCAGACTTTTTTTTTTTTTTTTTTTTTTCAGAGCAATCTGGTGGTATCCATCCGTTCAGCCATATTTGGGTCTAGGGCTCCTGGCAGCAACAATCCCTGCAATACTGTGGGCAAGAGCCCATTTCAGGTGCCACCAGGCCAATACCCTGTGCACCTGGGACAGGACACAGGAATCGCTGGACGGGACCTTCCACCTATCTCCGAAGACCAAGAAGTCTCTGGTGGAGGGACAAGGGAAACTTTGTGCAGGGCCTACAGTGGTCTCTTCCAGTGTCCATCCATATTGCCGCGAATGGCAGTGCCTGTGCCCTGGGGGTTAAGAGTAGCCCAAGGATGTTGGAAAAGGACTCGGTCCCAAAGTTCAGCCAACTGGAGGGAGTTACTGGCAATCTAGGATGCGCTGAGGGCTTTTGCCAAAGAGCTAAAGTGTCACCACGTACAAGTCCTCTTGGACAGTGTGGTGGCAGTCTCTTCTATAAACAAACGGGGGGACACAATGTCTGTCCTTAATCGAGATTGCGAGTGCCATTTTTTTTCTTGGGCAGAGATGAACCTGGGGTCAATATCTGCAGTCCACCTAGAGGGAGTGGACAATCTGGCAGACTTTGAGTCGACACCAAGTGTGTAAAGCAGAATGGTCACTTAAGAGAAGTCTTCCAGTTGGTGGCAGAAAAATGGGGCCTTCCGGAGGTGGATCTGTTCACCAACAAGTCAAATTCCAAAGTTCCAATATACTTTTTGTTGGAAAGAGAAGTGGGGGGCCAAGGGGATAGACGCCTTGGCCCAAAAGTGGGCGATTCACCTATGCTATGCCTTTCTCCCCATTCAAACTTATTCCCCTGGTCCTGAGAAAGTTTGTTCAAGAACGCATCACAATGATTCCAGTGGGTCCTGTATTGGCCGAAGAGGCCTTCATTTTCCACACTGTTATGCCTGGCAGGAGAGCCTCCCCTCATGCTGCCAAGAGGGAGGATTTGATGTCTCAGGGTCCAGTCCTGTTGCCAAAAATACAGAGCTTGAAATTGTCAGCTTGTTGTCTGAGGAGAGCCTCCTGAAGTCTAAGGGGCGGACAGGGTGGTGAATACAATTCTTTCCAGTAGAAAGTTACCCAAGCAATTTATGTTGAATTTTGGAAAGTTTTCTGTTTTTGGTTGGTTTGGTTTATTCCAGCCGTCTTGACGTTTTTACAAGACTGCTTGTACAAGGACTGGCCATTAGTACATTGAAAGTACAGGTATCTGCCTTGTCGTGTGTTTTTTATTTTTTTGGAGCAATCCCTGTCATTAGACCCGCTAGTCAGCAGGCTCTTTAACCACTTCCCTACTGGCGCACGCTGATGTACGTTGGCAGAATGGCACGGGCAGGAAAATGGGCATACCTGTACGTCCCTTTAAATTTGCCGCCCTGTCATCGGCACGCTCGCGTGCCGGTCGGGACCCCCGTGAGTCCGGTCGCGGGTCCCGTGGACTCGATCGCCACGAGCATACCCGCGATCGTCTCACGGGGCGGCTGAACTAGGAGATGCCATTGTAAACAGCATCTCCCAGTTCTGCCTAGCAACAAGTGACGCTGATCTCTGCTCCATGTGATTGGAGCAGAGATCAGTGTTCACTAAAAGAAAGCCCAGCCTCCAACAGTTAGTAACACGCCCCTAGGAACACTTAACCCCTACACTGCCACTCACTGGTTAACCCCTTCACTGCCTGTGTCATTTACACAGGAATCACTGCATTTGTATAGCAGTGATTGCTGTATAAATGACAATGGTCCCCAAAAATGTCCGCTGTGTCCGCCATAATGTTGCAGTCACAATAAAATCGCCACCATTACTAGTAAAAAAAAACAAAAAATTATCAATAAAAAAAACTATCCCCTATTTTGTAAACGCTATAACTTTTGCGCAAACCGAAAATGTAGAATACTTTTCGGCCTAAACTGAGGGGAAAAAAATGTGGTGTTTTTTGTTGGTTTTTTTATATATATTTTTGGGGGATATTTATTATAACAAAGTAAAAAAAAAAATTTTTTTTTTTTCAAAATTGTCGCTCTATTTTTGTTTATAGCGCAAAAAATAAAAACCGCAGGGGTGATCAAATACCACCAAAAGAAATATTTGTGGGTGAAAAAAAGACGTCAATTTTGTTTGCCGAATCGCAAAAAGTGGTCTGGTCTTAAGCCAGCAAAATAGTCCGGGGCTAAAGTGGTTAGGGGGTTAGCCAGGATTGGACCCATTCTATTCTGCATTATCCCAAAGTGGGATTTGTTGATAGTATTGCAAGGTTGGATAAAACGTTTGCAAGAGGAAGAACTGTCAAAGTGGGCCACTTTTAAAGCTGTCTTTTTAGTGCCAATCTCCACAGCCAGGCGTATTAGCGAGCTGCAGGCACTTTCCATTAAAGAGCCTTTTCTGCAAACCTTTGAGGGCAGACTCCAACCAATCCAAAAGAAGCAAAATTCCACCAACTGGACGTGAGGGCCTGTGTCTTACGTTATTTGGACTTGTCCAAAGGCATTAGGAAATCGAATGCTTTGTTCATTTTGCATTCTGGTAAAACAAAATTGGGTTTCCAAGCTTTAAAGAGCACATTCGCCCGGTGGATCAAACACGCTATTGTTGCTATTGCTTACAAGAGTTTGAAAAAGGAATGCCTTTTTTTTTCCCCGATGGCTCACTCAACACGGGCGCTGTCTGCTTCTTGGGCGGGGTGAGCTGGGGTGACACCAGAGCAAATTTGCAGAGCGCGATATGTTCAAGCTACTTGACATTCATGAAGCATTATAGACTGGACCTGATCTCGGCGCAAGACCAAGCGTTTGGAAGAGAGGTCATTCAGGCAGTAATTCGCGCCCCCCCCCCCCCCCCAAATCTGGTAAGTTCTCATTGAGCCTCTCTAGTGCTGTACTGGACAGACAACTAGAGAAAACCAGTTGAACTTACCGGTAACTGTTTCTTGGAGTCGTAAAGGACAGCAAGGATTCCCAGAAACAGTTATCGGTAAATCTAACTCTGGTTTTTGTTCATGTATGGCAGTGGTTCTCAATTCCTATCCTCAGGACCCACTAACAGGTCAGATTTTAAGTATTACCCCAGGAAGATGCAGACTAGAATACTGCAATCACTGAGTGGCAAATGATATCACCTGTGATGTATTTCAGTTATCTTGCAAACCTGACGTGTTCGTGGGTCCTGAGGACAGGCGTTGCAAACCACTGATCTATGATCTAAGCCTAAAGTGTGTGTTTGGGTGTTTTTTTTTTTTTTTTGTTTTTTGAGGTATGATTTTTTTTTTTTTTTTGTCATAAAGATGTAATTGGTTTTTATATGTAAATATATATTTTTATTTTTGGTGCCGGGAAAGTCCTATACACCCAAGATACAATTTGCTGCAACTTACGAGAGAGAATAACAAAATAGACTAACATCGGAGAGAAATCTTGTCTAGGACAGCGACATGACCGTCTACAAGTGCTCAGATGATTTCATGCTTTACATTTGTATTGCAGGCCACATGACTGATTTGCTGTACACTGAGAAGGACCTGGTGACGTCACTAAAAGATTATATAAAGGCAGAAGAGCTCAAACTGCAACAGGTTAAAAAGTGAGTTTAATGACTGAAAATATTACTGTGCTCTCCTTTTTAGGGATCTCCTTGCAGGACATTCCAGTGCATGTAACTTTATCATTTTATTTTATTTTTTTAATGTGGGGGGTCTCCATTGTTTTTATATGCGGTATAATTGTAATATCCTTGTTTACCATTGAAAGATATTATTATTTTATTCTTTGGGAGAAAAAGTGTTTTGGACAGTTTAATTGCTCTTCACCGGATGGCTTTAAGGAATGCCATTGCTTCTGGGTATTTGTGCCAGGTGTTGGGTGTGACTAGAAGCAACTAGGCCAGTTCTCACAAATCTGATTTCCACCCAACCATTAATTATTTCTGTTTTAAAGGTAATCAACTATACCTTCCCAGCCCTTGGTTGTCATATTTGCATTAAGCTCGCATTTTGGTCGATTCAGCAAGAAATTTGCGCAATGGGTCAGCACCACCTCGCCTGACAAACTTCAACTGAAAAAAATCAGATGTAATCAATGTAGATGAAACCAAATACAGGGACATTTTAGAGGGAAAACGTGGGTCCAGTCTATAAGAGACCCAAAACTTGGGCAGCAGTTCACCTTTAGGTAGTACAGCAGCCACAAACTCTTAACTAAAGTTACCCAAAGTATATAATGGGTATTTAATTCACTAGAGAATCTGTGTGAAGCTTGAAAATTGCTGTTCATCAGCAGGCTTATCCACCTGAGCCAGCTAAACAATTTTACCCAAGAAGAACAGGAAACCTTTTCAGGGTCCTGTTGTGCAATTCTGGCCCACAAAAACATACCACTGTAACGGCAGCTAAATACCCGCTCTAACAAGGGTATAAATCCTGTGTATCGATTTTATATCCCAAATGAATTACATTTTATTTTTTTTTTGAATTTGTGTGCATGTCATTAGCACAGAGTGATATTAAATTTAAAGATGTAATTGGCACAAAAGGAATGGTTTTCTTAACCACTACAATACAGGGCACTTTCACCCCCTTCCTTCCCAGCCCAATTTTCAGCTTTCAGCGCTCTCGCTCTTTCAGTGACAATTGCGTGGTCATGCTACACTGTACCCAAATGAAATTGTTATCATTTTTTTCGCACAAATAGAGCTTTATTTTGGTGTTATTTATTCACGACTCCGTTTTTTTTTTTTTGCGATATAAGCGCAAAAATAGCGGAAATTTGGAAAAAAAACTATATTTTCTTTTTTCTATTTGAAAAGAAATCCAATAAAATCAAATTTTGTCATAAATTTAAGCCAAAATGTATTCTGCTACATGTTTTTGGTAAAAAAAATTCCGTTAAGTGTATAATAATTGGTTTGTGTGATCACGGACATATGTACGCAAATGATCATGTACATATGTGTGCAGGTGATCACGTACATATGTGTGCAGGTGATCACGTACATATGTGTGCAGATAATCATTGGGACATGTGATTTTAGTGGGACATATGTGGGGGACATGTTTTTATTATTAGGGACATGTGTTTTTATTATTTGGGGACATGTATGTTTTGGGGACATGTGTGTTTTGGGGACATATGTGGGGACTGTGTTTGTACTGTGTGGTGTGTTGTGTGTGTACACTACACTGATGATCAGTGAGTAAAAAGCTGTAAAAAGCAGCCCATACTCACTGATCATCAGCCGGCTGCAGCGATCTGCTCTCTTCTCCTCAGCGGTGACTTCCGTGTGAGGAGAGGAGAGCCGATTGCCTAGCAACCGGCTGTTTGTTTACATCACATGACGGCCGTGATTGGACACGGCCGTCATGTGATCAGGAGGGCCAATCACAGAGCCCTCCTGCCGATCTGAGATGTGCCGTGTCCGGGTGACACGAGCACATCGGGATCGCGCCGCTGCGCGGGCGCGCGCGATCCCGCTGCTCCTGAATGACGTTCCCAAACGTCCTATCAGGAGCAGGCGGCTCCCACCCGGCCGTATATACGCATTGGCCGGGTGGGAAGTGGTTAACATCGGGACAAAGACTGTCCCTTTCAAATAAAAAAACAAACTCAATTTTAAACGAATTTAAGTACTATATTTTATTTATTTCCTTTTTTTTTTTTTTTAATGGTGCTTTACAGAAGAGATGTGGCTGATTGGCGTTCCATTGGATGTTTTTTTGCATAGTTTCTGGATACTGTAAAAGCCTCCTGGCATACCCAGTGGCATCACACCAATGATCTTTTAGCTTTCTGTAAAGACAGCATTCTGACCTCATACTGTAAGGGATGCTTTCTTCTCTTGGACTGCCAAAGTGTCATTTTTTCCCACTCACGCTCAATGGAGCCGGTTCACACACATCTGGGGCAGCTGTGGAGTGAATTGCACAGGAGTCCTGCGCGTCTTCTGATCCGTTTCAGGTCTGAATTCAGGCAAATGTTCGGACCGAAATCAGACCTGAAACTGAACAGGGACGCACCGGACTCCTGCTGTCAGCTGCTCTGTATGGCAGTGTGAACCCAGCCTTAACCCTAAAATGTGACATCAGAAAAAATAACTCAATTTGCAGGAAAAAAACAAAAAACAAAACCACAACCTTTTTTGAAGTAGAACTACTGCAAGTGTGGTCAGTTTTACTAGACGTTTAGATTATGGAAAGATGTGCGCTTACAGTAGATTTCTGTTGTTACAAATTCTCTTCCACCATTTATCAAACCACAGATACAAAACGGTTTCCTCCAGACAAATGCAGCATATCCATAAACAAATCTAAACAAAGCCACTGCTCCGATTCTGCAGAGAAGGCTTTAGTCCAGGCCACTGCTCTTCCCTTCAGAAGGAGTGTTGGACATAACGCTGTTAAGGCCCCTTTCTCACTT
Source organism: Lithobates pipiens (assembly GCF_037356315.1). Lineage (NCBI taxonomy): Eukaryota > Metazoa > Chordata > Amphibia > Anura > Ranidae > Lithobates > Lithobates pipiens. The sequence goes on from NW_027507787.1 coordinate 45,165,920, forward strand.
CTGTGACTTAGGACTGCAAAGTCGCATGACAAGTCATACCCCATGATTTCCAATGAGTACTGTTCATTACTGTGGTGTTTCAAAGTAGTCCCTGCACTACTTTTTTCGGTCTTTGATGTAACCTGAGATCCATAGACCTGAAGCTTACACAGGCATTGATTCAAGTCGTGTGAAAGTCGCATGTCTTTCAGGTTGCGCAAGTGTGAAATGGGATGAAGTCTGCTAGGATTCTGTATGAAATCCTCTTGTCCTCTCACCAGCTAATTTTTTTATTTGTTCTTTAAAGATGCCATATGTCATATTTGTATGATTATACAATATATTAGACCCAGTTTTCACTGAGACATGTTAAACTGGTAAAGATCTCACTGACATGTGGCCATCTTGTACTGCTAAGGCCAGCAAGCCCTGCTAATCGCAAGGCACTGAGAGTAAACCATACATGGTGGATCAAGGTGTGTGTGTGTGTGTGTGTGTGTGTGTGTGTGTGTGTGTTTGTGTGTGTGTGTGTGTGTTTGTTTGTTTGTTTGTTCCTCCACCCAAGCAAACCAGGTCAGAGTATACTGATTGGCAGCAGCCACTGATTGGATGGAGCATGTGGGAACGTTTTTTCTCAGAGGTTGAACAAACAATTGATTACTTGTGGTGTGTGGGTTTTTTTTTTTTTTTTTTTTTTTTGTGCATAGCAGGATGAACTTGGAGCCAAATGTCTGATGGTACTAATAAAAACTGTACTTTGAAGTAAATCTGACCAATACAAAGACTCCTGGAAAGTATGACACCATTTTGGCTTAGGCCAAAAACCAGGTAGCAATTGCAGAACTGAAGAGAAAAAAAAAACGGTATAAAACAAGTAAATATAACTTCCCTTTCTATCTGTTTATAAAGGCTAGCTGCGTAAGGATTAAAATAGCTCATGTTACTTTGGAGAATAACGTTCTGCTTTAACGTGGAGTTCCACTCATTTTTGTGTTTATTAAAAGTCAGTAGCTACAAAAAGTGTGGCTGCTGACTTTTTTAATAAAAAGCTCACTCGTCTGTCCCAGGATCCAGCAACGTGGCTGCCCGAACCCTCAGTTCTCTCCCTCTCCTCCTCTCCCTGGCACCGGCATTGTGTGGGCACACAGCTATGACAGCTTACAGCTTCACAGCTGGGTGCGTGCTGCCCCTCCTCAATGGTCGGGGCAGTCTTCTGGGACCTATGACGTGTCCCAGAAGATTGCAGGGAGGGAGAGGAGAACTTCTGCTCGGATTGCCCAGACAGCCCGAGCGGAAGTGGGAGCGGGTACCTGTTAACTAGGTACCCACCCCCAAAAAGACATGCCAAATGTGGCATAGGAGGAATGCTTAAAGCTGAACTTCTGCTTTAAGTAGATGCCGTATTTTTGGCGATGTTTTGGTTTTACTTCTAATTTCTCTTACAAATGTGTTCTAAAGTGAATTTGCTTTTACAGATGGGCAGAGAAATTTGATATGCTATCAGAGACTGCAATAAATGATCCAGAGGGCTTCCTGGGCCACCCAGTCAATGCATTCAAGTTAATGAAGAGGCTCAATACAGAGTGGCAGGAACTTGAGAATCTGGTGCTGAAAGACATGTCTGACGGTAAAGGCTTTATTGTTTGTATGTATGGGTAACAACTGGGGACACTAAAGTAATGGCACGAGATGCTGTGCATTGCAGTTTCTTCAAATTCTTTAATATTTATAATTTTTTTTAGCCTTTTCACTGCTTGAGATTCCACATTAGCAGGCTAACTGTGTACAACCTTTTGTTTCACCTTAAGCAGACATTTAAAGCTTGTGAGCCTGACAAGAGGCTGACTGCTGTGGGATTACTTAACACTTATGCTGGTGTGTATTTTCCACACACTAATGCAAATCCCTGTAATTACAGTTTTATAGCAGCCAGTTTTGTTTTGTGTTGATTGGCCCTTTATGGAAGGATTAATTAAGGTTGCATGTGAATACATTAGTATTTGTAATTGCCACATATGTGCCTCCATCCCTATTTCATGTAAAAAAGCAAGGGTAGGTGGGACTTTAAATGAGGTTGTAGACATTGTGGAGGTATGTTGAAAAAGTATAAATTTATTGAGATATATTATTATATATACACAATGTTAGAGACCCCATTCACAGTAGGTATATACATATACAGTAGGTGATCCACCCACACATCTGAGTACTTGTGTGGAGTGGACAAAAAATACATAAGTATCTGGCAACTCTAGAACAATTGCATGAATTCATAAAGGTGCATATAAAATATAAGCAGCACTAGCAACAGAATGAGAATATAGAGGACATTAGTACCATATTTAGTAGATGAATAAATTCAGAATTGATAAGTCTGTTACAGACATGTAACGGCATCATATATATATATATATATATATATATATATATATATAGGCCCAACGCGTTTCGTGTAAAAACACTCTTCAGGGGCGGATGCTCGAAAATATATTATAAATATGGAGTATAATAGGATAGTTAGTTTAGTTGTGAAAAACATCAGGAAAAGGCAAATTGGCCCATCCTGAGTACTTACATAAGGTCCAATGGGATGAGATGCGACGACCACAAGGTCAAGGCCCCACCAGCTGTAACTCCTTGAAAAAGAATGACGGAGAGAAGAAAAAAAAACAGACCACTAGACCAGACAAACAACCAAGACCGAATAGTGAAATACAAGTAGAAAGGTGAAAGTGACGAAGCAATGTGTAAAGTGGTCTTGTAAAGCAAACATATGTGGCAGAAGATGTTGTGTGGCGTCTTCAAATGAGGAGCAGCAAGACCGTGTCGGGGGGGGGATATACACATATAGGCCCTGCACACGCGTATGCTGGCGCGACGTGAACTGGGAAGGGCTCCACCAGGGGCTGTAAGACCGCCCACAGCAGACGCCCATAATTCCCAGCCACGGCAGCTACGATGGAAATCTCATACCAAGAATGGCATCGCACGCGGGGCAGGAATGCGTGGCGCCGATGCGCTGTGGGTCTCCACCCACCACCCCACACAACTCCCTGCCCCAAACAGGCCAGGGGGGAAGTGGGCGGCATGCACAGCGCATCGTATCTCCTGGGCAAAAACAGGAAAGGGGGTCCGCGGGCAGCAGAGGACGCATGTCAACCTTAAAAAGTGACTGGTACTGCGCAATAGTGCTGCTTAATTTCATGGACACATTGCAATTGTGTCCAGAGTGTGCAAGAACGGACATGGTGCATTATCACCCCAGACTTGCTGACCTTAGTATTTGTAATTGGTACATTCTTTTGTTTTTATTGGACTAATATAGCTTTCTGATCATTTTATTTTAGGATTCATCTCTAATTTGACCATCCAGCGCCAGTCTTTCCCCAATGATGAGGACCAGACAGGTGCAGCCAAGGCTTTGATTCGTCTTCAGGACACATATAACTTGGACACAGATACTCTCTCCAAGGGAAACTTGCCAGGTATTGTAATGTATGTTGGTTAAATGTTTGTTTTTAAAGCCCAACTGAATACAGAGGGATACTTCCCTTAATGCATGGTTCTACAGTTTTTAACTGTGTGTGTGTGTGTGTATATATATATATATATATATATATATATATATATATATTATAATATAATATAATTTTATTATTACACACACAATTTATATTTACCATAGCAGCGCTACTATCATGGTTATGACCAACTTTCATACGGTATTCACATATGAGAAAAGATGTATAACAGAGGGTGAAAGAGCCCTTTCACACCGAGCCGCAGGGGGCGTCAGCGGTAAAGCGGCACTATTTTTAGCAAATTCAACGGAATTAGTTGAAGTGTACCTCACACCAGAGATCATCAAACCATGCGTCACACTTCCCCTAGGGGTGCACACGCACCAGAGTTAAAAACATCAAACATTTGAATATTTTTAAATGATCGATTATCCTCCTTTCTGGATAGTGTCAGCGCTGTAAATCACATCCACCATGTAATTGTAAGTCTTAAGCATACACACTATCAGATTTTCCGCAAATTTTTTTTTTTTTTGTTTCTTTCAGATTTACCAAGACCATATAATATGAGGTCAAACCTTAGGAGTTTCAATTTGTATGCAATCAGGCAGGCCCTTGCACTACATGGTTTTGGTAAATCTGAAGACAAAAATCAGCAGAAAATCTGAAGGTGTGTATGGGGCTTTATAATTACACAGAGACCATTTGCAGCACTGACACTATCCAGGAAGGGGGGTGATTGTGAACCCCTAAGGGGGGTGAGATGCACGGTTTGAGGATCTCTGGTGTGAGGTGCACTTCAACAAATTCCACATTTAGACCCCTTTCACACTGGGGCGGTTTTCAGGTGCTACATCGCTAAAAATGGCACCTGAAAAGCACCCTAAAACAGCCGCTGCTGTGTCTCCAATGTGAAAGCCCCAAGGGCTTTCACACTGGAGCGGTGCACTAGTAAAAAATGTCCTGCTAGTAGCATCTTTAGAGCGGTGTATACACTGCTCCTGCCAATTGATGAGGCAGCGAGGCTATACCACCGGCAAGGCGCTGCTGCAGCCGCGCTTTGCGGTGGCTTTGACCCTTTCTCAGCCGCTAGCAGGGGGTAAAACCGCAGACGTGGCTCGGGTAAAATCGCCGCTTTACCGCCGACGCTGCTAGCTGTGAAAGGGCCCTTATACCACCACCTGTGTCTTTTGGACTGGCTAACACCCTCTGTTATACATCTTTTCTCATATGTGAATACTGTATGAAAGCTGGTCTTAACCATTAATGACAGTAGCGCTGCTATGGTGTGTGTGTGTGTGTGTGTATGTATGTATGTATGTATATAGGTACCTATTGAGATGCCTGTGGACATTTACTATTTTACATACATACATCAACTTACACTTTCCTAAATTTTCAAGGCCACTGCTTAGTCCTGTTTGAAATTATCTAAACAGGAGTAAAAGAGCAGTTTTGTTAAGCATATTTCATGAGTTGCATATATTTTCAAGCACAGAATAAAAACTTCAATGAGATTTTAAAAATGATTCATCAGCATTAGAGAACACTTTCAGCTACCTCCCAGTTAATGGTGTTACCTTGTGTTAATTTCTTTTAATTATCTGACAAACCCAATTTAACTGGCAGCCTAACATTCCAGTTTTCACTGACTTTGCAAGATGATGAGCTGTTCTAAAGTGACTGAAACCCTCCGGCAGCAGGTTGTCCAGATGAAGGCCAAAGGGATGACCCTTTCAGCCATAGTAAAGAAGATTGTTGTTCCAAATTTGTGATTTCTAGAATATTGCATCTTTACAATGTTACAAACTGATTAAAGTCCCCCAAGAAGGCTGGTCGCCCATGAAAGACAAATGCAAGCGAGGACAGGATAATGCAGAGAATCTCAATGGGCAGTCAGTTCAACACTGCAGCTGGGATTGCTTGCCAGTTCAGCGCTGAGCAGAGTAAGGCTCTGTCTCATCATGCGCTGTCTCACGGTTTTAAGAGAATTTTGACTGACAGCCAACTCTGCAGTGACCAAACCTCTCATTAGCAGAAAGGAATCAAAAGGCTTAACTAACCTTTGCTGAGGAGCATGTTGTGTGGACAGGAGAACTGGTCCAAAGTTCACTTTAGTGATGAAAGCAAGTTGTGGGAAACATTATGTTCATCGTCAAACTGGGAAGAGGCTGAACCCAAAGTGTGTAAAGAAGTCGGTGAAGGGGGAAGTGGTTTGGTTTGGGGGATGTTTTCTGCAGCAGGAGTTGGGCCTCTTATAGCTACATGGTAGAGTGAATGCAAATGTTTATCATTATTCTTTGACAACATGCAGTTCCTTCCCTCCGTTCATCACCCAATCAGCCAGCAATTTTCATGCATGACAATGCCCCCGTCACACAGCAAAATGGGTAAAGCAGTTCCTTGAAGCTGAATACATTGTAATCATGAAATGTCCAGCCCAGAATCCTGATCTAAACCCAATAGAAAAACTTAAATCCTTGGCGACAGTTATGGCCAAGTAATCCACTACAGTAGGGGTGCCCAACCAGTGGCCCGCAGAGCCCTCTGATGTGGCCCTCGACCTTCTGCTCTGGGATGGTGGGTTGGAAAGCCCAGATTGCAGGTTGTCTACCCACCATGCCAGAGCATCAGTGTTGTGAATGAAGCCAGCGGTAATGGAAGCAAACAGCTTTGGAGCAGAGCTGCATAAGCCAATGCTTCCTGTATAACACTGGCTCCTGTCATAGGTGGAGTGATACCAAATGCACTCTGCCTGGGACAGCAAAATCCCTTATTACTAAAAATCACAGCGTATATATGGACATATCTGTTCTGGGATGCTTTTAAACTGACTCGCAGGTGTAGCGCAGTGTACCTGCAGCTTACCTGAACTGAGCCATAGGCTTCTCATCTTACCTGTGGGTTTGGTGCACTTTCAGAAAGAAATTCTGTGGCAAAGTACAGCTAACCTGCAGGAAAACCACAGGTGCAGGGAGACCACAGACCATCAGTGTAAAAGTAGCCTTAGGCCCCTTTAACATGATCTGTCTGACCCAATCGGACCCTCCATTCACCTCTATGGAGCGGCAGATGTAAACAGACCTTTGTCCGTTTACACCTGCCTCCTTCCAATATAATCTGCTAAGAAAATGGAAAGTGGATCTGTCCCCTTCCATTTGATCAAATGAGAGGGCCCATAGAGTAGAGAGGGCTGTGTCTGTCTGCTTTGCATATGCAGAGTGGACGCAGAACTGTCATCTGCTCATTGTGGCCTGCGACTGGTTACTAAGTTGCTTAAGTGGCCCTCGCTCTTCAAAAGCTTGGGCACCCCTGCACTACAGTCACCGAACTGTGGAAGAGACTGGAAGAGTGGAACAAAATTGCACCAGAGCCGTGTGAGAGACTAGTGATGTCCCGTGGCTGCAAATGTGCTGCAGTCATTAGTGCCCCCCCCCCCCCCCCCACACTTGTAATTGGTTGTAACCTTCAGATATTTTAGTTGTACGCTTTCTTGATGCTAGTCAGTGCTGTTCTCTAGTTTTGCTCATTGTGTTTTCTACAAAATAAAGGTTTTGTTTTTTGAAGTGCATTGGTTATTTTTAAAAACACTGTTCTGTTAGGATGGTATAGCCAAAGTAAAATTTCCATCAAATGTTGAGCAATGAAGATTGCATTGTTTCTGAAAAAAATCAAGTGTTCATAAATTCTCATAATTTTGTGTGTGTGTGTGTGTGTGTATGATTTTACTTAACCGCTTCGCGCCCGCCCTATAGCCGAAATACGGCTGCAGAGCGGACGCTAACTGCGTGGAGGCAGTTCCTGAACGGCCTCCTGTTTACTTCCACAATGCGCGCTCTCCCGAGAGCGCGCATCAGGGAAGTTCTGTGCTGGCTGTGTCCCTCGGACATAGCCAGTCACAGATCGCTGTAAACGGCCAATCACAGCGGCCGTTTACAGCGCGATCGGCGTGTCCAATGGTAGATGATCTCATATGTAAACATATAAGATCATCTCTCAGCGCCGCTCTCCCTCCTCACACAGACAGCGTGCGAGAAGGGAGAGATCAACGGCTGCAGCAGCCGTAAGTTTAAAAAAGGAAAAAAAGCGTCATCTTCCGCCAGTGCCATCTGTCATCAGTGCCACCTGTCAGTGTCACGTGCCATCTGTTGTCAGTGCCATCTGTCATCGGTGCCATCTGTCATTGGTGCCACGTATTGGTGCCACGTGTCATCGGTGCCATCTGTCATCAGTGCCACTTATCAGTGCCATCTGTCATCAGTGCCACGTGTCATTGTCCTAGTGCTCCAGGGCCTTCAAAAGTGTAATAGGTAGTCGACAAGTTAGATGTGTAATTTATGTTCCTAGAACACATGATGGCGCTCCCTGCATGTTGGGCCTCTCTATGTGGTCAGGCTGTGAAAAAGTCCCACACATGGGACTTTTTCACAGCCTGACCACATAGAGAGGCCCAACATGCAGGGAGCGCCATCATGTGTTCTAGGAACATAAATTACACATCTAACTTGTCGACTACCTATTACACTTTTGAAGGCCCTGGAGCACTAGGACAATGACACTACTCCCCCTGTAATACTCAGGGGGAGTAGCATAATTTTTTGGGGGATGTCATTTGTGGTATACACGTGCCACGTGAGAGAAATAACATATTACAATGACAATTTTGTGGGAAAAAATAAAAAAATCTTAATTTTGCAAAAAAAAATGACAACCTCAAAAATCTCACCATGCCTCTTACTAAATACCTTGGAATGTCTACTTTCCAAAAAGGGGTCATTTGGGGGCTATTTGTACTTTCCTGACTTGTTCGGGTCGCAAGAAGTGCGATAGGCCACCAGTACTTCAGATGTGATCAATTTTGTGAGATTCGCGCCACAGCTTGTAGACTCTCTAACTTTCTCAAAGACCAAATAATATCCACTAATTTGGATTATTTTTACCAAAGATATGTAGCAGTATAAATTGTGGCCAAAATTTATGACGAAAAATTAATAATTTGCATAATTTTGTCACAGAAACAAAGAAATATGCGTTTTTTTTTCAAAATTTTCCGTCTTTTTTTTCATTTATAGCGCAAAAAATAAAAACCCCAGAGGTGATCAAATACCACCAAAAGAAAGCTCTATTTGTGGGGGGAAAAAAAGGACAAAAAATTAATTTGGGTACAGTGTTGCATGACTGAGTAATTGTCATTCAAAGTGTGAGAGCACCGAAAGCTGATAATTGGTCTGGGCAGGAAGGGTGTTTAAGTGCCCAGTAAGCAAGTGGTTAATGTTAGCTGTAAGGAACAAACGCATACGGGAAAGATAAAATAAAAAACTTCTAAGAGCACAAATTTTCCAACGATGAGGGCTGCTCTCCTAGACTTAGACTGGGAGGGAATATTGGCATCAATGGACACAGAACAGAAATGGGAATTCTTCAAACTGTATGTGAACTCACTGCAAAGTATATTACCATGGTCAAGAAGTTTAAAAGGCTAATGCCCTGTACATACGATCAGAAATTCCGACCGTGTGTATGCTCCATCAGACTTGCTGGTGGAATTCCCGCCGGCAAACGATTGAGAGCAGGTTCTCAATTTTTTTGGTCGGAAAAAGTTCTGATGGGAAATTACGATCGTCTGTACCGACACACTAAATTCCTATGCATGCTCGGAAACAATTTGACGCATGCTCTGAAGCATTGAACTTCATTTTCTCGGCTCATCATAGTTTTGTACGTCACCGCGTTCTTGACGGTCGAAAGTTCATAGAACTTTTGTGTGGCCATGTGTATGCAATCCAAGCTTGAGCAGATTTTCCATTGGAAAAAACTTGGATGGTTTTTCCCAAAAGAATCCGCTCGTGTATACGGGGCATTAAAATAAAACCTATGTGGCTCATGGGCAAAGTTAAAATGGCTATGCAGTTTGAAAGATGCCAGGAGAGACCAAAGTGAACCTATACACCAGATGAGCACTTTAACTTCTGTCCTGTGAGTGTTATGTTATTTGCTATTAAATCTTTTACACTAATACTACTCCGGTAGCATGTCCTGGTGTGTGTGTGTGTGTGTGTGTGTGTGTGTGTGTGTGTGTGTGTGTGTGTGTGTGTGTGTGTGTGTGTGTGTGTGTGTGTGTGTGTGTGTGTTTTTTTTTTTTATTTTATTTTTTTTTTTAAACATGGACTTTTTACTCTAGTGCATTGCCTATGGACTATATTTCTGGCTTTAAATGTGCCTTATTATGCATGGATACTCTGTCTTTTGCGTCTGTAATCACTGTGAATCTTGGACAGAGGGGTGGCGGTGGACGTGGTATGCTTGCTTTTGAAAAAGCATTTGACACAGTTCCCCACACACGACTATTGTGTAAGGTAAAGACTACAGGCTTGGAAAGATCAATTAGTAAATTTATCGAAAAACTGGCTAAAAAAACAAATTCAGAGTAGTGGTTAATGAGGCTTAAGCTGAATGGTCTAAGGTTATCAGTGGTGTAAGCCAAGGTTCAGTGTTGGGACCCTTACTTTTTAACATTTTTTTTTTTATATATAAAAAAAATATATATTTAGGGTCTGGGATTAAAAGTAAAAATTCTTTGCGGATGACACCAAGCCATGCAGTGGAATAACGTCCTTACAGGATGTTTCCAATTTACAAGCCGACCTCAATGCTCTGTCTAATTGGGGAAATTAAGTGCCAAATGAGGTTTTAATGTTGATAAATGTAAAGTTATACACTAAGAATATGCATGCATCATACATATTAGGGGGGAGTACAACTGGGGTGAATCCATAGTGGAGAAGGATCTGGGGGTTTTGGTAGATCATAAGCTCAATAGCATGCAATGCAAGCTGCAGTTTCCAAAGCGAGCAAAACTCTTTCTTAGGAGAGGTGTGGACTCCAGAGAGATATAATTTTGCCCCTGTACAAATCATTAGTAAGGCCTCATCTGGAATATACAGTTCAGTGTTGGGCACCAGTTCTCAAAGGATATTAGAGAACTAGAGAGAGTGCAGAGAAGGGCAACCAAACTGATAAAAAGCATGGATGAGCTCAGCTATGAGGAAAGATTAAAGGAACTGAATTTCCTCCTGAAGAGGAGATTAACCGCTTCCCACCGATCGCACGCACATATGCGGCCTCTGCTTTAGGGTGTTATACCAGGATGATGCCTGCAGCTGCATGCATTATCCTGATAATGTGTTTGTTTTTTGTGACAATGTAAAATTTAAAATAATTTTTTTTTTTTTTTTTTTTTAAGCGCCCCCCTTCCCCCCCGTTTCCACAAGCTTGCACAGCAAAGAAAACACACACCTAAGTTGTACCTGTATATGTAAACTTTGTTCAAATCACACATGTGAAGTATCGCTGCAATTTGTCAGAGTGAGCAATAATTCTAGCACTAGACCTCATCTGTTATTCTAACCTGGTAACCCTTATTTATTAGTGGGAATGCTTTAGCAGTCCTACTATTTTTTTTATTTATTAATCCTCTTGTTATTATTATTCCGTACGTTTTTGGCTCAACTTTTAAAATGTTCAGCTGACGATGGAATTTCAACTTTTTTTTTCTACTATTTATACTTTTTAAAATATTAAGCTTTTTAACCCTTTTTTTTTTTTTTTTTTTTTAACATTGTCAATGAGAGCATGCTTAAAATCCTTAATCTTCTTCTGCTACCAAAAGTTTCAGCTCCTTCATTTCACCTACGGACGCCAAACAAACTTTAAAATGTTCACAAAATATTCCGCTATCTGGCTATATCTTTTCAGTTTGATATCTTTTACAGTTTTTGTGAAAAAGCTGTTTAAGTTTAGTGATCTTTTCAGCAAATTTTCATAAAATTTAGAGCATCCAGGCTTTTGTTGTCTGTTTTTGTTTCCATGGTTACGAAAGCTTCTTATACACAGTGATGGGCAGTGGGGCAGTTTTGATGGGGGCAATATGATGGGGCAGTTTTGCTGCTATTCAACATTCCCATGCATTTTCTCCAGGAAATGCATTTTCTAAAATTTCATATATATATGTGTGATTTTATATAATTTTTTTTTTTTAAAGCTCTGCCTATGGAGATTTTTAAGTACCGTAGTTTAGCGCCATTCCACGAGTGTGCACAATTTCAAAGCTGGCATGTTTTATCTATTTACTCCATTGGTAAAGTTGAACCAGTCTTCCTCTGGATCAATTGTGGGTGAAGGATTGTGTACATGGGATTGTATGATTGTGGTGTTTGTTTATTTTCTGGATGAATTTGTGTCTTTTGAACCTGACTGTGTGTGAATATATATTAAAATAATTTATTAATGTTATAATAGATACTGCATTTTACACTTGTAAGCAACATTTTTTCTGAATGAAAGCTACTCCTTCAGTGTTTACTATTTTGAAAAGCTGTGATTCACATGGTACAGATGAGCTCTGATTGGTCAGTTATCACATGGTACAGACCAGTCAAAGCCCATCACAATGAAAGGCATGTAACAAAGCCTTTCATTGTGTACAACCGTCATGCGATTTGCTGTGGTTGGCGACAGCGATCACATGGTACCGGCAGCTGGCTGGTACAGTCATCGATCGTGTCTGGTGGACATGACAAGTGACCGATCACGCTGAAGCATGGCCCAATTCTGGGAGGACGTCATACGACAAAACAGCAATGCACCCACCCAGCCTATTGTAAAATGATGGTGTTAAAGTTTGGTATTTTTTTTTACATATCTTCAATTTATGTAGGAGAGATGGTAGCAAAGTAATTGGGTTTGTGACATAAAATACAACATCGTCCGCAAAGCGGGACTGTTTGATGGGAACTGTGAGCCCTTATACCCGTGATGTCAGGTTTTAGCATGCACACTGTAAGGGTTCAAGGGTAAGGACAAAAATCTACGGTGACAGAGGACAGCCCTGTCATGTGACATGACGGATTGTGAAGAGAGGTGAGTCTAGTATTGACGTGTACTGTAGCTGATGTTGTAAATTAACACACCTGTATCCAAGAGCACATGGAGTAGGGAGCCCCATCTGTAAGAGGACGGCCAATCCATCCTGTCAAAGGTCTTTTTGGTGTCTGTTGACAGGAGGAATCGAGGGATAGATGTGCTCCTTGCTCTAGGCATGTGTACGGATTGTATTGTCCCTTGTCTCTGTAATTCCCTTTTTTAAATCAGCATTCAGACTGGATAAGGGAAGGGCAAGCACTACAGGTCACATCTGATTACAAGAAACATGCTGACAGGAGGAGACAGAGTGAGCATAACCTGCTACTGCCATTGTAATGTTGCAGCTTTAACTAATGGAGACTATTTATAATTATTCCTCACCTGCCTCTTTAGACAGGACGTTCCTATGCGCCCAAATGACATGTCAAGCACACAGCTCCATTGCTTGTTAGCTTAGCAGCATACATATGTAATGTTTTGGCTAAATTTCTGGTGTGTTCTTACGTTGCCTGCCTAATAGAATCCCTTGAGTGCCACAGCTGGGGAAATGTATAGCTTTCACGCCAACACTTGCATGCCCTCTGCTGTATCTGGTTCTTGTTGCACAGTGTTTTCATGAGCACCGATGCTGCTTGTTAAAGAGGAAGTAAACCCTTGCTAAAAAAAAATTCTTCTCCCTCCCATGCAAAGTGAAGACATGATGTCTTTACTTTGTGAAACTTACCTGCACACGAAGCCTGCGCCATACCCGCTGCAGGCCGCATCCATCTTCGCCCCTTTTCCTTCTGGGGGCCACGGACTCCGACTCTGTGCTTGGCTGGAGCCCTGTGATGTTCCTGCCAGCCATGGCACTCCCTACTGAAGAAACGGCACGTGTGCCTGTTTCTTCAGAGTGCATGTACCAATGACCTCATTGGTGCAGTATACAGTAAATATATCCTAAACGGCGCACGTTTGGGAGATATTTACAGTTTTACAACCTCTTTAAATAAAAGAAAATGTATTGCAAATGCACATGTACCTTTTTAAAAACGGTGCATAAATCACATTATGATGTGTCATTTTATCAAATCTCATTTCAAGGTGGTAACTGAGTGCCGAGAAAAGTTTATAACTATTCGTGGACTGTGGGTCTAAATACAACAAATGGCCTATAAAATAAAACTGAAGAATGTTTTGCAATATATATGTTCATCTGTGTCCGTTTAAACTAAAAAGCATAAAGCCACGTTTGCAAATGTAGGTTGTTGAGATGATCCCTCTGGAGCGTGCTATTTGGTGGATATTTTCTCAAAGACCAAGGATGCTATCCCTGTTGTAGGCCCAGGTTGTTATAGAACAGTGATGGCAAACCCTGGCACCCCAGATGTTTTGGGACTACATTTCCCATAATGCTCATCCACTCTGCAGTGTAGTTGAGCATCATGGGAAATGTAGTTCCAAAACATCTGGGGTGCCAAGGTTCGCCATCACTGTTATAGAAGATTCATATTGAAAGTATTAAGTCTGACGTGTAACATTTGTTTATAGATAACTGACTAGCTGAAACAACTAATCGATTTATGAAATTAATCGATTAATATTTTCATAATCATTCATTAATCGGCCAGACACAAAATGGGGTTAAAGTTAATGAGTCTGTTGATATTTACCAGATTGACCCTTTAATAGTATATGTGTCCTCTAATAGTATATACAGTATATCTCTCATAGTATATACATTATATCTCTCCTCTAATAGTATATACAGTATATAGGCTATAATATATACAGTACATCTCTTCTAATAGTATATACAGTACATCTCTTCTGTCATTCTCAGAGTGGATTAGATATTTTGCTCCCTAACCATATAGTTGGTTATTTATATTTACCACTGAATATAGAGATATTTAAGAATAAATTGCCTTTTTTTAAACTTTACATATTAAGTAAATTAGACACCACACCTTTTTTTTTTTTTTTTTTTTTTTTAAGGTGATTAAGCGAAACAATAATCAGCCAACTAATCGATTATGAAAATAATCCTTAGTTGCAGCCCTAGACTAGTTATGTTAGTGTCACCTGGAAAGAAAAGAAAATTGGTCATAGGGTGCAGGTGAGTTTGATTGTATTCATACACCTTCATTAATGGATGAATTGTTTTTGATTCTCTTGTGGTTCATAGGTGTAAAGTGCAAAGCAACGCTGACTGTTGAGGACTGCTTTGAACTGGGAAAGGTTGCTTACACAGAAGCTGACTACTACCATACAGAGCTGTGGATGGAGCAAGCCCTGCGTCAGCTGGATGCTGGAGAGCTATCCTCCGTTGAGAAAGTCATAGTACTAGACTACCTTAGCTATGCAGTGTATCAGCAAGGAGATTTGAAAAAAGCTCTGAGGCTAACTAAAAGACTGTTGGAACTTGGTAAGTGTGTGTGTGTGGTGTTTGTGTTTTTACCATTGAATAGATTTTATTTTTTCATGTTCTGTAAGCAATGCTTAAAATGGTTCTAAAAGAAAAGCATTCTATGCATTAAGGTAAAAAAAAACAAAAAAAAAAACACCTGGGTGCAGTTCGCTCCCCCTTATACTTACCTGAGCCCCATCTTGATCCAGCGATGTGCATGAGAGCAGTTCTCTCCTGGGTGTCTCTCTCCTCATTGGCTCATACAGCAGCGGGAGCCATTGGCTCATTGGCTGTGATTGACAGCCGCAGGCGGCAATGAGGAGAGAGTGGGGAGCGGGGCCGAGCCACTGTTTGTGTGTGTTTAAATGGACAATGTCCATTTACATAACCACGGCTCAGGAGCGAGCCTGCTCGAGTGCCCTCATAGCAGGAGGCTTTCTATTGGGGCACGAGACGAGGGGGGAGCCAGGACCACTGGCGGGTCAACCAAAGGGAAGAGGGTTGGGTCTGCTTTGTGCAAAACTCTGCACAGAGCAGGTAAATATAACGTGTGTGTGTGTGTGTGTGTGTGTGTGTGTGTGTGTGTGTGTGTGTAAAGCTAAACTCCCAGAATGTAAAATGTACACACGTTTTAATGCAGTCCCATTTACAGCAGTGCTGAGACTGGGAGAGGGAAGCAAACCAGTCCGTTGTAGTCATGTGCTGACATGTTGATGGAATAGGAGACAGACTCCATTAGTTTGCTGCTTCTCTTTTACCTGTTCAATCCGTGGAAAGAGGTACAAGCCTTTGAAGTGTTGCTTAACTGTAGCAGAGAATCAGGCCTCCTGTGCTGCCAACTAAGGCTGTTTTTTGCAGTAGAGCTGTGTAACTCTTTGGATGAACAGAAATGCAAGTCTTGTACTAGGTAAAATAGCTCCTTTGTTTGTAATCTGGGAATTTAGGTATTTGCCTAGAGTTCAGCTTTAAGAGCTCATTTGCACTTCGCCGTGAACACGCATTAAAGCGTCTACTGCTTCAACATGCTTTTTTGATGCCTTTGTGATACTTCAGTGGTGATTTCTTGAAGCTTGGCAGATGCTGTGTGTGTGTGTGTGTGTGTGTGTGTGTGTGTGTGTGTGTGTGTGTGTGTGTGTGTGTGTCATGGTCATATACAGCGTGAGTGATCACAAAAAATGAAATAAAGTGCAACACAAATATAAGTCTATAAGTTAAGATTCTGCATAAAAAAACATTGAGTCCACACATAAAGGATTCCACAGTGTGAGGGGGTGATTCCAATTAGAGGAACTTTAGGTCACTTCCACGTCACAAAAGGAGATGGGGGGGGTATCTTGAATAGAAAAACCCCTCTCGCTATGTGGGGACTTTTACCAGAACTGGTGAACCCTCTAAAGAGCAAAGTCGTATACCCCAGCAGACTTGGCCTTCTGCAGGGTCTATAGGTCCTCCTTGTCACTGGAGCTGTCCGACTGGCTGGAAGTCCTCCTCAATATCCAACTTGAAAATAGGAAATCATGTCTAAAGGGGGGGGGGGGGGGGGGTGCACTTTTTTTTTCTGAAGAAATCCATGTGTTTGTCTATGCCTCAGAGGCACAATAACAAGTGCACCCCCCCCCCCCCACCCCCCCAGATGCTTTGTTTGCCGTGCAGAGTGCTTTAAAGTGTGTGCAGCTGAGTCCTAAGGGGTTTAAGTTTTCACGTGCATCCTAGGAATTCCATTTAGCGCCCTGCATAGTACATTAAAAGATGGATACTAGTTCCTGCCCAACAATTCTGTAAAATGAATACTTGAGGAGATGTGAATGGGCCTGGATGTCTTGTTTTAAAATTTTGTTTCTGCAATTTAAAGCTGTTCTGACCACATTGTTGTTGAAAACTGCCTATATCCAAAGGAAGACTAAACCTAACGATGTTAAATGTTCATTGAGCACTGTCAAACGAATTTTCTTAATTTTTACCATTTGAAAGCTTCCCTGGAAATCTGTGCACAATTTACATATAGTGCTAGTGATTTGTCTGTGCAGTGACATCGTAAAGGAACATAATTTTGCTGCTCATTAAACTTCAGATCCTGAACATCAAAGAGGTAATGGAAATCTGAAATACTTTGAATATATCATGGCAAAAGAAGCAAATAAAACCAGTTCTTCAGATTCCGATGAAGCAGAAATCACGTCACGGAAAGGCCGTCCCAAAGATCACCTACCAGAGAGGCAGAAGTATGAGATGCTGTGCCGTGGAGAGGGTATTAAATTGGTAACTATTTGTCATATTTGTATTAATAAAATATATTGACTTTGCATTGGAAGAAACAGATTCTGTATAAAGCAATGTCTGCTTCTATAGTGATGGCATCATATGCCTGAAATAGGAGTGAGAAGATTACAGTGCAGCACTCCTGCTCTGTATGCTGCTAACTCTAAACAGAAAGGCCCAGTCAGCGGTGCCCCAGACAGAAAATGAACACAGCACTTTCAGCATGCTTCTGTTCAAGCCTTTTATAGCCTTTCCACTTGAAAGCCACAAAATTTGTTACTGCACTTCAAAGGTCTGGATCCAACCTTTAAGTTGGGACCATGGCTTTAAAATGTCTGAGTAGAAGCCTACTCTGAGTGAGCTTAAACTTTATCCTTTGGCCAATGAAGGTGGTTATGACTGTAGCTTTTTTTATTTTTTTTATTTATACCAGAGAGGGTTGGTCTCATCACAGCAGCTCCTACTCGTGACCTTCCCCACCACTCCATTTAGCAGACAAGAGCAAGAAAAATACCCACTACTTCCAAGTATGGAGAGCCATATGACTTGCTCCCCTTACAGCAGGCATGTCCAAAATCTGGCCTGTGGGCCAATCGTGGCCCGCGTTCCGGTTTTGAATGGGCTGCCTGGTTATTTGGACATATATATCTACTGTGGCCCCGGTGCTGGGAGATCGTTGGGGGGGGGGGGGCACAAAAGATATATATGTCCAGATGCCTTGGAGGGGACAAGGAGGAGGCAGGACAAGTGCCGTGTACACAGGAGAATTTCCTGTTTACACGGCAGCCTCTGTAATAGAAAGTCCCCTCTCCAGCGCTGCCATTGGACGACTGATCTGTCCATCAAAGGAGGCGGGACTTTCTATTAAAGAGGCCACAGAGAAAACAGGAGTTTCTCCTGTAGCTAATCTTTTAGCGCTTGTCCTGGTCCCGTCCCCCTCCCTGTCCCCTCCGAGGCTGCAGATGGATGGGAATTAGTCAGGCTGCAGTGATTGCAATGGTGAGTGTGCATTCTTTGCAATGGTGGATGCTGCACTCTTGGCAATGGTGGGGCTGCAGATGGGCACTGACCCTTATTTTGCTTCATATTTTTTTATGTAAAATATATTTATTTTTTCCCTGAAACATCCCTCTTAAATTGAAGGTGCGTGTTATACACCAATAAATACGCTATATCCAAATAACATGCCCAAGCTTATCTCTTTACTCGCACACAGCCACAAAGGCAAGAGAATTCTTGTTAGGCGGTGTATTAGTGCTCGAACTAACACACAGACCGAATTTTAATGGTTCAAAAAATGTCAGGGAAAAATGGTC
The DNA here is from genome assembly GCF_037356315.1 of Lithobates pipiens. Lineage (NCBI taxonomy): Eukaryota > Metazoa > Chordata > Amphibia > Anura > Ranidae > Lithobates > Lithobates pipiens. Next base: position 45,184,306 of record NW_027507787.1, read on the forward strand.
GGCCCTCACACACATTCACTTCATCAAATCCGGCCCTCTTTGAAAAAAGTTTGGACACCCCTGCCTTACAGTCTTTGCTGGTGCTAGGACATGGGGAGAGCCATGTGTAAGCTTCTACAAGAGTAACATGCACATTAAACAGGACTTTCTCTCTTTAACCCAGCTACTGAATAAAGCACTGACACAGCGAAGGACAGGCGAGTATGTGCTCTGGACTAGGGGGCATCAAAATGAATCCTTTGCCTTAAGCAACAAGGAAGTGTATTACACACATTTCAGTAAATCTGTTATAGATGATCAAAGCCTCAAGGGATTGTAAAAAAATAAATAAATATGTATGTGTGTAGATAGATAGAGATATATATTATGAGAGTGGGACATACATGGAAGGTTTAGAACCCCCTGTAGTCACTGCTACTCGAATAATGGTCCCAAAGGGACCACTATAAGAGTTCCCCAACCCTGTGAAGGTTAGCACACGCCGCAAATTGGCGGTGTTTGCCGTCACAGGGTCAGTTTACCCACACTGCATGGCTTTGTAGTAGAAGAGTCCAAATGCTTAATTGGCCTGCCTGTAGCCGAGACC